>NC_035107.1:230421241-231031241 GCF_002204515.2 Aedes aegypti | reverse complement strand
TTGTAGAATACGCAGAAGGTATTATTTAAGGTATTTTACCTCTTATGCAGGGCTCATTCATACCTCATTTAGGTTGTAAGTATTGGAAATTATCTGGTATGGAATACCTCAATTTGGTATTCAGTAGTTATTTTCTTCTGCTCGGGTTTCGCCCCTCGCCGGCAAGCCGATCAGCTTCTTCGTTACCATTTATCCCAGTATGACCAGGAATCCAACAAAGATGGACTGTACGGTTTCGTAAAAGGTGCTCAATTTCCTGTACCCACGGGTGCGAGGATTTCCCCCCTTCTATGGCAAGTAGGCAGCTAGCTGAATCGGACAAGATTACTGTTTCGTTGATTACGCTGCTAGTTAGAGCCGATTTGATTGCGAAGGCTTCCGCAGAAAAAACGCTACACTGTGACGGAAGACCTATCGATTGCTGAGTGTTGTCACTGAAAACACCAGCTCCAACAGTATTACCACTTTTAGAACCATCGGTGTATACAGCCGTTGCATTATGGAAACGATTGGTCAATAGCTCTTGTATTACTGGTCGCACTATTGCTGGATTGTCTCCAGCCTTCACATGTTGTTTTACATCCCATACCACGTGTGGTTTTGCGTCATTCCACATTCGATGCGTAAAACGTGACCGTACAGCAATACTTGGAAGTTGCATTCCACTAACTTCCATCAAACGGTCCGAGGCGCGTTTCACCACTGGCAGGCCAATGTTTCTTTGGTCTTTCTCCAGCATACGAATGGCGACACGAGTCACTGCTTGCAGTACCAGAAGGTCGAACGGTAACGTACCTGATTCAGCCATAATCGCCGGAATTGGACTGGTTACATAAGCACCCGACGCAAATCGAATCATTCGATTGTAGACAGGTGCAAGCATTTCAATGACGGAGTCTTTTGCTCTACTGACGAGTCCTATGCCGTATAGAAGGCGCGATGTTATTATTGCCGATCCGATGCGCAATAACGAAGTTCGTTGACCACGGGGTGTTCTCGCCGCTAAGATTTTCATTATTCGCAGCCGTGATTCGCAGCTGCTTTTAACTTGCTTGCAATGTTGTTTAAATGTCAGAGTTCGGTCGAGAGTGACGCCAACAATCTTTAGTTGTCTTGTCTTAGGTATAGCAACCCGATCTATACATATGTTATGGCTAGTTTCTCTGCGGACGTTTGGGCTTGCGTAGAGGATTTTAGATTTTCCAGTGGAAATGCAAAAACCGACACTTTTAGCCCATTTGTTAACCGCTCTTACTGCGGCCTGTAAAGCACGATGTAGAGCTTGCTCTTTGTTCTTACGCACCACTAACAAGATGTCATCTGCGTATAGGAGTACAGTGACAGCTTTAGGAACCACTTGGAATATCGGTTGCATCGCTACCAAAAATAGCGTAACTGACAATACTGAGCCTTGAGGTACCCCATTTTCCAATGGCAATTCACGTGACAAGACATTACACACTTTAACCTTGAAAGTACGATCGGCGAGGAAGCTGCTCAATATTTTATACATCCGGCCGCCAATCTGCCACTTCCGCAGGGTACGCAAGATGCCATATCTCCAAGTGGTGTCGTATGCCTTTGAAAGGTCTAATGATGCTATCAGGCAATGTTCATCTGTTTGTGGTAGTATCTCGTCTAGCTCTGCTAGGTAGGTATCGATGCCACGACCAGCTCGGAACGCATGTTGTCTTTTATCGAGTCGTCCATTTGATTCCAGTTCGGCGTTTAGTCTTCGGTTGACGATTCGCTCAAAAACTTTCGCGATGCAGTTTATCAGCGTAATTGGCCGGAACGCAGCGGGGCCTGAGTCAGAACAGTCTGGTTTCGGAATAGGCACAATAATTCCGGTTTGCCAGCTGCGCGGGTACACACCACTACTCCAAACTCTGTTAAGCAACTGCAACAACGCAATTTTCACGGAAAAGGGAAGTCTTCTTAGCATCGGATATCCTACTGAGTCTGGGCCTGTAGAGACACTCCGACCTTTATCGAGTGCCCACAGAAGCTCATTTAGAGTGAAGTCCGAGTTATATTCGTCATTTGTATCAGGCAGAGTATCTACGCGATCCTGTTCTGCTTTCTCCTTCGCCATTTGAAACAATGGAGGGTAGCTCGTGGTCGCCGATCTCTCCCAGTAATGCTTCGCGAGTTCTTCTGCAACTTCTTCCGGTTTATCGGTGTATCCGTCCGGTCGCTTGATAACGGCCGTAGGAAATTGTCGCTTACCTCTCAACGTATTGACAGTTTTCCACATTTCCGCTGCAGTGCTATTTGTTGATATTTTTCCAATGAAATCTTCCCATGACCGATTTTTAGCTTCCTTTACTGCTCTTTTCGCTGCTGATCTGGATTCTTGGAATCTTGTTAGTGCATCATGTGTGTCTTGTCCTGCTGCTCGGGTACGCTTCAATGCTCTAAGTGACTTTCGACGTTGTTTGATGGCCGTTTCAACTTCGGGACACCACCATGGTACCGATTTGGGACCGATTTTATCAGACGTTTGAGGGATGCTTGCAGTCGCAGCCGAATGCAGCCGATTCACGAATTCATCTACATCGATTTCATCTCCCGGCTTTATGCTGCTAGCAGTCAGCCGTTCATATTTCGTCCAGTCCGCTTGGTCATAGAGCCATCTTCTTTGCTTCGATGTGACCTTCGATGACCCAGGTGCTGATATGACGATTGGGAAATGATCGCTGTTATGTCTTCTTCTTTCTGGCGTTACGTCCCCACTGGGACAAAGCCTGCTTCTCAGCTTAGTGTTCTTATGAGCACTTCCACAGTTATTGACTGAGAGCTTACTATGCCAATGACCATTTTTGCATGCGTATATCGTGTGGCAGGTACGAAGATACTCTATGCCCTGGGAAGTCGAGAAAATTTCCAACCCGAAAAGATCCTCGACTGGTGGGATTCGAACCCACGACCCTCAGCTTGGTCTTGCTGAATAGCTGCGCGTTTACCGCTACGGCTATCTGGGTCCCTATCGCTGTTATGTGTGTCCGGGAAATAACCAAGACAGAGCGTTATCAAATGTTGTGTCTCCAGTTGACTTAGTGAGTAAGCTTCGAATATCCGTTTTTGGTATTTAGGTTTATTATTCTTCGACTGGAAACAAACGACTTCCTAACGGGTCAAATTATCGATTTCTTGGGCATTCGATAATCAACATCAAAACTTGTAACTTTTTTTGTGAATTGAACATACAGCGCTAAATCTGGTGGAAAAGTAGAACTAGAAAGAAGAAAATCACAATAGAAAACCACTTCATTCACTAAAAGCTGCTCCACTATGAATGAAATATACTGATTATTGATGTGTAGATTTAATTTTCAGCATGACGAATATTAAACCATATTTTGTTTTAACATTAGTTGTACAGGGAATAACGGTTCAAAAATTTCACAAGAGATTCACTCTTTTTCTCATCATAAGCTGTTCTTTGATGTTTTTTTTTTTTTTGTTTTTTAATGCCTATTTAATTAATTATTTACGATATTTATTATATTTACTATCACAATTTTAAGGAAGTTTCATTGAAATGAGACAGTTGTATAATTTATAAGAACATCATATTTTTGACGAATGGAGAATTCTTATTTTCTCAGAACCAAGCAACGATATTCAATAATTATTTTATAAAAACCTTTTCATATACCGCAATTTTGGTGACTTATATTATTAAAAACCAATTGTGCTACTTTTACCCTTCCAACGAAATTGCTGAAAGAAATCTCCGGAAAAATACTCTGGAAGAATCCTCAACGGAATTTCTGGAGAAAATGCTCGGAAGAATTTCTCAATTAAATCCTCAGAGGATTTCCTAGGCAAAATGCCCAGAGAAATCTCTGGATTTTCTTCTTCTTCTTCTTTTTCATTCTCCTTATTCTTCTTCTTCTTCTTTGCATAACGTCTTCACTGGCACAGAGCCTGTTTCTCAGATTAGTGTTCTTATGAGCGCTCCCACAGTTATTAAATGAGAGCTTTCTTTGGCAAAGTTTCTGTTATCGCATTTGTATATTGTGTAGCAGGTACGATGCTTTTCAATGCCCAGGGAAGTCAAGGAAATTTCCTTTACGAAAAGATCCTGTACCAACCGGGAATCGAACCCAGACACCTTCAGCATGGCTTTGCTTTGTAGCCACGGATTCTAACCAATCGGCTAAGATAGGGAATCTCCGGACAAATTTTATGAAAAAAATCCACGATGGAATTTCGGCAGATAATCCCCGTAGGATTTTTTTAAATCAAATCCCCGAAGGAATTTCTCAATGCAATCCCCGTAGGAATCCAGTGGAATTTTTGGAAAAAACTCTGGAAGAATTTTTGGAGAAACCTCCGGAGGAGAGTTCCTTAGAAAAATCTCCGGAATAAATTCTGGAGGAAAGCGCCAGAATAAAAAAAGACCTGTTGATGAGTTCCTTAGAGAAATCACTGGAAAAAATCTCCGGAGGAAGTTCGGGAATAAATCCTGGTGCAAATTTCCAGAGAAATTTCTAGAGAAAAACTCCGGATGAATTCCCTGAAAAATCTATGGAGAAAATCCCAGGAGAAATTCCTAAAAAAAATAGCCGGAAGAGTTTTTGGACGAACTCCCCTGAGGGATTGCTGAAGAAAATCCCTGGCGGAGTTCTTGAAATTCTTGGAGGATTTTCTGGTGGAATTTCTGGAGGAAATCCCCAGAGGAAACCCTGAAAAAATGCGTGGAGTGAATTTCGGGAGAAATTCCTGGTCCAGCTCTTCAAATAAATTCCTGGAGGAAATCTCCGGATAAAATCTATGAAAAAAAAAACACCCGAAGGAATTTCAGGAGAAAATCTTCGAAAGAATATTTTAATGAATATCTGGACTGAAGGATATCCAAGGAGGGACTAATGGAGTAAATCTCCGGAGAAGTTCCTGGTGCAAGTCCCCAGAGAAATTACTGGAGGTAATCTCCGGAGAAATTCTCTGAAATACCCGGAGAAATACCGGGACGAAATCCCCGAAGGGATTGCTATTGGAAAGCCTCTGAGGGTTTTTTTAGAGAAAATCCTCGGAGGAATTCCTTGAAGTATTCGCAGGATTAATTCCTTGAGCATGTGGCCCGAGCAGTTTCTGGAGGAAGTTCTCGGAGAAATTTCTATTGAAAATCTCCTGACGAGAATCTCCGGAGGAATTCTTGAAATCTCTGGAGGAATCCCTAGAGGTAATCCTCGAAAGAATTCTTGGAGATAATCTCTGGAGAAATATTTGTGAAAATTTTCAGAGAAATTCTTTGTAAAAATTTCCAGAGAAATTCCTTGAAGAGAGCTCCTGATACTCTCAAAAAATCCCCTAAGGAATTTTTCCCCACAGGAATACCTCAATGAATTTTTGGAGGCCGAAAAAAGGAAAAAAATTCTGGATGAAACCCGTGGAGAAATTTCTATTGGAAATTCCCTTAGAAATTCCTGGAGGAAATCATCGGAGGAATTCTTGGAAAAAATCTCCGGAGGAATTTCTGAAGAAAATCTCCGAAAGATTTGATTGAGGAAATCCTCAGAGAAATTCCTGGACGAAATCTCCGGCAGAATTTCTGGACGAAATCCCCAAAGAAATTTCTGGAGGAAATCCTTGAAAGGAATGCTATTGAGAGTCCCTGAGGAATCCTGGTGCAAATCTCCAAAGAAATTCCTGGATGAAATCCGCGGATGAATTCTTGAGAAAATGCCTGGAGGAATTTTATAATGAAATCTCCGGAGTAATTCCTGGAAGAAATCCCCGGAGGAATTCCTGGAGAAAATCCGAGGAGGAATTCCGGTTGGAATACCTGTTAAACACATCAGAGGAACTTCGGTATAATTCCTGGAAAAGCTTCTGGAGATTTCTGTAGGAGGCTTTTATTGAGGAATCCTCAGATGCATTCCCGAAGAAATTCAAGGTGGAATCTATGTACGAATTCCTAAATGATTCCCCGGTGAAAAAAACTGACGTTTTCTGGAGGTATCTTTGTATGAATTCCTAAACGATTACCCGAAGGAATTGCTGAATGAATTGACGGAGGAATTGCTGGAAGAGGAATAAATATTGTTAAAAAAAAACAGCAGTGATTTAATATTGTGCCTATTTTACTTACCTCAAATGAGTAGGAACTAAAGACGACGACTGTTTAGGCGAGAAACATCCGAACTGGTATGTGTCAAATCGGTTTTGGAACAGCTCAAATCCGACCAAAAATAAACCACGAAGAAAACTGGTATAAAATAAATTTTGAACATTATTTGCCGGTGTTGCAAGCTCCAATTTTCATCATGTTCCAAAAATTTGGAACCAACCTGTGGTTTGGACCACCGGTGATTTTGCCTTAATGTTGAAGAATGTTGGTAATCTTCACATCTTAGAAAGTTAGTAGATGCAAAAATTAATCGATTATTTTTTTTACAAGAAATTGTTCAGTCAAAGTGATACAAATCACTGAAAGGTTTTCTTTGGTTCAGTCAGAATGAATCAAGTGCACTTTGTCCAACAAAAAATTGTTCAATTAAAGGTTTGGATTATATTTGCCTTGATTATTATTGAATTGGAAGGAAACACAAAGATGTGTGGAAATATTGATCCATAACATTCACGATTGCAAATTGTTAAACTTCAAGCCCATTTGAAAAATGTCACTTGGTCCACTCTGATTTTACGCCTACCATATATTCTATGAGTTATATATTTAAAAAGACCAAAGAAATCTATATTTGCTTCTCGTTTTGATACAATAATTTTGATTGTCGGCATGATACAATAATTTTATAAAGTATCAATAGTAACTTTAGAGTAGACCTGTGCGCCGCCGCGCCACGCCGCCGCCGCCGATCAATTTTACGTCACGCCGACGCCGAGTGAGGCATCGGCGGCGTGCCATACGCCGATCAGCACTTCGCCGCCGATTTTGTGTTTTCACGCCGAAAAATAATTCGGCTCGTAAAACTTGATAACTTTACTTTGAAAAAATGCTCTACAAAATAATTCATTGTTGCTTAAGAAATTTCTATAAGGATTCTTACTGGAATTCATCAAGGAATTAGTCCAAGAATTCCTCTATGTATTTCTTTGGAAACTTTAGGAATTTATCTATCAACTCTAACTTAAAACCTTCCAGAGATTCTTCAGTGATTTATCCTGGAATACATACACGGATTTCTGCTTGAACTCCTTCAGAGTTTTCTGTATGAATTCTTTCAGATAATACCGTCGATTGGGGATAATGGGTCTAGGGGGTAAGATTGGGTCAAAACGGAAGAATATGATTTATGAAATATTTCTGCTAATAACGCTGATATTTGTAAAATTTATAATTCATAAGTTAGAGAGCATGTTATAACACATAATTAATCACAATATACATTTTTAGAAATAGTAGTTTTTGTTAAAGAATCAACAAACTTGTATGTTGTAACTAGAAAAAATTTACAACACTTAAATTCTTCTGTACAAAGTATCACGCATGTACTTTTACCTCTAATATTATGTTAGTAGAAAGTTGAAAGTCTATTCAATACACTTCACTCATTTTTCAGAATCTTTTTGATTTTTCCATAAAAAATTTAATTTTTTCAGTACGGTGTCTAAAACATTAAAAATGGGGGTGAGATTGGGTCATATAAGAACGATTGTGAATGAATTCACAAGTCTACGTTTTTATCGTTTTACGGTGCTGTGTACTCTTTTATCATCGCATAAACATCAAACAAGTCTACTTGAGGATTTCGTGCATTGAATAACAATGCAAAACATTTTGCCAACTTCTCAAACCAGCAACTGTTTTTCGTATGCAGCAACATCGTAAAATTTTATCAATTGATTTTTTTTTATATTTAATTATTTGTTAGTATTTTCATATCATTGAAACACGGAAGTATAAATGAGTTGGATCGCTGAAATACCGAGATTCTGACGTCAACAACTTCCGGAAATATTTTGATCGTGGTATGTCGCATCGAAATTTAACTATTTACGAAGGTTTAAAATAATCATAGTTTCAGTACACCTTTGGCTTTACGGCAGTTGGAATGAGATTTCGAAGACAATTTGAAGGAACAAAACAAGAAAATGTATGTAAAATTGACAATAAATGCTGGGTTTACATAATTTTTTTCATAGCTCTTCAATTCTTCGGTAAAATCGTACTTTTAAGTGGTTTTATCATACTTGTGAAACAAATTAGATGTCTTTTCGTTTTTTTTGCACCGTATTTCATCAATATTTTTCAGCTATGAATGGTTCTGCAACCATATTCTCAAAAACAAGTTATTTCAATTACAGTGACCCAATGTCACCCCCTCTATGGGTTGAGATTGGGTCATTTTTCATTCACTTGTAGTGCCGTAGTGAATTAAAATTTGTCTTTGATTTTTTTTTTCTTTGGCGGTTGGAAATGTACCATCAAAGTACATACACACCAAATTTGAAGTTTATTGGAGTTAAATTGCGATAGTTAGTCAATAAATAATTCGTACATATCCTTTTTTGACCCATTCTCAGCCCCAACGACGGTACTTTAGAATTCTTACAAGACCAGCAATTACTCTAAGAATGCTTACACAGATTCTATCAGTAAGCTTTCAACTAATTTTAAAAAATCCTCGATAAAAATCAATTGATTTTTTACAGGAGTTCCTCCAAGACACTACTCAGGAATCTTTATAGAAGGATTATCAAATATTTCTCAAATAATTGAAACAAATATATGCCTAGGAATTATTGCCAAAGAAGTTTTTTCAAAGTTTTCTCGTGTTATAACAAATAGTGCAACAAATTATTTGAAAAAAAAAAATTGTAGGAATTTTTCTATAAACCTACAAAAAAAAACCTTTGCGGGATTTCTTCATATGTTTCTGCACTAATTCCTCCAATTATTTGTTTAAGAAACACTTCAGAAAGTCCGTTAGTAATTTCTTCGAACGGGGACGGACCTGGTGTAGTGGTTAGAACACACGCCTCTCACGCCGAGGACCTGGGATCGAATCCCATCCCCGAGATAGTCACTAAAAATTTCAGTGACAACTTCCTTCGGAAGGGAAGTAAAGCCATTGGTCCCGAGATGAACGCTTAAAAAAATTCTTCGAACGTTGTTATAGGGATTTATCGAGAAATTATTGCAAAGATGCCTTCAAGATTTCTGCATGCACTTTGGAATTTCTCCAAGGATTACACGGATATAGGATACCTACATTTCTCAATCGCATTTGTGAGTAGGTAATCCGTTGATTACTCCTGAAATTTATTCAGAATTTATAGAAGATACTTCTTTGAGTTTATCCTTCAAATGTTCATTTAAAATTTTTTTTAAAGAAAATACTTTAAAGCTTGTTTAAGGACTCTTGGACTGTCTAGTAAATTCTACTCGATTTTCCAACCTGTACTTTAAAAAATTCCTTTGCTTATTTTGACAAGAATGCTTTCAGTAAATAACGTAACGATTTTTGAAAAAAAAAAGATTTTAGTATGGTGGCAATGTAAATTTCTATAAGCGCACCTGTATTTTCGATGTAAATTTTTAATGAATTGATAAACTAAATAAGCAACCATTGCTAAAGAAAATAATTCACCAAACATAGCAGAAAAATGTAACAAAAGTGGTTTCACAAGCAAATATACCTCTTTTAAAACCCAAAAAAAAAACACTTTATGCACATTTTTATCGTTCTTTCCGAGCGGTTGAATTATAGATTTTTAAACTTGTTATTGATTTTACTACTTTTATTGAACTGTAAATATAGAAAATAATAACAATTTTCTTATGAAAACAAGATAACCAAGTCAATAACTGGTTCAGTTTTTCATTCTCTCTAGAGTTTCGGTTATTTCCCATCGTATGTATACTGTAATTAATATAGTATTACAGTGTCTTACCGATTTTGGCAACCAGGCTAGATTTTTATGTTGCCAAAATGGGGATGTTGCCAAATTGGGGAATTCTGAAATGCTCATGTTTTTATCATTCTAATCTCTAAAAGAATCAGAAAATACATGGCAATTACTACGAATCATGTGAAAATTGTCTGGGAGCCTTCTTCAGTTGAGCTTTTGATTCAAAAGCAGAAACATCATGTACTGATTATATGCACAATCTGAAAAGCACACTTGTTGCACACAGTACAAGCGTGGTATTACTTTCAGTGACCATTTGCGACTGTTCTAGAGCGCAAAAGTAGATCTTCCAAGCAAGTCTTTACTAGCACATAGATTTCTGCTAGAATTTCAATAACGTCCTTTATTTTTTTTCAGGGTTACTTTGAGAATTCTTCAAACATTCGTGCTAGAATTCTTCGAACAGTTTTCCCAAAAGTCCAGCAAAAAATTTCCAAAGATCCCTCTTACACAGTGTTCCTATAAATCACACACATTTGTCTGTGGTAATTTCACCAAATATTCTTGTGAGTTCCTTCCTTGTTCGTCGAGTATTTTTCCTGGTTCCTAATTATTTTCCCAAGGATTCGTCCAGGAACTATTTTTAAATTTTATCCGAAGAATAATAATAATGAATAAGTTGTCTTAAAAGGATTTCACCATAAATTTCCCCAAGTTTTTTTTTTTTTTTTTTCAGGGTCTGTTGCATTTTTTTTCAGAGATTTTTCATGATTATTCCAGATTAGCGCATATGGGACAACAATTTCAATCGCTGTAATTTGAATTATTGCAATGGTGCATTAACTGCTTCATCGTTTTAATTGTCATTAATATTTATGCACCTAAATTTATGTAGCATTAAACGCGAAAATATTTAGCATGATCTTGGGGTTTGGGTTGTGAGCTCAAGCCCCACAGCTAGAGGGTTTTTTGACGTAATTTTCTTGACATTTCGCGACATAGAGTATCTTGGAGGCTTTTTTAAGCCTAATGGCAATGTCCCGGCTAGTTCAGGATTATTTCGTATATTTCGAATCTCACTTAACAATTGTTGAAGTGCTTGTAGAAAACTAAGCTAAGAAGTAGACTCTGTCCCAGTAGGAACGTAACGCTGGAAAAAAGAAGACAAACTCAAACATTTTGATGTCCAATTTTCTTCACGCCGATGCACGCCGCCGCCGCCGAAACTTGTTAACGGCGTGACGCCGATGACGCCGCCGCCGCCGGTATAAAAATGCACTCACGCCGCCGCCGATTAAAAATATTTCGGCGCACAGGTCTACTTTAGAGCTTCGAAGTACTTTGAATTTTGTGTCTAATTATTATTTAACAAATGAAATGTTGATTCATTATAAACAGTTCAATAAAATCGCGAGAATGCACCTATGCCCTTTGCGCCAGTCTAAACCTTCATCATTTTTTTTAGTTTCTCGCTGGATATAATTTCTCGCGAAACTTTTCTAAATGACCTATCTAACATTGAGAGGCTCTCTTTGTTTACTTTCTCTTTAACGAATAACTTAGTAACATTAACCTTTTCTGTTGCGTTGTTTGTATGGAACGCTAGTCAAGGAAATTACCTTTCGATCTATAGTGAAAAACTTCCCAAAAACTTTAGTATTCCACTGTTATAATCGAAAGAGAACGAGAGAGGAGAGAATCTCTCATTTGTACATAGGTCCTTTAGTAATGTTCAGCGAGATTTCGGGACCGATAATCATATTCTCTTTTGTAAGTTTTGTCTACGAACGATTTTTGGACATTAGCCACACCCTAATATGACACCCTATTAATTCAATTATATCAATACGGTGCCTAAGAAAATGACTGAAAAAATCGTAATACGTTCAGCTTGACATTCTACCAAGGATTCTATTTCGTAGACTACAGCTTTTGGTTTCCCTACAAGATCCCGACCATTCCTTACCGCAACTAAAGCGATTAAATTCCCATCGGACAAACGAGTTTCGATCTCGTTGGGACCCGTACTCGTCATCAGCAACGACTTTATCCCGCGCCGTTCACTTCGGATGCTTCGTTTTGATGTTCCGGATATCTTGCCGATCCGTAACGCTCCGTCTTTCCGATAATGGGCCCTGTAAAAGGGAATCCCTTCTGGTCGTCTTGCGCCCGAACCCAGCCTGATTAAAATTCTATCGGCATTGTGAAATCGCAGCATGACGCGCGTTCTAGCGCGATTCACATATTGGACAACGACGACGACGACGACGACGACGTCCAAATTAATCTTCTCTCAGACTCTGTAAGCCGTTCTTCACGCTACTCCACTTTTTTTCGCCGAAGATTTTGAGCTGCTGCCGCCGTCAGAAAAGGGTCGAAACGGGTCAAGTCCGAGTCCCATTATTAATTTAATTGGATTCCGACAATTGAACGACGACGAAAATGTTGTCTCTGCCGGTGGGGGATCCGATTCTTCGATTACTTCTCATTCCTCCCGGACTCGATATCGGTTGTGAAAAATGAGCGGTCTCACGTTAGAAGCGAGAAACCGTAACTGCCAGGGCGAAAGATAGACTGCTCATAAAATGATCGATCTCATAGTGAATGACTCCAAGGAGACCATCGAGTGTCAAAGAATTACCCGATTCGTTCGAAAAACCGCGGAGCAAACCTGTTCCCACTTTTCGGATTGACCACTGACTGTGAGGTGGCTGCAGAGATGATGGGATCGCATAGAACCTCCTCGTTCTTCGCAGTTCAGGTTCAGAAGCGAACAGCCGCCGAGAATGACACCGGTACGGTAACTCTTGTCGTTCGCATTTAGACACACCACTTTGCGATTTGTTCCGGTTAAGAGCATTTGGTTCGAACCGAAGTGTGATCTGATCCGCATTCGGACATGCCTGTAATGAGTGGATGAGGTTAATCGGTTTGTGGACGGATAGTAACACCGGAATTGTAAAGAATTCCACGGTTGGTTGGAATGACATGAAAGGATTCGGATAAAATGTAGTCGTCCTTATTGTTGGAACTTCCTGGTTTGAACATAGATACACTGAAACGTCCATGTACGGAATAGATCGGATGGAATTTTACGTGAATGCAATCATTACTCTAATAGAATGTGTGATACCTAAATGGAATTCTTGTTTTGAAATTATGTTTTTATAAAAAAAAAATAGAAAAGATACTTGTTCGATGTCAGCTGTTCGACCAAATGCAAACTCGCACAAAAGCAAACTATTTTAAATTACGTTTGAGATGTACATAAATAGTGATTATTAGACAAGCTAGCTGTAAAAAAAGATTATTCTGCACTTTCCCCAACCTTACGAAACTATAATCAAACTCGTATTACGATAACGCACAAGTTATCACAAAACATACCATTTCGTAGCCGATGTTGCATCACATCCTAGGAAACCAAATTCATCCACTGCTGATAATCCTTTGTCTTCGTTAGACACCGCAAAAGCCGGATAATGACGTGTATCGTGTCTAGAAACACTGCTTTTCACCACAGTGCACATGAAAGAAGTGACACACTTCTCCGGATGATAGAGAATCTCTGCGGCATGGTATCATCAAAAATCATGAGGAAAATGAGAGTTCTGGTGGGTAAGATAACTACTAGGGTTTCTATGTCAGTTTTTCATGCATATTTCACCATATGCACACAAAATGTTGTGCAACGTACCTAAACCCGGACGAAGTTGGGAAAAGTTGTTTTGCCACCAGATGACGAAACTGTCGTTGCCACTCCAACTTGGTCCATTGATGACGAAGGTGGCGATGACGACGATAACGACTACGGTCTAGGAAATAGGTTGAAAATTTCTTTCACGTTTAAGGACATGTTTACACACATTCACGTCGATTTCACTAGAAATAGTCACGTTTCGAAATTGAATATTCAAATGTATTCACTTGAAGAAAATAACTTTCACAAGTAGCACAAATAGAACAAATTATTTGAAAATCCTTCGCCCAGTTCACACGATTAGCGTCAGGTGAGAATGCTGCGTGAAATACTGTTTTGAACAACAAGATTTTCAGAAGGCGCAAGTGTGAAACACAAAAAACGAAGTACAAATTCAAACTACAAAATTTGATTTAATCAACACTCGAAAATCACATCTTATTCATAGTTATGTTTACAATTTGCACAAAAATTTGTTTTTCTAGCTGCAATCCTTAGCATTAAACCATTCATCATTTAAGCACCGAGTTCAAACCATGAGGCATCATATTTTAATAATACAGTCAACTATCAACTATTGTATATCAATCATAAATTCTCCCTATCATTAGGTAGCATTGGAGCCATTCACTAGAATATGCTACCGAGCACACACAGTAACGAGCAGGAATCGCTCGACTGTCCAACTCTTCAAAGACGCCCCGCAAACAGTGACCGCCACTGGAAGTCTCAATTTCATCTATAACCCCGTCTTAACAATGCGAGTCCACCCGTGCTAAATGACCCCAAAAGTCAATGCCAAATAATAATGCTCGCATATTATGATTAATAAATCATGCTTCGAGTTGGGTTCGCATTCCAAGATTTTCGGAGGCTGTATTGAACATGCCTCCAACTGAGGGCATTGCAGAATTGGATGTGTTAAAATTTTTACTGCGTGAATTGGATAATATTAAAAGGAGCTGTCCTTAAGCCAAGTGGTCTTTTTATGGGTTTGTGTGTTTTGTTCATACTTCTTCTTCTTCTTGGCATAACGTCCTCACTGAGACAGAGCCTGCTTCTCAGCTTAGTGCTCAATGAGCACTTCCACAGTTACCAACGTATATCGCGTGGCATAGTACGATGATGCACAAAAACCTCAATTTACGAATTCTTTTTTTACGCTACCTCAATTTAAGTCACTTTTTTTTACGAAGTGAACTCAATTTAAGTCACTTTTTTTACGCAGTGCGCAAATTGAGTTTTGACAATTCTGTGGGAAATTATTGACCTCCGGTTGGGGAAAACCGTTGGAAACCCATACAATATGGGTATTTTCGGAATGGGCACGATGAGGGGATGACGAAAATCGATGTCCGACGCCATTTTGGAATCCAAGATGGCGACCTACGTTTGGAGAATATTGTTGACGAAAATCGATGTCTGACGCCATTTTTAAATTCAATTTACCAAAACCTCAACCAACGAAGTCTGTTTTTACGCAAATTCAATTGACGTCACTTGTTTAACGAAGTAAATTCATGAACATCAGTTCATTGATCCATTTGCTTATTATTATTTTTTTTTTTTAATTTCTATCAATATCATTCCAAACATTACATTCATTTCTTATATCTAGGTGTTCTGTGTTATTAGACAACACTATCATCCTAATTTATCCATTTGCTTATATAAAGGGGAAGTAGGCCGTCATTGAAATTTGTACTGGGCTCGATGGTGGCCAATCCGTCTCACGATTGCGAATCCAAGAAAATCACTAGGTTTTGCACTGACATTGCTGAAAATGTACCAGCATACTTTCTATATGTAAGTGCAAGTAGTGATACTTTAATGAATCAATATTACTTAAGATGACTGAGTTTTATCACTTTGAAATTGCAATCTGCAAAATCAACAAGGCTACAAAAATGAATGACGGGCTACTTGGCCTTAAGAGTTTAGATTGTATGCTAAATATTAGTATCATCAATGTACAACTACTTAAGTTTGTAGATACTCAGGCCTATATATCGTGGAGTCCTCGGAAGTACAAAAACATCGACATAACTCAATACAACACTTCGTTTGCTAAAATGGACAGTGGCCTTTGCAATATTGAAGAACTATCTATTGATTGGTTAAGCTTGTATATCCTAATGCCCAAATTTCGATAGAGATCTAAGAGGACCAAGGACATCCGCACACATTCATACAATACAATGTCCCGAT
Organism: Aedes aegypti; assembly: GCF_002204515.2. NCBI lineage: Eukaryota > Metazoa > Arthropoda > Insecta > Diptera > Culicidae > Aedes > Aedes aegypti. Next base: position 231,015,508 of record NC_035107.1, on the reverse strand, counting down.
TTAGTCAGCCCCATGCTGCATTTAGGGTTGACAAAATTGGGAAAGAGCTTAAATCGGGAAATTTTTTTTCGACAGGTTTCAAGTTTAATTTTAACTTTAGGACTTAGCTCTATGAATTCGTTAATATAAATATTCCTTTTCACTCCCATTTTCTATGTACCGTAATCTAAGGTAACAATCATGAGTTTCTTGGATAATCATTCAACATTTCAAAATTTCTGTCTTCAGATGATTGTATAAACGTGACCAAGGTCATAATTGACCATATGCACCCAATATTGCCAATATAGACGTGTTTGCTCTGATGAAATCAATATAAATTTGAGGCTAACAAAATCGGGCAAAAAAGGATGTTAAAATCGGGGGTAGACAAAATCGGAGGCTGACAAATTCGGGTCATTACTGTACACCGTTTACCCACAGGAATGGTAAGGGGCCTTTGGAGCATTTGAAAACTGTCTTCTAATCACTTATTATGGCCGTAGATCCAAAGGCTTTTTTTCAATGGAGTCCTTGGAGCACCAAAAACATCCGTATAAATCAATAAAAATTTCGTTGTCTTAAATGAATGGTTAAAAGACTGTGCTATATTAAAAAAAAATACCCATAGACCATTGATTACGCTTGTAGATTCAATGGCTTATATATAATGGAGTCTTTGGAGGACCTAGGATATCGGTACAAATTATAACAATACTCATTTTACTGCTTCATATAGATAAGGACCTTTGCCTTATCAAAAAAGCATCTATTGATAATTGGTTACGCTTATAGATCCTAAGACCTTTATTCGATATAGATCTTGGAAGACCTAGGACATCCACACAAATTAATACAATACACTGTTTGCTCACATGAATGGTTAGGGGCCTGTGGAGTATTTGAAAACTAACCTCTAATCTCCTATTACGGTCGTAGATCCCAAGGCCTATATTCAGTGGAGTCCTTGGAGGACCTAGGACATCGGCACAAATTATTACAATACACCGTTTACTCATATGAATGGTTAGGGGCCTGTGGAGTATTTGAAAACTAACCTCTAATCTCCTATTACGGTCGTAGATCTCAAGGCCTATATTCAATGGAGTCCTTGAAGGACCTAGGACATCGGCACAAATTATAAAAATACTCATTTTACTACTATGAATAGATAAGGACCTGTGCCATATCAAAAAAACATCAAAGGATCGCTAAATATGCCAGTACATTGCAGGTATATATTCCAGGAAGTTTTTGGATGAACTAGAACACCTGTTGTACTCTTTTTATTACCAAAACTTGGATCTGACAATACAAATGCTTCTTAGAACTATAACAATCTTCTAGGGTCCAGTATTGTGAGATATTCTTCTACATAAAAATGATAATTTGATCTCCGTTAACTCATGTAGAGTCATATGCCCAAACTCCAAAGAGTTTTTGGAAGGCCTTAACTTGCACACATTTTGGCCTGATTTAGATCCCAATGTATTAATAATATGTTAATGGTGCTAAAAGAGCATATTTTTTCTAAATAATATAAATTAATTTCATACAAGTAGACTCTTAACGGCATAACCTCGTTTTACGAACTGAGCTCCCTCGTTTTACGCACTGATTCAATTTACGCACCAACTCAATTTACGCACCCCCGATCTAGTTCGTAAATTGAGGTTATAGTGTACTCTATGCCCAGGAAAGTCAAAGAAATTCCCATTACGACAAGATCCTGAACCGACCGGGAATCGAACCAAGACACCTTCGGCATGGCTTTGCTTTGTAGCCACGGACTCTAACCACTCGGAAGGCTCACATTTGTATGGATCGAAGTCTTTGGCCACAATGCCCTCTTCTTACTTAAATTGATCAATAGTTCATTGATGGTCCCAATCGAGACAGCATGAGGAATGGCTTCATCGGTACGGCGGATGAGGGAGACGTGCCAACACCCACAATAAGTGTCTTGATTTTGTTCTGCGCCATTCATGTGTTCATTGTAATGTTGTTTCCACCTTTCAATCGCCTTACATTCGTCCGTCAAGATCCTGGAATATATTGGTTTGCTGCCAATGCATCTGTTGGGGGGGGGGGGGGGGGGGTCTTGTTCATTGCTAGGTCATCCGTTTCGTCAAGTGAAAGAGGGGTGATGTTATTGGGGGATCGTTCTCATTCATGAGAGGGCGATCAGCGGTAGCTATATACATAGACCCCCATGCGTTGAGGTGTGAAGCTTTTTGGACATTTTTTAGCAACTTAGCCTGTTGCCAATCGATGTCATGGTTTTGAGTTATAGTGTGGGCTGCTACACTGGATTCGTTTGGTCGTTCATTGTCCTTTGCATTTTTATGTTCACGCAGGCGAACTCTGAACTTACGGCGGGTTTGGCCGATATACACTACAGGGCAATTTTGATAAGGGATTTCATATATTCCTGATTTTTCCTCAGGCGGAACCTAGTCCTTTAGAATGCATAAATGATCCTTCAGTGTGTTGCCGCTTTTATACACCACATGAATACTATGGTATTTCAAAGCCGCCTGATTATTGTTTGTCATTTGTGGGTAAAATGGAAGACTTATCCTATTTGTTTCTTCTTCATCAGTGTGAAGAGTTATGGCAGTATGTCTGTGCTTTTTTCTTTCATGTTGACGGAGGATCTTGTCAACGAAATCTTTTCTGTATCTATTCACTTCAGCTGCCGCATGAATTCTTTTTTGTTCTGCCACAAAATCTTATTTTTCCATCGGTATATTGTAGAGCCGATGGGCCATGGAATGGAACGCTGATTGTTTTCGGGCCCCGTAATGGTTTGAATCCGCGGTGATGTACCGATCCGTTGACGTGAGTTTTCGGTAAATAAAAAACTTTAATCAATTGCTTGTTGTTTTGGAGACTAACAAATCTTAAAACGGGAGCTGGCCCTCGTTTTCTTTCTCTACCGTAAACATTATTGTTCTATGTCGGGCATTGAGCATATCGTGTGTTTGCTGCAGGTAATGTTTTGTTTTTTACAACAGCAAAAAATGTCATCTACGTAGCGCCTCCAAACTTTGGGGAAAAGTTTATGCTTTGACAACTCTGCTTTCAGGTCGCTCATGAAAGCCTCCGCTCTAGTTTGTTGCCCATGCTGAGGCCGAACGTTTGCTTGTAGAACTTACCCCTGAACGAGAAGAAATTCTGATTCATATAAGCTCCAGCAACTAGAAGGTATGCATCAATTTGATTGAGAGGTACGCGATTTCGTTCTAGATGTCTTTGCAAGCTATTCAATGGATACCAAAATTTCACCTCGTCGTAGCTCAACGTGTTTCAGTTTTTCTCCCAACTGTACTGAATTCTTAACGCTCTTACCTTGGGATACATCTTCATCCCTTCAACCAACCAAGCAGCTTATTTTTCGGTTGGGGCACAGATGTTGGACGAGATTAGTCGCATCGCTACCGGATTTTTATGAATTTTCTGTATGAAATACAGTGAGGGTACTTTTGAATTTGGAACGAGGAAACGACGTTCGAGTTTCTCCTCTCCCATCCAGCGTGCAACATTTTGGTGTACAGAGTTTGCTTCTTCGATCATCACATTCTTTTGGTTTGCCGTTCTTGTACTTGCACTTTTCGTAAGGGCCAGAGCTGATCATTTCAAGAACGCGGGTGTCGTAATCCATTCTATCATTCACAACAGCATTCCCTTTATCCACTCGAGAGTATATCACATCCCGAGCTTTGAGTTGACGTATTACGCACCAAGAATCGAAACTCAAACGTTTTTCTCTATCCCCTTTGCTTATTGCAGTCGATATACGCTGTTGTACATCATGCCGTACAGCAAACTTGCATATAGATCTATTGTTCTGGATGGCACTTTCAATATTGTTTGTTGGTGTGCGAGAGATAATATTTGTTTCCAGTGCCTTTGCTTCGTGCTTTTAACACGCTTCTGCAGGTTTCTATCTATTGTACACATCACTGTTTGCCAACAACCTTCCTTTTTCTACTACACTGACGAACGAAACACTAGACCGCCGTACGGTAGGCACCTTGCTTCAACAGCTGTAGATGTAGTGAATATAGCTTCTCTTCAATGACCGACAGGGATTTATGTTTATACTTAATTTCTTCCGTTAGCCAAATCTTCCTAGCACTTTAAGCTGCCTTTTCACTGGATTCACTACTAATGGATGGCTTTATATGGAAGAAATTGGGAATTAATCCGTTTCTTCGACATCTTGTAAGGAATTGGATGTCCAACAATAAAACTCTTTCCTTCATAATCAATCGGCCAAGCAGCTCTGTAAAAAGTGACTCGTACCGCTTTCAAAGCACTAGCCAACCATCAGGAGTGCCATGTGGCACATTAGGACCGATGCCAGCGAGGTCTCAATTATGGTATACTGGCTGCATATGTACCTGGACTGAATCTCGGAACAGTATATTGTTACTTGGTGCAACAGAGCTGACAGTCGTGCTATTCCACTACTCTAGTAAGAATGGATGACACCGCTCCGAAATGGTGAGTGCGATAATGTTACGGTCGCCCCCGCCCCGGTTAAACTTTGGCAGGCCTCAAAATACGTTCAAACTTTAATCGGTGGAAGTAAGTTCAGATGAACATTCCTGATTAGCGCTGATCCGGCTCTGAGCATGGTATCCCGTAAGGGACCTTGTCAACCCTAGTATGGCCTCACTGCTTGCATAGAAGACCATGAGATCACGAATGCGGCTACTTATCACTGGTAGAAATAGCGGTTTGGAGGGGGGATCCTTCAGCATGACAGGAGATAACAACAACATCGCAACAACAATCGTAACGTAACTGTAACTTAATCTCTATAATTGCCTTAAGAATAGTTCTGAACAATTACACTGCGGAACACGTTTTTGTCTCAAACACCAAAATACCGCTATTCACTCAATTAAGGATTGCTGAATTCAAAAATATCATAGCACTTCTAGTTTTTGAGATTTTTTCAACAGCCAATAAAAATGCAAAAAAAAATATTATTTTATCCAACTTGCATGTAAGTTTGCCAGCTTGTAAGGCAATTTATCTGCTTCATTTGCCACGGAATTCAAACTTTATGTCAACAACAATACTTATCAACACAGTTTATAATTGATTTGATGCGGAAAAGTTATTTTTTGATGGTTTAAAAAAAGTATTGTATTTTCCCATATAAGAAAAATTAGGAAATTTTTTATGGAGACAGAAAGTAAAAGTGAAAGTTGAAAAAATCAGTTGAATCTAAAGTTTAATCGTGTAATTTCAAACAAAGTATGACTTAAATGAAAACTTGAGTCCTATTCTGCAATCCCAAATCTACTAGAGACACATAATTTGATCCTTGAGATACACAGAACTGTCATTTTTGTTACGCTGTGTTAGTCTATACAGCAAGATCACATAAAAGGTCAAAATTGAGTACATTACAGTTAATACCCGATAAACAGTTTGTGTAGTTAGTCCATACGCGTCCAGATTGTAATCGTCCAGAAATACAGTGATCGTTCAAGGTATATGTGAACAGTTTACAGTATAGAACAGTGGTTCAATCTAAATCCAGACAGAATAAACCGTAGTTTCATCTAAGTTTGCAATAAATGAACCATTAATATAGAAGCTTATGTGTACCAGTTCTCCGTCAAATAAACGTTATGTTGTAGTTCAGTATTTCCGAGTAGTCAATATTGCCACAGTTCCTATCATCACCGCGACCATGAAATATGTGCGTAAACACCAATGCACCAATGAGGCGATTCAAAATTTAATAATGTTTGAAAATCCAATCTCCTATACCTTCCTTACTATTCTTATAATAAAAACATACAGTTCTGTGAAATTTCCAGCTTTCTAACTTAACAAAATGCAAATTTTCATGCAAAAATATTGATGATATCTATTTTAGTTCACAAGTTATAAAAGTTTTTCTGCTTAAAACCCTTTGTTTTTCAAGGCATTTTATTAGAGTTACAAAAATAACACATCTGCATTTTTTGATATAATATACAATTTTATTTTGTCGTCAAAAGATATTTTTTATATATGCCCCAATCAGAGATATTCACAAGGCATGTTTTTGAGAGAAAAACAACAATAACTCCTAAACGAAAAGAGATAGCGAGTTTCTTCACTCACCAAATTACGCTTTTTTCAAAGCTCTAAAAGTGTTTCATAGACTACTTTGATGAGAAATTTGAATTGAAAACTCTAGAGCCAGAAAACCAGTTTAGTTTGGACCGCCCTATGTCACCGTTGGAAAAAATCTCTAAATTGGTCAATTTAAGAGATACAAAAAAAAAACCTTTTTTTGGCAAAGTTGCTTGAAATTGAATGGACTACAACTTTGTTGAAGCATGTATAATATAACTTCTACAAATAAGAAAGTTAGTTACACAATTTCTATGAAAATGTGGACCACCCTAATTTTCAATAAAACCAAACAAAGGGCTCAACTAATACAAACAACTTTGTAGAAGACCGTTTTTGTCTAATGTTTCATTCTAAAGCTCAAAATGCATCTTTCCGCGTAAAACTGATTCCTGGACCATGATTGGATTTTCAAACATTTTTAAATTTTGAACCGCCCTATTAGGGTCCATTAGGGCCTAATTCTATTCTTATTCTATTCTAAGCGCTTGCACAGCCAGTATTGAAAAGCATCCTGGAAATACTAGAAAAAATTCTTGTATTTTCTTGTCGACATTAATATTTGCAGCATATCGATAATATGACACAAACATTAAAATGGCCAGGCCTACTGTGCAGACTTGGGTTTAAAGATAATTAAAAAATTCACGACCATCAGGTTATTCACGATCACGATCGATTTGGCGAGCGTGGGGCAGAACCGAGGATGGAGAGATGCGGCCACGAACCGAGTATTGTGGCGTGAAATTGTTGATTCAGTGTTTTCTGTGTAGATGTTAACTAAATAAATAATAAATAAATAATAATAGGTTATTCACGAATGAATAACATGGGGACAACCGTATCAACCGTTTCATTGAGGGGGATAGGTAATTGTTGGAAGTGGCGTAGCTAAGATAATTGATGCACACTTCGATATTCTCGCCTTGGGATGGGACACAGATATTTCTTTCGTATGCCCTGGCTCGAAAGCCTTGGCTTAAGCGCCATTACTCGCTCTATTAGGGCCTAATGCACCAAAACTCTGTCTTGCCGGAGGACCATCGTGTACAGCACTGCTTAGAGTCCCATGTTGGCACACGATATAAAGAAGCTGTCCTTAAATTCATTGTCATAACTATGACAATAACTCTTTATTGAATGAGGTTAACGACACTTAGAAATAAATTCGCATCCAGAGATACTAAATCTTGGTAAGAAAGAACTCACTCTTAAAAATAATGGAAATTACTGTGGACGTAATTCATAGTATGACTGAATGACACATGATGTAAATGATAAAACGACACAAAAATGTGTCCTTGGAGATTTATTGAACAAAAAATGTAATTTTACACGTTAATGGACACGAAAACGATGGCACTATAATCGGCATTTCCCGAATCAGACACTATGGTATTTGAAATGTGACATAAGTTCACGTCATTCGGCTCGCTTCTTTTATGTGCAACCAAAAGACGTAAAATCACATGATTTTTTCGGAGTGTGTATTTATCAGAAACCAGTATGCCGAACCCCAAATTTGCATGGGTTTCGATGAAGATGAGTTATTCGAGTTTTAAAGCAAAAATTAATGTTTTCGGACATGTGCAGTTATTAAGCGTCTAAACATGCTGAAAAATATTATCTTTTAAAATTCTTGTATGTGTTCTTATCTATTCCATACTGTAGATTAATATTTGACTCTATTTTTCAACTTAAAACAAATAATGGAAACTGGGCTTGCCAGCTTTTTGCATAACTAGACCCTTACAGTGCATCGTACGGCAGGAAATACGGTGTTCTTAAATTTCACCCAAAACAACATGCTAATTAAGCGGTTAACCGGAAAAGTCTCCTCCACTTGGAAGCGGTTCAAAAACTGTCTTTGATTTATGAGCTGTCTTGTTTTGGAAGTGGCTCTTTGGTTTTCCCAAACCCGAAACCAAAGGACGTGTGTGCATTTACGCTTCATGTTTTCCGTCGCTTCCCATCAAGGAAATGCTTACAGCTGTTCTGACTCTTGGTAGTGCTTCCGGTTGTGCCCGACTCGGTTCACACCATGCGTTGGGCTGCCGGCAGAATTCATTCCAGAGCCAGGAACCTAAATTGACAACCATTAGAAAGCTCATTTATGACAGATTACTTTCCGTTTCCTTGTTTTGGTTTTGACATTTGAACTACTTTTGGCGAAATGTACCTCATGTACTCCCAATGAAGAGATTCGATATACCTAGTCCATATAAATCGATCTTAACTGAAATGTACTTGTCAATCGATTGAATAGTAACCATTCTTAGTTCTTAAATCTTTTTTCCGAATTTAAAATAGCAATAAACTTGAATGTCAATTCCTGAACATCAATAAATTACGGCAAGCAAAATTTGGCAATCTTCTACTAGCTTCCCGGTATGTCACATTGTTTGAATGAAATCCTTAGGTGTTTGGATCGTCACGTTTCTTTCAACCACTGTTCCCTCCTAAAATATGGCGTAATTTATGAACGACCCCTAAGCATATGCGATGTGTTTAACTTATTTAGCTCAATGAGCAATGGGCTTCAACACTCAAAAGAGATTTTTTCCCCGTGCCGTGTGCTCCATTTTTGGTTTTCTACGCAATCGAATTAGCAATCCCTGCACGCATCCGTCATGATTTATTCCAACATCAATTAAGCAAAACCGCATCCCAGCAGAGCCCGCCAACCAGCTTTGCGCTCATAATTCTTTCATGCCGAATAAAGCCACTCGAGACTCTCGACATAACCCTGATGAACCACTCGCAAAAAAGGCCTTAACTGCAAACCTTTCTGCAGCGAGGAGAAGCATTTAAAGCATTTTCCCCATGGGAATGGTAGAAACCACATCCCGAGGTGCTCTCTAGATCGTTATAATTAAAAAAAATCATTTCTTTGTCATTTTCTATTGCTAAGCTGCATTTCTGGGTAAAATTGAAAAGAAAACCCGTGAAAAAGTTACAACTTTTTGAGATAATTGATTAATGAGAAAAAATTCAAAGAAATCATACATATTTTAATGAGCTCTCATTCACCGTTATTTTCATGCGAAATATATCTTCAAAAGCAGGTTAAAAGTGGGGTTTCTAAGTCATTTGAAATTTCTGTTCTAATTTTTAATAAGAAGATTTATTTTGATAACTTCGGTAGAACTGTTCAAATATCATTGCTTTCCTTTGAATTTGTGGACCTAAACCACCAAAACGGCGTACCATCAAAAGCCAAGTCATAGAAAAGACTGGTTAGTACATAGTTGATAGATTTTTTTTTCTGATAATCTAATAATTCAAATAATTTCTGTTCTAGAGAGCAGCGTGTACATCCAGATTCAGCCTCAAACCGCCCGATTGGTACGAACGTACCTGCTAGTCCTTACCTTTTTGAATGCAACTCAACAGCAGAGGACTCTCGCAAAAATTGTGCATATTTTGACAGGTTCCCAAAGAAAGCCCGACGAGGCAGTCCTATTGCGGCGTGTCCAAACCAGAATATCCAGACCATCTTTCGTTGCCGAGTGGAACCGGAGCGCAAGTGTAAAAACTGCAGCAAAGCAACCACGGCAAATTCAATTCCTTATTCGGTTGAGAGCTCCTTTTCTCGCACTTCCCACTACCAATAATGCTCAGTGAAGCACCAAAAGAGAAGTTCGCTCGTTCGCATATTCGAGTCACAATAGAGTGGTACCTCACCTGTAAGGGCATGTGATATTTCGTATGTTTCCGTCAAAATTTCCTCGAAATTTCACGGAATCCATCACGGAAGGCATTATAACAGCATTAACCAATAAGCATGATAATGCGGCATAATAACAACAGCATTATGTACGCATTTAAGGTCCTCATTTGATGCATGACAGCATAATATATGCATATAATGCCATCATAAGGCCATCATAATGCCAGAAAAGGCAAAATAGTGTGACATTAGAATGCCAAGATTTAACCGTTTTTTTCACCACTAATGCTTGTATAAGACATTGTAAGAAACGCCAGTAGTTTTATATAGTACTACTCAATGACTATACGTAACAGGCTAAGAAGCATTTATGATGCGTGTTTTTGTATAATGTTAGTTATCCCAAGTTACAATTTTATTTTAACGAATTACTTCGAATTACGCCCATAAAACCACGGTCAAGGTACTTTTGTCTTCATCCCTCAAAACCTCTAGAACTTGAACGTGACTAGTTGGCTCACTCTAAAAGGGGCTATGAAGTGTATAGTTATGTCTCACGATTGAAGCAAGCAGGGGGCCTGCCTTTGCCGAGTGGTTAGAGTCCGCGGCTTCAAAGCAAAGCCATGTTGAAGGTGTCTGTATTCGATTCCCAGGATCTTTTCGTAATGGAAATTTCCTTGACTTCCCTGGGCATAGAGTATCATCGTACTTGCCACACGATGTACGAATGTGAAAATGGCAACTTTGGTAAAGAGAGCTCACAGTTAATAACTGTGGAAGTGCTCACTCAACACTAAGCTGAGAAGCAGGCTCTGGCCTAGTGGGGACGTTAATGCCAAGAAGAACAAGAAGTATCCCTATGTAGTTACTAACGAGTCTTCGGCTGCCAAGGAGTCATCAGAGTTTGTTCGGGAAGAACTCTCGGCTCGGTTCTGTGTGACACAGCATCTTCACGAGGTGACAACTGCTGTACAACCGGATATCTATCATGGAGAGCGTTACCTGTCATCCAGTAGAAATCTGACAGATACTTTTGTGGCTAACCAAGTGGAACTCATTGCGCAGGAGCTCACTATGCTGTCATACGTAGAACCAATGCGTGTTACGACAGTTACCAACAGAATGGAGCTCGCTGAGGAGGAGCCTTCCGACCAACGTGAAGACATTGCCATGTCAAATGAAGCTTTACACTTACCCGAGATTTGGTGTAGTGGCCCGTACTCGTCGAACCAGAAAGGAGTGCTCTATTTCATAATACGTGGAGTTCCTGGAAAGAAATTGCAAAATGTCGGATGAAGCTCCGAGTCTGCATCACCCAAATATTTTTCGAAAATGATACATTAAACCAACGAAACCACCACCGACGGCTACAGGCAGAGAGGTTCTCTTGTAGAGATCTCTCATACAGGTCTACAGGTCCTCTCGCAGAGATTTCTTATCCAAGAGATCCTACGAGTGGAATGCCTTAGTCTGCTTCTCCAAGAATCGATCAATCAGTGGAGCAACGTGTCAATCGGACTGTCAATTCTTGATCAATCATCGTACCACAGTTCCTGATCAGCGTCACACTGCACTCACCAAGAAAGTGACGACCGGAGGCACTAATGGACGTACATCAAAGTGTCTTGCCATGTAGGCAGATTCTGGAGGAGAAGAATGCAACGCGGGCGGTCATGCTGCAGTAAGGGACCCGGCAGAACGTGGAGCGTTATATAAGCAACCGGTTCGGGAGAAAAACCGCCGCCTGGAGGAGACAGAGTGCGAGGAGATGGAACAGCTGTGCCGGTCTCAAGAAACACATAAGCTCTATCAGAAGCCCAACGCATCCAGCAACGGCTTGCCGCGAGCCGAGATGTGCAGGGAAAAAAATGGGACCATTTTGACGGACGAGCGTGAGGTGATCGAAAGGTGAAAGCAGAACTTCGACGAACACCTGTATGCTGCTGAGAGCACAGGTAATGAAGGACGGGACAACGGAGGAAATGCCTTCGTCAGTACTGCGGGTGATGGAAACCAACCAGCTCCCACTTTGAGGGAGGTTAAGGATGCATTCACCAGCTCAAGAACAATAAAGCTGCTGATAAAGATGGTATCGGAGCTGAATTCATAGAGATGGGCCCGGAGAAGCTGGCCATTTGTCTGCACCGGCTGATAGGCAGAATCTGGGAAACAGAGCAGCTACCGGAGGAGTAGAAGGAAAGGGTAATATGTCCCATCTTCAAGAAAGTGATAGTTCAAATATTGCGTAAGGCGGCGTCCATTTATTAGTAACGCTAAAATTGAAAATTGTTGACCCCCTCCGTAACGCTTTTTGTATGATTTTTTTTAAATTTTTGTGTGAGCCGTAACGCTTGAGCCTACTCCACCCCTCCCCCTAGAGCATTACGTAATTTGTGGATGCCGCCTAAGGCAATAGGGGAGGGAGGGAGTGTTACGGTGCATACAAACAAAAAAATTTCTCATACAAAAGCTGTTACGTGGGGGAGGGAGGGAGTCTATAATTGACAAAATTTGCGTCACGTATTATTTGAATCATCCCAAAGACGACAAGTTAGATTGTGAGAACTTTCGAGCGATAACCATTCTAAATGCGGCCTACAAAGTATTATCCCAGATCATCTTTCGTCGCCTGTCACCTGCAGTAAAAGAATTCGTGGGAAGTTATCAAGCCGGCTTCGTTGACGGCCGATCGACAACGGACCAGATCTTACTTAGATCCTGTACGGAAAATCCTCCAAAAATGTCGTGAATACCAGGTCCCAACGCATCACCTTTTCATCGATTTCAAGTCGGCATACGACAGTATCGACCGTGTAGATCTATGGAAAATCACAGAGAACAGCTTTCCCGGGAAGCTCACGAGACTGATAAAAGCGACAATGGAAGGTGTGCAAAATTGTGTGAAGGTTTCAGGCGAACACTCCAGTTCGTTTGGATCCCACCTGGGACTACGACAAGGTGATGGACTTTCGTGCCTGTTGTTCAATATTGCGCTAGAAGGTGTTATGCGGAAAGCCGGCCTCAACAGCCGGGGTACGATTTTTACGAGATCCAGTCAATTTGTTTGCTTCGCAGATAATATGGACATTGTCGGTTGAACATTTGAAAAGGTGGCAGACCTGTTCATCCGCCTGAAACGCGAGGCAGCAAAAGTTGGACTGGTGGTGAATGAGTCAAAAACAAAGTACATGCTGATAGGCAGAACCGAGCGCGACAGAGCCCGCCTAGGTAGCAGTGTTACGATAGACTTTTGAGGTGGTTGATGAGTTCGTCTACCTCGGATTCTTGTTAACGACTGATAACATCTTTAGTCGTGAAATACGGAGACACATCATCAGTGAAAGTTGCGCCTTCTATGGGCTCCAGAAGAAGCTGCGGTCGAGAAGGATTCACCACGGCACCAAATTTACCATATACAAAACGCTAATAAGACCGGTGGTCCTCTATGGATATGAAGCATGGACCATGCTGGAAGGGCCCGGCAAGCACTTGGAGTGTTCGAACGTCGTGTGCTTAGGACGATCTTTGGCAGTGTGCAGGAAAAATGTGTGTGGCGGCGGAGAATGAACCACGAGCTCGCCCAACTCTACGGTGAACCCAGTATCCAGAAGGTGGCCAAAGCTGGAAGGATACGATGGGCAGGGCATGTTGCAAGAATGCCGGACAGCAACCCTGCAAAGATGTTGTTCGCTTCGGAGCAGTCGGTACAAGCAGGCGTGGAGTGCAGCGAGCTAGGTGGTCGGATCAAGTGCGTATCGATTTGGCGAGCGTGGGGCAGAACCGAGGATGGAGAGATGCGGCCACCGAATTTTGTGGCGTAAAATTGTTGATTCAGTGTTATCTGTTTAGATGTTAACTGAATAAATGAAATAATATTGTGATTCTTGTGGATTTCACAGGCCATAGAATGGTTCTTCGGGGCCTTCCTTAGCCGTGTGGTTAGAAACGCGGCCACTAAGCAAAGCCATGCTGAAGGTGTCTGGCTTCGATTCCCGGTCGGTCCAGGATCTTTTCGTAATGGAAATTTCCTTGACTTCCCTGGGCATAGAGTATCATCGTACCTGCCACACGATATACGAATGCGAAAACGGTAACTTAGGCAAAGAGAGCTCCCAGTTAATAACTGTGGAAGTGCTCATAAGAACACTAAGCTGAGGAGCAGGCTCTGTCGCCAGTGAGGACGTTAATGTCAAAAAGAAGAAGAAGAAGAAGAAGAAGAAGAGTGGTTGATGAATAAAACGTATTTCGAAACTTTTCACAAATCGTAACGAATAATAGTGAAAATTATATTCCACGGAACAAATTCTAAGTTTAGTTTAGTTTAGAATGACAATTTGAATTTTTTTTTTTTTTTTTTTAATTTTGTTTAACGATACTTCACACCATTTAGATGGTGCATTCGTATCAGAAGGAATTAAATTAATATTATGTACTACAAAAGGTAACTTTACAACTTTTCAAACAACTTAGTGTCTCGTAGGAATTTTATCAGCTTTGTTTCTCCCTCATCATCGTTTTTCAATGCACTTCTTAAGCTGTTAGTGTTGATTTCATATTTCTGTCTGACATCGTCATACTTCTGGCAATGTAGCACAATGTGGCGTACGTCTAGAGTAGTGCCACAGCATTCACAGTTAGGAGGTGATTCTTTTGACAAAAGAAAACTGTGCGTTAATCGTGTATGACCTATTCGAAGTCGTGTTAGCACTCGCTGTTCGGCATTGTTTTCACGATCTTTCCACTTGTGGGTATCAAATTTGATTTCTCGGAGTTTTACGTCCCGGTATGTTAACCATAGCCTTTCCCAATATAACCGTACTCCAATTTTTATATCTTTGAAGGCATCTTCCGCTGGCAGTGCAATATTGATTATTGGTTGACATCTTGCATCATTTGCTAGTCGGTCAGCCTCGTTGTTGCCCCGAATACCGGTATGGCCGGGAATCCAGCAAAACTGTACGTTTTTTCCACGAGTGAGAGATTCTATTTCCTGGATCCAAGGGTGTTTTGATCTTCCAGCTTCTAAAGCCAGTAGACAACTAGCTGAATCTGTGAGGATCGCAATGTCGCTCTCGTTCGATAGCAAAAGAGCCATGCGAATCGCGTATGCTTCAGCAGAGAAAATGCTGCACTGTTTTGGAAGGCTATATTTTTCTGCTAGATTGACTCCGAATAGACCAGCACCGACTGTATCGTTGCCTTTAGAGCCATCCGTATAATAAACGGTTGACGTTTTGAATCGGTTTGAAAGCAACTGTTGAACTATTGGTCGCACTTTATTGGGAGGGTCACCGGCTTTCGCAGCGTTTTTCACATCCCATACAATATTCGGCTTCGAAGCGTGCCATTCACGACTACACCGCTTTACTAGCTGTGCAATCATCGGTAATGCTGCACCAGTTAGTTCTCCTACACGAGTAGACGCTCGTTGTATCAGCGGCAGGTTTCTATTAGGTCCATGTATTCCCAGTAGGCGTATAGCGATTCCTATGACTGATTGTGTTGCCAACAATTCGAAGGGCAAAGTACCCGCTTCCACCATGATTGATGTAATGGGGCTGGTAACAAAAGCGCCGGATGCATAACGGATCATCTGATTGTATACCGGTGCAAGATTCTGGAATGCGGCTTCACCTCCTCTGCTAACAAGGCCTATACCGTACAACAGTTTGGATGTTATAATTGCTGAGCCGACTTGCAGCATCGTATTTCGGTTGCCACGAGGAAGCCGGGCTCCAATCGTTCTCATTATCCGAAGTCTAGAAGCACAAGACTCTTTGACCATCTTACAGTGGGCTTTGAAGTTCAATGTGCGATCAAGAGTAATGCCGAGGATTCGCAAACGATTTGTTCGGGGTATAGTTACACGGTTTATGGTGATATTCTGAGAAGGGTTACGGCGCGCATTGGGGCTACAATAAAAAGTTGAAGACTTAGTAGCAGAGATCGTAAAGCCAACACTTTTTGTCCACTTCTCTACGGCTTTGACGGCTGACTGTAATTTGCGATGCAGCCCCTCCGTTTTTCGGCTTCTCACTACGAGAAGAATATCATCTGCATAAAGCAAGATTTCCACTCCTTTCGGTATCACTCTGAAAATAGGTTGCATGGCCACAAGGAAGAGTGTTACTGATAGTACGGAGCCTTGTGGGACACCGTTTTCCAATCGATGTGGGCGAGACAGTTGTCCACCTACGCAAACTTGAAACATCCGCTCGGAGAGGAAGCTTTGAATAAGTTTCATCATAAAACCCCGTATTCTCCAAGATTTAAGGGTGCGCAGAATTCCATGTCGCCATGTAGTATCATAGGCCTTCGATAGGTCCAAAGAAGCTATTAGGCTATGCTCATCCGTCATTGGGAGTAATTTTTCAAGTTCGGCTAGATATGTATCCGCACCGTGCCCCGAGCGAAAGGCATGTTGTCGCTCGTCAAGTCTGCCGGAGGACTCCAGTTCGGTGATCAGACGTCTGTTGATGATACGTTCAAGTACTTTCGCCATGCAGCTAGTAAGCGAAATCGGTCGAAACGTATCAGGTTCGGGGGTGTTGCACTTCGGTTTTGGTATGGGCACAATAATCGCTTTTTTCCAGGAGAAGGGGAAGACACCACTGCGCCAAATACCATTAAAAATCTCTAGGAGAATTAGCATGACGGACAGCGGAATGTGTTTAAGCATGGGATACCCTATCATGTCATGACCTGTTGAACCACTCTGCCCTTTGTCAAGTGCCCACAAGAGTTCGTTCAGGGTTATATCCATGTTGTAACGATCGTTGGTATTCAGCAAGGGGTCTATGCGTTGTTGTTCAGCTTTTTCTTTCGCTTTTTGAAAAAGCGGCGAATAGCTGGATGTCGCTGACCTTTCGCTATAATGTTTTGCTAATTCTTCTGCAGTTTCGCTTGGATCATCCGAGTACCTGTTCGCTAGCTTAACAATGGGGGTTCGGTGCTGTCGCTTGCCGCGAAGTGTATTCACTGTCCTCCAGAGCTCAGTGGTCGTGCTGCTGGGTGATAATTTACCTACAAAGTCTTCCCAAGATTGTTGTTTTGCTGTTTTTATGGCCTTTCTTGCTGTTGCTCTCGCTTCCTGGAACCTTTTAAGAGCAGCTGGTCTTTCACAATCCGAAGCATCCATACGACTTAGGGATCGTAAGCATTTTCGTCGTCGTTTGATAGCATCTTTAACTTCGGGGCACCACCATGGAACTAATTTTGGGCCAGCTTGTCCACTTGACTGTGGAATAAATTTGGTCGCTGCTTCGATGAGTTTCGCCGTAAACCGATCAACATCCCACACTTCGTCTGATCGGATTAATTCTGCAGTTGTACGTTCATATACAGACCAATCTGCACGGTCGAAGAACCATTTCTTCCGAGTAGTAGCTGTATCTGACCACCCCGGGAGTCCAATTATCATTGGGAAATGGTCGCTGTTACACGTATCCGAAAGCGTTCGCCAGTTGAGTTTTTGCGCTAGACTCTCCGAGCAGAAGGAGATGTCGATAGACGAAGTGTTGCCTGTCGCTGGGTCGATACGTGTGGGAGAACCGTTATTGAGTATTACCAGCCCCCTGGTTAGCGTAGTCTCTGCGATGAAACGACCGAGTGTGTTCGAGGATTGCGAAAGATTACTGGCCCATCTAATTGGTCGAAGAGGTTATTCAGAGCTGTCTCACATTGCTGAGCGCTTGGTGGGATGTATATTGATACGACCGTAGCTTGAAAAGGTTTCTGGATGCGCACTGCGATGAGATGTAACGTAGTGTCGATAATCATGCGCTCGAACGGAATGCCTTCTTTTATTGCAAGGCCAACCCCGTGCTGCCAGTAGTGGTCTTTTTTTGGTTCCAATAGCAGTGAATAGTTTTTGCCGACAAAGTCCGGCGGTACAGATGTTTGCCTTACCTTAGTTTCTTGGAGAGCAACGATGCAGGGGCTATACTTTCCAATGAGTTGTTTTAATTCACTGATATTTGCTCGTAGTCCACGCATGTTCCATTGTAGCGCGAAGCATTTATCGTTGTTGTTCACAGCTGGCAGGATATCTGACGAACATGATGACGTCACCGATGCACCGCGTGATGGTGCTTGTTGATTCAAGATTGTGGCTGGAATAGGAATGTTTTCCGCAGTAAATTTCATTAACGGACGTTGTTGCGAGGTACTGACCTGTGGGACGTCTTGTCCCACAGTACCAGCCGCTGTCGTAAAAACTACACTACTTCCAAAATCGCCGACAGCGACCGGCACTGGGGAAAGGCTTTGTGTAGTTTGAGAGCAGCTGACTATATCTTGTCTGTGGGTTTGGCTATACGTGTCTCCTTGCAAGTGAGTATTTTGGTACCCCGGTTGGGTAAATGAAGTTCTCGGATCTGTAATTGGAACAGACGCAGCAGTACCTGCTAAGTCATGGTTGTGAAAGGGACTGACCTGAGGGACGTCTTGTCCCCCAATGCCAACCACTGTCGAACGAACTACACTACTACGTTGGTGAATACCGACAGTGGTCGGCATAAGGGAAAGACTTTGTGTAGTTTCGTTGTTGATATCTTCCGTTTCTTCTACAATCATTTGGATTCTCCTACTATGTTCAAAAACTCTCATCGTGGTATTATCAGCAGTTCCATCGGCCACAGAGGCAAGATCACTATCAACGGGTTGGGGTAGGGCGTCCCGGACAGTTTTCTCTACCTGCTGTGCTTGCGTTGAAAGGAGTACTGCACATTCCTCACTTTCAAACCGATTTATTTCATTATCCGTGGTAAGGCATGGGTCATCATCGTGTGTATTCAAACGGTGTTTGGCATTGGAGCTATCGAAGGCGGTGATTGGGTGGGATCTCAGATATCGAAATATCGTCATCAGAATACGTCGATCGTTGGGTGGGAATAGTGGTTGCAGTTTTCTTCGGGGGTGGGCTTTGTCTATCTGGCGACGCTGGTTTGATGAGCGAGTCTGTATGCTGTTTAGAGGCTCGGCTGCGTTTTGTTTCTTGGATAGCCGGCGAATTATTTCTTGAGCGTGTTAGGGCTGGAGAGTTATTTCTTGAGCGTGTCACGACACCTGATGACGGTTGGGTTGATTTAATTTCTCTGCTGGAGTGCGGTTTTTGTTGACTAGAGATTTGCTGTTTTAGCTGCCAAATTTGCGCTAACATTTGTTCCATTTTTTCATCCTTCTGCCGGTTATCTTCTAACAGTTTAGCGATGAGTTCGTCCTTCTGTTTCATTGTTGCTTCTAGTTCCTTGAGTTTCTTATCAAACTCATTCTGCTGTGCAGCCACCTGAGCATAACTGCCTTTTGCTTGAAGCTCGGCTCGTTTTCTTGCTTCTGGGAAGGATAAGTTATCACGCACTTTGATTTTTATTACTTCAATCTCTTGTTTGTATACTGGACACTGTCGGTTAGTAGGACGGTGGCCATCGTTGCAGTTCCGGCAGTGAGGAGCCTCGCCGCATTCCTCTTCCCCGTGTGAGTTTCCTGAGCAGTTGAAGCAACGTTGTGGTCCAGGACATCGAGTACGTGTGTGTCCATAGCTGAAACAGTTATAACACAGCATAGGATTTGGAAAGTATGGACGAGTGGGAACATGAAGTAGACCGACTTTGATATGACCTGGGAACGTAGTCTTGCAAAATGTTAGAATCAGCGCCGGAGTGTTAACTTTTTTACCGGCTTCAAGTCGCATGATTCTCTGAACTCGAATTACTCCATCACCGCCCATTTCTCTTAATATTTCTGCTTCATCCATATGGATGAGTTCGAAGCATGAAATAACGCATCGGCAGACGTTCAGATTCGGGTGTGCAATCACCTCTACCTTTGTCCCGTCGATTAGGTGGGTCATCTTCAACAGCTTAGCTACTTGAGCCGGATCTCTAACTTTCAGAGTGTATCGTGTTCCTTGGGCTTCACTTTTTCCATCTTCGATTGGTCTACCGGCGCACATCTCTACAGATTTCCCGACAATATACGGATTTGTCGGAAGTTGGACACCATCCTTTCCCATGAGTTGAAGGAATGTTAGCTCTCCAAATTTATTTGTCGGGTCCATATAAGTCGGCAACCTTCGAGCGGCTGTTCCGCCAGGGTCTCCGCTGCTAGACGCAGCCATGTTGTTACACGGCAAAAACTTCTACAGTGGTAACGGTCACCCGTTACCTACCCTAATTTTGGTTTCTTGTAAACTTTTGAGCTTCTTTTTTATTCCAATTTAACGCTCTTCTGGCACACCGTCACCGCGAACACGAAAGAATGAATGGTGTTGAGTGGGTAACTACACAGCAGCCGTTTGTTTTTGTATACACTGCACGTGAGTGGCAGAAATTTCACTAATTTCGACCGTTTACGTAGCGATTTTCACAGATCCTTCACGATTCACTGTTTCTTAGTCACTACACTTATTGATACAGTAACGTCTGGAACGCGCCGGTCGCGGAAAACTAGGGAGAATTACCTTGTTTACTACGAGAGCGCGCGCTGTAGCTACCGTACGGAACGGCGTGGCTAATTGAGATGACGAGTTTACTAATTTGACGACAATTTGAATGTAATTTCGTGCATCGAATCGAAATGAAATAAGTATATCGCGTACCCTTATCTTACCTACAAGTTGTATACTCAAGTGCACCAATGCAATGCAGCTGCAGCACCGGAATGTTGCAGGCACCTATAGGGTAACAGCATCCACAACAAGGGAAAAAACGAGTTTCCTTATTCCATGTCATACAGAAACGAATCAAGAGGACGTGTAAGGGAACCAGGTGCACAACGGGCCACCGCAATGTCTCCAAGATATTTGGTATTTTAACCGAATTCGATAATTTCATAAGGCATTTCTAACAATTTTAACACCTCTAGCAAAAAAAAAAACATTTCCAATTTCAACAAAAAATAAAATAATGAACTGTTTTCGCATCTTTGGGAGTGAATAATGTGAGGCAAAATGCGACATACTATGTGGTTGCTCCGAAACCATCGTTGAATTTAATTTATGCCGCAAAACCCAAACTCATACGATCCATACAAGTGCAATGTATCTGCTGCTTACATAAGAATATTGAAAATAGCTGGATTTTGTCACAAAATGTCCGTTTGTCTCTTTGACCTTCGTTTCTTTTAAATTCCCTTTCTTTGATATGATCGCACTCCAATGGCTGTTTATTTATGTGATTTGTCTGCAAGCACAATTAGAATAAAAAAGTCTATGAAATTCACCGTCAAAAATGAGTTATTTCTTAGGTCGCGCATATTACCCCGGCTTCCCCCTTACTGGCGTTGGCGAGGACGCTCAATCGAAAAGAAGCCAAAAAGGACTTATTGCTTCGATATGACTGGGAGCTGGCTGTGGGAGTCGCAAATACACTTCGCTGCAAACACCTTACAATGAGTGC
Organism: Aedes aegypti; assembly: GCF_002204515.2. Classification (NCBI taxonomy): domain Eukaryota; kingdom Metazoa; phylum Arthropoda; class Insecta; order Diptera; family Culicidae; genus Aedes; species Aedes aegypti. The sequence continues at coordinate 230,994,319 of NC_035107.1, read as the reverse complement.
GCAATCAAAGAACCATTTCTGCATTGTGCTCTTGCGAATAACAATTTCTGCCTGGTTATGATTTCTGTTTTCGTCGATCCTTACGTGTGTGGACTGTTGCGGAGGAGCGCAAGGGGAACTTCTTTCTATGGGCGGACAACGGAAGATTCGCCTTGCGCTGTGCGATACGACAAGTGCATACGACGACGAATTGTGTATCGGCTGATACAGTGATTTACTGCCTCATAGGGTTCTACAGATTTGCATCATGGATTTCTAGAAAGCAGTGCAATTGGATGCTGTGGAGTGATTGACTAGTCATTGCGAGTGAATAGATGATATTCAGATCACAAACAGATGATACAAAATTGTCCTTATAGAAAACAACAATTCCACGGAAGTGAAACTCTTTTCGCAAAGAAAATTGCTTTCTATTTTTATTGATGAAAACAAGATACGAATAGCAAAATATTTTTCCGCTTGTTTTTGAATATGTGCGATATTTCAAATGAACCTGTAGAATTCTGTGGAATCCAATGCGGATAAATTTTTGTTTTCCAATTCCGCTACGTTTTGTAAAATTTTGAATATTTCACTAATACTTTCCGGCGAAAAACGAAAAGTTACGGATTTTCACAATATGTATAATGATAACCACAAAGAATTCTTCGAAAGATCTTTGGAAACCCATTAAGAATCACTAAGAACATCAAGGAACCTTTTGGAACTTACTAAGAACCTTTGTAGCATTATTTTCTAATTAATTCGGAGATGCTGACCATTCAGCTGCATCACAGTTCCTCAAAACGGCCCGAAAGGTTTAAAAGAAAGCCTGCACGATACATCCGGAAAAACTTTTCCACAAATGTGCAAGTGAAGTCAGGTTGAACGAAATTCAAGTAACATTTCACATTTTTTGTATATCAATGATTACGAAATTTTGGTAAATGTCTGGTCTACTAACCATTAGCGATATCTAAGTTTTTCAAGATCTGAGATACAGAGAACGAACGTTCTGCATAGTTCACGAATTATTTTAGGTCTAAACGCAAATTGTACTTCATTAAGCATTCGATGCTATTTTTTCTTCTTATTGGCAATACGTCTCCACTTGGACAGAGCCCGCTTCTCAGTTCAGTGTTAATAAGAGCACTACCACAGGTGTTAGCTGAGAGCTTTCTTCGCCAAAGTTACCATTTTCGCATTCGTATATCGTGTGACAGGTACGATGACACTCTTAGTAAGGTCCTCTCTTGGAACATAAAAGCTATCAATCGCGTTGCATCACATTGCTCCTCTATTGTATAGTTTCTTTTCAGACTCAAAAGCATCGTCAGCATAAAAAATTCAAATCAAAACTTTTCCACGCTAAAAGCGACACACAAGAGCACCCTGATTTGATCCCGACGACAAAAATGGAATCGAACAATGCAGATATGTTCATTCCCGGCAAAATGGAACCGATCCCAGCACAATGTATCGTTTCAAATTGCAATAGTGTCCTGCTTTTCGTCGTGGATGCAATTTCCTGGACCGGAATAAAAGCTTCCTCCGCATTTATGATGCTCGAGTAAAATCAATCATCTTCCTTCACGGTGTGTACGCCAACGGAAGGAAGGCATATCCCAAGATCATTCCAGCAGAGCCCGGACATGATTTATAACTCCAGCATGCATTGGCATAGGACCTTACAATTTTCTTTCACGTGGCCAAGCGCTACCATGCGGAGTTGCTTCGCAATAGCCCACAACAGCAGCGTCATTTTGAGATATGGGATTGCAACTGGTTCTTTTCTTCTTTCTGGTTGAACGTCCCTACAGGGGCAGAGCCTGTTTCTCAGCGTAGTGTTATTATGAGCACTTCCACGGAGAGTTTTCTTTGCCAATTGCACCATATTTGCATTTGTATATTGTTTGGCAGGTACGGAGATACTCTATGCCTTGGAAAGTCGAGAAAATTTCCACCCCGAAAAGATCCTTGACCAGCTGGATTCGAACCCACGACCTTCAGCTTGGTCTTGCTGAACAGCTACACGTTTACCGCTATGACTATCTGGGCCTCAGTTGCTGTTGCTGCATTTTGGTTGTAGCATTTTGATTCATGTATCTACCGTATGTGTCACCAATGCTGTCATATATGCTCCAATGGTAGGTGGGAGCATTGGTATGAGATGAGAAAAGGGAATTCTAAGCTGGAATCAAGTAGAATATGCTGTTTCACTACCGTTATTGATGCACAGATATGTTTGGAACCGTAAAACGGAGTAACTTCGATAGATTTTAAAGAACATCTGAACTAATCTATCAAGTAACAAAACAAATAGCAATCCCCCAATTACAGTATCCCCAGAAAAAGACTCGATTCTGAGTCGAAACGTCGGGGAAAATATAAAAACATTGTTTTGATTCCTCCCAAGACTGCAGAGCCGAATCCAGTAGCCCTTAATTCGAGTGAATAAATCTGGCTGCCACCTTGGATTTTAACGCCTAAAATACCTACAAACGCCTACAAATAGGACAGTACTTGTGGTGCAAATATCTTTAAAATAAAGAGGTTTAGATGAAAACTGTTTTCTGGAAAGTTAATCACAGGACTGCTGAGTTCCACTTGGTAAATATTTTAATTCCGAATTCATTCACTAGGTGGCGCACAGACTCCAACAAACGTAGCATGTATAAGCAACATTTGAAACAACTTTTTGGCGTACAAATATTTATTTGGTTTATATCTCAGTCCAGGATGAGATATAAAATTGATGTCTTCGACAGTTGATGAAAGACACCTGTTCGCTTAAAACTATTTTAGTCTGAAAAACACTCACAAAATAAGAAGACTCGACTTCTAGTATACGACACTGAAGACGGCCTTACAGTTGAGATTAAAATACGCGTATCTGTCAAAGGATACAAACTCTAGTGGAATTAAATGGTATAGTACTAAATTTGGTTTTTCATCTACTTAACAATTTGTAACCTAAAATTATCACCAATAGGGTCCTTTGTGTTGTTTAATGTTTAATGAAATCTTGTTTTCATTCAACAACACGAAAATGCATGTTACTGCAACTACTTTAGCATTTTTTTCCCGCTCAAATAACGGATATATCATATTAAAACTTTAATTTAAAAATTGGATTCATAAAAGAACCTTGACACTTGAGATCATGTTTGACGTTCACTTAGTCGACAAAAGTATCACAGGGGTTTTAGTTTTAACACATGGGCATGAAATTGTGCTAACCGGCATTGAAAATCCAAACTTTGCTGATAAATCGCCATTTACAAGAGATCGAATCATTGCCCTTCTATGGGTCGTTACAAACATAATTCCCACTCGCCGGTACACACATTAATCCCACTCGCAACATTATTCCTGTCGATCTTCCAGATCTTAAAACAATCTGGCAATGTTATAGGCAGCTTTCTCCGCATGTAAAGCAGAATCTCTCCTCCGATCAAGTCCACCGTTTCATTATAGAGCAAACTGAACCACCGAAAGATGAGCGACGTCACCCTGAATGCGATTGGCAAACAATTTGGCGATCTGTACATTATCTATTCTTCACTTCAGCAGAGAAAAGCATCCTTTACCTGGTAGGACTTAATGAAAAAGGTTCATATCGAAAATTGTTACACACTGCCGGACGAGCGGATGATGATTCATGTCAGCAGTGCAATGGTGTAACAGAAACTATAGCGCCAAATACAGCGAATGTCCGAGAGTACTGAATTTGTTGCAGCAAAAAATAAGGTCAACCGAGTTAATAAGACCAACAATTCAATGTTTTTGGAAAAACATTAGGAAAACACAAATAATTCAAATTCTTTAATTGTTTACAAATTGCATTTGTTTCATAGACAATGCTTCAAATCGAATTGATCTCAATACACTTGAATGCCACTGGTTATGTGAATTAGAGTTAAAGAGGTTTTTTTTTTTCAATACATGAACAAATAAAATTGTATTAAAAAAAGGGTCTCGGAGGACTGCGATTATGGGTATGATTAGGTAGTGGAGGCAAGAGTGGACATCGATCTAAATGGAAAGCTTCCTTAATTTATTCTACACCCCGTACGAAAAAATCAGCTTTTAAATGCAGTGAAATTAAGATTCTTGGTAAATGAGACGTCACCGACAGGCGGCATGTTAAGGGAGCTACCCGTTACTAACAGGAGCTGATAGACTGAAAGGGATATTGGCATATGAATTTTCTCATGCAATAAAAATAAATAGCGTGTATTTTAATTGAAAGCAAAATTTATTAAATCACAAATACACAATCTTCTCTCACATCTCAGTCCATTATGACACTCAAATCAATTAAGGCTCTACCCTCAACCTTACTCAGCTCGATCATTTTCTCCAGCTGATTCGTCACCGTCGAAAATGTTGGCCTTTCGCTTGGCAGTGCTCTCCAGCAGCTCAGCATCAGCTCGTAAAGTTCCTCGCAGCAACTCGCCGGCCTCTCCATCCGGTAGCCTGCCTTAAGTTCCAAAAGCAGATTACCCGTCTCGAGCATCGGATACGGATTTCCTCCTAGGGTGCAGATTTCGTACAGCACAATTCCGAACGACCAAACGTCGCTTTGCGAGGTGTAGACTTGATGCGTCAACGACTCCAGTGCCAACCACTTGATCGGCAGCTTCCCATTGGTCGTTTTCCTATACATGTTCTCCTGGTAGATGTCTCGACTAAGCCCGAAGTCGGATATTTTAACTGTTGCTCCGTCTGATACCAAGATATTCCGAGCTGCCAAGTCCCGATGGACAACTCTGTTCCGTGCCAGGAACTCCATTCCGTAGGCTATCTGCCGTGCGAACTCGATTAACTGTTTGCTCGATATTGGTTGTTTCTCTTCCTCTCCAAAGTAACACTGGTTGTCGAACTCATTCGAAACTCTTCGTTGGTGTTGATAAAGCTTGTTTTCAACCATCACTGGGAGATCTGTATCGATTTCACAGCTGTTTATTGGAGATTCGTAGCCAGAACTACACCTCGTCTTACCCACATCGAATGAATCACAGCCTCCAGAAATCGAACGGTGTTTCAAAACACTGTTCCAAACACTTCGCAGAAAATTAAGAAGATTCCCTCCGCTACAGTACTCTGTCAGCAGCATCATCTTGGTAACGTTCCTGGTGTACTGGCCTACGATGCACACAACATTTGGATGACAACCAACTGATTTCATAACCTCAATTTCCCGACGAAACGCTTTGATGTCGGCCAAGCTAGGGCACTCCTTCAGCATCTTAACGGCAACGTCCCGACTTTCTCCCACTGCGGTCGTTAAAAGCCCTTTCCGAACGAAACCAAACGCACCTTCGCCCAAAACGTCCATCAGTTGAATCTGTTCCAAGCCCACCTCCATGCCGTCGTTGATCGGTACAATCAATTCGCCAGGAAGCACTTGCGATTCCATTCCACCTTCCAGAGTTTGCATTCGTATTTCGATGTCACTGCTCAGTTCCAAACCTTTCCAGCCTCGGGGTTTGTCGTATCGTTTGATCCGCTTAAAACGCTTGCATAAAAAAGGAATCAGAAACTTTCCGATCACCAGCAGGGAAATGATTATGATGACCACCAACGCATCTATCCAATGGTCACGAGTGATTCGCTGGATTCGTATCGAAGATATTAGGTTCTGTGACGTGGTACGGTTGTTGGCGTGGGCAACGACGAACACTTCGAATTGCGTACCGTGGATGGGGAACGAGTTCACTACGATTGATGTGGCGTTTCCGGAAGCGTTTAGGGATATAGAGTGGGCCAGATCTTCACTCAAGTCCGGGTTGAGATCGTAAATGTGAATTTCGTAGCTATCCGGAGTGATGATAGGTTGCTCCCAGGAAATGTTCAACTGATAGTGCTTGTTGGTAATCTGTTCCGCTTGCACGGATAGGTTCGATATGACTTCCGGGGCACAGATCCGACTGTAGTTCAGCACTTCGAAGCAACTAGGAGTGTGGAAGGACTTCCAACGTAGACTACTTTCTTGAGGTGGATTCTTTGCTCGTATGGCAACTTCATATTCCATGTCGAACTCTAGCGATTCCAATACAGCTTCATGGGGTCCTCCGAACTGGTGGATTTGTATAGGACTAGGGTGGAAGTTTGTCGAATGTGACGAGTAATGCAGGATCTCGTATCGGCAAGCCAAATCAGACGTAGGCTTCCACTCAACTATGGCATCCAAGAGCGTTTCGTCCTGTTTACTCTTTTGAAAACTGATCACTTCTATGTCATCTATGGCTCCTGGAATGTAATCCAGCGGCATGGTCTCGAATACAACATGTGGGCTCGTGAAATAGTATTCACTGTTCGATATGAAGACAATCGCTTGAGCATGATAAGCACGCCCGGGGCGTAAATTTGGAACTTCTACTAGCAATGCGTCACTGATTAATGTAATGTCCTGTTCGACACCGTATACGTTGACGATCTTTAACTTGGCAACTTGCTGTTCTTCTTCCACACTTAAAAACAGTTTATCACTTTCACGACACACTAAATCAATTGAGAAGCTGAAGCTAATATGTTTTGTAATTGGTCCGGGGCTAACTGTTCGATTCGAACAGCTTTTAAAACACTCTTCTAATGAATTTGAAGCACAGTTCAGCATGCATGATCCTATTGCGATAATCTTAGCTTCAGCGTATTTCTGTTTCAATAGAAGCTGCTCACACGCACTTAAACTCACGGAAATAGTCAATAGCACCAGTATGAAAAGTTTAACGTTTCGATCCATGCTAAATAAATTTCAAACCAATACTGAATTCGCTTTCTTACTAGTTGCCAAATCCCCTTTGTGCATTCATTTATGTGGAAAGCAGTCCAGTGGGTACCATCAACGCTCGTTTGCCGCATTCTACCTAATAGATCCGGTGGAAGACGCCATCTAATTGGCGCAGGTGTGAATACGCATGCTTTATTGGGGCGTCTAACGAAGAAATAACGGCGACAATAGAATGTTACCTGTCCGTTCATTCGTCGTTTTGCTGTACGAGTTAGAATACAGTGCCCGTTCGATTTTGTCAACTAAGCCAGTGGATTTTGGTAATACATTATTTATTCTTCCAACGTTTTTCTTGTTGATGAATCAACAGATATATTAAGATTAGATTCGTTATTTAAAACTAAAATCAACTAAATTATTTTTGGGATCACGGATATACGTTATTAAATATATGTATCATGGATCGGTCACTCATCCTGTTGATCTTTATGTTTCTGTGAACTTTGTAATGCTTACCATGTTTAAAATAGGTAAAATTTAGTTTATGGTCATTATTACAGCAATGAAAGTTTCAATTAAAACAATCGTTCAATTTTAGCAGGGTCGATTTTGGCAACATGATTTTTTTTCGCATGTTGCCAAAATCGAACGGGCACTGTTATAAAAATAAGTAAGCATGTACCTCGCTTACGTGAAAGCATGTACCCGTGTATCAGAACAGAAATTCACATTCTTCTACCCCATGCACTACAGGTAACTGATTCAGCTCGATGTTGTTCGAAAAGTCCTTCTTTTTAGGACGCCAACAGGTAATTAGCAGACAACGTGAAATGAACTCTTCAAAGCTTTAGAGAGATTTCACGGAAGCGATACTTCCAATAACAAAAAAAATTGTTTTACAAATATGCAGATTTAGTTTTTTTATCGAATTCGAGTAATGCTAACGGCTTACGTAATTGAGAATATGTATTGTTCCAAATCAAATTTTCATCTAAAATAGTGCGGTATACAAAGTCCTGGGACCTTTCAAGAAATAATCGTAATTACCAAAATTTTCATTTAAGAGTTTAAAGAAAAAAAATGAAGAAAACTATCAAAAAATCTAATAGATATCCAGCATGTCAACAATAAATTAGAACACGACTGTTATTTGACTTTGTGAATTAACGGCTTTTCAGTCTTACGAATCAATCAAAACGCTATAGCACTGCATTTTCAAATCCTATGTCGTTTAGCTGCGAAAATAAAATTCCTTCAGAAATTACTTGAGGATTTGCTCCATTATTTTTTGAACGATTCCTGTTTTTTTTTTAATCTTTTTGTTTTTGTTTAGTAAGTGGAAGGTAACCAGTAAAAAGTTGATTTTCGCGGTTAATCCTGGTACTTCAAAAACTTCTCAATGAAATATGATGGTTCAAAGGGATGATTTTTCACATATAAATAGTGCCGAGCACCCCGCTAATTTGAACGATACCTCATGCAAACCATCGGGATTCAATTTCAATTTGAATTTCTAGTCACCCATTTAATTTAACTTCCTTGCATTCGATGAGCTAAATGACTTTTGAACCATTTTTTTTATTTCGACGATGTGCAAATTACCGGGCTCGGGGTTTAAATTAAGGCGAAGTAGGTCGTCATAGAAATATGTACGAATTGTTGATGATTATTGCTTAATCGTGTCACAATTTCGAATTAAAGAAAATCGGTTGGTATTGTACTGACGGATCAGAAAAAGTATCAGCATACTCTATACATGTGAGCGTTTATAGTGATACTTTTTCGGATGAATATGAACTATGAGAACTGAGTTTTATCAATTTGAAATTGAAATACAATGTCAAAACGAATGATGGGTTACTTAGCTTGAAAAAATGTTTAAATTTAAAGTGGTCGAACCAACAGAGGTACCCGGTATATGGATTTGTCACAACTTCAGACATATCGTTACCATGGACACTCCACCAGTACCGGCAGCTAACCCCAATGCACAACATGTGACCGGATGCATCGTAAGCATCTTGCGCTAGAGATGGGCGACTCACTCACGAATCATTCAAAAGAGTCAACTCTCGAAAGTGAATGAACGAATCACGGTTCTTTTCAAAAGAGTCATGATTCATTTGCACCGAATATTTTAGAAGAGGGCTTAAACATTCACTAGGAATCATATTTTAGAGTTGGAATTATCATAGTCAAACAGTTCGGACATGTATTAATAGTTAAAGTTGCTGTACGAAAAATATTCTCATACAAAAAATGTTATACTTTTTATTTCTTGAGTAAAATATAAGATTCATTTTTGGTTTTATAGAATTAGTCACCGAATCGATCAAAAGAGTCGATTCACTTTTGTGAGTGAGTCACCTACGATTCGCTCTCAAAATTTGATCATTTTGCCCATCTCTACCTTGCGCACCTATCAACAACGACGACGCACCATCGGTTGGTCAACATTTTAAGGCTACATGCAGAATCAGCAGATTAAGCTATTTAATAGGGCCGATAGTATTCCGATCAGGAGTCACTGGTGGTTATTATGAGAAGATAGTCGAATTGTGTTAACTAATTGTGTAGAATCGAGTAATTGTCGATAAAGTAATTGTAACAGTGATAAATTCTTAATTTTAAATCCATTTACGATAGCCCTGTGATTATTATTTATCGAAATTTAAAATAATTTTTTAAATGGTTCGACAAAGGTAGAGTTTAAAAAAATAATTAAAAATTTTCTTGAGATGCAAGCAAATGAAAAAACTGTCGAAATCACAAAAATGTAGGAAGAGATCCTCCAGCGGTAGACAGCACCCAATACCGGACATCAGACATGGAAAACTAAGAAATAGCTTTAAAATCAAGATCAAATAGATATACATACCAATTTTGATTTAATTACGACAATAGTGAGAACAAGCTGAAAGTTTCATTTTACTTTGCTATGAATGTAGCGGCTAACGGAAATTATGAAACTCTTTGATTGTAACTGGGCCAGTAGCGCAGCTAAGGGGGCGCGGCACACTTGGGCTGATCGCAGTTTTCGACGGCCAAAACCTCTAGTACCCTGGATATGCATCCTAGAGGTTTGGTGTCTTGGACAAAGCATTTTAGAAAAATTTGTACTATATTTTGATTCATACATAATTGATCTAGATAAGTGAAAACTGACCTAGATCAGTTTTAGCTTTTGATAGGAGAGTCCTAGCAAAAAAACTTTCCTATGCAAAAATGTTCATTAAGGCATTTTTGACATTTCTTCCGAAGAAACTTACACTCTATCACTAACGTGGGCGGCGCTGTATGACACTTTAGTAAAAACTATCGAAAAAATCGATTTTGACCATTTTTTCATATAAAAAAACAGATGAAAATGATTTGTCATAGAGTATTTGGAGATTATTAATAAAAAAGTAATTTAAAATCATTTACTAGCAAAATTTTCTGATTTAATGATACTTTTAGTAAAAACAGTCCAGAAATAGTGTTTTACAAAATCCTGGATAACTCATGAACCGGCAAATGACGGTAGCTATTTATTTGTCCACGACTAGCCGAAACGAACTTTTTCATACAACTATTGAGTTTTCTTTATTCGTGCATGGAAATAACAGACCTAAAGATTGCGACTTTGAAGAAGTTCATGATTATCGTTCAGCAAATTATGACAATAAAAGACAGAAAATCAATCAAGTAAGTTGGCAAAATGTGTTAAGAAACGAAGAAAATGTTGAATCTGCCGTTAAAATGTTTTACAAAATTTTAAACGACATAATACACGACGATATACCCTTAATAAAAAAAGAAGGAATCATAACTCAAAGTATCCTATATGGTTTAGTAGAGAAATCAAAAATTTAAAGAATCGTAAGCAAAAGGCACATAAAATATACAACAAATGTAAGAATGATGCAAATTTAATTAACTATTTGAATATTTGCGATCAATTAAATCTTGCCATTGATACCGCATTTGAAGAGTATAAAGAACGAACTGAGCGTGAATTGAAATCATGTCCTAAAAATTTATTTAATTACGTTAAAACAAAAACCAAATCTAACAACTTTCCATCTGAAATGCACCTTGATGATAAAATTTGTGTGAACCCTGAAGAAAGCTGCAATCTGTTTGCAACATTTTTTCAAGACGTTTACACTACTTATTCGGAAAATAATCGAGATCGTGAATATTTCTCATTTCTTCCGGAAATCCCAAATGACATTTGCGTCAATCAAATCAAAGTACATGATATTGTAGATGCACTAAAAAGTCTAGATGTCTCTAAAGGTGCTGGACCTGACGGGATTCCACCTGTATTTTTGAAAATGTTATCAATCGAACTTGCATCTCCGCTATTTTGGCTCTACAATATGTCTCTGCAATCAGGTAGTTTCCCTGAAACATGGAAAAGCTCATTTTTAGTGCCGATCTTTAAAAGTGGCAAAAAATCTGACATACGTAATTATCGTGGGATAGCCATTATCTCTTGTATTCCAAAGATTTTCGAGGCAATAATAAATAAAATTTTATTCGATATGGTTAAAAACAGAATAACTCATACTCAGCATGGTTTTTTTAAGGGACGCTCAACATGCACAAACTTGCTGGAGTTCATTCATTATTCTTTGACAGCCATGGATAATGGTAATCACGTGGAAGCTCTCTATACAGATTTCAGTTAAGCTTTCGATCGCATTGACATACCAATGTTGCTTTTTAAGTTAGAAAAAATAGGATTTCAACCGGACCTTCTTAAATGGGTAGAGTCTTATCTTACTAATCGTCAACAAATAGTTAGATACAAAGAAGTAAAATCTATTCCAATTAAAGTTACATCGGGAGTTCCTCAAGGGTCTCATTTAGGGCCATTATTCTTTATTTTATACGTTAACGACATTTCCTTCATTCTGAAAAAAGTGAAAGCTCTCATATATGCTGATGACATGAAACTGTTTCTTGAAATAGTAAACGATGAAGATATACATACTTTTCAAAATGAAATTGATATGTTTTACAAATGGTGCAATAAAAGCCTTCTTCAATTGAACGTGAAAAAATGTAATTCAATATCCTTTAGCAGAAAGCGTAGTATACCTAACACAGTAGTCTACCTAGGGAATCAACTAGTAGAAAAATGCGTAAGAATAAGAGATTTAGGAGTGATTTTAGATTCCAAAGTTACTTTTATAGATCACTATAATACAATTATCAACAAGGCAAACAAGATGTTGGCATTTATAAAACGATTTAGCTATAATTTTCACGATCCATACACTATAAAAACATTATACATAACCTATGTGCGTTCAATTTTAGAATACTGTAGCATAGTTTGGTCACCATTTTCATCAACCCATGAAAATCGTATAGAATCAGTTCAAAAACAATTTCTGTTGTTCGCACTTCGAAAATTAGGTTGGACAAGGTTACCTCTACCATCTTATGAAGCACGATGCATGCTAATTAATATTCAAACATTGAAGAAACGTCGCGAATTTGCAATGGTCTCGTTCGTAAACGATATAGTTTCGCATCGTATTGACTCGATGACACTTTTATCAAAATTAAATGTTTATGCTCCTTCAAGACAACTTCGAAGTCGTAATATTTTTTATACAAACCATCACCGCACAAATTATGCCAAATTTGAGCCTTTAAATCAAATAATGTCTGTTTACAATAAACATTGCGAAACCATTGACTTTACTATGACGAAATCGGAACTAAAACAAAAATTTATGTCATATCAAAATTCGAACTAGATTAAGAAAATAACGTTTTCAAACTATATAATATTAAGTGTAAAATTGTAACAAAATGGTCTACTTCTGATTGACGACATGAAATAAATAAAAGTTAATAACTGTAGAAGTGCACATAAGAACACTTAACTGAGGAGCAGGCTCTGTCCCAGTGAGGACGTAATGCCAAGAAGAAGAAGAAGCAATCAAATTTACGCCTTTTGATGTGAAATCATGATGTATCCACTATGACCTTAATTTGTACGAAGAGTGTATAGGAAGTTAATGAAAGCCTAGGAAGTTTTCTGACAAGTACCCTGGGAGGCTTTTGTCCAGGATATTTGGACAGTTTCTGAATACAACACTGAAAAGTATCTGATGAGAATCCTGGCAGAACTTTTTTGTGTTTTTGTGATTTTTTGTGGTTCCTTCAAGAATAGGATGAAAATTCTGATTTCAGATCCTTCTGTAACTTCTGTTGAGAGCTCAGAAAAGTTTGGATAAGAATCTTGAAGATTTGATGTGAAAACTTCAAGGATAATGATACAATACCAGGTGTTGATAACTCGGGTAGAACAGTGAATCTGTGCTCAAATTTATTTTCACCACTTCTCACAACGGGGACAAAGTTCGCGCCACAGGTAAGTATGGTTTCTTCTTCTTTACAGGTACTTAGGAGCACAACACAGCAATGGTAAGTCTTATAACACTTTATTCTAACAATTTCACTACTTAATCACTACTTTATTAACTTCTATCTTCTCACTACATTAAATTCAAATAATATCAAATTCACCTTCAGTGGGTGGTAAAGATTACACTGGTTTGTTGTGGTTCTGCTTCGCTGATAACGGTGATGATGGTCGCCGGTGCCGTAGAGTAAGAGAGGGAAAACCGATGACCAAACGCCTTTTATAGGCCACGGTTTCTCCATCTTGATGAAGTTGCCGGAAGAGCGGAACGCATAATTCCGAAGGGAGCCATGTTCAGAAGCCATAGTTTTTCTATGCTGTCAGATTGCCCGCACTGAAGAACAGATGGCGCCACAATTCTCTCTTCGCACTATTTTAATGTGCGAACATACTGGCCCCTTCAGAAATCACATTTCTGACAGTCGATGATGTTGCCTCTCTTTCTCGATCGATGTTGTCGTTCAATCCGATGACAGGTTAGTTGTGGGACGTCAAATCGGTCGACTCCAATGTTGATTTCGGATGTGTCTCCAGAGATAGATGCAGACGACGCAGAAAATATCCGGAAAAATAGACCCGGTAGCGGGTTACAGGTAATTATAATTATACTAGCTTACCCAACGTGGCTAGCCACGTTCCAACGAAATTGTATAGCGGAAAGCTATGTATAATCTCTTTGTGCCTGTTACTAATGACCGCAAAATCGCCTAAATTTATACTCTGACCATAGTCAATCGACCACGTGGCCTTAATGCTGTTGTAATGTTCTAATCTGAAATAATTATAGCTTTTATGATGTTGTAGTGTTCTTTATGTTGTGAAATATTTCAAAAGTTCCAGAAATTTCTAGAAATTATAAAATGCTGTTATCGAAAATTCTCGAATATTGCAGTAATATATTGTCATCATTCAAAATCACAGCAGGGACGGAACCATTAGGGAGGAGTTACCATCGCCTCATGGAAATATCAAGACATGGTACAGGAATGTTTGGAAATCTGTTTTAAGGGACCGTAAAACGGGGTAACTTTGATAATGCGGGTAACTTTGATAGTGCGAGACCCACAACATACAAAACAAAATAACAAACTTTCTTTTAATCAGTTAAGCAAAACGAATGCAAAAGTAAAGAATATTATTATGACACTTCATGTCAAAGCTATTTTCGTTGGAATCAAGTGCATTTGAGGATTTTTAAGCAAATATTAAAAATTTATGAGATTTTAGCATTTTCGAAACACTCACAAACAATCGGTTCTACGATCACTAATTGATGGAGTCATAATGAGTTCGTCGCTTATCCTTGACAGCCTAGTTGTAGTAGAACATGAATTCAGTCTCAAATCTCTTAGCGAAAACCATTTCTACAAATTGGGATCATTTTTGTAATCTAAGTCAGAAATTTCCATATAGCGTTAAACGCCTAGAGGTATGCAATGCCCTATAAATGTTCCGTGATTGATTCAATTTTGTTCGATTTATACTCCATTATCAAAGTTACCCCAAAACAGAAAACCGACTTTCGATTACTTGAAAAATAATATATCCACTCAGAATAAATCTTTCGGCAATCTAGCAACTGCAATCGATAGCTGGGATGCCAGTACTTGTTTTAAAAATATAAATTATAATTCTTTGAAAAAGCATGCATAAATATTCAAGTTTTCTTGAATTAAAATTCTTGAGTTGAATTTTAGTCGATTTTCATAGTTGCAGCCTTCCTTTAGTTCAAATTCTAACATAATATCGTGACGGTCGCAACATTTTAGATTTTCAATTGACACCCAGTATATTGCCGTAAGACGTAGTTAACGTCGAAAAATACCAAGTTGTTTTGCCACATTGGCAATTGTAATCGGATAACAGTCACATTGAGCTTATACATGAACCTCGTAATGAAATAGCAATGAAATTTGTATCAGAATTATTTTCTGACCATTCACCTAGTACATATGTGATGAGAGTTGTACAAAACTTCGGCCTAAAATAAGCACTTTTGAGTTCTTGGTAATATTTAGGAATTTTAGTTTTCTCGCATACTGCCATAAAAGCATACTTTACTCTTTACTCAATGCCTACTTTTGTCGAATGTTACAAAAATTCAGTTATGGGCAGTGTAGGTTTTACTGTACATGAAACAACTCGAATTTTCGATGCACATTCATCTCATTATCTGGCCTTTGCTTATGTCGAATTGATCTTTGAACCTAGGTTGGAATTGGCAAACATCGTTATGAATCAAACATTCAACCGCAACCCGAATTAAATCCGATCAAGCTACAATTTACTTGAATTTGGGTTGTTTAGGTTTTGATCATTGTTCGGTCGGAAAAAATCGTGTTTCGGTGGACTGTATTTTCGGGACTTCCAAAGTACGGTTCTTATCAGGTGGATAATCGGGGTTCCTTTCGGATCGCGGTCGGAAATGAATCGGTAGTCGGAATTAACTTTAACAAACTTAACTTTATTTAAACTTGCACGAGCGCGTCGCGATGCTTTCTGTTCGGTAGGCGGGTGAACTAATAATGGCGTTCGCATTCGCTTTTCCCTCGCTTTCCCTCTTCCGTTGTGTCGTAGTTTTCGCGCGTTTCTCTACTTCCTTTCCAAACGCACATCGTTGCGTTCAGCATTGGGCGATGCGAGTCGGCGCTGCTACACTGAACGCTTTTCGTTTGGAACAATCATCTACCAAGTTCTTCAAAACGAAAACTACAATGATGAAAGTTTGAGAATATTCCATCATATAGCTGTTGTAGTGCTACAAATAAGCAGTTGTAATGCTCTAGTCCTCAACTTGACTGTTGTAGTGCTCTTAAATTGCTGTTGTAGCGCTCAATGGAACTTTTCGATGAAACATTTCAAAGCGTTACTGACAGACAGACAACTCTGGGATTTTATATATATGATGGACAGGTGCTTACCTTGTCCCTTAATCAAAAGGGCGTTGTATTTTTCTTTTTAGGAAATCCTCGGTGAAACTCGATGGACGGAATTTTGGGAGAAATAAAGATGTTTCCATACTCGATTGGTATTGTTTTCAATAGTGCGATGACGAAATAACTATCCGATATGATTTTGTACGATGATGGGCTTCGTTGAAGGAATTAGTGGACAAAATTTGGTTTCGTTGCTGGCATACGGTGCATGGATGTGCTTCCTTTGTAGATGATGACGATGCAGAGCGCAGTTGAAAGTTCTTTGCGGTGAAAACATTCTCGGTGGTGGTGAATTAGAAGATAAACACCGGCAGTGTTGATGTTGATTCGCGACTGCTCTGGCCCCTGTGAATGAATGCTGTAGTTGACAACTGTTGTCCTTCTCGATGCGATTCAGAGCTGTTTGCTGTAGTGTAGTGACGTTTCGATTGGAGAATGGTGTTGCATGAATGAGTTGACGATGAGAACCGTTGGCATGAATGGAGCGATTGATGTCGGCAGAATCAGACGATGCATTTCGATGAGATGGTTTGACGACGTTTTCTTGGGTGAGGGTGTTTACTTCGTTGAGTGCAGAGGTGGCGATTGGTGTTGAGACTCTTGGTTGTGCTTGGTTTCGGCTGCTTTTGGTGTCTGCTTCTGTGGGGTGGTGACGAGAAGTTGACGATGCTTGCTGACCTTGGAAGTTCGATTTGATTGACGACTTGGTTCCTCTGTTTTCTTTCGGGTGATGAAGATTTTCTGCCAATGTTGCTATTGGAGAACGAGCGATGATTGCAAAGTTGGCGACGATGGGAGTGGATCGGTTGATGTCTGACTTTCCGCACACAACCCAACCAAGGACAGAGTTGACCAACTCAGGTAAATTGTTGCCGAGTGGAATTCGGCCAGGAGCTCGGAACACTTCGAAGAATATCTCGGCACCGATGACGACATCGACGGGGTTTGTGCAGTCGAATGTTGGATCAGCGAGTTTGATACCAGGTGGCATGTTCCAGTACGAAGTATCGATGCTTGTTGCTGGTAAATTTACGGTCACCTTGGGAAGAACGATGAATTCGATGTTGGTGGTACTCGCCAACTCGGGATAGAATGCGGGAGACGAATTTGGTTCTGGCGTAGGTCGTAGATTGGCCGATTCCTGTGATGGGCATGTTGATCTTTTTTCGGCGAGCTTTGATGCGTTGAGCAAACTGTTCCGAAACGAAGCAACATTCGCTACCTGAGTCCAGGAGTGCTCGAGCGGTGTGTTTGTTGCCTTCGTCGTCGATGATATCGATTAGAGCGGTAGCTAGGAGAACGGTTTTCTGTGTGCAGCCACCAGAAGCACAGCTGATTGATTCAGTACGTGTTGCAGAGGCAGAAAGCGATGGCAGAGCGCTGGTCGAAGGTGTTTCGGTAGTTGGCGATGAATGAAAGCTTGATGGTGTTGATTCGGACGACAATGTGGCATCAATGGAACAAAGCTGTGTGTGATGCCGGCCTCGGCATTTGCGGCAATTGGACGATGATGAACAATCCTTCGACAGATGACCCTTTCGTAGGCAGTTGCGGCATAGTTGATGACGGCGCACCTCAGATTCCTTCTCTTCGAGCGATAGGTTGGCAAAGTTCTCACACAAATACAACGGATGGGAATCAGAGCAGATGGCACACTTGCGGAGGTTGAGCTGGTTAGTTCCGTAACTGGAGACGGAACGCTGAGCTGGCTTCCTTAGAGGAATGGACGATTGGGTATCGATGACAGTCTTCGGTTGAAGCGATTGAAGAACGGTCACTCGACGCTGTAAGAACCCGGTTAGGTCCTTGAATGTAACGGCCGCCTTGTTGATGGCGAATTCCTCCCAGTCCCGTCGGGTTGTCGGATCAAGTCGAGTACTCAATAGACGAATGAGCAGGATGTCCCAATGTTCTATTCGCTCCCCTAGCTGTTGTAGTACCTTCACGTTTGCTTCAAATTTCTCCACCAAACTGTGAAGCTCAGATGCGGATTCCTTCCTTAGCGACGGAAATTCGAAGATGGTGTCCACGTAGTTCTGTTTCAGTCGCGCAGGGTTCTGGAAATGTTCCAGCAAGAGGTTCCACGCCACCGGGTAGTTGATAGCGCTGATAGGGATGCTTTGAATGAGCTGCAGAGCGGATTCCGACAACGAAGACCTGAGGTAGTAAAACTTCTGGATGTTTGATAGTTCGGCCGACGAGTGGACAAGCGACAGGTATAGATCGTGGAAGTTCATCCAGTTTTCCAGCCTTCCGTCGAAGATGGGGAGTTTTACGTCGGGTAATCGCACGTGTGATGCCGACGGAGGGATTTGCAGCGATGAATGAGTGGGAGACGAGAGTGAATGATTGACTGGAGATTTATTATGGGCCAGTAGGAAGCCCTTCACCTTGTAGTAGTGGGACTCTAGCAGCGTTCGCTCCTTCAGGTGGACATCAATGGCGGCTTCGTCGAGTGTTTCTAGCTCATTCTGGTTTAGGTTATAGTCCGACCACAGCTGGGTGAGACTTTCTAGCCGGACTGGCACTTCGTTGGCTTGTGTTTCTTCGTCGAAGTCTTCGACGAACGCAGTGATCAGGTTGAGTGATGCAACCAGGCTCTTCTGTCGCACCTTCAGGGCTCTGATGCGACGTTCGGTAGGCATGGCGACGGAGAATGGTGGGTCTGTGGACAAACGGTCAGCGTAGCAAGCACACAACAGAGGATAGGTTAATAGGAACCCTAATTACCTTCTAGAGGCAATGCAATTGCCTTGTATTGTAGTCGTAGAGATCGTAATGATGGCGGATTCCGGCGATTCTTCGCGATGTTTCGGAGTGAACTATGATGGCGGATGCGAAACAGGTTGTCCTCTGTAGCGATGGCGGTTTCAATCGAATTGTAGAGGTTTCGGAACGGACGGAGTGTCGACGACCGTATCCGGTTCGAAGGACCAATGTTGATAACTCGGGTAGAACAGTGAATCTGTGCTCAAATTTATTTTCACCACTTCTCACAACGGGGACAAAGTTCGCGCCACAGGTAAGTATGGTTTCTTCTTCTTTACAGGTACTTAGGAGCACAACACAGCAATGGTAAGTCTTATAACACTTTATTCTAACAATTTCACTACTTAATCACTACTTTATTAACTTCTATCTTCTCACTACATTAAATTCAAATTATATCAAATTCACCTTCAGTGGGTGGTAAAGATTACACTGGTTTGTTGTGGTTCTGCTTCGCTGATGACGGTGATGATGGTCGCCGGTGCCGTAGAGTAAGAGAGGGAGAACCGATGACCAAACGCCTTTTATAGGCCACGGTTTCTCCATCTTGATGAAGTTGCCGGAAGAGCGGAACGCATAATTCCGAAGGGAGCCATGTTCAGAAGCCATAGTTTTTCTATGCTGTCAGATTGCCCGCACTGAAGAACAGATGGCGCCACAATTCTCTCTTCGCACTATTTTAATGTGCGAACACCAGGTAAATTTTTGATAACCCAGGAAGAATGTTGAACTACAAAAAAAAATCTAATGAGAGTTGAGGAAGGATTCTAATCAGAATTCTGGAAAGATTTCGGTACGAATCTTGGAAGGATGTAGATTAGGATTCTAAGAAGATGCCAATAAGACTCATCAAAGGATCCTCGAAGGATTCTGATGATAAATTTGGAAGGATTTGGATCGCCAATACCCAAAAAATTCTGATATCCTGGATGAATCTCAATAAGAATCTTGGAAAGGACTCTGTCGAGAATCCTGTAAATATTAAGAGGAGAATCCTTGAGGGATTCCGGTGAAAATCTTGAAAGAAGTGTGATGCGAGTTATGGAAGGATTCTGATGAGAACTATGGAAGAATTCTGACGCGAATTATAGGACTATTATGGAAAGAAATTTGGAAAGGTTTTGGGCATCCTAAAAGGATTTATATAAGAATCCAGTAGAGATACTGATGAGTGTACTTGTTGATTCATTGAATATTCCTGGAACGATTCCGATAAGAAATCCTGGAAGATTTCTGATGAAGACTTCGAAAGGATTGTGATGAGTATCCTGCAATGATTTCTGATGCCAATTCTACTTGGATTCTAACAAGCATCCAATGAGATTTCTCAAGGAATACTGGTGAAATTTCTGTGACGATTCTGAGAGATCCCTGATACGATCCATCAGAAACTTTCTGGGATACTCATGCATCCTTCCAAATTTCTCAATGAAACAAAAACTTCAAAAATAAATTATTGGAATTTTGTTACTAAACCTGAGTTTCGGCATAGTGACCGAATATATCCAAAATACTTAAATTCAGATTCCGATAGTTTTACCTTTACGAAACAGTTATCGCAAAACCGGAATGTCAATTCATATTTTCTAAAAAAAAAAACAGGACTTGGTCACCTGTATTCAGAATTACCAGAGAGGCTTCCAGTGGTCACGTTTTGTCTAGTAAATATGGTTTTATATAACACAGTATAGAAATCAACATTTGATATGGGTTGGTTCACTGGATCGTTTATTTTTAGCAGGTACATACCGAACGGTTTCTAAAGAGGCCGTGTGCATCATAGTCGATATGATGCTTATTGGGCTCATCATCAAGGAAGATGTTCAATGCTTCAACAAAATAGGTTCCAGAGGAGCCCCCAGACAACCAGATGTCGCATAAAAGTTCACGAAATAACTCCTTAATTCATACAAATTACATTAAACCCGCAACGCACGGTGGATAAGCTTTATGAATTTACTCGCATAAAACACTGAGTTCATTATTCATTTCGTTTCGTCCCGTACATTCGCACAAAGTAAGTCGAATCAATCCGTGGCAGCTGTCAAATCAACATTTGTTATCATAAGTAAATTCGCGTAATGTAACAGATTATTTCAGTAGAAAATGTATACACTCGGATTGTATGCTATTATTCATCACATAATGTATGCCGTATATTGCCTCTACTATTGTACGTAGAATACCTTTTCGCGACATATTATAAGTGATTTTTTGCACACCCAAAGCCTCCAGGTGATTTCGTTATACGTACATTTTGGTTGTCTGGGTCCGCAACGTGTGTAAAGAGACAACGCTCAGAGGTTGGAAGCAGGAATGGGATAACTCCACTAAAGGTAGATGGACCCATCGGCTAATATCAAATGTATCATATTGGTATAAAAGAAACCATGGGAAAGTGAACTTCCACCTAACTCAGTTTCTGTCAGGGTGTGATTGCTAGGTTCGGACACTCAGAATCTCCTGCGTGCCTCAATTGTGCTGGTGTGGAGGAAACATCGGAGCATGTCGTCTTCGATTGCCCCCGCTCCGTTTCATTGTTGTGAATGTGCATGTGATCGCATGCTCACTACATGCGATGGGGACACGTCCCCCAACAATATAATTTAGAGAACATGTGTGGATGCCTTAAAATTGACATGTTTTTTTAGAGATTACAAATGTTCGAAATTTGAAAAATCAACGAATAATATTTAACCTAATTGAAATTGTTTCGATTGTGAACAAAACAATTTAGAATGCACAAATACGATCAAAACCTTTGACTATCCTAGAAAGATATCTACTTGGATTAAAAGTAAGAAATTTTCTACTTCTCTTACCCACTTCTTGGGCATTTGATTTGCATAATATCCTCCGTATTCAGAAATTATCGTTTATTCATCCACTCTCCAAATGCATTTGTTGACATTTCCAATTTCCTTCACTTTTGATTTGTTTTATTGATCCCAAACAAAACACTCTCCAGCCTCCACTTATAACAATCTCCGGGTTAATTGTTTTCATTGAGTGACACGCGTCGACGGCATCGAGCGAAGCCCTTATTCATTTAACGAACGTCAAACTCCGGAAGCAAACATTATCCAAACAAGTCTCGAACAAATGTACACTTGCGTTAGCGTCGGCGATCCAAACAGCCAATGCACATTGGTCCCAAAGCCATATCTAGGAAGACAAAAATGATTGCGCCTAAACCGTCAATTTTAGATATATGGTGTCTTCGGCAAAGTTTCTCCATATTTTTCAGACATTTTTTTCAGAGATGTGAAATTAGGGTGGCCCACATGGTTTGCGAGATCAGCACATAAACTTTTTTGCTGACGCATTAAGGACCACACAATGTTCTACAATGTTTTAGAACAACCGATTTGGAGCAACTTTGCCGAAGAACCCAAATTTCTATCTCTTATGGTTCGCGAGTTATGATTTTTTTTAACAAAAAAGTTAGGGTGGTACTGAAAAATCAGTTTTTTCTTGATAACTTTTTATACGATAATTTCTCGCAAAAACTTTGTTCCGAGCACTTTTAGAACTTTTGATTGCGCAACTTTTTACTGAAGAAACTACTGTTCTATCTCCTATGGTTACAGAGTTATCAGGAATTTTCTTCGAAAAAATGGTTGTTTTCAAATGCCGATATCTCCGAAAGGTGCAAACGGATTTTCAATCTTTTGTCGGCATTAGAAAGATTATTTCTTTCTCTGTTTATGGTGAAAAAACTGTAAGGACGTTTTTTGTTTGAAAAGATTGATAGAATTTGGAAAATGATATGTTTTCAACCGAAAATTGTCCATAACTTGAAAAATATTCGAGATAGCTCTTTGGTGCCTTCAGCAAAAATGTGCAAAATTGAAAGTTCTGATTGTGCTACAAAGTATTCATAAAAAAACATTGTTTTATGATATATTCACCATAAACCGAATTTTGTATGGTAAAAAATAGCGAAAAAAGGGATATTTGCTGGAACAACCGGAATAACTGTATGTGAAGTCATTTTAAATTGAAAATATATGTGATGAAATAAGATCGATCACAGTAAGGGAAATGTTTGGAGTTAGGGAAAGTTAGTTGCAAGTTAGTTAGAAGTAGTTTTAACAGTGATCCATGGAACATTAATCCATAAACGGTGTCTTGTTATTTCACGCGACATAATGTTTGTCCAGCTAACCTATGCCGTGGTTGGTTATAAATTGCTACCGCTTCGGATTACTGAGCAGAAGGTCATGCATTCAATTCCGGTTCCGTTCATTATATTATCAACCCCAAACGATAACAAAACGTATACTTTGAAGAATTCCTTCAAATTACCAAAACCTTACTTCCCATGATATCCTCCCATAGAAATATAGGAGTATCTGCAATTATTCTATCTGGGCATCCAACTTATCCCATTCAATTCAATCAAATACAATAAATCTGCTACAACGAATTAGTCAGGGCAGCATTCGCCTGTTGAAGAATGCATGAATCTTGAACAAGAGCCAGATATAAATCCCAAATAATTGTCTAAGGTAACGAACCAGAAGGTGGGCCTTGATCACTTGAAAACTGCTTCAGTAAATAATTTTACTTTTTTCAACTCCTTAGATTCCGCTTACTATGATCGATATCAATACATGTGTATTCAATTTTAAATGACATACATACAGTTATTTCGATTGTTCTAGCAAATATCTCTTTTTTCGCTTTCTTTACCATATAAAATTTGGTTTATGGTGAATATATGTGTAAGCGTTGATTTTTCATGAATACCTTGTATGAAGCACAATCAGAACTTTCAATTTTGCACATTTTTGCTGAAGGCACCAAAGAGCTATCTCGAATATTTTACAAGTTATAGACAATTTTCGGTTAAAAACATATCATTTTCCAAATTTTGTCAATCTTTTCAAACAAAAAACGTCCTTACACTTTTTTCACCATAAACAGAGAAAGAAATAATCTTTTTAATGCCGACAAAAGATTGAAAATCCGTTTGCGCCTTTCTGAGATATCGGCATTTGAAAACAACCATTTTTTCGAAGAAAATTTCTGATAATTGTGTAACCATAACAGATAGAACAGTAGTTTCTTCAGCAAAAAGTTGCGCAATCAAAAGTTCTAAAAGTGCTCGGAACAAAGTTTTTGCGAGAAATTATCGTATAAAAAGTTATCAAGAAAAAACTGATTTTTCAGTACCACCCTAACTTTTTTGTTAAAAAAAATCATAACTCGCGAACCATAAGAGATAGAAATTTGGGTTCTTCGGCAAAGTTGCTCCAAATCGGTTGTTCTGAAACATTGTAGAACATTGTGTAGTCCTAAATGCGTCAGCAAAAAAGTTTATGTGCTGAACTCGCAAACCATGTGGGCCACCCTAATTTCACATCTCTGAAAAAATGTCTGAAAAATATGGAGAAACTTTGCCGAAGACACCATATATCTAAAATTGACGGTTTAGGCGCAATCATTTTTGTCTTCCTAGATATGGCTCTGGGACCAATGTGCAATGATGCTACTGGAAGCTTAAAACTGGATGGAAAAAATAGTTAACGGAAAACTCCAACCGGTTCGTTTGCTCAACAGGGAGAGAGAAAAAAAAACGTCACTTCTGAAGGGCGAACGCAGTTTTGTTTACATTACCTTATTGAACACAAGCACTGCCCAAACCACAAAAAGTGGTGAACAAAACAATAACATAAACACTCTATCGTGTGATGCGACAATCGATCTTTGTCCGCTTACTTATGCGGGAAGTGTGAGCGTGTTTGGATGACACCTAGCGAAGACAAGGCGATAGGAATGCCCAAGAGCAGAGGAAAGTGATAAATCAAAATAAATATTTGTGTTTTCTATTTTGTTTTCAGCTCATCTTCTCTGGCTTCGAGTGGCATGATGGATATGATGAAGCGCCCCCAGTGAGTAATTGTCGAGTAAAGTAACGTCGAAGCGCCACCGAGGAGTCCGGCAGTGCTGAACTACAAATTTCCTTCTTCCGTTCAATAAAAATGTTTCCGGTTGTTCTGCTCAGTCATGTTGTTCAGTATTATTCCAGGCGTAGGTATAGCTCGATTTAATGGAAATTGCAACCTTGAATTTTTTTTTTAAAGTCGATTAAAATTTACAAAAAATGGCACTGTGAATTACATTGCCCAGCTGGACTGCGAAAGAAATATGCATAGAGCGGCAGTATCAAAAGCAACTTTAAGATAACTTTTTCACATTAGGACTGTTCCCCTTAAGTTAGTCAAATCGATTAATTTTGATGCAACTGTTTGACCAACTGTCCAAGTTCATTGCGGCAAAACTATATTTCTTCGCATGTTTTGAATCTCGTCAAATCTAGTGGATATATGATTGTTACTTATTCGCATTCTGTGGCTGCGGGGAGAATATCTCTACGATTTTCGACAATAATCGTAGTAAGGAAAAGCAGAATTTTCAAAATTGAAGTACCGGAAAAAATTGGACGTGAATAAAGAATTCCAATTATAATGCGCAAAAAGTACTCCGGTAAAGCTCTAAAAGTATGAGAGGTCTCTGTCGGCGATTATTCTGAGCACTCATCGATTTGAGATTTTTTTTTTAAACAATATATCCAAAATCTTATAATGATATCCTGCACATTGATTTTTTTTCAGGAATCTATGGGTTATATACACTAAGGATTCGACACAAAATTCTCCCTGGATTATACTAGAAATTTTGTTAATAATTTCTCTAGGAATTCTCTAGATTCAACCATAAATTTCCTCTGAGGAAAACCCCTCAGATACCTTAAGATAGCATTCTTCCAGAGATTTCTTCAAAGGTTCCTCTACAAGTTATTCAGGATTTCTTCCACGGATTCCTTCAAAGAACAATCCAAAAAAAAAAATGTTTAGTTATATCTTCAGTAATTCTTCAGGGCTTACCTCAAGGCTGTCTCCAAGATTTCTTCAAGAGATTGATATAACAATTTCCTCAAAGATTCCTTCTGGATTCCTCTAGAACTTAGTTCCAATGATTCCATCACGCATCACGAATTCTTGCAGATACTTCTCAACGGACTCCTCAAGAAATTTCTTCAAAAATTTCACCAGGACTTTTTTCAGCGCTTCCTCCCTAAATTCCACAAGGGTTTGTTTCAGAACTTTCACTAGGAATTTCTTCAGCGATTTTTTCAAGTAATTTTTCTGCAGATTCCTCCAGGGATTTGTGCAAGAACTTCCTGAAGGATTTCTTCAGTGATTCATCTAATGCCACGTTTCTCAACAGGGAGTCCGCGGACCCGGATCATGCAAATAGCACGCTGAAATGAACACCTCACAGCGAGCCGTTTTTAGTTACCAAGGTTGAGAAAACAGTTTCTAATGAAGAATATATTCTAATGCTTCCTTCAAGAACTTACCGATTTTCTTTGGAACCTTGTTCAAAAATTCCCGAAGAAAGACATGCAGAGATTTACTCTTACAATGATTCTACCCAGAATTTCTCCAAGGATTCATGAAGGAATTCTTCCAAGAATTCCACCAAGAATTCATTCAAGGATTCCACCAGGACGCCTTCAAGTATTCCACAAGGAATACTGCAAAAGAATTCATTAAAAATTGCTACACGGTATATCACCAAAATTTTGTTTAGAAATTCCGCTTGGATTTTTTTTTGAGATGTTTTCCAGTTTATCCTCTGGTATTCCTTAATAAATTATTTTATGAATTCCACCAGTGTTTCCTTCAAAAATTCTTCCTTGTATCTCTGGAGAGCCCATACGTCCTGGGATTTCCACAGGAATTACTTCAAGAATCAACAAGAAATATCTCCGAGGGTTCCAAAATGAATACATCCATCAAGTCCTTCCAGTATTTTTTGAAGGTTTTTCAAACATGAATTACCTAAAAGAATCCTTTCAGGAATTCCTGAAGGAATTCTTTTTTTTGAATCTCATGAGGAACTCCTGATAGAGATGATGGGTGATATACTTGTGAATTATTTCCAAATAACTGAAATCCTTACAAGAAATTTCTGATAAAATAACTGGAGCAATTTCTGAAAACACTCAAGAATCCCTGGAGATCCTCCGCAATAAATTCCTTGAAAAAAATCGGACGAATCACTTGGGGTATTCCGGGATTTATAGTGGAATCCCTTTATGAATTCCACTATGAATCCTTTGAGAAATTTCAGAAGGAATCTTTTTAGTGATTCAGTTGATAAAATGCTTAAAATAAATTTCTGGTTAAATATCAGGACGGATTCCTGATAACCCTCGAGAATCCTTGGAGATCTACCGGGAGGAATTCTTGAAGGATTAATTCATTGATGGATTTCGGGAGGCATCGCTTGATTAATTTCCTTCCGGACTCCCTTGAATAGTTTCTGGAGGAATCTTCTAAATAATCACATATAGAAACCTCTGGAGGAAAATTTTGCTAGAATCCCTTAATAGGTTCCGGAAGAAATCCATAAAATAGCCTAGAACTTCTGATGGAATCCCAGAAGGTGTTCATGATGGAATCCCAGGAGGATTTTATAATTAAATGTCAGAAGTATTTCTAATGCAGGGCTGGTAGCAGTCAGACAGCAAAATAATAGTGACTTTAGTGACCAAAATAATAAAAAAAGTGACCAAATAGTGACCAAAAAGTGACTTGAAAACTACAAGTGTTCGTCATAAAAATGGCTACAAAATAAAATACATTCTACGTGTATATTCACCACTCTACTAGCACCATCAATTTCTTACAACAAAAAGGTTTTCATATTGCGATAAGTTTTTTGTTTTTTTTTTTGGGCACCATTTTTTACATGTTTAAAGAAAACACTTCTATTTTTGGAATAAGTGTCGATTTTATTCATTGGTCGTCTGGATCCAGTGATATTCCCAAATTCCTTGGGGGACCGACGCGTAGCAATAGCCCACGGTAATATCTCAGGCTACAGATTTTTTTCTCGTTTTCGGTTGTTCATTTTTTGAAACAATTTAATGACATACTGTTGATGATGTCTGATGATGATGATGTCTTAAGAAATGAAACGATTTGGTGCAACCGATTTTGAGATATGAGCATTTATGTTTGTGATACCACTCTGGCCGACGGAGGATCTTGAAAATTTCAAAACACACCGTATTCTAATGTTAAGATAGCTTGGAGAAGAATCAATCGATTTGTATGATTTTTTTTTGCAAAGAAGCTCCTCATTATCTAACATTGTACAGCTCATATTTTATTTTTTTTTTGAAAAATTGGCCAAAACAAAATGGTGGCCGAAGAAATTTTATATGGGGAATGTCGGTCCCCAAGGACCATCAGAGTCAAAAGAGTGGCGAAAATCGTGAATGATTTTCAGAACACTCTATAAGAAATCCTGACAGAATTCAAAGTTCAAAACCAAACGAAAAATAGAAACTCATGCTAAATTTGTGACATAATTTCTGTAAGTTTAAACCATTTCTCCCAAATAAACATATAGATGAATGTTGCGCATAAAGAATTAGAATATGATTCCATGCGTACTTCAAATATCTATATTTCAATGGAACGTTTCAATAAATCAATTACTGAAAATATTCATCACTCAGTGGCGTCTCCTAACCTCACGTGTTATCTTATCTACGACCTTGAAAATTACTAATGTTTCATGCTTCGATTACAAAGCAAACAGTAACCGATGGAAATCGCATATTTGTGGCTGAAATCAATGAACAGGTGGATTTGACGTTAAGTAATCGCCACATATCTCACTTTTGGATAATTTTTATCTTCCAACAATGTTCAAAAGTTCATCATAGAAACGTGTTTTTGTATACAAATAATTGAAGAAAGTTGTGAAAAAAGCAATGTCAAGAGTAAATCAATGGCAAATGTATTGTTTATTCGTTGGAATTCCGAATGTAATTTCTGAAATGATTTGAGCATGAGCATGAGCATGATTAACCGCCCGCAGTTGCTACTCCGTTATTGCAAGAACAGCTGTACTTACACAGAGAACCAACAGACACTACTCGGGATCAGTAGCATCCTAAATGTGTAAGTACTGGTGCTCTCATTATTATAATTAACAATACTGGCGCCGGCTGCGTCCGAATGCAGGTCAATTTGGGAATGGGAGGGAAATGTTGACGTGTTACTTGCTTTACAGAAGCCGAGGAGTCCTCTGCACTTCCACAAGAAAACACTGGGAGTTTAGATATGGGAAAGGATTCGTTTTGGTAAACGATAAATATATAATTCGTAATGAATACGTGAGCATATAAACGGATAACCGACACTGATAGTGCGGTTACTACGTAAACCGGACACGATACTGATTTCGTTGCTCGCTCGAGAGGAGCATACAACAGGTTCAACGTATCAAATCCGGATTCCGTCGCTCGCCCACAAAGGAGCATGCAACAGATTCAACGGATCCAACACTACTGACCAGTAATTTCTGAAATGATTTCCAGAAAAATAAGTACTAGCTGTTGAAGTCCTGGACGAGTTTCTGACAAACTCAGATTTTTTTGGATGTAATTCCTAGCCGTCTCTGGCTTATCTTCCGGAGCAGTTTTGATGATGCTTTATCAGAAAGATGGTCTAGGATTTCTTTTAAAGTCGTAGATAACTCAGATCGGATATTGGTCTTGGTTTTTGTCAAAATTTTATTAAATATTTCGAACCAAAAATTCATCTCAGGATTGCTCTCTAAGTTTTGCCAGAATCTTCTCCAAAACTTTTCCCAGGAAATTTTTACATTTTCCGTTGGAAATGTCTACGGAATATTGACTTGGACTCTTCCAGAAAGTTAGCCAAGAGTATATATTTTTACTTGATTCAAGAATCTTGACGCTTTGATTTCCCAAAATACACTATATGTAATTGTCTTTAAAATAACAATTATCTATTTCTTTATGTTTGTGTTTGAAAAGCTAACCCAGCCAAGAATATTAAATTTCATTATTATCAGATCACGGAAAAAGTGACTTTAGTGACCATTTTCCTGAAAAAAGTGACTTTAGTGACTTTTTGTTGAAAATAGTGACTTTTAAGTGACAAGGTCGAAAAAGTGACCAAGTCACTAAAAAGTGACTTGCTACCAGCCCTGTTAATGGAATCCATGAAAGAACTTCTGATGTGATCACTGGAGGACTCCTTATGGAGTCATTAAAGAAACTCTCGATAGAATTTATGTAGGAATTCCAGGTATAATATCAGAAGGAATTCCTAATGGAAAACCTGGAGTAACTCCTGATAAAATCCCTAGAAGAACTTCTGATGGAATCTCTGAAGCAGAGATTCCCAAAGTGGGCGAATTCGCCCCCCTGGGGGAGATGTTCAGGCTCAAGGGGCGAAAATTTGTAAAACAGAATTTGGGGGGCGCAATATTTCACCTTGGATCGATATATCTTCAACCTGGGTCATTGTCCAACACCATTGTCATACACATGTTTTACATTCAGGTTTTGATGATATTATGTGAGTTTCAATAATGTTCGGTATTTGGGGTTTTCACAAGGTCGGATGATTGTTCATAGATAACATTTAAAACACAACAATTTTGGTTGCACAAAAGATGTATCTGAGAATTTTTTTTTTTTTTTTTGCAAATGCCCAATATTTTACATAAGGATTTTTTTTTGTGGGAACTTTTAGGTTAGGAAGCAAATATTTCTTTCATTGACATCCAGCTCTTTTACAGAAAAAATTTCTTGGTGTTAGGAAATCTACCCTTTTTATATTGCTTTCAAATATGAGTTGAAAATAATTTTGGATTGCCATACATTTGTTCAGTCTTTTTGGATTGAATGAAACGCCAAACATTTATTATAAAAAATTTCAGAAAATTATTGCAGTAATTTTAGAAACAAAAGATAAATCAGTATGAAATCACCATTAACGAATCATCCCCCAACTACTTTACAAGTTGGCGCCTATGCATATATTACATTCAAAAAGTTTAAACTGGGCCGAACTTGTATCGAAAACTGATTCAGTAGCCTGTAATGCATGCAAAATATTGTTAAAATTGCTATTGTAAATTGCAATCTAGTAAAGCATTTCTTGTAATTTTGGGATATCGATATATAAGAAAATATTTTTAAATGTATATAATAGTTATTGTATCATGATTCTGTGGATATGCGAGTCGAAGACATCAAGTATCAGGGGGGGGGGGCGATTCCAGATAAATGTTTGCCTCAAGGGGACGAAAGTTGAAAAAGTTTGGGAAGCACTGCTCTAAAGGAACTCCTGCCATAATCCTTAGAAGAACTTCTGATGTAATCCCTGGAAGAACTTCTAATGGAATCTCCAAAGGAGCTCCTGACGGGATCCTCGAAGGAACTGCCGTTGGAGAGCGTCTCCATGGACCCTTCAATGTCAGTGTAGTAAAAATCTATATTTCCTGTGGTTCCCAACCAAACATTCAAGAACAGTTTCATAGACTCCTTGAAGCAACACCAGATCCAGTCCTGCTAGTTGGTGACATGAAGGCCAACGATCCATTATGGGGCGGGCAACGAACTGATAATCGAGGAACCTCACTATTGCATGTCTTCGAAGAACACGATCTCATTGTTCTCAACAATGGATCAAAAACCTTTTCCGCATCGGCTATTGACCTGGCTGCGTTTCACATTGCCACCAACGTCGCTCCACCGGCGATCACTCGTCATCCAAGATGGTTATACGAAAAAGCCGATAGGGATAACTGCGAACAAACTTTCCGGAAATCATCTAGAGGTCACGAATCTGCTCATTTGCAAGAGCTCACTGACATTATTAACAAAGCTGCCAAGTCTTCCATGCCCCGCAACAGTAACCAACCGGGTCGCAAAGCGATACATTGGTGGACCGATCATACTCGGATAGCGGTAAAGGCCAGAAGGAAAGCATTACGTGCCGTCAAACGCATTCCCATAGGCGATCCTAGCAGAGAGTATGCTGTGAACTTTGAACCGAAGCCGGTACAATGAATACAAAAAGCTCATTGCAGATGCTAAACGCAATAGTTGGGAGAATTTTCTGGATAGCATAAACGCATCACAAACTTCATCTGCTCTCTGGACCCGAGTAAATGCCCTCAGTGGCACACGAAAGACAAAGCCTCTGACTCTCCGTATTGAAAACGGTAGCTAGAATCCTCGGCGAATACTTCGCCAGCTTGGCTTGTATAGATAGCTATAAATCCTCAGAAGAACTCTCAGAAGTACTCTTGATAGAATCCTTCTGGTGAAATCTCTGAAGAAACTCCTGGACATATTCTTGAAGGAAAGGAGGTATTTCTGACGAATTCCTCAGGAAAGTTTCTGATGAAAATCCTATAGAAAAGCCTGAGGAATTCCTGATTTCTGATAGAATTCCTGATAGAATTCCTAGAGGAACTCCTTATGATATCCATAGAAGAAATCCTGATCAAATTCCTTGAGGAACTCTTGAGGAACTCCTGATAGAATTTCTTGGCTAATGCTATCAGTTCTGCTGATGGTGAGATGTAATTCAAAATAAATTATTTTTTCTTCAGAAATTTTGGTAATTTTTCAGCCTACCTCAAATTTACCACTGCCTAGCCACCGCAAATTCAATGAATATTAATATTTTTCGGTACAGCGGGTTTTCCCATGGATTGAAGCGATTTTTTTTCTCAACAGGTAAAATATCCGACAAATGCAAAAAAGAAACAGTTTTGTTGTCTGCCCTTTCAAAGCGGTTTTTACCTGCGGCTGCACAGAAAGAAACTGGCAAGCTCGGGACAAGGTGTTAATGCTTGACGTAACCGCAAAACCGTCGACGAAGATGACGGGAAAAAAAAGAGTCTTCTCCTAACCACAGAAAGGATAAGGAATCCCTTCCATGCCTTAATCTGTCCGAAGAATGACGGCCACGACGACGAGCATGATGGTTTGTCTTTATGGATTTGGAGCGCTTACGAGAACGGAGCGCATACGGAAGAAACAGCTGCCAACAATAACAAACATTCCCGGGGAGGTGGTGCACGGAGGAGTCACAGGGCGATTTTCATGGACAAAATTTCTAAAAGTTTTCAAATAGCTAGTTTTACAGCTTTACACCACAAAAATAATTTGTTCTAAGGTTGCTCATTCACCTTTATTAACCCCTCTACCATCAGCTTCGTTTAATTCCCACAAAAATATCAAAATCGCGATAACTTTTTTGTTTCCTTATATTTTTGCACATCTTTTTAAGTCCTTCAACAGGTCTTCTATTTTCAGGATCTTCTATTTTTCAGGATATTGACCGTCAGTCATCGGGTTCCGATAATATCCCAATATTCGTTGGGGGACAGAAGCTTGTATATAATATTTGTTTTGTTGTTTTTTGGCAATCTATCAAAACAAAAAAAAAAGTGAGCTATTTCAGGTAATATGAAACTTCTTTGATAAAAAATCTATAAATTAAAAAATCTATAAATTAAAATGTGGTTAAACCAGCTCTCACCCGTTTATGGGGATTTTTTTTATTACCGTACTGGTTTGGGCCGAAGGGTCTCAGATTTTCATGAAACTTTTTCCACAGGCAGGGCTCATGGATATATGAATAAAAAAAATTTGAGAAAAATTCAGGGTCGCCTATTTTTCCGGAAAACTCAGGTGGAAATTTTTTGTTTTCCCTTGACACTACTTACTTTGAAAAATCATAACTCAAGAACGAAGCATCGTAGAAACAAAGTTTTTATATGAAAATTTAAGCAAATTTTCTCAAAAATCCAAAAAAAATATGAACTGGAAAAAGTTCTCCACAAAATTTTCCACCGTTGGGAAAATTTGTAAAAAAAAAGCCGGAAAAACTATGCCCGAACTAATGGAAAATTTTCAAAAAAATATTTTCGAGAAGGTAATTTTATAAGCTTTAATCACTGAAATTTTTGGAATGCACTTTTTTTTCGTTTTTGAGTTATGGCCAATTTTGTGAAAAATGTCCAGATGTGCCATATAAGACCTTTCTTTGAAAAACCATAACTCAAGAACGAAACATTGTAGAAACAAAGTTTTATATGAAAATTTAAGCTAATTTTCTCAGAAATCAAAAAAAAATATGAACTGGAAAAAGTTTTCCACAAAATTTTCCACCGTTGGGGAAATTCATAAAGAAAAGCTGGAAAATCTATGCCCGAACTCGCGGAAATTTTTTAATAAAATATTTTTAAGAAAGAAACTTTATAAACTTCAATTCTGGTGACTTTTAGGATGTACTTTTCTTTAGTTCCTGATCTATGGACAATTTTGTAAAAAATGCAAAGATTTGCCATACATGCCTTTTCGTTTAAAAATCATGACTCAAGACTCATCATGACTTGTCGAACCGGATTCAAATTATCTCAAAAATATGAAATTTTTGAAAAGGAATCAGTTTCCCAGGACATTTTTCACTGTTTATGAAAACAAATAATGAAAACCCGATTAGCTATTCCAGCTTTCAAACAAAGTATATTTGAAAAGAGCGATCAATAAGATCCAATCCTACAATATTTTTCAATACGCTCATTTTTCGTTCCTAAAACATGATCAAATATTGCTAGGATGAGCTGTTTGAACCATATATTTACAAATTTATAAATTCATAAACAAAATTTCTTAAGAACGAAACTACATAGAAACAAAGTTTTTTCAATCAGAATGTAGGAAATTTTTTCCTGTTAGGTAACTACAAAATTGACAGTTAAATAAATGGGTAGACAATATGACAAATAGGTTTTTACCAATTCAAGTTTAAAGCGTTGAAATGGCTTGAGAATCATAAGTTTACCAAAAACTAACAAAGAGCAGTGAGAAAGTGCAAGTGTTGTCTATCAGCTGTATATTCCTCGTTATTATTTTTTGTAAAGTGAAAAAAGTTTTCCCGAAGCTGTTGAAATGGACAAAGTTCAATATTACGAATACAATGCTTTATGCTGTAACCCCTTCGGACTGGACGGCCACAAATCAGTAAGGACAAATCTACGATCGATCAGCCAAGGCCTCATCAGTAAGCTTCATTCGAATGGAGTTCGGTGGATTACGGAAAAGATGAAAATTTGCGTGAAGTGCTCCATTACCGGTGACCAGAAGGCACTCGTAACGGATCTTCCAGAAGCAATGGCTTTTGAGGAACAAGTTTCACCACTATCTTCGTTGGCGTCGCCAAAGGAAACTCCTTCCTCGGGTGAGTTAGTTGGTTCTATAAATAATGTACAAAAAATACAAGAGCTTGCTAAATTCTTGGAAATTTCTTTTCAAGTAAAATCTTCACGTTTGGATGCTTCTAGTAGTAACTATCGCAATGCTTCTATGGACGAAATGTTCAATCAAATTTTGAGTAAAATAAAGACTTGGTTTCCGCCTAATATTGTCGATGTTACAGAGGATTTTAATTCCGTTTTATTAAATTTGAACTCAGCTGTTACAAAAGCCGAACCTGACAAGCAAATTGAACTATATATATGGGTTTTCAAAGAAAAGGCTAATATGGTTATTTTTCACAAAATTGACCATAACTCAGGAACAAAAAAAAAAATACATCCTAAAAGTTACTAGAATTGAATTTTATAAAGTTTCCTTCTCAAAAATATTTTAATAAAAATTTTCCGCGAGTTCGGGCATAGATTTTCCAGCTTTTCTTTATGAATTTCCCTAACGGTGGAAAATTTTGTGGAAAACTTTTCCCAGTTCATATTTTTTTGGATTTTTGAGAAAATTTGCTTAAATTTTCATATAAAAACTTTGTTTCTACAATGTTTCGTTCTTGAGTTATGATTTTTCAAAGAAAAGTCTTATATGGCACATCTGGACATTTTTTACAAAATTGGCCATAACTCAAAAACGAAAAAAAAGTGCATTCCAAAAATTTCAGTGATTGAAGCTTATGAAATTACCTTCTCGAAAATATTTTTTTGAAAATTTTCCACGAGTTCGGGCATAGTTTTTCCGGCTTTTTTTTACAAATTTTCCCAACGGTGGAAAATTTTGTGGATAACTTTTTCCAGTTCATATTTTTTTTTGGTTTTTGAGAAAATTTGCTTAAATTTTCATATAAAAACTTTGTTTCTACGATGCTTCGTTCTTGAGGCGACCCTGAATTTTTCTCAATTTTTTTTTATTCATATATCCATGAGCCCTGCCTGTGGAAAAAGTTTCATGAAAATCTGAGACCCTTCGGCCCAATTTGTACGATAATAAAAAAAAAATCCCCTTATCTTCGTTACTTCTTCTGTGATGCTTGATTTTTATCAAAAACCAAAATATGTAATTTAGGTAATAACGTTTTCCACAAGTCAGTTTGACGAAGAAATTAATGAAAATATGCATTTAACTATTATTACGTTGTGTTTTGTTATGCTTATAATGTATTATACAATAATTGAATACACATGAGCTTTTAGCAACTGTTCTAGGAATACAATCCGTTTGGTTGTATTGCTGATATCGTAACGTAATGTAGCGTTTCTTCAAATATCTCAGAAGAGAAACAAAGGAACTAAATGGCAATAAATTTGGTCCTATAACTCCTATATGCATCAGCGGTAAGCGTGATCGCTTTTACCGCAAGTTTTTTTTTCGTCTTGCTGTTGTTTACCTTCATTCCATCTCTACGGTTTAAAAAAGGCAGATCTTTTCTGCTTCTGCGGCTTTTAATCCGAACCGAACTGAAAGTAACCGAAAATTAAATTGCGTATCCTCGGTTTGCTTGCCCTTCATCTCTGTCGAAATCGATTTTAGGCGTTCGGCGGAGGACGAAGTGTCGAAGGTGATTGTGTTTGATTTGGTAATGTGGATCGTGGTGAATGGCGGCGTCACTTTTGTTATCAATTTATTCTGGGAAGCGAGTAAAGTGTCAAAGCCAAAATGTGTCACTCCGCTGATGGATGATGTGTCGAAAATGTCAGATGTGAAATCTCTTCTTTTCTACCGGGTGATGGGGGATAATTATGCGTATTTTTGGTAGTATGATATATAAAACAATCATTTCTTCCAGGGATTATTAATTCCTAGAATAACTTGATTACGTGAAACTAAAACAAAGTTTCTGTTAAGTATTGGAGCATCAATACTACTTATGAAGAACAGCAAATATTCTACAGAATGGCCCATAAAATAATGTGAACGTGAATTTAACATCCATAAGCGTTAATTTCATTGCTTGTGTGAGTGAATGTAATGTCTGATTACTGTAGTTTATTTTGACATAACTTCAATAGTTTGGACAATTTTTGTCATATTTTTCTTACTACCCTTCTTCTTCTTCTTGGCATTAACGTCCTCACTGAGACAGAGCCGGCTTTTCAGCTTAGTATTCTTATGAGCACTTCCGCAGTCAATAACTGAGAGCTTTCTTTACCAAACTCGCCATTTTCGCATTCGTATATCGTGTGGCAGGTACGATGATACTCTATAGTCCATTTTACGAAACGGCAACAGTGATGATATTGCTGTTACTTTCACACGTTACGACACCGCCTTCTGCCAAAATTTCATTCATAAAACAAGCGATCAGCTGTTCAAAAACGTCTCGTAAAATGGACTATGCCCAGGGAAGTCAAGAAAATTTCCATTACGAAAAGATCCTGGACCGACCGGGAATCGAACCCGGACATCTTCAGCATGGCTTTGCTTTGTAGCCATGGACTCTAACCACTCGGTTAAGGAAGCCCCTTGGATTCTTACCACCCTTAATAAAGTAATAAAGAAAAGAAGTTTAAAGGTTTTGTTCATTCAAAGTTAGAAACGACAATCAGACGTCGTATTCTCTGGTCGTGAACTCTACACCTTCAAAATCATACTTTATTGTTGTAAATATTAGTTTGTTTGGTATCTGAGGATGGATAAGTTCTTAAAGAATGCATTTTTCATGGTCACAATAAAATATTTTGCCATGGTTATTGTTTTGGGGGCAGTTGCGTCTTAAGAGTTGGACATGCTTTTAATGTTTTGTTAATGTTTAATACAAAATAAATACTGAGATCTAAAATAGTTTTTTAAGGAGGATTTTTTTTCCTTCGGTTAGAGACAACTTTGGTCAATACTGGCTCATGAGTTTTGAGCAAAACAGAGCCGCTTATCACACTTATATGAAGGTCGAACCACGGCTCTCCAAAATGAGCCGTTTTTTTTTTTTTCTAAAATATGCTTAAGTCTTCAATGCTTCAAGTATGAATCCATTTTATCATTTGCTATGGGCGAATGCTGGAGACAAGGATTGTGAAGAATAGAGGTTAAGCATTTATTTTTTGAATCTGATCGATGACAAAAGTCGATCTAATGCATGATCCTAAAGACAGGACTGGTAATACGTTCCTTTTTTACGAGGAAAAGCTTCAGGAATTATCATACGTATATTATTTAAAATACTTCCAGAGTCTCCTACAAGGACTTATCCAAAAAAAATTCTGGAGATTTCTCTTCCAATTCATCCAGCGATTTTTCAAAGATACTTAGAAGAACTCCTCTAGAATTTGCTCCAGAAATCCTTGAGAACTCCGAAAGCTACTGAATTCATCCACGTTTCCTCCCAGAAACCCAAAAGTACTTAAGGGTTTCTACGAATATTTCTTATTTTTTTCTAGAAATTTCTCGAGCTTTTCATCGAAGTATAACTTCTGCAGTTTTTCCAAACATTCCTTAGAAAGTTTCTCGAAAAAATTTCAAGCAATCTTCAAAAGTTTTATTTAAGTTTTCACACCAGTTAATACTTCAGCATTTTTTTCAATAACTCCTCCAATTATTCCAACAAAAATTTCTATAGATATCTTAACAAAATCCTGCTGAATACTGTCCCGATATTCGGGATTTAAGGGTGATTTGAAAACTTACACAAGTTTTATCGGAGGCTTTTCTTTAGAAACCGCACGGATTTATTTTTCAGAAAAAATCCTTGATTTTTTTCTGGATACATTCCTGAAAAAAATCTTTCAAGACATGTAGACATCCTATAAGGAATCTCTATAGCAATTGCTGTAGGTATCTTTTGAGAAATCGCTAGTTGAAATCTTACATTAGTCATAGAAGACAATTTCATAGAAAATGCCTGGAAAATTCTGGAGAAGTTAAAGATTGAATTTTAAAAGACGTTTTGACCGGGAATCTTCAAGAATGCGCCAGGGAAATCGATGGATAAACCACTGGATAAAATCTTAGAGAAGTTAGGACGTTCAGGAATTAGTACAGTAGGGTCGATGTACCAATAGCCGCATAGCTGAGAACAAATATTCATACAAAGTCTAAAAATAAAGTCGGCGGAAATATTTTCATATCATCTGAAAGCTTTTTAGCTTGGTTATGTGGAAAAATATGGAAACTACGAAAACTCATATTTTTGTATTTATTATCGTTTGTGCCACTATAGGAATACATGTGCCTACAGTAGCACCATTACTAATTTCTGTTCCTACAGTATCACTAGCTTCATCGTATTTGACTAAACTTTTTTATTTTTTTCCTCTAAAAAATGGATCAAAAGCTTTCAATTGAAATAAAAAAAATCTTATTTTATTCCTAAATCATTCATTTCATTTGTTAAGTTAACATCTAGACAGATAGCACTGAATCAACAATTTTACGCCACAATACTCGGTTCGTGGCCACATCTCTCCATCCTCGGTTCTGCCCCACGCTCGCCAAATCACTGTGCACTTGATCCGCCCACCTAGCTCGCTGCGCTCCACGCCTTTTTGTACCAGCCGGATCCGACACGAACACCATCTTTGCAGGGTTGCTATCTGGTATTCCTGCAACATGTCCTGCCCATCGTATCCTTCCAGCCTAGACCACCTTCTGGATACTGGGTTCGCCGTAGCGTTGGGCGAGCTCATGGTTCAGCCTTCGCCGCAACATACCGTTTTCCTGCACACTACCGAAGATCGTCAGCACCCGGCGTTCGAAGACTCCAAGTGCTTGCAAGTCCTCCTCGAGCATCGTCCACGTTTCATGCCCGTAGAGGACTACCGGCCTTATGAGCGTTTTGTACAGTTGTGTTCAGAATAATAGTAGTGAAAGCCGATTTTCATACAAAATGCTCAACTTTGGCATGCTGTAACTTTGTTTACATTTGAGCAATCGGCATGAAATTTTGGCAGTGAACTACAAATATACTCAATTTCATTATCACAAGATTTGAAAATTGTTTTGTGTCACAGATCCTGGCTATCAATCGGTGAAGACAACAAGCCAACCTGACCAGGCCCATTTTAGTAAGTTCCGCCATACTTCCCAGCTGCTTGGGGGTGTTGGCACGTCTCCTTTATTCGCCGCACCGTCTAAGGTGTTCATCGTAGTGCTGCGTCCACCTTTCAATCACCTCACGTTCATCCGTCAAGATACCTTCATCCTTATCCCGGAACATATCGGCTCGTAGCACAACGTATTTGCTCGACGCATTATGTTTCTTGTAGAACTTACGCGTTTCTTTAGAAAGAAGCTGCTCCAACTCTTCGCACTCCAACTTTTCCAAACGGTGCTATTTATCCCAGAACAGATGGGTTTGCTGCCTTTGCTTTTGTTTCCATCGTTCCACATTTTGACGGGTTCATTGCTGCAGCATCATCACCCGCGTTGCCTTCTTCTTGTCCAAAACCGTCCAAACACTCCTCGCGAATCAACCGTCCAGTCAATTTCCTTCCACGAACCAAATAGCACATTCTGTTGCGTTGTTAATGGCTACTTTGACACTACTCCAGCAGTCATCAAGAGGGGCTTCAGTGAGATCTTCCTCATCCGGCAACGCTGCATCAAGGAATTGTGCCCAATGATCAAAATCGACACAAAGTCTTAAAATAGAAGTTTTTTTTGAGAATTTATACCTAAAAATCTACTAAAAGGTTATTGCTATTCAAATATTTTTATATAAAAAATAATGCTACAGGCAAAGGAAATGTACAAAGTATTCCTATGGGTCTTACCAATATTTGGGTTGTTATACCACTTCTGTAAAATAGTAGGTATGAATGCAGCCAGCAAACAACACCGGGATAAAACGCCTCAAATTCGGAGCCATATAATTTAATTTCGCAAATTTACACGTCGTTAATCTAATATTTGCAGGCCTGGTACCAGCTGATGTTGCTGGTTGCTATATCACAAGCCGCGCCACTTTTTTCACTGTTAAACAGTGTCGGTTCTTTCGCGTAGCGTTCCCGGAAAGTGCGACTGAGCCTCGTCGTCGTCATGAATATATTATGAATCGTGGGATAATGGAAGCCACACGGAAGCGTCAGCGAGGAAAATTTCCGGATGTTCTCTTTATTCGACCGAGGCTGCTTATGGTTTAGAGCCCACTCACGAGGAAAGTGTTGAGATGAGTTTCCGAAACAAGGGTTATACTTTCGCTTTGGAACATTTTCACTTTTAGCTGTTGGATATACGTGCATTGTAGCGGAATGAAGCAGTCGTTGTGTGGAGGAAGAGGTATTGGATGTTTAACATTATAAACTCAAGTGTTTAATTCAGATGTAGCATATAAAAAGATTTTTGCTCGCGCTAGTCAATCGATGAAAACTCTGAATTAACAAAAAGAAGAGGTACATACACGTTGATATCAATCAGTTGAATATTTGAAACCGTGGTAGGTACACCAGTTTTCGAAGCCCGGTCGAGTATCTTGTTCGGCTGACAATGTCCATATCATCCACGAAGTAAACAAATCGATTGGATCTCGTAAAAATCGTACCGCGGCAGTTGAACCCGGTTCTCCGCATAACACCTTCTAGCGCAATATTGAACAACAAGTACGAAAGTAGTCCATCAGGAAGGTGATGCGTTGGGACCTGGTATTCACGACATTTTTGGAGGATTTGCCGTACAGTAAAGATCTGGTCCGTTGTCGATCGGTCGTCAACGAAGCCGACTTGATAACTTCCCACGAACTCGTTTACTACAGGTGACAGACGACGGAAGATGATCTGGGATAATACTTTGTAGGCCGCATTTAGAATGGTGATCGCTCGAAAGTTCTCACAATCTAACTTGTCACCTTTCTTGTAGAGGGAGCATATTGCCCCTTCCTTCCACTCCTCCGGCAAAACGTGGAACGATACAGACTGAAGCGGAAACAGCAAACCCGCCTATTCCGGGACAAAAAGCGCCGCCTGGAAGAGGTGGAATGCCAAGAGATGGAGTTGCTGTACCGTTCTCAAGAAACGCGGAAGTTCTATCAGAAGCTCAACACATCCCGCAAAGGCTTCGTGTCGCGAGCTGAGATGTGCCGGGATAAGGATGGGAGCATCTTGACGGACGGACGCGAGGTGATCGAAAGGTGGAAGCAGCACTACGATGAACACCTGAATGGCGCAGAGAACACAGGCACAGAAGGTCAGGACAGCGAAGGCGATGGCTACGTCAGCACAGCGGACAGCGGAAATCAACCAGCTCCCACGATGGGGGAAGTTAAGGATGCCATTCAACAGCTCAAGAACAACAAAGCCGCTGGCAAGGATGGTATCGGAGCCGAACTCATCAAGATGGGCCCGGACAGGTTGGCCGCTTGTCTGCATCGGCTGATAGTCAGAATCTGGGAAACGGAACAGCTACCGGAGGAGTGGAAGCAAGGCGTTATATGCCCTATCTACAAAAAGGGCGACAAACTGGAGTGTGAAAATTATCGTGCAATCACCATCCTAAACGCCGCCTATAAAGTGCTATCCCAGATTCTCTTCCGTCGTCTATCACCTATAGCAAACGAGTTCGTGGGAAGTTATCAAGCAGGTTTCATCGACGGCCGCTCGACAACGGACCAGATCTTTTCCGTGCGGCAAATCCTCCAGAAATGCCGTGAGTACCAGGTCCCTACGCACCATTTGTTCATCGATTTCAAGGCGGCATACGATAGTATCGACCGCATAGAGCTATGGAAAATCATGGACGAGAACAGCTTTCCCGGGAAGCTCACAAGATTGATCAGAGCAACGATGGACGGTGTGCAAAACTGCGTGAAGATCTCTGGCGAACACTCCAGTTCGTTCGAGTCTCGGCGGGGACTACGACAGGGCGACGGACTTTCGTGCCTGTTGTTCAATATTGCGCTTGAAGGTGTCATGCGGAGAGCCGGACTTAACAGTCGAGGCACGATTTTCACGAGATCCGGACAATTTGTTTGCTTCGCGGACGACATGGATATTATTGGGAGAAAATTTGAAACGGTGGCAGATTTGTTCACCCGCCTGAAACGCGAAGCAACAAGAGTCGGGCTAATGGTGAATGCGTCGAAAACAAAGTACATGCTGGTTGGCGGAACTGAGCGCGACAGGGCCCGCCTAGGAAGCAGTGTTACGATAGACGGGGATACCTTCGAGGTTGTGGACGAGTTCGTCTACCTCGGATCCTTGTTGACGGCTGACAACAATGTTAGTCGGGAAATACGAAGGCGCATCATCAGCGGAAGTCGTGCCTACTATGGGCTCCAGAAGAAACTGCGGTCAAGAAAGATTCACCCCCGCACCAAATGCACGATGTACAAAACGCTCATAAGACCGGTAGTCCTCTATGGGCATGAGGCGTGGACTATGCTCGAGGAGGACTTGCAAGCCCTTGGGGTTTTCGAACGCCGAGTGCTAAGGACGATCTTCGGCGGCGTGCAGGAGAACGGCGTGTGGCGGCGAAGGATGAACCACGAGCTCGCTCAACTCTACGGCGAACCCAGTATCGTGAAGGTAGCTAAAGCTGGAAGGATACGCTGGGCAGGGCATGTTGCAAGAATGCCGGACAACCCTGTAAAGATGGTGTTCGCCACGAATCCGGTCGGAACAAGAAGGCGTGGGGCGCAGCGAGCTAGGTGGATTGACCAGGTACACCAGGACCTGGAGAGCGTGGGTCACAGTCGAGAATGGAGAGAAGCGGCCATGAACCGAGGAAATTGGCGAAATATTGTTGGCGAGGCTTTATCAAGATAATTGATGTAAAGCCAAATAAGTAAAGTAAGTTCCACTCCTCCGGTAGCTGTTCTGTTTCCCAGGTTGTGCTCATCAGCGGGTGCAGGCAAATGGTAAACCTCTCCGTGCCTATCTTAATGAGTTTAGCCATGATACC
Organism: Aedes aegypti; assembly: GCF_002204515.2. Lineage (NCBI taxonomy): Eukaryota > Metazoa > Arthropoda > Insecta > Diptera > Culicidae > Aedes > Aedes aegypti. Next base: position 230,950,520 of record NC_035107.1, on the reverse strand, counting down.
ATCCTTAACCTCCCTCAAAGTGAGTGCTGGTTGATTTCCATTGTCCGCAGTACTGACGAAGGCATGTCCTCCGTTCTTTCGATCTTCATTGCTTGTGCTCTCAGCACCATTTAGTTGTTCGTCGAAGTGCTGATTCCTCCTTTCGATCACCTCACGTTCGTCCGTCAAGATGCGCACACTCTTATCCCTGCACATCTCGACTCGCGGCACGAAGCTGTTGCGAGATGCGTTTAGCTTCTGATAGAACATCCATGTTTCTTGAGACTGGCACAGCTGTTCCATCATCGCGAGTCTCCATTCCCTCCAGTCAACGTTTTTTTTATAGGAAGAGGTGGGTCTGATGTTGCCGCTTCCATCTATAACGTTTCAGGTTTTGCCAGATCCCTTGCTGCAGCATAGCCACCTGTGCTGCATTCTTCTCCTCCAGAATCTGCCTACATTCCACGTTCAACCAATCGTTCCGTCGACTCCGTCGACTCCCAGGTACTCAACGTTGGCGACGAAAGCACGACGATGGCTGCTTTCAGTTTACCCTCTTCCGGTAATGCAACCTCGAGAAGCTGCGCGTCGCAGTTGCGAAATCCGGTCACTTAAGCTGCTGTAGGTCATACCGGGGTGGTCGTCGGTACCGTACGTTGTTAACGACGGAGAGTTCTGGGCTCAGTTCAACCATCACTTTGTGATTCTGTCTGCTATGGTGATCTCCAGGTGTATCAGTATGGCAGCCTAAGCTGAAAGTTGGTGCTACGAATGGCTATATTCATGGAGTCGGCGAAAATAGTTATTCGTAGGCCGTTGTTGTTGTCAGCCGGTGAGCACTGAACACTAGGGCGGTTCAAATTTTAAAAATGTTTGAGAATCCAATCTCCCATATGCTCCTTACCCAAGGCCCAGATAGCCGTAGCGGTAAACGCGCAGCTATTCAGCATGACCAAGCTGAGGGTCGTGGGTTCGAATCCCACCGGTCGAGGATCTTTTCGGATTGGAAATTTTCTCGACTTCCCAGGGCATAGAGTATCTTCGTACTTGCCACACGATATACACATGCAAAAATGGTCATTGGCATAATAAACTCTCAGTTAATAACCGTGGAAGTGCTCATAAGAACACTAAGCTGAGAAGCAGGCTCTGTCCCAGTTGGGACGTAACGCCAGAAAGAAGATATGCTCCTTACCATCCTTACCATAAAAATAGTGTTTTGTGAAGTTTTCAGTATTCTATGTGGTGATTTGGGGGTGGCTCAAAGACAATGTAGGTTTATATGGAAATTACTATGGAGAAATTTTGAGAAATGTTCCAAACACGCTAATACTGTAATGTATGTAGAAACTTATCTTCCCGTATTGAAAACTCATTCTTCAAACCCTAATGAAGGATGTTTGCTGAAGAAACAAATCTCTTTTGAGCTTATTTTGTTTGGGATTTTGTACATGTTTGCAGGGCTAAAATCCCATATGAGGCTAAATAATAGCAAACAAACCATGAGTACCACTTCTGCTATCCGTTGGATTGAATTTCTCTCTTCAGCATTTTTTTTATTATAGTTTGATGAATGAGTTTTTACTATGAGATAATAAGTTTTTACTTACATTACAATACCAGCGTGTTTGGAACATTTCTCAAAATTTCTCCAGAGTAATACCCATATAAACCTTTATTGCCTTTGGGCCACTTTTAAATCACCACCTAGAAAGCTGAAAATTTCACAGAACAGAATTTTTATGGTAAGGATGGTAAGGAACATATGGGAGATTAGATTATCAAACATTTTTATGTTTTGAACCGCTCTACGGAACATGCTTATTACCTGCTGAAGATGAATAATCGGCCTATGATCCTCAACTTGCACATTCTCTCAATGATCGGCCACCACCCGATCACTTGCCTCTGCACATCAGTATGTAAGCTGTTGCCAGCTCGTGTGTGGAACAAGTTGTGATTGATTATGGGCTTGACAGAAAAATTATTTGTATATCTATCAAATCGATAGTAAACTAACTTTTCCTAACTACCGAAAGCTAAACATTACATATATATTTTTTTTGTCTGTTGCTCAGGCTTAGACCATCATTACATATATTTTGCAATTGGTTAAATGGATAAATTGATGTGAAGTTTTGCGGAAAAGTTACACGTCTTCTCAGTGAGAATCGAACTAACAACTCCCTGATCTCTAGTTAGGGCGCGTTACCACTACGCCATGAGAGGACCCATGAACGCAGAAGTTAACCTGAATTCGATTTCAGCTCAATAATCACGTGGTCCTCTTTCGCAAAGTGCAACTCTTTCGGAAGAATTAGATGCCCATCCAAACACAACGCTTTCTATATACATCCAATGCCTAGCCCGAGAGCGCATTGTTTTTTATGTATGGAAATTGCTGGCTAGTGTAGTGTGCTTGGGAAACCATGATCCCCTTGGGTGGAACGATGTTTTTTTTCAAAAGATAATCCAACATGTGGGTCTTTAGGCTGGAGTATACTGCAGTTCATATCAAAAATTTTTATCAAGTGTGCTGGCCGCATGAAATAATGATACGAGATCCTTATGATAATATGTTTCGACTGGACAATTTGTTAGCTTATTTTGGGAGTTTCGGCTTGCAGTCTTTCAAAATTGCGTTGATTAACTACTTATTATCGCCGACGTGTCGGTTCGGCTATTGGACCATCTTCAGGGCTCGATACGGATCCTTATCATCCCTTACAATGTTTAAAAGTTGCCAAACTAAATCCCGACGGTTCCCAGTGAACCTCGTATCGTATAATAATGTGCATCCAATATCACATATTCGTACGTCAAAAATCAGAATCGCACAAGATGCCAAATTAAGCGTAATCAATGCCAATAGAAGTTGTATATACATTCTCCATATAAACGACAGTCTGTGTTGACAGCAAAACATGTCTTAAACAGTGTAACATAGAATCGCATCAAGTTGTAAAAACGGACAGATCATAAATCAATCCAGAAAGCATCATATGAAATCGCAATAACTTAGCAAAAATTGCCACCCAAACTTGGTATCTGCTGACGATGGGCCTTAAAGAACAACAAAGCAAGGGTAGCTGTACATGAAACATGCATTAACATTGGCAAATAATCGCAAATCTGTTATGTAGCCCTTGGTGGTAAAATGGTAAGGTGCCCGATACCTAATCCAGGGTCCCGCGTTCAGAGCTGGCTGGATATCTTATTTTTTTATTTTCATTTAAATTGTGTGGCATCGTATATCTGATCGCAGAAAGTCTGAAAAAGTCGTGCCAAGTACGCGTATGGCCTCCACTATGGTAGGTTTATAGCCTTTTCCTACATTCTATACAATTGAATTGATTCATATAGGATGATGTATAACAAAAGTTATGCCAACCAAAATGTTAACTGGGTTATAATTCTATGTTCTTATAGTGGGCTTCTGAAAATTTTCAAGAGCGGATTCATGAAGATACTGAGCGGAATCTGAGTATTCCTATCCGACAGCAGAGGTTTCTTGCGAGAGCCTGGTAATGTATAATTAGTTATTGGGAATGCTGCACAAAATCTGGCGAGACCTAGTAGACTGCTGAAATTTCAAAGGCGGCCTGTGAATTTCTAGGGGAATACTGTGTTTTTCTAGAGGTATTTTGAGTAATTATGGCAAAATATTGAGGATTTGAAAAGGTTTCCAGAAAAATTGGGGGTTCGCTAGCGGTAGTCTCAAAAGCTCTTATAGACTTTGGATAATTTCCATCGAAGAGATGAAAATTTTCAGTAATAACCCAGCAGAATCTCAAAATATTCTAAAAATTCCTAGCGAGCTCTTGGGAAGATGTCAATTACTATTTGAAATTCAGCAAGATCCTGTAGATTGCAAGCGAGCTATTTAAGTATCCTAGCGTTCTCCTGTGAAAATTTCTTTTCAGCTCTTGAGGTTTGCGCTAGTGTGCGAATTTCCGTTGGTTTAATAAGGTTGATTTATAACATAAAACTTCTTTCAAAGAAGCTTATTTGTGTGCTGTACGAAATTAACTGATGATCTTGTTTTAATAAGTGTCTATTAAAATTCTTCTTCATCCTACCCTACGGAAATCCGCTTCAAAAAGGAAATGGGTTCCGTTTTTGGCAACTGAAAATTTCGATTTTGTTGCCACAAACGGAATCCCACTGTAGTTTTTTTGATTATGTCTCAAATTTAGAACATGACTCATATTCTAAACAGTGGCGATTTGAAAAATTAGATATTTTCACATTTTTTTTATTAACGTAGAGGACTTGATCATCATGTGAAGAAATTTGAGTGGTTTTCTTGAAAAATTGCTATATAAAGTCTTTTGTTCGGAACATTGGTCATGTTCGGAATTTGAGATAAAACGATACTCGCTTTAAACGTCATTTTTTCAATGCCTACTTTTGTCGAATGTTGTAAATATGCAATTTGTGGAGTTCGGAATTTCACCTCGCGGGAATCGCCCAACGCAGGAGCTACGGTGTGCGCCGGCGGTCGAGTTGAGAAAGAGGCAGAGTGAAGCAGTAGTCTGGGATCGTCAAGTCGATCGAGTGTATTCGGGTGGGGGTGTATGTATGCATTCAATCGACACGCAGTTGTAGATGGATTCTACAATATGTTAGGGTGTATCCCACATCCCACTTTTTCTCTAAAAAAAGATGAATCCTTAGGGTATATCAAATTGAAAGAAACATTTATTTATTTGGTAATAGTTATTAATTCGTTCCTAACACTAGTAATAGATTCCAATTTTGATTTTCGATCATATTAAAATAGTTTGTTTGTTTCTTTTAGGTTCTCAATTCGATTTAAACCGTGCCCAACTAATAATTTTAGCGCTATGAGCCTAGATTCTACTATTTGATAGTAAAACTGAAGTAGCGAACGTAGTATAAAAAATTGCTTTCTTAAATAAAAGGATAAGCGTTGAAACAAGTGTAACGCAAACGTCGTTCAGGTACAAATCTTAGGTGACTGTGTTTAAACAGTTATCGCTTTTGCTGCTTCCAATAATCTGTAACTCAACAACGTAAAATTTAGCAACCTGAAATTGTACAACAAAAGTCTCAGTGGCGTCTCGTCTTCAGTTGAACTTGCCGCACTATACAATACAACATTTCCAACTAATGAATTCGAGGTATAAATATTATTGTGTTCAATATGCGCAACATTTATCTGTGCAATTGATGTTATTTGTCTACCTATTTGGAATGGAGATTGACCTTCGGGTTAAAGTCCCTCTCAAACAACAACATTACAACTATTTGGTGCATCGCACCCAGTGAACAAACCCAGGTTTTGCCTATACAATTATCATTCCCGAAGGTCGCACAACATATCATCATCAGCAAGCGAAGACAGCAAAGCAAAGGAGAGACAAGGTCATGCGTCTCCATCGTATTCCAAATAATTTACGCTTCAGCACAGCGTGTATAAACATAGCAGCAATGTACAGTTGTATTGGAGTTTCAAGACCAACATTGGCGTTGGATAAGTATCAATCCGGGAAATTGCTCCTAATCAATGTCGTATAAAACAGGTCCGATTCATAGTATGTGTTTGCTTGTATTAGTCACGAGACACAAAACAAAACGATCAGCTGATGGTTTGTCGTCATCAATAAAATTTTTGTTCGCAGCTTGCCAAACATAACATCATCTTCGGCAATTTTCTGAACTTTCGGCTTGCCGAAGTTAGCATTGCACAACTACCACTTCAAAACTGAAGTTATCACAAATACTAATTTGATGATCGGACGCACCTCTAAATACCTCACAACGGCTCCGAATGGCACGGTATGCGAGAGTCGAAAAAGCGCACGCAACTGGCGTCACGACCTATACTGTTGCATGAGAAAGTGACAGTGCCATACATGCATTTATGTTGCAGAGCGCTTTTAGGTGTTACGCGATATTGCGGCACTCATTTTGAATCCTCATCCAGCGGCGGCAATAACGCGCAGAAAATATTCGTTCTTCGTTCTTCAAGAACGCGAAGTTTCAAGTTTGCTTAATCTGCAGCATTTGGTGTTTATTGTTATTCCTTCGACGGTATATCGACCTTTCCAGATAATCGCATTCCGTGGATTTTTCTTGCAGAGCACAACTAACTTTTTATCAAAATCAATTTTGTATTGTTTCATTATATGAACGTATTTTTTCTCGTTTAAAACAAGTTTGCAATATTGTTTTTTTTTTAAGCTCGACAATCGAAAATAGAATCTGGTTTCCATCCTGGCGCAAGCGCTACAGCCTAGAAGCAGGATATCTATTTATTTTGGTTCAGTAGTCACGCTTCACGCTTTTGTATTTTGAACAACACTTTAGAAAGATGCACTTTACTGGAGGACCTCCACAGAACAGCGCACAGGTAGTAAAATGTCTCACGATACGCCTCTAAACAGTCCTCATCAATTTCTTGGCTGCTCCTACACAATCAGCTGTGTAAAAACAATCTCAATACAATACTATCCAAATGCATAGTGGTTATCACGCCCAATGGTATGGGTGCCCTAGTGTAGATGTAGTTGTGAACCTTAGAGGAAAACAATATGCACACAGTCTAGAAAAACACCCAGAAACCGGGTGTAAATTTTTCAAATTGGGTAATATTTCCATATGCATTTTGATGAGTCTGGAAAGCGTGTGCAAGTTTCTTTGAGGAAAACAAAAACAAACTGTGTATGACGAGCGTATGCTATTCTACGTGTGTTCAAATGTCACTAAGCTCTATAGCTGCGCCTAATGTGTTTTAGACACACAAAAAGTAAGAGGTTGTTTCCGAGATACAACCGCCAAGTTGACGTTGGATAACGTTAGCTTCTTCTATTTCCTGCCTTGAGACCGTCACGAACTTATGAAAGATTTCTACTGATAAATCCAATCAATTTTCATACTATTGGTTGCATGGTAATTCTGACCTATTATGGTCATAATATGTGACATTCAACACCGATAAAATCGGTCGATGAAAGAAGAAGCATGAGCGGTAACTCTTGCTTCCCGAACAAGTATTCCGGTCGAACGTTAGGTCCACGCGATCCACTAAGATTGATTTCTTTAGTGGGTTCCGAAGCCAGTTTGAGATTGAGGTTATTTCTCCATGAAGTCCGCGAGCTCCATGTTCTCCTCTTTGCTCAAATCGATGTTAAAGTTGTCAGTCACGATGATTGGCATGATCTCCTTTTGATACTCGAAGAAGTTCCGCACCATGAAGAACTTCTTCTGCTTCGTCGTTGTATCCGGGGAAGAGCTCGGCCGTCATGGTCCTGCAAAAAACGAGTGGGCTAACTGATCGGTTTGTTTGAAGAAACCAACCTGTTCATGATCCACGCCAAGCGTATCAGCATCATGCCGAAGAACATCCAGCTGACTCGTCGTATCCGTGGAGAACGCGCTTAAATCTAATTGCAAAACAATTTCAAACAATACGGCCCTTTTCAGGGTCACAAAAATGCATACGACGTAATGAGTTACCATCAGAGACATTTAATCTATTACTATTAATTGATTATTCAATTTATTTATTTATCAATTATAATTTTGTTTGATTAGTTTTCAACGGAGATATATGGCAAACTAAGTTTTACCTAGGTTGCCGTCGCTCGGGTCGGGTGGCGGTAGCATTTTTGCAGTCTTCCCGAGCCCGATTTCATCTTCTAAACTCGTACCCATTAGCTCATACCGTTGAAAAAATTTAATTACTGTTAGATATCAGGGATTTCCTTAGACAATTGCCTACATTTAGGCGTTTTCCTCGCAATTCTTGAAATTAACTATTCATTGTTTTTTTTTAAATATTGCATTATTAAGAATTTAGCAAGCATATTCGGATTCAGGAAGCTTATATTCATTATGTAGAGTCGTAACAAAAAATAACAGTAATCGCATTGACAAGTGATCAATTTCACCCCGAAATAGGATTCTCCGATTTTTTTTATTTAGCACTAAAACACATTTGTTAGAAAATTTTGGCCAAAGAGACTGACTGTCGTACTGCATTCAGTTGTTTGGCGGCTTCCACAAATTACGTAACGCTCTAGGGGGAGGGGGGGAGTAGGCTCAAGCGTTACGGCTCATACAAAAAATTGAAAATTTTCATACAAAAGCGTTACGGAGGGGGGGAGGGGGTCAAAAATTTCCAATTTTAGCGTTACGTAATAAATGGATGCTGCCTTTAGCATTTTTAACATTGTTGAAAACAGACAAGAAAAACCATGAAAAATGACCAATTTCACCCGAAATTGCGGTACCTGTAAACTTCAAAACGTCAAAACCTTATAACAGCAAGAAAAATGTGCTTTTCTATGAAAAATAAGACATGCCTCAATATTTACCAATCTTTCAATAGTTTAGTCATGAAAATCAATAGTTTTCATTATTGATGTAGATTTGTAGAAAGATATCCAATCGATTGGTGCAAGAATCTCGAAAATCTATGCAAGCGTTAGCAAGTTATTAACAGTCAAAATCTAACCACTTTTCGTGACGCGAGCGATTTTTCGTTTTTCGAAATTGTACCCCAGTATGTTGCCGTAAGACGTTATCCAACGTCAAAAAAACCGACGTTATTGTACAGCTGAGGCTATCGGTTCGAGTCTCGCCCGTGTCGGAAAATTGCCTAGTTAACTATAATTCCCAGCACTAGCACTTTTATTGATGATCTCCCTTTTTTGCAAAAACAATTCTTTTGGTATAACTGAGCCCTACTACTTAAAACACTTTATTGAGGTGTAGAAGTGTACGAAACGTTGAACGCATTGTTTACATCCGAGGGGTTGCGTAGATGAGCCACCAATTTGTGCCTTACAACTTCCAGCTGTGAGTTTGGTGTAAAACAATCGACATTTTTACTAGGATTACTTGAGTTAAATTGAAAGTCTGTTCCTATTGGATGCGTGTGGTGCTTCTGAAATGTGTTATAATTCGTTTCCAGACTCAGTAACGGAATGTATTATCTCCAAAAATGGAAATTGTTAGCAAATTCTACCACCGTTCATCGGTTCTGACACTCAAATAAACCACAAAGCATCGGCATCACAAATACCATCGGCCGCAACGTTGACTACTGTTCACGCACTGCTTGGATGTTTCTTCACGACGATCGTATTCAGGCAGCCATCCCGAAGAGAATGATTGAATGAAATGGTAAATAATTATATCACTAATATTTCGCTAGTGTTTCTAATTTATCGAAATCACACTCATTTCGTCGCGAAACAAGTTGAAAAAAAAAACCTGAAATTCGTAACACCACGAGTCTTTCCTCATTCGGGTTTGAATAATCCTTTGGAGGAAGAAGATAATAGTTTAATGCGTAATAACATGTTTTGTTTTGAATTATTACGGTTTGCGTTGAATTTTGACGATCGCGTTAGAGCATGTGGATGTAGAGGAGATTTATGTTTTTTACAGTACTTTCCCATCTCGGGTCATCTCTTTCGGGACTCAGTCTTTGCCGAAAATGGTTTCGCATTTCTTGGTACCTTTCCGGGCTACCATTCTTCCGTAAGCAAAAGCGTCTCGCTTGTATTAGTGACAAGCTACTGGGGTACTAACACAAAATGTGAGGTTAGCAAACGTCCCGATGCTTTATATACCTGCACGAAGCGCCCTGCTCGTGTTGGTAAAAATCTAATGTACGTCCCAACATCAACAAGAAGAATTTTCCTGATTCTTATGTAAGTGATGCTCGTACAGTCTGCTTAATTTTATATTTCCCCTTCGTGAGCTATTCACGGTCACTGATCCATTTCATTTCGTCCCGAAAAGTTTTGGTACAATTAATATATTGTCCCAGAATGCATGATGATCGTCCCGGCACGATCTTGTTGCTCATTTTACTAAAAACTTTTTTTTTGTACTTCGAACGTCCCGTCGATCGAGCAGTCTTTTTTTCCCTATCTAGCGTTCGTCTCGCAACGCCCTGAACGTTGTGGGAGGAAGTGTATCGTTGGATGTTGACTCAAGTTTTCGGAACCGTCCCGGTCACATATTTCTTTCCCATGCTTGATTCTTGTCACCTTTCCGCCAGCTTTTTCACATCTTTTTCCACTTTAATAATGACATAACCAAGTTCAAACTTTTTTACCGGATTCTCTCAGTAATATTATCAGCACTATTCACTTTGGCGTAATTTTTGCACGAACTTTTTCTTTCCCTACGGTAGGCGATTCCCACGTGAAGCCATTTATTTTGCCTTTCGAGAAAAGAGCAAAATAAGCTGGCAGGATTCGCCAATTGTGGAGTTCGGAATTTCACCTCGCGGGAATCGCCCAACGCAGGAGCTACGGTGTGCACTGCCTACCTCGCCGACGGTCGAGTTGAGAAAGAGGCAGAGTGAAGCAGTAGTCGGGGATCGTCAAGCCGATCGAGTGTATTCGGGTGGGGGTGTATGTATGCGTTCAATCGACACGCAGTTGTAGATGGATTCTACAATATATTAGGGTGTATCCCACACAATTATAACCTATTTAGCTTTTGAATCCTTGTGACTGTCATGTGATATTCCTTATGACTCTGGTACCTTTTACTTGTTCGTACCTACGGCATTTCTGAACTATAAATACTGGCTGCCATAGCTGAAAGAGAGACTTCCCGAACGGCGGACACATATTATTTTATTCTTTATTTGCAGGATATAAAAGTGACAATAATGTTGAAAAGGTTAACTCCACTTGTTTTGAGTGACTAACCACACAGAACATGTAACCACAAATTGTTAAACATAATTGTCCACACTTTTCGTAGCCAGTCACCGATTGCAAAACCCCAAATTACTCCAGCAGCTAACTTGCACTCTGTTCGTATCATTCCAGTATTGCTTATGTTCGGCACTGCAGAGCAAGTATCATGCCGAACGATTGTGTGCCGCAAAAATGCATTCTGAGCCAATTTCACATGATGTCAATATAGCCCCGAAACCGGACGCAACTCGAACATAATAACAACTGACTAATTGAATTTGGCATTTGGTTAAACACGATAACTACCACCGCTTCCCGGCATGCTCAAACCCGGAATATCCGTCTCCATGGTGAGACACCCGCTCTGTGGTCGAAGCACACGCATTTCTTTTTCTTTTCTTTTTTTTTCGTTACGGCCTTACTAGGGCAGAGTCTGCTTCTCACCTTGTGTCCAACAAATACACAGTCATTTTTTGTTTAGTTAAGTGAATAAACGAAAGACGAGGAGATCTTCTAAGAGGTTGTTTTCAAAAGACGGTATCCAAGAAGAATTACCACCGCTAGCTTTCGCTAACTTGTCCAACGAAAAGTTGAAGACGCGGGTCCAATCAAGGATCGAAAAGGGATCAATAGGTAGAAAAAAGTGGCACCGGAAAGTACTGTTTTTGTAGCATTGAGAAGTTCTACTTTATTGCTTTAGATAGTTTCAAAAACATCCGAGGGCAGAAAGAATTTGTGTACGCACAGCAAGAGCTTTATGATGCACACTGATTCCTAAAGTTTCTTTACTGCCTTTAATCAATGTTAGCTGTAAGGGTGAAAGTCAAGTTGCTACCAATGCATGACCTCTGGGTCAAGATGCAAACGAATTCATAATCGCTTAGGCAAAACCCATTTCATGCGACCTTCGCCTCAGATTGTATGTAAATCAATATCTTAATTTACATAAATTAGTGCCAGGGATGCTTCATAAAGAGCTTTCCATTCGACTTCAGATAGCTATCGTTTCCGGTCCACTGTCCTTTTGATGCCGATATTGTTTAATAATATATTTATGATGACAATAATTAATCTAAACAGGATACACTTGCGTTTGATATCCGGAAGCGCTTTTCCCTTTCCCATATACAATCTTCCCGAGTGTATCTCAGCGATCAAAACTCACTCGTTGCCATATCAAGTAGCATCGGAGGAAACACGTAATAAAGTGCATCGGATCGGCCCCTTGAATCGTAGATGCCGGTCGATGCCGTAATCGAACTTGGTAATTTATGCACAACATATTGGCACCTGTCACATCACTACTATCCATGCAAACTCGCCAGTTACTGAACCGTGGTTGATGGATCACCTTCACCATATCATCCCAAGGCAAGCTCATCCATAGCATATCGTACCTAATATGCATGGGGGTGGAATCGCCTACATCGAGGTAACTCCCAGATGCTAATCAGTAGCATCTAATTTGAAAACAGGATTATCTCCGACGACGGCAGACTTCCTTCATCCAACCAACCGATTTTCACAACAACCTCGAACACGGATCCTGACGAGCAAAAGGGCGAATCAGTTGCTGAATCCGAGGCGATGGTGCACAGAGGAGTAACACGAACAAAATCGTGGTAAAATATTGGTCCCAAAATACTGCCTTGAAGAACACCAAATTTTACTGGAAGACTTGGAGTTCTGATAATAAACCTGAAGTGTACGATTTCAAACATAACTTTGGATTATTATAACAATGTATGGATATTGGAAAATCAAAGTTTTTTTTAATTTTACAATCAAGCCCTCATGCCGAACACTGTCGAATACTTTCTCTATATTTTGAAGAGCAAGACTAGCAGAATAGCTTTCAGGTTAATTTACTAAACAAAGATCTTTGACATCCTTGAGGTTACTGCCTTGAGGAACACCAGCTCTTACAGGAAGTCTTTCAGACCTGGAGTTCTGATAGTTAACCTGGAGTGTACGATTTGACAGATAACTTTGAATTATTCTAACAATGTATGTTGGAAAATTAAAGTTTTTTAATTTAATGAAGGCTTGCATGCCAAACACTGTCGAATGCCTTTTCTATGTCTAGAAGAGCAGGACCAGTCAGTAGAATAGCCTTAAGATCTGCTGAAACATATCAAATTTGTTTGGCTGTATATATTGTTCTTTTTTTATAGATTTCGCGAAGGATACCGTCCCGGGAGCTGAGCGTGAAGGTCAGGCCCTCGGTGAATCCGTCCTGGGCAATTTGCTCTCGGAGTTGTTCGGTAAGCTTGTTCAAGGGATGCGATTATATCCACAGACAATGGCCACGTCTCCGTAGATGTCGCAAGCGTGTAGCTTATCGTGCCGCGTTGGGGAAATCAGAACCTCCAACAGGCCCTTGTCCGCGGCATTTTGATTGGTCGGAAGCAATCGATTCAACATTTTGACCATCGATTCCGGGCTCCCCTTGATCCTGAACAGGGCGTTGACCTTCTCAGCCGAAAAGATCTCCTTACGGAAAGCCAGTACCGGCTACCGGACCGTCTCCCCACTAGAATAGACCGCTTCGTGCAATAGGCGGAAAACATGCTCACCAAAGAGTCCAGGACGATCTTGGCCTTGGTCAAATTGGTCGCCGTACACTCGATGAAGATGTTCTTCGTCTCCAGCTTGATCTTCGGGTGGTCCCCGTTGATGATCGAGATCATAACCACTCCGTTGATCCGATCGTTGATGATCAGAGACAGAACAACTCCGTTCAAGTTGTAGATGACCGGATAACCCACCGAATCGCGAAAGATTGGCAGATAGGCCTTCAGCTGGGCATGAGTCGAATAGAACTTCATCAGCTCTTCCACCGACATGGCTTTCTCCTGGTTCAACGGATTGAACTTGATCTCTTTCGGAGGCTTAGCATCAAACTTACGTGTCCAGATCGTAAGTTCCGATCGCGACCAACGCCTTGTGATTTATTTCGTCGATTTCATGCGCTTTTTGAATAGCGTCATAACCGTTGATTTTAGCGATATAGTTTGTTCGGAGAAGTTTCTTGGTATATTAAAGCGCATCTTCTGATGAAAAAAGTTTTGTGATCAATCCACCTAGCAGTGAGATAGAAAAACTATTTTTCAAAACATTCAGATAGACATATGGTGTCTTCGGCAAAGTTGTAGAATTGGCAGTTTTAAACAATTTTGCCGAAGACATGATTTTTCAATCTGTTATACTTTTTGAGATATAAGCCGTTGTATGTGAATGGTCCCTAAAAATCATATATTTAATCATAACTTTTTTCCAAGAATTTTGTCATTTTTTGTGATTTCTACAAAGTTTTTTGTCATGATAAAACCCGTGTTTTTGCTATCTTCACGTTATCTTTTAAAGTAACAAAGTTATTTATGAATAACTCTTTTTCAAGGGGTAGTTTAGGCCCCTATAACTGCTTTCGGCGCAAATTCTTATTGTACAATGCTCAAGCCGTTTTGAGAAAGAATTGTTTGGAATCGGTTTGTATCAGCATCATTCACTGCAATACTGGGAAAATCACTGATCAATGCTTAATATAATGGATACTAGCACATCACCCTACCGTATTGTTAGCTCAAACAAAGAAACAAATTCGTTAAATGGAAGAGTTTTTGGAAAACTTGTAAATAACTATTAAACTTTAAAAAAAAACGGAATCTTCCAGAGAGGCAAAGTGCATACAACAATTTTGGCTTGATCTTGATCTAAATTGCTCCTGTGTGCGACGGTGTAATATCACATGGGCATCAATCACTTGCACACGCGTCGCCATAGGATTTCACTGACAGTAGGTCGTGCATGGAAGATGAGATATTTCCCTCTGGACGCCGCGCAGTTCCGCTCCTCAAGGCAGCAAGGATCCCACATTTTGCTTGATTGACTATTAATAGAAAAATATTGTGATCCCGGTGCGGATCGGAGCGAATAGGGAATTTAAATTGCACTTTGCTCGACGAATCCGCCGGAACATGCCAGATTAAAGCGACCATTTCCCTCTCGCTTTCTCATTATTCGCCGGAACAGGCAGTGCGTCCCGTCGCAGTTGTCAACACATGCCATATTGCCACTGAATCGGTCGGCTGGTCGCGTGGGGTGATTTACATTCGACATTACTTTTCCAACATTTGCCAATAATGCCATCGACTGTGGAAACTGAATGGCAGTAATGTGGTTCTGCGCATGATTGTCCAATGTTCTAAAATATGAAACCAAGAAAAACGTGTTCAAAGAGTTCAACATGATGTGTCACGATTATTAGCCACTTTGTTCTACAAGATTTTTTTTACTCTCTATTAGTATCATTCCAAATATTACATTCATTTATTATATTTAGGTGCTCGACAATACTATCATCCTAGTTTGGTAAAACTAAATTAAGCATTTATTAATATTTTGTTAACAACATTTTACATATCATTTGCTATAGCAGTTCAGAATTTTACAGGTGATTTGATTTCACCTGCTTATTATATAAGAGAGGAAAAAAATGCTTCCAATTAACTTAACCTTTTTATATAACGCATTAATCGTGGCAATAGACGATTGCAACGCTTTTTGCCCAAAATTATTAATTATTTTATTTGACATTTGTTACAATGTTTCAACATAGGATATTCTATGTAACTAATTAGTACTATACCAGGGAAGAAGCTTCAGAATAATTCAAAAAAAAAATTGAATCCTCTGCAGAGCATTCTTTTTGGTATAACAACAGCTAGTCCATAGTTGTACAGCATACAACATGACTGACCTGAAAACTTGTTTAAAGATCAAAAACTTGTTCTTAAGACTTCGATTTTCTGTTAATAAGTGGATACAGTCGTTTTACATACTTGTTGCATTTGGCTTGTATGCCTTCATGTAATTTTCGAAAGTTTAATTTGTATCTAGCATGAGCCCCAGATACTTGACTATATCTGACAAATTTATTGGAACCCCTCTCAAGGTTTCAAATAAACAGCTTTTGGTTTATGTAGGAATATTATTAGTTGAGAAATGCTTCCAATTAGGAGAAATTATTCATTTTTGAAAGTGAGAAGAAAAAATGTCTTTTTTTCAATCGACTACAGATGACACTCAGGCTTCGTCTTTTGGCGGAGAGGCCTGTGTCATCAATAAACAAGGCGGCGTCCATTTATTACGTAACGCTAAAATTGGAAATATTTGACCCCCTCCCCCCTACGTAACGCTTTTTTGTATGAAAAATTTCAAATTTTTGTATGGACCGTAACGCTTGAGCCTACCCCCCCCCTCCCCCTAGAGCGTTACGTAATTTGTGGATGCCGCCCAAGGATTTTTGACATCCCTGAGGTAACTCAGGTAAGTCAGATATGAAAATATTGTATAACATTGGTCCCAAAATGCTGTCTTGAGGCACACCAGCTCTTACAGGAATTCTTTCAGACCTGATAATCAACCTGAAGTGTACGATTTGTCAAATAACTTTGGGTTATTCCAACAATGTGTGTTGCAAAATTTTAATTTTTTTTTATTTGGCAATCAAACCTTTATGCCAAACACTTCTGCGCCTAGAAGAGCAAACCCAATAGAAAAACCTTCAGATTTGTTGGAACGAATCAAATCTGTTACACGTCAAAGTTGATGAGTGGTCGAATGTCCGTGACGGAATCTGAACTGTTCATTAGCAAAAATTGAATTTTTATTGATGTGGACCATTCTGTTCAGAATGACCTATTCAAAAGGTTTAGTTATGGAGAAAACGAACTGATTGGACGATAGCTAGAAGCTTCTGCAAAATTTTAAAACTATACGTAAAAAACCACAATATTTTGACAAAAAGTTATAGTCGTCAAAACTAACATAGGACAATTATGCGTATAACGGCACAGCAGCCACGCTAGACCCCGTGTTAAACTGCAACAATCACACAAACACGAACACAGTCAATTCAGCGACAAATCGGCTGCTAGGCAAACGGCTCCTGCCCTTCCACACGACGACGACGATTTCCCAGTTCATGCATTTTGAATTAGGCGATATCAACAGATTCGATCGTCACATCGCATACATATCTCCGGATTCTGGATTCGCACAAAGGACACGAATTCTGCTGAAAGGCGTATCGAACGAGGGAAACGTGGCGAACCTCGGCCTGGTCATGCTGCCATACCAATGTTGGGAAATATGTTTCCCGTTTTCGAAATTTACTGTCGGAATCACACGTGTCAATTTCGATGTGTGGGAGGCAGCGAAACATGCAAGCCGGATTAAATACGAGTTGAGCTTTGATAATACCACTTAATAGATGATAAAATGGCCTTATCGCGTGGTTTTTAAAGTAATTAAATTCATTGAATAAATTATTTTGCGCTAGATATTTCTCCGCAAATTTCAAACTTTCGAATCCACAGTTGAAAAGAAAACCTATTATTTCACATTATAGAACATTTCTTTTCAACAATGGAATTTGTTAACGCTTTGAGAACACTTTAAATATCCAAATTCGTTCGCAACAAAAAAATATTAACGACGATGTAAGGTAATGTACTGATTTCCATCGTATTAAGCTTTGATAGGGAGCCTTCCTAAGCCGAGCGGTTAGAGTCCACGGTTACAAAGCAAAGCCAATCTGGAGGTGTCTGGTTCGATTGCCGCTCGGTTCAGGATCATCTTTTCGGAAAGTAAATTTCCTTTACGCTTAACTTTCAAAAATTTCTTCTTCTTCTTTGTATTACTTGATATTCTTTTTAGAAATTAAGTTAAATCAAATTCCTCAAGGAATATTTAAGGATGGCTTCGGCACTTTTGCAAATCTCTTGGAAAATAGTATAATAAATATCTCTCAAAAGTTTAGTTTTTACTCGCAATTCCTCCAAAAAATCATTGTTTCTGGCCGATCGAATACCTAGATATTTTGCTGAAATTTCTACTCTAAACTCTTGTGTGAATTTCTTTAAAAAGTTTCCCAAAAAAAAATTACAAATTGTTCCGCAAAGTTCATCAAAAGTTCTTGCGTCAAAAATTCTTCTATGTTTTATTTATTTTGATTCAAATCCTCAGATTGTTCTAGAATTGGAAAGAAAATTGTATGTGAAATGTCTCTTGCCTTCGAATCTTCAGAGGAAATTTGATGAAAAACGCCAGAAAAGTTCTGTTTCCGAAATTAACGTAGCAGTAAAGGAATGTGTAAAGAAATATGCAGCAAAGCGAATGAGAAGGAGAAAAGGATTTATTAAGATATTTATAAAGAAATTTGTATTGATCTTCCCTAACACACTTCTTTAGAAATAATTTTACTAATTATTGGCAGAATCCATATTCTTGGTTTGAATTGCGATACGAGGGCGGAATATCTGGCAAAATTCTAAAAATCCAGAAAACAAGGATGGATAAATTTCAAGGATAATTTCTGAGGAAGATTCCGATGGAGCTTAGTTTTTTTATTTGTAAATTCATTATAGAGGTTTTAGCTATCCTATAATTTACCTCTAGAAAAAATATTATAAACCATCTTCCATTGGACCATTGCTCACTATTGTACTTCGACATTTTGTTGTTTCTCCTTCCTTCGCATGACGCTTAGAGAAACTTTGTAAAAAAAACTTTTCACACTCCAAAAAGCAACATTTTATAGAATCTAAAAAAATAGGAGTTTTTAAAATTTGCAGAAGTTTTATACGTGTGATTCCTGATTTCTGAAAGTCCATCAGGAATTTCTCAACAAATTTTCAAAGTAAGGCAAAAATTTCTCCTAAGATTCAAATCAATTAAAATCTTCCAATACGATTTTCAATTTTTCAATCATCTATAGTGGTTGGGTGACAAAACGTCGAAAGACAAAATGTCAAATGCCAAAATGTGGAATGCCAAAAAGTCGAAAGGACAAAACGTCGAAGGGACAAAACGTCGAATGACAAAATGTCGAATGCCAAAAAAAAAATGAATTTTGATCCGTCGCACGATATAAATGAAAATATTACAAAAGTGTCCCACATGCCCTATTTGAACCGATTTTGGGGCATCCGGATGTGACCAGAACCTCATATTGGTCCACGGCATTATAAGTATCATAGGTTCACGATGAAAATTCATAAATTTTGAGCCGTCGCACAATTTGAATGAATATGATTTCAAAAGTGTCCCTCTGAAGCCCTTCCGGACTCGATTCTGGGGTATTCATATGTGACCAGAACCTCAAATTATTCCATGGCATTATAGCTATGATGTTCAGCATAAAAAAACCATGAATTGCGTCGCACGATATGAGTGAGTAGGATTACAAAAGTGTCCCTCTGAGGCCCTGCCGGAACTGATTCCAGGGTATCCGGTTGTGGCCAGAACCTCATACTGGTCATTGGTATTATAGCTATGGTGATCAGGATAAAAAAAACATGAATTTAGAGCCGTCGAACGGTACTATTCTTTAAGTTTCAGAAAATGTCCTCTTAGGGTACATTCAGGAACCGGCGCTAAGTGACCGGGTATCCGAAACGGCCAGAATTAATGAGAACCAATGTCATTCGACCTTCTGGCATCTTTTTATTCATAGAGAATAAACAATGAATATTTTTTTGAAGCACAAATACTCACATATTGTCACACCGCCACTCGTCGTGTTTTAACTCCATTTCCTCAATTTTAAGCGTATTGTTGCATTCTTACAATTATTATGACCACACCGCACCACATCACATATTAGTCGCTATGCTCGAAGATAGAGAACAACTAGATTAATGAAAATTGTTTGCCCTTATTTCTGACGAATCCATAATAAGTTGAATTAAATTTATTTTTGAAATATTTCGTTTCTCCGTGCATGATGACTATGTAAATACTGACGTCATTATTAAGGTTCACAATTTTTTTGATTACCAATACAACCGTAATTGCAAATATATGAACCTGTATATTCAACTATTTGTTAATGTCAACATAACCGCTCAACTTCAATCCTCCAAGTGTCAAAAATTTTTAACAGCGAAGTGCAGAAAACATTAACTCAAGCGTGTGCTATCGTTTCAAAATCGATTTATAACCTTTTTCTAAGAGGTCAGTTGATATTTTATTGAATTTTAATTGAAAATAATGTACTATTTTCTTGCTACAGAACGTGTTATCGACTATTCACATCATACAATCAACCATTACTGGAGTAAGGAATTTGTAGACAAAAATGATCGTTACCTGCCAGTGGAATACCTCTTCGATGACGGTACCGAGGATGACATGTGTACGATACCTTTATATTAACCAGACCGATATCGTTACCGCCGAAGGAGAGGAGTCTAGGAACGTCGGGTCGACGAACGTGGCCAGTATTATCGCTGTTGATGTATCGTACCACTACTAGTACTTACGATAAGTTCCATGTGATGATTGGCCAATAACCGAAGCGGTAACAGATTGCACCGATGTTGCTACCACTGTTATTTCCCAAAATGTTACGCAAGGAATAAAGTCTGTGAAAACGATACCCTAGATCTGCTAGTACGTTCGAACAACTAAAACTATTCCCAAGGTCACAGCATGCAGAATATTAAGATTGTAGACACTACTGGTTCAGATCCAAGTGAGTACCAGTGTGCGAGTGGTCAACTAACTGACCGGAATGTAAACTGGCCAACAATGGAAGGCCTCAAGAAGGAAAAAAGCGAAACAGGACAACGAGTGTAAACACAAAAGTTTTGAACTATTTAGTAAGTACTTTTATTATTTTTTTTTTTGGGAATCTGATTGATCAATAAAATTATTTATGGATTTATTGAATACAAAGCAATTTTGTTCAACAACCTTATCAAAAATCGATTGCGCCGTAATCTAAAGAATAAGAAATAATCATT
This sequence comes from Aedes aegypti, assembly GCF_002204515.2. Classification (NCBI taxonomy): domain Eukaryota; kingdom Metazoa; phylum Arthropoda; class Insecta; order Diptera; family Culicidae; genus Aedes; species Aedes aegypti. The sequence goes on along the minus strand of NC_035107.1, from coordinate 230,930,041 downwards.
ACTAATATGGAAAATTGGTTAAACATGGTTTTCAGCAATTATTTGTTAGGTGAACTTTTTTGTCTTACCTCTTATTCCACGAGGACGTTATGCATCATTGGAAGATGTGGTACATAAACATGTCTTTGAAGCGCTCTAGTTTCCTGATAGTCTGGGCCTCATTACAATAGGCTCTGGAGATGTTGCCATATTTTCTGAAATGTTCATGACTGGTTGTTCTTCATTAGGTTCTGTAATTCCAGGCTGGTTGGTATCGCTACGCAATGTTGGGGCTCTCTTCAGAACTTGAACATTACGCGCATACAGTACACCTCGCTCACTTTTGACGATCACCTTTGCTCCGTTTCTTGATAAAACTGTGTACCGCTCTGAAGAAAAAGTGGGGTCCATTTTTGTTTTCTTAGGAACTGCCATCAAGACAATATCTCCTGCAGTTATATCGGAAAGTTTTGCCCCGCGATGGAAACCAGCGTAGTTTTTACTTTGCAGCTTCGTGATAGTGTCTTTCTCTCGTACATATTCTCGGTCCACTTCGTCGGATTTCAAATCCCATAATGCCGGAAACAATCCCCTGTACTTTCGCCCAACCATCAACTCTAAAGGCGTGATGCCGAATCTCGCATGTGGTTTCATAGTATTGTGAAAGTGAACATACTCTTGTAATGCCTTACGCCAGTTAACGCCATCCAGTTTAGCAGCCAGGCTTTTATGATGCCTTGATTTTGGCGCTCTACTGCGCCATTGGTCTGTGGGCATAAGGGTATTGATTTTCGCACTTTCAATCCTTTTGCCTCCCAGAATTCAATGAACTCAACACTTTGAAATGGTGGGCCATTGTCGCTTTGGAGGATGAGCGGAAGTCCCCATGTAACAAATATTTTCTGCAAAGCATCGTTTGTGTTTTTGGCATCCGTCGATCTCATTTCTACCACCGAAATGAAACGCGAGAAGGTGTCGACCAGCATAGCATAGCATAGCATAGACTGACTGTACATGTCATTGGTTGCTACTCCGTGATTGATCGGAACTGGTAAGAATTGCACTACGATCCAAATGAATAAGGGATGGGAGTTTCCGCTAACTCTCGAAGTGCAATTTTATCAGATCTAATATTATTGATCAATAACGGCGCCGACCAAGTCCTTACAGTAAGTTGGGATGGGGAAGGAATGTTAGGGTGTAATGATTGTTGCTTCCAGAGACCGAGAATACCTCTGCATCTCCACAATCACCACGGGAAGGGTGTTTATTAGTGAGGGAGGAAGAGATCTTTGAGTCACCTCTGGTCGATGATGCGATCCATGGACAAGGGGGAAATATACGACTTACATTTAAAGCTAGTTTTGTATTTTTGTCTCGAGAAGTTTTTGGTAGAAGCTTTAAAAAATACGTCAACATCTATAATGTCAAACAATTCAAAAGTTGTTTTTATTTATGACGAAAACTGAAAATGTAGTATGTATTTTAAATTATATGAAAGAGGAATAATGCCGACACTTGTAGTGACGAGCTATACATAGTCTGTTTGAAAATTACATATGAGTATCACTGTGCATTTGTCTCGATATGATAGAAGTTTAAAAAATACGTCAACATTCACAATGTCGAACAATTCAAAAGATAGTTTTTAATAATCTCAAAAAGAGAGAAATATATGTATATTGAAATTGTATAAGAAAAAAGCATAATGCCGACACCATACAAAGTTTGTTTAATATTACTTAATAGTTACGCTTTCAAGAAGAAATGTGTTATCACAAGCATGAAACGAACTCACCAGTTGGTAATCCATCCTCGACTGAACACAAAACTGACACTGACAGCAAAACTTCTTGGCGTCCCGAAAACAAACCGTCTTGATTGTGCCTTCCCAAATACCTACCCAGCAAAACGCTTCAAAACAGAAAAAAGAAATAATTCTTCGGCGACGAAACCACGCGCGAAACCGTGAGCAAAACCTATCTGACGACGCAAAATCGAACCGTCCTGCTTGGGCTTCACGAAGCACTACCCAGCAAGATGCTCCAAAACAGGAAAAAAAAAAAATCTCCAGCGACGAAAACACGCGCGAAACCGTGAGCAAAATCTATCGGACGACGCAAATCCGAACTGTCCTGCTTGGGCTTCACGAAGCACTCTTCAGAAACCGTGAAGGAAGAAGGGAGCGCATTATGATGAATGAAAACATAAACAAAAATCATATGGTTATCCATTGTGATTATGCGCTGCTGGTCAGAACAAACTCACCAAGTTCCTTTTTCGAAAATCCTCTGCAATCCGCGCACTACAATTCTAAAGCCATCCAGAGCCAAGTGTCCACGAACCACATTCAATTTTTGAATCAACAAGATCGGGAGATAAAAAAAAAAACGAAACGCGATTGATGGAGCCATAACAGAGCACTCTAGAGCAAAACGCAAGCAAATCGAATAAAAGTAAAAAACAAAACTTCACAAAACATCTTCAGATATAATCTCCGATAATAAGACACATCTTTAATTTTGAAAAACTTGTTTTTTCACAACATTTGCACGTGGCAAAGCACCATCCGCCGAATCTAATTTTCTCCAGCGGATTTGAAGAACAAAAACGCTGACGAGGTGAACGTGACACAAAATTCAAAACGCAGCCGCCCGCGCGCATGGTCGACCAGTACCATAAACTCGAAAAAATCTCGATTACTTTTTCAAATCGACGTAAGTAACTTTCATACGGTTTTGAGAAAATTAATTAAGAAGAATCCCAACCTTTCTTCTAAAACTGTTTTTAAATGAATCCTCATTTTAGATTTTTTTACCGTGTACATCGCCTAAATTTTGCATGCAATCAGCTCGCGTTAAAACTCAAAGTAGTGCCTATCACTTCCCACAAAAATTGTATGACAAAATGATAAGCCGTTTCAATCAGTTACTTACGACGATTTTGTACCAGTGTAAAATCGACTCAAGTGGTGCTTTGTTTTGATTCGTGGTTAAGTCACTTTGTCTCCCATACAACGGAGCGGCGAAAGTAGCGGTTAGGTTGCGAAAGTGGAGAATCTTACTTTCGTCGTTTTGTAAATCCGGAAATTAAACGTTCTAAAAGTGAAAAATCGAGTTAGTTTAGAGTGCAACGTGTAGAATTTCGTCTGCAAAACACGTAGGATTGATAGAGTAAGTTTGTTAACTTTTCTGACTTGAGTCTGTTTGAATAAGTCTTCGAGAAATAATGATGTCGTCCATGTAGACGAAACATCGAATTCCTAGATGCTTCCGGAGTACTGAATCCATCAGCCTCTGGAACGTGGCCAGCTCATTTTTTAATCCGAATGGCATTCGAACGAATTCGAATTTGTCATGGTCAATATTAAATGCGGTTTTTGGCACGTCTTTCGGGTCAATTTCTATTTGATGAAACCCGCTGACCAAATCCAATACGGTGAAATATTGAGCTTTTCCCAACCGGTCGAGGATTTTACTGATTTCCGGGATTGGGTACCGATCTGCAGGAGTTTCTTCATTTAACTTCCTGTAGTCTATGACAATCCGGGATTTTCTTTTGCCCAAGTTATCCAGCTTCTTGGGAGTCGGAATCAGCCATTCTGATCCGATTCAACTACCGGATGGTCACTTACGCCGCTTCCGATTCACTCTTCAAACTCACTATTCAAATTCACTTATTTTAACTCCACTACTTTTTCCAGCTCCACAGCACCAAGCGACTGTTCTGTCCAAATTCAATCTCCAAACTCACTATCATCTCCTGATTCGCGCTGCCAAAGTTTTCTGAGTCCTCACGACGTCGACGGAAGCACGATGTCGAAAGCTTTTTTGAACGGAACGAGTGTACTACTTTTAGTACTTATCTTGCATGCCTGCCTGCACTGAAACAATCTTGGAAACAATTGTCAAACTGATATTTATATGTTTTTAATTATATATTTTTTTGTATCTAAACTACTGCTATTCCTACACTATCCAGTTTCCTTGTAGCTAGTAATTAATGTTTTTCATTATTTGGCAGTTCTTGTCTACCATTCTTCCATGCGCTTGTGTTGGAAGTTTGAGAAATTTGAGAATCCAGGGTAGTGCGATCAGTGAGTGGAATACACACATTAGTGTCGCCTCTCGGCGGCCAATGAGAGAAGCTGAATGTTCGAAAAGTTGGTGTCTGTACTTTTTGTCGCTCGCATCAGCTGTTAGCGTTCGAAAACAAAATAAACAGTCGTTACCCTATTCTGAGCAATTTCGAAATAATCTGGCAAATTCATAAGCAAGAAAACATGAAAATTGCTTAGGGTTTTCATGTTACCCCCCAAATTCCCCTACTTCACCGGGTACTTATTTACACTATGAAAAACCTTCGTACTTCTTCTCTGAAGAACTTCATTCCAATCACACGCCATAAAACTTTTATAATTCACGAAATTTTCTGAAATTCCTTCTACGACCGCATATAGTTGAGAACGTTAACAAAGTTGAATCCGTCGTACTGAGAGAAAACTTTTTTTGAACGGTTTTTCTTTATTAGTGTCATTCCAAACATTACATTCATTTCTTATGTCTAGGTGTTTTGTGTTATTAGACAACACTATCATCCTAATTTGGTACAACAAATTTGAGATTTTATTACCATTTTGTTAACAACATATTACATTTCATTTGTCGTAGCAGTTCAGATTTTTAACAGGTGAGTTGATTTCCCCTGCTTATAAGAGAGAAAAAAAAACGCTTTGAATATACTAGACCTAACTTAACCTAAACATATAACGCATTAATCGTGGCAATAGAAGATTGTAACGATTTTTGCCTGAAATTATTTATTAATTTATTTGACATTTGTTCCAATGTTTCAACATTGGATATTCTATGTAACTCATTGGTACTTTACCAGGGAGGAAGCCTCAGAATCAATTTCAAAATTTTATTTTGAATTATCTGCAGAGCTTTCTTCTTGGTATTACAACAGCTAGTCCATATTGGTACAGCATACAACATGGCTGGCCTGAAAATTTGTTTGAATATCAAAAGCTTGTTCTTAAGACAAAGTTTTGATTTTCTATTAATAAGGAGATAGAGACATTTTATATATTTATTACATTTGGCTTGAATGCCCTCAATGTGATTTTTGAAAGTTAAATTCTTATCTAGCATGAGCCCTAGATACTTAACTACATCTGACCAATTTATTGGAACCCCTCTCATCGTGACTGATGACGTGATGACGTGATGTACGGCGTAGAAAACGATTGCTGTGATTGTGAATGTTTTCGCTTTACCCTGTGCCGTTAAGCATTTATCCGGTCAAAAGTAGTTGTGCTTATATAGTTGGGCTGTATTATGATTGGGCCAATGAATTTTAAAGGATGTACACATATTTCGTTTGCCGTGAGAATGGAGAGTGATGCTCAAAGATGTAAATAATCTTATTACACATTTTATTATAGCGTTGATGTATTGTATTTTGATTACTCACTTTATAACAATGAGTCGTTATTTGTGAGCCGAATCTGAAAACTGATTGTGGTATAAATTAAAATGATATTGCCAATAGAGACATTGGCAAGTAATAATTTAATTAATAGCTACCGAAAAACTGAACATCACATACACTTTGCAATTGGAGTAAATGGTTTTTTTTCTGTAGAGCCTTCTACCCACTGCGTCCAATAATTAGGAATATTGTGGAATGACCCATATTTAATTTTGTGCTTATCAAATATCCTCTCACAATTGAGATGTGGTGGACAATGGTTGATGGAGCACGTTATCTCAAATAGGCTCAACTCGTTTTATAAAGTTTATTACCCTGTTTGGATTGCATTGCCAAACTTCGGAGGGCTCTAGTAACCCTTTTCCAAATATTGACAACCTTTGATTGAACAATGCTCCACAGCTGTAAAGCAAGTGTTCAGCGGTTTCGTTTTCGTTCAAACAAAATCGACATTCTGAGAATTGGGTTTTTCCAATCTTGTAAATGTTATACCTGCTCGGGCAGTGACCAGTCATCAGACCGGTTATTACCCTGGTATTCTTTTTATTAAGATTTAGTATGGCCCGGGCTTTTGACAGACTGGGTCTAATAAATCTTTTCACTTGCTTGGCTGTATCCGTGGCATTCAAATTAGTTTCTACCATGGACATTTCCCAAGATCTTAGTTTCATCCTAAGAGTACTCTCAGGAACTCCACAAAATGGTTCAGGGCCGACAAAGCTCGAAGCTGCACCCTGTCTTGCTAGATTGTCGGCGATTTCATTCCCTTCAATACCACAATGGCCGGGAAACCAGTACAACGTTACTTCGTTCCTACTGGCCAATTGCTTCAAAGAGAGAATACATTCCCACACTAACTTCGATTGTCATGTAAATGCCTTTAGCGCATTTAATGCTGCTTGACTGTCCGAGAAAATACAGATCTTAGCAAACCTGTAATTCCTTTTGAGACAAACATTTGTGCATTCTAAAATTGCTTGAATTTCAGCCTGAAATACAGTGGGGCTGCATCCCATAGCTATAGACTTACTAATACCGGGACCAAAAACTCCAGCCCCGGTATTTTCGCCCATCTTGGACCCATCGGTGTAAAATACAACAGACCCTGGACGTAAACTTGGCCCACCAGATTCCCACGTATTGCGGTGTGGTTTAACCACTTTGAAGGGCACATCATAGTTGGTCTTCGTTATCATCCAGTCTTCTACTGTTTTTATATCTGAGTTCAAGTTGAATTTCTTGATGATCTTCAAGTGTCCCATCAGATCACCATCTAGTATTTTATTGTAACGGATAAATTGCAAGGCATTTTTTGCAGCTTGCAGTTTAACAAATTGATGCAAAGGTAGTATAATGAGAAGGGCATCCAAAGCAACTGATGGTGTGCTTTTCATTGCCCAGTCATAGATATACACGCAAGCCTTTGTAACTTAGCTAACTTCTTTTGAGAGGTTACCTCATTTGTTTCAGGCCACCACACCAGTGAAGCGTAAGTAATTTCAGGTCGCACTATTGCTGAATAAATCCAATGTACCATGTTTGGGCGTAGGCCCCAGGTTTTCCCCAAGGCTTTATTGCAGACCCACAGGGCATTTGTTCCTTTAGTTATTGTAGTATTGTAGAGCAAATAGAAAACTAGTAGTAGATTATTTATGATGTATGATTATTGGAACAAACAAATTTAATTTGTCATTGTATTACTTCACAAATTATAATCGATAGTGAATTTCGTTCAGTGTAATCTTAAGCATCACACGACAGTTACATCTACGTCCGGTCCAATCACAAGCGATAAAAGATGAACACGAAGATGCAAAGCGAGTGAGCCGAATCGGAGCGGTAATGAAATACGTCGATAGAGCCACCACTGGGAGTGGTGAGAGAATCGAAGAGCGAAAGAGGAAAGGAGATGGAAGGGTTTCGGCAGCGCACTCGTATTGAGATCTGTCGGTGCGCATCCTCAGTCAATTGACGAATTTTAACGCGGACGGTTTGTGGTCGGGTTTGTTTTGAAAAGAAAAAAATATATTATACGGCCAATGTCGCGAAAATTAACAAAAATAGTTTTAATTTTGAAAGAATACGACATGGCGCAGTCGGTATGCTTTATTAAAATAGTGATATTGTGAAAAATAGTTAAAATACGGGTTTAAATTTGCATAAGAATCGTTTGCAATCGACCGTCGGTGTTTGTTCGAGTGATGTGAAGTGGGAAAAGCAGAATTGGTGCTGGAAGGCAATGCAGGAGTTGAGGTAAGGTGTTTATTATGGAATAGTGACGTTAGGGGACGAGACTGGTCAAAGAAGACCTATTCCAAAGGGGAAATCCCGATTATGGTGTATTGACATTTTGCCAACCTATTACGCAGGGCTGGTAGCAAATCACTTTTTAGTGGACCAATATCTGACAGACTTGCTGAATAAATTAGTAAGCTTTATAAGTTGTAGCAAAAAGTAAATAAAAAGTTACATGACAATTTTGGTTCGAAAGGGGCAGTTGAATGCAGCAGACAGTGCATTTAATAATAATAAAAAAAATGTTGCTTGCAATAGTTACTGGCAATTAAACGGAAAAGGAAAGATTGCATATGAATAGTGAAATTGGTGATGCTGCGTGTTCCAAATAATTTTCGAAACAGTTAATTAACAAATATTTTATAATTATTTTGGTTTATGCATTATTTTTTTAATTTGATATTCGACTAGTAACGCAGTATTCGTTTTAAATTATTAAAGAAGCATAACTACCGTTAGTGCATTAGATTCCGTTTGTTGAAGGCAAAATTTGTGTTCAAACATTTGTTATAAAATAACTTTTATGTCGATTGTGACACAATGTAGCTCGAAGTATATGCAACCAGTAGCAAATTTGAATTCTTAAAAAAAAAGCTGAGAAATAAAAAGTGATTGTATTGCATTTTATACTTCATCTGGGCATTTTCATTTCCGCACAAGGTAAAACAACAAATTCAATGGATGTAAATACAATAGTGATAAAGAAAGCTTACATATACCAAATTCGACGCCGACACGAATGCCAAACGAATGGTAAAATGTCGCTAATAAATAATAATAATAATAATCAAATTCGACAAGTATTGATGATTTTGTTATTTTTTTAGCATGAGTGGTAATTAAAAAAAAAATCCTATCCAATTCGCAAAAAGCTAAAACGCGAAGGTGTTCGCGAAATGTGATAAGTGCATCTAAGTTGAAGTTACTAGAGATAACTTCGGAAGAACAATTCCTACAATTATTTTACCGATAAGATTTTGACAATTCAAAGTACAGGGAATCGTAAATATTAATTTTGATTATTAAAATTTTCGTAACCTAACTTTACATTTGATCGCTAATAGCTGCTTGCAAGGCCTTATGTTTAAACAAAGAATTATTTTAATGAATGAAAATATTCTCAGACGACTTCATTTTAAACTGTTGAAGTTACCAGAAGATACCCGAACGCAAATGATTATATTTTACACGAAAAATCAATTTCTACACTAGTTAGTCGATAATGCAGTATGAATGGTTACTGGTACGTTGATGGTATTTGAAAAATTAAAGTTTTTAGCTTAATGATAGAGTGAGTGGACTCTTAAATAGATGAACGGATTCATTCGTGATACTTAGAAAATTGAAAGAAATATTTGAAAAGCAGATGGAATGGACTTTTGCTGGTAATGTAGATTCTTTAATGATATTTAAAATATGAGAGAATGACATTTTTTGAAAAGCAGAGCGAGTGGGCTACTGCTAGATATGCAGATGAGCGGATTCCTGCATGGTGTTAAAACAATAAAAAAAATATATTTGAAGAGCAGAGCGAGTGGGCAACTGCTACATGACAACTATGCAGATGAGCGGATTCCTGCATATTTTCAGCAAAAAAAAAAATTAAGAGCAGAGCGAGTGGGCTACTGCTGACTATGCAGATGAGCGGATTCCTGCATCGTTCTTTAAAAAATAATGAAAGAAATGAAATAAATATTTGAAAAGCAGAGCGAGTGGGCTACTGCTGGCTATGCAGATGAGCGGATTCCTGTATGGTACAAGAAATAAGTACAAGAAACATATTTGAAAAGCAGAGCGAGTGGGCTACTGCTAGCTATGCAGATGAGCGGATTCCTGCATGGTGTTAAAAAAAATATATTTGAAGAGCAAAGCCAGTGGGCAACTGCTACATGAAAGCTATGCAGATGAGCGGATTCCTGCATATTAATCAGCAAAAAAAAAAATAAAGAGCAGAGCGAGTGGGCTACTGCTGACTATGCAGATGAGCGGATTCCTGCATCGTTCTAAAAAAAAAATGAAAGAAATGAAATAAATATTTGAAAAGCAGAGCGAGTGGGCTACTGCTGGCTATGCAGATGAGCGGATTCCTGCATCGTTCTTTAAAAAAAATGAAAGAAATGAAATAAATATTTGAAAAGCAGAGCGAGTGGGCTACTGCTGGCTATGCAGATGAGCGGATTCCTGTATGGTACTAGAAATGAGAGGAAGAAAAATATTTGTAAAGCAAAGCGAGTGGGCTACTGCTAGCTATGCAGATGAGTGGATTCCTGCATGATGTTAAAAAAATATGGGAGAAATTTGAAAAAAAAATTGAAGACCAAAGCGAGTGAGCTACTGCTACAGTACAACTATGCAGATGAGCGGATTCCTGTATATTGAGCAAAAAAAAAAATAAAATAAAAGGGAACTGAAAGACAAAAAAAAAGAGCGGTGCAAGTGGGCTACTGCTGATTATGCAGATGAGCGGATTCCTGCATGATATTTACAAAAAAAAATGAAGGAAATTAAATAAATATCTGAAAAGCAGAGCGAGTGGGCTACTGCTAACTATGCAGATGGGTGAATTCCTGCAAAGTGTTCAACATAAAAAAAGAAAGGAAATGAGAAAAAAATCAGAGCGAATCGGCTACTGCTGGCTATACAGATGAGCGTATTGAAGAGAAAGAATAGGAGAGGAAGAAACATATTAGCAAAACGAGTGGGCTCCTAGCTACACTGATGAGCGGATCCCAGCTGGATAATGAAAAAACGATTAAGCAAATTATTATAGTTTTGAAGATAGTATACTTTAATGGTTATGGAAGAGATAAAACCAATCAATTGTTTAGATAGAGTTCGATTCTGGATTTAAAGTCAATCAACCAGCCTGGCAAGCTCGTTGCACTGATTTTCAATCTAGTTTCAGCCATTTGTTTTCAAGTAATGTCTCTAAATATGAGGATTAAAAATTAATAATCTTCAATACAAACAAACAATATCTAATGAATTTGGGTTTGAATAAGATTTCATTAAATTGTTTAAAAAAGGGTTGGATCCTGCATTTAGAGTCTATCAACCAGCCTGGCAAGCTCGTTGAACTGATTTTCTATCAAGGATCAGACATTAATTTTCAAGTCATATCCGTCATATCTCTATATTTAAGGATTAAAAACTAATTGGTTAGTAAAATTTGTAAAAAAAAACAGCTATATCATAATCTTCATTTTAAAAGTGAGTCTCGGAAGGTTGTGATAAACTAATAATTTATTAAGTAAGCAGATTTCATCAACTAGAAGTGTGATTCATTATTACCGACAATCTAACCAGATTTTTTTCTGTTATATAAAATACTGGATTTGAAAATAATCAGCCATCCTGGCAAGCTCATTGAACTAATTTTCCATCCGGTTCAAGCAATTGTTTTCTAAATTGACTTTTCCAGAAGGGTTCTTAATAAATATGAAAATAGGAGAAAATACTGAAAGATATGAAAACAGTAACTTATATACATTGGAGAGAACACCGCATAATTTGATTAAACAAAACGCATATGTGGGGTGAATTTCAACTTTTAAAAATTTTCGATAAACTATCAATTGATTAAATAGAATGATTTATGTAGTAAACACGGACTTGTTTCACTAGAATAAGTAATTAATACTTTAATTTATTCTTTGACGAGAATTTCAAATTCATATCAAACAAAGAAAATATTCAAAACCGACATGCAAATATCGGATATGTAAAGCGTGAGAGAACTCAATCAGTAAAATTTGTATAGAAAAACACAGCATAGCAAAAGGCTAATAAGGCTTAATTTATGTAAAGAAAATAATGATTATTTTCCAAAGATTGTGGAGCACATTTCTTATTCAACTTTATATTTGTTGTGTGTTTATTATCAAAAAAAAATATTATTTTGATTAGGAATCCGATGAAATTAGACTTGAGGCGGATAAAAGATCGTTAATTAATTATATGTGATGATTTAGAAATTTTTCATTCGATTGATGCTTTTATCGATAAGATTTCAGATTTGTCTCACATATTTATAACTATTGTTTTAATACTTTTGGTTTCTTAAACAATAATAAAAAAACTCTATGCATACAGCTTACTGGTAAGTAGAATAGATATCAGAATGACCAGTTTGAAATGAAAATATTAGAGCGTTTTGCATTGTATTAGAAATATTTACCAACTGTTCATTTTGTAACATTAATAAAATCGCCAGAAGTGGCGTTGATCAGTAGTGAGCACACGTTGTTAAAGTGATAAAAAAAAATTAACAAATATAAAAATTAGTATAATATTAGGCAAAAATGGCTACAATTTTTTAATCTAAATGCATTTTGTTCAACAGACAAACTGAAATAATGTTTCTCTAGGTTGTGCAACAGATAATCCTATAAGAGATACTAACAAAGGCACTGTTTTCGTTGTATTTGTTTTGTTAGGAATAGTCAGATACCATAAGATTCGGTATGAAATATAAATCAGCCATATGGATTGGCTAGCAAAATTTTTATGTTTTTAAGGTAGCAATACTTTGCTTGAAATTTAATTTTAAAATATTAGGAAAAATTACAATGATTATTACAACAACACAATCTTTCTTTATGTCTTGAAAGGAGGGGCAAGTGACTCAAAAGTTGATTAAATAGTGATTCAAGTAAGTGCGGTCACAACCAAATGGGCTGATAAAGTATCAATTAGAATTATGGTTCTAATTACTGGATAATAATATTTTGATTAAAGTTACAGTAACAATGCTTATATCAAATCTTTGCTTCAGTTAAACAAGACACTTTTCCTTCAGGTTTTGTATACTAAAGTTTATTGTTCGAAACTACTGCTGTGAACGAGTATCATGAATCAAGTACAATATGTTTTTGTTGTACACAAGTTAAAATATTAGGCTTATATTACTGGAGATTATTCAATTGTTTTGCATTGCGATTATAACTTGTATGACGAAAATCGCATACGGTCACAAAATCGTAAAATAAATTTGTATGATTCAAAGATGAAGAAAAAAAAATGAACTCTGGACAAATAATTTTAGACTCGTTAAAGATTTTGGACATATGTATGTACTTATTTTGTAACAGAAAATATATTTAATATTAAGCTTAAATATAACAGTTATTGAAATGTAAGTTGATTGTTGACTTCTAATGTATGAGTGTGACAATTTCAAAAATTAGATTATTTCATTTGCTTTACCGTGATTACAAATATTATTGTTTGAAAATAGGAGAGGATGGTCAATAAGTAATAAATTTTGAGAGAATCAAATACATTTTTTTATTTAGACAGTGTTAAATGAAATAATAATTTGTTTTTAATAAAAACAGTGAGTTCGAGAAAGGATAATCTTTTATTTTGAAATTTTATATTCAGGTGGAATAAGTTCATTATTTAGATCGGAAATTACTGATAATGAGATAATGGAAATATAATTAAAGAACGAATAATGAATGTAAAATAAATAAACGAATCATAAATAATGAATATTATTTGTAAATACTTATTGTGAAGGTAAATGTTTTTTTTTTATCTAAATGAAAAAAACTATACAAAACAAGTTTGAATTTATCCTACGGAAAATAGAAGGTTCTGTATAAAATTTATACAGATAAATTACATTTTTTGTTTGATGCTTAAGAACGTTAAGACCTACTGGTTAGAATAGATAATGTGACATTTCAGATGTAAAGCTGCGTTCAATTCGAATAAACCCAGTTAGTTTCAGGATTTAATATTTAGTATAATATTTAATAAATACAATTATGACTAAATGATGATCATTAATGCTTATATAATTTCCAATCGAAAGTAATTGAAGTTTGTCATTTTTCTGTAATGGTTCGATAATGTTTTATATTGCATGCTATTGTAGGTCGAGCGGAATGGGATTACTATGACGTTCATTTCTAAATGATCAAAGTTAAAATATTGATGTCCTTTTAAGCAATTTACTGCAGCAGCTTGTTAGTTGTGAATAAGAAGGAAAAGTAACTTAAATAAACAACTAAAGGGAATGTTATGGATTGTGATTTGTAATTTGTATGGAGCATTAAGATGTTTCTTTAAAATAGACTTTTATTTATTTCATCAATCTTGCATCTTAAAAATTAAGTTAAGGCATGTTGATGTGGTTGGTTGTAATGAAACATGAGTACTTTAAAACTATTATTTATTTAAAATTGTATCAATTTTTAATTGCTATTACTACATTACACTCGAATGAAACATTTTCAGACTTATACTAAATTAAAAAAAAGAAAAATAAAAGAAAAATAATAGTCACGATTTTGTCATTTTTGAGTACGCTGTTTTTTCTATTTACAAAAGGACGAGAAATTGAGATATTACACATAATTCACTCAGCTGATGAAAGCTAATATAGTTGAATTTCATAAATGATAACCTCATAATTAATTATTATAAAGCGATTTTTTCTTACCAGTGATTTAAATTTATAATACTTGCGTTTCAATGCTTTGATATTTATTTGAAATATGATTTATATAATTATTTAATGGAAAATTATGTAAAATTAGTTTGTAATGTTAATGTTAATGTAATGTAAGTTTAAAAAAAAAAAAAAACGACGGTTACTCCAATTTTTGCAACGTGTAATACGACAACGATATGTTTATCGATTATTTGAAGAGTGGAGAAGAGAGCGAATGTAGTATTGTAGAGCAAATAGAAAACTAGTAGTAGATTATTTATGATGTATGATTATTGGAACAAACAAATTTAATTTGTCATTGTATTACTTCACAAATTATAATCGATAGTGAATTTCGTTCAGTGTAATCTTAAGCATCACACGACAGTTACATCTACGTCCGGTCCAATCACAAGCGATAAAAGATGAACACGAAGATGCAAAGCGAGTGAGCCGAATCGGAGCGGTAATGAAATACGTCGATAGAGCCACCACTGGGAGTGGTGAGAGAATCGAAGAGCGAAAGAGGAAAGGAGATGGAAGGGTTTCGGCAGCGCACTCGTATTGAGATCTGTCGGTGCGCATCCTCAGTCAATTGACGAATTTTAACGCGGACGGTTTGTGGTCGGGTTTGTTTTGAAAAGAAAAAAATATATTATACGGCCAATGTCGCGAAAATTAACAAAAATAGTTTTAATTTTGAAAGAATACGACAGTTATGATCTTATTTAGATGAGAATTCCAGTTCAATTTCTTATCCAGGGTTACACCAAGGTGTTTTACTTCTTCCGAGAACTGAATTCGAATTCCATCCAAAAAAGGCTGTTTGAGATTCACCTTTTTCCTCCTTGTAAAAGGAACAATAACTGTTTTCGAAGGGTTTACATTCAAGCCCTCACTTCTGCACCATTTGAGAGTACTGTTTAACGCAGATTGCAACCGATTGGAGATTGTGTCATCATATTTTCCACAAATCACAATGGCCACATCATCTGCGTATCCAATAACCTCAAAACCTTGATCCTTTAGATTTTTAAGGAGTTCGTCTACTACTAACGACCAGAGTAAGGGCGACAATACTCCTCCCTGAGGACATCCCTTCTTAGATCTCATAGATAGTTGCGCACCTCCCAGATCAGCGGATATCTCCCGATCTCTGAGCATAGCCATTACACATTCAATAATGCTTTTATCCAAGCCCCTTGTTTCCATTGCTGATCTCATGGAGCTATAGGATGCATTATCGAATGCTCCTTCGATGTCGAGAAATGCAACCACGGCTATTTCTTTGGCTTCAAGTGATTTCTCGATCTTACTCACTAGCGTCTGTAGTGCTGTAATATTAGATTTACCCGTTTGATACGCAAATTTATATTTGCAAAGAGGCATTTCTATTAAGCTTGTTGACTTGATGAAATCATCAATTATTTTTTCCATTGTCTTTAGCAAAACAGACGAAAGGCTTATGGATCTAAAGGCTTTGGGAGTTGTTTTATCCCTTTTGCCAGCTTTAGGAATAAAAACAACTCGAACCTTTCGCCACGCCTTAGGAATTTAAGACAGTGTAACGCTGGCTTTAAAAGTTTCAGTAAGGAGCGGACAAAGCGCCTCCTTCCCTTGTTGTAGCAGAGCTGGGAAAATTTCATCTTTCCCGGAAGATTTGAAGGGCTGAAAAGAACTCAGTGCCCATTCGACCTTCGATGGAGTGAAGATTTCACAAGCTTTCTGATAGGCATTTGTAGACCATATATGTCCTACCTTATCTAGAACCTGCTCTTCAACCGAATATGGGATCGATCCTGGGAAATGAGCTCTCATCATTACTTCTAATGTTTTAGAAGAATCAACAGTAAAACTGCCATCCTCCTTTTTGAGGCTGCCTAGACCATTGGAGTGCTCTTTCGAAAGGACTTTGTGAAGCCTTGCGGCAGTAGGGGCACTGTTGATATTTTCACATACCCGTCTCCAGTCCTTACGTTTGACTTGACGTAATTCTTTGTTATATTCTGTTAGAGCTTTATTGTATTGAACCCAATCAGAAGTAATTTTTGCTCTATTGAATAACCGCCTGGATTTCTTCCTCAATTCTGCCAGTTTGTCATTCCACCAAGGCACATCCCTGTTAGAGGACCTTTGTTGAATAGGACAGCTAGCATGGTACGATGAGATCATTTGGTGAATGATCCCATCTGAGGCCTTATCCAGTTGAGAAACAGTCGTAAACTGTTCACCATCGTATGAATTTTTGTTCATTAAATGAAAACGATAGAGGTCCCAGTTGGTTTTTTTAGGGTTTCTATAGCTTTCATCTATTGCTGATCCAGCTTTATAATCAAACCGGATGTGTTTGTGATCTGACAATGATTCTTCATTGGAAACATGCCAATTCACAATATTGCCCGACAGTAGGTCACTACAGATCGTAAGATCCAGCACCTCCTGTCGGATAGCATTAAAGTAAATGGATAAAATAATGTTAAATTTGCGAAAAAGTTACACATCTTCTCGGTGAGAATCGAACTCACGACTCCCTGTTCACTAGATAAAGCGCGTTACCTCTACTCCACGAGAAGACTCGAGTCCGAAAGCGCATTATTTATAAGGTATTGGAATACCATACACTACTCGCTAATACAACGTGCTGGCTGAGATTTGTATAGTGCGGGTTTTAATCCAATTGCAAAATAAATGTAATGTTCAGTTTTTCGGTAGTTGTTAATTCCAATTCACATTATTCAAACCATATTTGAATGTTGAGTAATGTTGATTTGCCGTTGATGAAAAGATGGAATAGAAGTTACCTGCTACAACATTAGCATGGGTTTTTCCATCTGAACTAACATAATTCTAACGATTACTCGTAGGAAGAAAATTTGTATTAGAGTAACAGGAATTACCTGCGACAACACTGGCTGCACAATTTTCTTGGATGTTTTCAAATTGAAAATATTCGAACGGTTATCCGACGGAATAAAGTTAGCTTGACAATAATTATAATTTACCTGATGGGTATAATTATTAACCAGGCGATCGATAACTGAAAAAAAAAGAATTGTTAGATATTCTGCATTTGCGCATACAAACTTGTTGGTATCTTCCATCACATTACAGACGTCCTTAGCATGAGAAGAATCTCCACAAATCATGCATTTAGCACCCATGTAGCAATGTTTGGTAACATGACCCCACTCTTGGCAGCAACGGCAATGAGTGGGGTTCTGGAGACTTCCTCTAGATTTCTGGAAATGCTACAATGTTACACGGATATTGATCATAAGTTGTGCTTATTTCAAAGCTTGAATATTATTTAGATCACTTTGGTTAAAGTGAAATTAATAATGTTCTTGAGAAAGCCCTTTCCGACGAGTACCAGATTGTGTTCTCTTTATATAATGATTACTTGGACTGATCCGAGATCATAAGTTAAAAGTTTATATTTCTTCTCTTCAAGATATTTTTCTTCTACATATCACCACCCTCCATTAAATTCACACCTTATTTCCATAAAACCAATTATTCACCCATATGTTCATAAAACAAGATTACTTGCATACAGCCTCCCTCGTTTGTCCCTTCGATGTAATCATAAGATACCGCTTCTGTTCCCGACAGGCTCATTTTCACCCCCTTTCGATCGACAACAAACAGCAACCGAAGGTATAACTCGCTTTCCGTCGAACTTCTTTCTAGCTCACACCACACGCGTTAATCTTTAATGTAATTAAAATACCGTTTCTCATATTTCATGCACAGTGCAGTCCTTAAAGACGGATTCGTCCAACCAAATCAGAAAAGGAAACGATCCGGCTCGTCAGTCCTCTTGGTTAAGGGGGGAATCAGTTTCACGACGATGGACCCTTCTTCAAGGGGATATGAAATCCTGTTTGTCATTCTTCGGGGGTTGCAGAACGTACGAAAGGTAGTTCGAATGGCACTAGGGGCAGGGGGACGGAACATTTCAACAGTTTTTCCAAAGTCCGAATGACTTTCCGCTGTATGCCAATGTTGGTGGAAATGATGCCAGATTTAAGTTAACCTCTGGTATTGACAGTACCAAACATCATTTCCATCTGGCACCACTGGCTGTACGCCCTAAAGAAAGCAAATCGGGCTGTAGGGGTGACTTCGTTTTGACTGACGAAGCGTAAACGTCGACTCCGTGAATAATGAATGAATATTGTATCCTTGAAGACTGGGAGCCTGCAAACTTGTTTTCGTCGGAAAAATATTTCCTTCTCCCCTTGCTCTACTTTGCAGGTTAGTTTATTGACCCCATCAAATTTAGGATCCGAGATGTTTTCGTCGTACGACTTCCGACAACTCACTTGAGATCGGTTCTCTTCAAGAAATGCGTCCACTCGAGCATAGGGGGATATTTGGTGCCGGATGGGATTTGCATTGTTGTTGACTCCGAAGAAGCAGGTTGATTATACCCGACGATATCTTGAGTAATTTCTTGGTTGTGCTGACGGCTTTAGGAAATGTTTGTGTTCGAAGAAAATAAGAGTCGGTTTGGTGGTACTTGACTTCTGAAAATTGCATTCCAAAGGACCTGTTCCACTCCAGAAATGATTGTTTGTCTTCAATGACCCCTCCATTTCCGAACATCTTCCGATTACTTCGCATCGAACAGAAGAAGTAAGCAGCCGCCACTTGACGAGCTTCCACCACATTTCATCGAACATTAATTTCAATCTATTCCAAGTTTTGGGACGACGGATTTGCTGCACTGCGAGGAGAGAGGCATCCATACAAGCGAACGAATCCTCTTAAATCGCAAATTGGACCAGTCAAGAGTGCTTCCTTTCTGCTATACTCGATGCCGAGTGATGGTCCTCAGCGAAGACAGGGGACGATGCTGCATTCGGAACAATTAATTTGGGATTTGGGAGCCAGAATGGGATTTCCCCCAGCTGAAGCAGCACGTGAATAGAAGATTCTTCTCCTGAGGTACTTTTCAGCAAGGTATTCGAAATTTAATTACAGCACCCCAAACCCACTCGGCGAAAGCGAACGAGCGAACTTCGGTAAGACAAGTATAGTGATGTTCTTCCTCCGAGCATGCATGCGAGAAAGTGAGGTTCAGTCCTGTCCTGATTGATAGAGCTCTCAGCTAGAAGACAGCGTAGCCAGAATTTCCGACAGGGTGGGGTGTAGTTGTGAGCGACCTTCAAATACATTACAGATTTGTTAAATACTTCACCACCCGACTCCAAACTATCGAAATATTGCTTGTGCTGAGTTGCCGCCCAAGAATTGATCTGAAGCATCACCCAGAATGGGCAGGTACCCATACAAGGTTTACAGAGTTGACTGAATACAGGTCTTTTATTTGAGTGCAACATGAGATCACTTGCAGCAAAGACAATTTTGTGCCAATCCATTAAAAGTGGAAACAACGAACTATATGTATAAATCTATGATTCACTGGATTTTACTTCAGTAGATCCAGTACCCATAAACAAGCAAGAAAGTGTTTCTTGTTTAAGATATATGTGTAGTGGCGCAACGTCTAAAAGAGCCTCAAGCGTTGCCATGAGAGCCGTAGAGAACGCACCAGACATCGCCATCAAGCACATCCTTTGGAGATGACCCAATTTTGACTGGAATGTACTCATTTCGCCCTTTTTTTCACAGCACAAGACATTTATATGCCAATATTGGTCGATCAACTGTTATGTAAATCCAATTGATATACTTGGGTTTAAGGCCCCCCGTTTCACAAAAGTTTCACCGGCATTGACTTGGCCATGCAAGCCTTTTGACGTAGGACTACGTTTTCTTCTCTATACAGGAGTAACATTGTAATTTCAAAACCAAATCTCTCCATTCATCTCGTAACATCATACAATATCTGATTTACTACGAATAATTGACAATACGGAAATTTGAGGATGTTTCCGAGGACGCTGCTGCAGTGCCATCATGATGCAATAATAGCATAATGCTCATCTTGTACATCCCTTGCCAAGACATCAGTTTCATATGGCCTATTTCCCAGATCAGAAAGCGAAGAATACGAAAAGGAGGAGCATCATCTGCTATTCTAAGGGTATAAAGCATATACCTCCGTCTATCGAAAAACTAAATATTACATATACTTTGCAATTGGATTAAATGGACAAATTGATGTGAAGTTTTGCGAAAAAGTTAAACGTCTTCTCGGAGCTAACACTGAAGAAGACTGCTGGTGGTAGTTGAAATACGCGTATCTGTCAAATATAAGCAATTAAGGTGGAATTAAAAGGTACAAGGTACTCCAATCTACTTTTCAGTTTCTCTATTGAGATTCTGCTTAGAGGATTCGAATAAATAAAAAAAAACTTTAATTTTTTTATTATCAGCGCTACCGGAGACGTCTGAAAAAGAAGGATGATCGAGAGGAGGGCATCCTGCACCACGGGCACTACCAACAGTGCTTCGTTTATGGAGAAGCCTGTAGAAGTCTTGGCCGACGCATCGAAACTCGTACCATCGTGGTCGTACTTGCCTCTTTCACTACAGGCTGGTGCTGTAGGTTGTATGATACGGAATGGAATTCGTCATCCTCTTGCATGCATCGCTTGTGTCCAAGGGAGAGGTATTCCACCATGAACTTGTGGTAACTCCTGCTAGTAGTGTATCATCCGGGAGGCGAACGCAGAGTAGGTATTCCAGTATTGTGCTCCAAGTGTCAACAGGCTCACCAAGTTGCCGCAGGATTTTGGTGTGTTGCTCGAAGTTGTCAACGATCCCATGCAATGCTGATGTTGTTTCCTTCTCGACTCGTTGAATCTCCAGCGTCGCTTCTTGAGGAGGTACTCATTCGCGTATCTGCTAAGCAGAGCGTACCAGTCCAGTTGAGTTGGAAGATTTTATAATCTGGAAGGACTCACCAGAAATCGATGACTTCAGGTAGTGGAACTTTTAGATATCCGGAACATCCTGGTTTGAATGAATCAGCGCCATAAAGGTGTCCTAGAATGCCAAACACTCCTTATAATCACCATTTAACTCAGGCAAGGTAATCGTCGCAAGCTTGTTTTTTTTTTCATTTATTTAGTTAACATCTACACAGATAACACTGAATCAACAATTTCACGCCACAATACTCGGTTCGTGGCCGCATCTCTCCATCCTCGGTTCTGCCCCACGCTCGCCAAATCGATACGCACTTGATCCGCCCACCTAGCTCGCTGCGCTCCACGCCTTCTTGTACCAACCGGATCCGAAGCGAACACCATCTTTGCAGGGTTGAGCTTGTTGAGACCCTTTAAACTAGTTGAAACTGTAGGGGGGGGGGGTCTAGGGTTAGACGGAGGTAATTTGGACAACAGATCAGCCATTATTTGAAAATACAACTCCTCAAAGCCAGAACGTACCTTTGTATTGTATAGTTGAACGCCTTCGCACGATTCCTCGATGCCCCGAGAGTTTCCTCAATATCTTCAAGCTTCTGTCGAATGCTATTCCGATCATCGATCTGTAGTTGCTCCTCGAGCCTTTCCCTCGGATCTTTACAAGCCTCCAGGAATCGTCTTGCACGCCCTAGCACATCCAACAGCAACGTGCGCCGCAGTACCATCTCCTGTGTGTTCGCCATTTCACGTACGCCGACGTTTGTGCGGTGGAAAGAACGTGGGCCTTCCTTAGCCGAGTGGTTAGTGTCCGCGGCTAGAAAGCAAAGCCATGCTGAAACTGTCTGGGTTCGATTCCCGGTCGTTCCAGGATCTTTTCGGAATGGAAATCTCCTTGACTTCCCTGGGCATAGAGTATAATCGTACCTGCCACACGATATACGAATGCAAAAAATGGCAACTTTGGCAAAGAAAGCTCTCAGTTAATAACTGTGCAAGTGCTTATAAGATGCTGATAAGTAGGCTCTGTCCGAGTGAGCATGTAACGCCAAGAAGAAGAAGCAACGTGGAGTGATTATTTTCTGGCAAATATTAAGACCAGGGAGGTATATGGTTGTCGTAACGGAAGCCTTAACTAAGCAAGAACGTAGATCGTCTACACTGTTCACAGTTTAAGCCTGCCAAACTCGTCCATAAGAGGCAATGATGACTGTGTATCAACGGTTGGGAACCACGGGTGATGGTAGTGATGACCACGGAATGGATGCACGGACGGAACTGTTCTGGAAACTCGTGGGTAGTCGTCTGCCGGCCGTGACGATTAGTGAGGTGCCCTAGAAAGTTGTCACTTCATCCGTGCTGACTTCTCTGAGATGGGATAAAGGTATTTCCACATTTTGTCCAGGTTGATTAGTCTAGGCTTAAGCGCCATTAATCGCTCTCTTAAACGAAATATAAGATGAAAAAGGAGCTTTCTCCCATAACAAATTAATAAAGAATAATTGAAGTGACCAATAAACTATATATATAGGCTCAGAATAAGCATAAATGCGTATTAATTTAGCCTGTGCCTCAGGGATGAAACCCAGCTATCATAAACCCCAAATACACTTGAAAATTAGAATTTGAGTCAACCTAAGTTTGGTTCTAAACTTTTGGAAAGCCCTATAACCTGATATTTGGACTTCCTTTTCTCGGAAATCAAAAGCATAAAGATAATAAGGTAATTCCCAGATGTCAAACCCTGATCCAAAATCCACAGAAGCATCAATGTTGATTGACTCTGCAGTGCCGTACGGTATAAGATAATCAATTAAGACTTATGACAAAATGAAATGAAAATTCTCGCGGACTACCAGAAGGAACTCAGATACTTAATTCGTAAACTAATACTTGAAAAACTTGTGAATGAATTTATTGAGGTACAATTGAAAATTCCTTGGATTACTTCAAAAAGTGGTAGAAGCTCCTGGAGTAGTTACTTGTTTAGGTTCTGGCAGAATGACAGTAAGAATGCTTGTAAGAATTGCTGGAAGAATGCCTGCAAGTGTTTTCTTAAATAATCACTTACCAGGAGTAGTTTTATCACCCAAAAACAAAGTTAAATGAGTTTTGCTAAGAACTCCTTGATAAAATTCTGAGATTATTTAAAGTATCTCTCACTTATCGATCCCAGTTACAATCATGAACCGCAGCATATCATGAGCCTGTTTATCGTCTACTTCTACAACTCTGCTTGTATAGGGGTGATAAATAAGCGTGAAAAAAAAAGTTTTATCATCGCTCTCTTTTTGGGGTTCTCTTTCACTGTTATTTATCAAGCTTGTTACGATCGGCGTCTACTCATTAACATAAATGAAATTCTCTGATTTTTCAAAGTTTTACCAGGTTTTAGTTATAATATTCCAGATCCAAGAAATTTTCCAATATACATGAATTTTTGAGGAATGTTTAATTTTAGGTGACTTAGAATTTATTAAATTAAGATTTCAGTTTCAAAACACTTAAACAAAAAAAAATAATGAATTTCAAAGCATTTTTCACTTCCATAAAAAGTGTGTTTGTTCTAAATGTGTAAACTACTTTTGATTTTGTTTCAATTTCTCCAAAAATCAAGCATGCTATCAAATGATCTGAAAGTGACTGTAATCACCACATAAAGTCAGATATATATAGTAAAAATTTGAACTTAAGACAATAAATATCATTTCCCTTAGAATGAAATTGAGATTGAAGGACATCAGCGACGCACCCAGAAAATTTCTTTGGAGGGCGTTTTGCATTTTTGCATAAACGATATCTTGGGAAAATCAGAGTTGGAAGTGATTGACCGTCTTGGCAATAACAACTTCAGAAACCTCTTAGCTGAATAAAAAGCAAACAAAAAGAAACCTAACAGGACCTGAGAGTTCAATTCCTTATTCGAGCAGGCATTTCTTTAACAATATATCTATGACAAATATAACTGCTCGTTTTGCTGTAGATTTATTTCACATATTACTCCAAGTACCACTTTAACAGTTTGATTTGCGATATTTCACGAAACTTTCCTTATATTTCTTCCATGAATTTCTTTTAAGCTACCTTCATTGAATCAATCTGAAATCTTTCTAGGAATTCCTCCAAAATTCGTTTTATTTTTCAAGAGTGGTCAAAGTTTTACAAATTTCTGTATTTTGTTCTGTTTCCATTGTTTCTTCCATGGATTTCCTTAGGGTTTTCTCCAACATTCTCGTTTAGAGCATCTTCAAGGATTTAAAATTCCTTCAGGAATTCCACCATTGTTTTTTAATTTTCAAGGAATTCTCCAAAGAATTTTTCCAATCATTTATCAAGGGACGAATTCCATCCAGAATGAGTCGAAAAAAAATAAAAATCGTGCTCGATAGTCTTCGATTTGGATTAAATTTTGCACATGTTTTTGGTATGGTAGAATAAGTATTTTCCATAGGAAAATTGATCATTTTGACTCAAGTGTAACTTTTGAAAATGGCCTATAAATTTTTGCATGCAACTTATTTGAAAAATTTTAACTCCGAAACTGTTGATTTTATAGAAAAATGTTCTACGAAAAAATTGTAGTGCACCGTTTGGACTATAAAAAAAATACACTGACAAAAAATATATTATTTATTTTCATGAAAAATTCAAAAATAAAACTTAAATTTTAAATTACACCCCATTTTTAATATTTTTTAAATTTTCACCAAAGAATCTTGATAGTAAAAAGATGTTTAGGACAAAGTTTCCAGATGGAGAAATTATTAATAAAAAATAAAATCATTTTTATTAGTTATTCGTGATTCTCCATCAAGAAAAATAAGTAAGTGGAAAGAAATATGTTCTTTACTCTCGACAACGTATTATTATCAATAGAGAAAAGCGAATAACTTATGAAAATGGCTTTTTTTAATATTTAAACAATATTTTTTGCATAAAACTCGAAATAATTTAGAAATGGCTACTTCTAGAGAAATTTTTCATATAATCATTATGACTTAGAATCACTTCAAGATGCTATTTTGACATAAAATCAATATTTTGAAGATCGACCAAAAGTTGTTCTTAGAAAAACTTTTTTATTGATAATTTCTCCATCATAAAACTTTGTCCTAAACATCTTTTTACTATCAAGATTCTATGGTGAAAATTTAAAAATATTAAAAATGGGGTTTTGTGAGGTTTTATTTTTGATTTTTCTATGAAAATAAATAAAATATTTTTTCAGTGTATTTTTTATTATAGTCCAAACGGTTTATTTGTTTATTTGTTTTTTTTTTGTTTATTATTTGCTACAACTTCTTCATAGAACATTTTTCTATAAAATCAACAGTTTTGGAGTTAGATTTTTTCAAATAAGCTGCATTCAAAAAATTATAGACCATTTCTAAAAGTTACACTTGAGTCAAAATGATCATTTTTTATGGAAAACACTTATTCTACCATACCAAAAACATGTGCAAAATTTAATCCAAATCGAAGATGGTCGAGTTCTGTGACTGACCGATTTGACATGGAATCCGTCAAGGGATGTATCCTGAGAATTGTCAAGGAAATCTGTGGAAGTGTGAAAAAATCCGCTAAGAATTTCTAAAGAATATTGTAGAGTAATCCCTGATGAAGCTTGTGTATGTTCTTAGTATGGCTCCTAAAGGACCTAGAAGTAACAATTAAAAAGGCATATGGAGGAAATCTTGGGATAATCGTTAGATTTTTTTTTCAGGCCAATCCATGTGAACATTAATGGAAGTCGTAGATTTGGAAGGATTTTCCGGACCAAATTCTAAAAAAAATCATCTAAGCATCCGTTGTGAAATCACTGGTAGCATTCCTGTACGAGTTCCTGAAAGTATTCAAGGAGGAATCTCTGGAGAATTCACTAGAACTCCATTCTGTGGGATCTAAGAAAAATATCATTTGCAATTTATGAAATTGTTTGTTCGATTGAAAAGGTTTTGTGTCAAAAAAGGACATATTCTACCATATATTACTATCCATGTGGGCTTCGTAGCCATGCTGTTAGCAGCGTCAGTCGTTCAGGCGTATTGTGCTACGGAATGTAGGTTCGATTCCCGCCCCAGTCGGAGAAAACTTTTCGTCTAACGAAAAATTCTTCACTGGTCCACTGGTTGTTCTATGTGTCCGTTGTCTAATGTTCGTTATGTTTAGTCTGTGCGGCCTATGGCTGAAGACGGTGTAAGTTGTCTTGTCAAAATAATTTCCCTAATTATAACCGAAATTTCCTGAGAATTCCATGTTTTTTCCAGGTTGAATAACATTCCCTGATAATTCCAGGTTTTTTCAGGTAGTAGACACCTTGACGATGTTGCCGATCATGAACCGATACAGATGAGATGGTGACCTTTGCTTGGATCATGCTTTGATTTCAAATGAGGAAAAATTCTGCAATGCATGATCTAAGCAGAAATTCTGAAATAGTCACAGGAAGAATTCCAAGAGTAAGAATGGGAATAACTCAGAAGAATACATTATGGACCTTCTTGATGAATGTCTTAAGAATTATTCGGTGAAAACTGTCAAAGAATCAGCAAAATACTTCCAGAAACATATTATCAAAATCAACCGACGGAATTATAAAGGAAATTCATGCAGTTGAAAATATAATAATTTTTAGCGGATTAATTGTTGGTCCGTGGTAAATTTTCGACGAAATCTACAGAGCGGTCTGTGGTCGAAGTCTGGAGTTTGGTAAGCATCCCCCCCTCCTTCCTCCTTCTGGCTACGCCCACGACTCTGCCAACATCAGGATTAAGGGAAATTCTTCCCGTTGCTGGATGGTTGCCGGAGCAACCCAATGAGCGGCTCTTAGTCGGTTGCATGGAGTGGCAGCCAAAATACGCAAATTACACGTGATTCATCAAGTTGGCAGAAGAACGTTCCACGTGCCAACCGCCAACCAATAAACCAACACGAGTGGGATGAAGCGCTTAGTGTGTTTCATTATCTCTTTTGGCGCCGTTATTGTCGGTGTAGAGTAAACGTTCCTACTGATGGTTCACCATGGCTGCTGCACCAGGACCAGGACGAGCGGAACCATTTCGGTGCTTAATGAATTAATTTCTAATGGCTTAGCTGACGATAGTTTCGGTGAATTGTGGGCAGAAGCGGGCTTCGGAGGATAATCAGGTGTAATTTGTTCTCATGTTCAATCGTTTTCGGGGCGAGGTAGGAGGTTGGTAATTGAGATGATAGCAGAATGTTGATTCATGGCCCGGGCTTACTGGAAAGGGTGTTCAGAAATTTAGCAGGGGTTTTGAGAATCATTTCGTATTCAGTGCCATCATTTTGAAACTGTGTGACAAGTTATGAGAGGAGAAAGTAATTTAATTTAGTTGTAGTTTGTTGGTTGATAGAAATCAAGATCCAAGTTGAAGACTTGACCATTTTGTATGAAAAAAAACAGCCCACAAAGAAGATTCCATAAGTAAAATGTTAAATTTTCTATATCAGAAAATTCATTTCGTGATAACTCAAACGGAGAAATGCAGTGATGCAAATCAAATCTCCGATCACGGAAACCTATTATATTCTCCCATCAACACCTCCAGGGCTGTGCTGACAGTCAACTTGACCCAGCCCGGTGCTAGGCAGCCATGTTTTCGAGGTCAACATCAAACTCAAGAGCAACAACGTGCATTGGCGTAATCATATTAGGGTAATTTTTCTCCGATATTTTAATGTGTTCCACGCTAACCATATCAACTCAAATTAACTTCAGTACTGCAAACGGATAGTTTGCAACCGTTTATTTGTGTTAACATAACTGTTGTTGTGAGAAAATAAATTTTTCGGCAAAAAATATTTCGCCCTCCTTGATTGTTAGTCCCTGAACGACTTTTTGTTTACAAACATTGAGTTGTCAGTGGGAACCACTTCCCAGTGGGAACCAGAGATGTTTGCTCGTTATTTTCCAACGGGGTTGTATGGGCGGTGTCAGGAGGCTGACTTGACCTTCCTCATCCTGAACCAGCTGCACCCAGTAAGCAATCGACAGTAAAACAATACGAAAAGGCAGAATCTGGGCATGTAATGCTCCTCACGGTTTACCGTGATCACCTGGGGCCAAGTTGAGATTACTTCTGCGAGACTATTATTCCCGTAGCTGTTCCGGCCATAAAATCATTAAATTGCGCGCATTTGACATGGTTCTGGCTGACGATCGACGAGACGATGGCGATGACATGGCGATACGAAAGGAAGAACTGTGCGAGATTCAGGTTGCACGACTAAGACGTTCGTCATTTGAATCTGGCTCCAGCGTGGCAAGGAAATGAAACGATGCCCGTAATCGAGACAACAATAAAGAGAGCATCCCAACTGGGATAATTCAAAAATTATGTCCGTTTTTTTTAATTTAGTTTTTAGTTCTTTTTTTTTAAATTGTCGGAATCCGTATTATTCATTGGCTGAAAACCTATAAATGAACCCAAGTGTCATTTTCCAACGACCCATCAGTAGCAACACTTTGTCATACAACCCGAGCAATCGAGCGCCCATTATTTGGCATTGCACCGGCCAGATTGGGGGACTTTTGAGCGAAGAAACTTATCCCTGTTTTGAGTTCGTGATTCCAAGTCACGTTTTAGCATATTTTTCGCTATCCTCCCGTCTTCTTTCCTGATAAGTTTGAAAGAAAAAGAGACTGCAGCGCGCATCTTCCAGCGACAATAGATGGGAAAAACGAATCGTAAAGTCCAGGCGTGCTACAAAACGTAGGAACACCTGAAATGCGGGGAATAAATTTCATTTAACGATTCCAATTAAAACCAAAAGCATTGCTGACCGCTCTCTCTGTCTCCCACTGGACGTCATCAGAGGTGGTGGCGTTGGCATGCTAAGAGTATGCGATATGCATTTTTTCATGTCGAAATGAAACGTTATAATGAATATTTAGCACTGTTTATGGCAAAACTAAACGAATAATGAAAATGCTCCAGTGAACCACCTATCGGAATGTGTGTCCAAAATCACATATTCGTACTTAAAAAATCAGAATCGCACAAAAGGATGATCAATTGGAAGTTTGTATCCAATAATCGTAATAGTGCAGTTTTAACATGTAACTCCTTTTCACTAGTTCATTAACGGCAATCTCAGGGCTGATCTCTATTTTAACGCAAGTCCTTAAAAAGCTTATATTTTCAATAGAAGGTCCCTGAAGTTTCTTAACCAAAACAGTACCTTTTTTTCTTCTAGACGCTCTAGAGACTTGGCATGTTCGGCAAAGTTGTTAATTTTGATAAAAACAAACAACTCTCTCGAAGACGTCAAAATTCCACAGCCAACTGTTTTCGAGTTATTGGCAAAGTTAGAGAAAATTAGTGAGAAAACGAGTTTTTCACCGAATTCGACATTTTTCCTAAGAACCATGCCATATAATATTTTTTGCTGATAAATATATAACAAACACACACACTGGTGGGAAAATTTCAATAACACGACGCATAAAAACTGAAAAATAATGAAAAAAAAAAACTTAAAAAATGAGCAGTTTTCAAACCTTAATATCACCAAAAGCGCAGAAAAAAGCAAGCTCGAATTTCAAGGCTACTTGATGAAACGAATTTCAAAACTCTAGAGAGGAAAATTTCGGAGTTTTTGAGATTTTTGAATTTTTTACATTGTTTTTTTTTTTCATTGCGCGAATAATATTTTTGTGGCAAATATTTAAGTTCAATTTAAAATTAGAGGAAAAATATATTCATTAAACTATTATCTGCCTACAGTACAAGCTGTTTCATCTCGAATTCATCTGTTACAGAATTCGGAAGCTCAAAATTTAAGCAAATCACCGGAATGTTTTAGGTGAAACAACCTAACAGTTCTCAAAGTCGAAGAAATCTTCCCGCTTAAAAACAAATTCACAAGCTCAGGATAAGAGATCGTGTGCTGTGAAATTTTCGTATTTAGAGATATCGACATGAATATGCTTCATAATTTTATTTTCCGTATTAAAAGTAACACATTCACAAAATAAATTGCTTACCTTGAACCGTGATGATAACAACTAACTGACACATGATCAAATTTTTCATGGCATACTATATCATTTGAATTATTGAAGAAAAACAAACATGTACCTAGTTTTAATGTACACTTTCGTTTACATTAATCGATGTCAACTCAAGGAACTGCTCTTAAACTGAATTTCATGGCTACTATGATGGCTGCTTATTCAAACAGTTTTCTGATAGTTTTTGTTCCAAAACTCACTATTTCTAAGTCGATAGTTCCTCATGGACATTTAACTGTATTGAAGTAATATAATCATTGTAAAAATTGAGATATCTCAAAAACACCTCTCTGAATTTTGACATCTGTTTCATCAAGTATTGTTCAATGTTGCCTGAAAATTTGAGCTTACGATTTTTTTGTGCTTTTGGAGATAATAAGGTTCAAAATTTGCTCTATTTTTCAAGTTTTTTCATAATTACTTAATTTTTATGCGTCATATTAAAATCTTTCCATCAGAGCTTGTGTTTGTTATATATCTATCAGCAAAAATATTATATGACATGGTTCTTAGAAAAAATGTCGAATTCGGTGGAAAAACTCTTTCTTTTCACTAATTTTCTCTAATTTTGCCAATATTTCGAAAACATTAGGCTTTGGAATTTTGACATTTTCGAGAGAGTTGTTTTTTTTTATCAAAATGAACAACTTTGCCGAACATACCAAGTCTCTAGAACGCCACAGTGAAAAGTTGGCACCACCTATGCGGACGATTGACGAACTATCCGTTAATGTCATCCATGAATTTTACCTGCCGTTCTTTCAAACGATTCTCAAGTTTCATTCAAGTTCAATCTCCATGGATACCTCATTATTTTTCATAGTGTGCATTTTATTGGCTTTTTTCGGTGAACGCGATACTACTCAAAGTGGAAGAGAGTAAGGAAAGTAATAAAAGAATAGAATCGCAGAAAGATAGAATCGCAATGCCTAATGTCCTGGTTTTGAGCGGCACAACAATTAGTCGTTTCGATTGTGTTGTTCATACATGACCCTTTATTAGTTTTCAACTTCTATTCATTTCTCTCATCGCTCGCTTGCGATTCTATCCATCATATTCTTTCATTACTTTCCTTACTCCTTTCCACGCGTTTACCGAAAAAAAGCCAATAAAATGCTCATTATGATAAAGTCATCCCGACCAACCAGTCTTCATAATTCTTTATAGATCTTTGACCAACGATGGCGATCGCTAACAACGGTTCAAAACGAATCTATATCGATCGCTATCGAAAATCACTGACTGGTTGACCGGGATGTGGAGATTAAACTTTGGAACTTTATTATTTTATTTAGCACTTAGTGCTAGAGCTCTTGGATTCGTGTTTATTTTAGTCGAAAATTTTGTTTTAAAAATGTTTTGCCACCGTGCCATTACTTGATAACAGTAATTACCTTCGAACAAAAGTGAAATGTTTATTGAAAAGTGTTGATTTTTGAAATCAGGTAAAATTAATGTTGCTGAAAATTATTGTGCTTCAAACATGGCTGCTCGCAGCTCATCGGAGTTATCTCAAGGGAGTATTTTTCTTTTCTTTTTACCAGTTTGTATGTGTGAAAAAATTGAATGTGTATGGAATACAAGTAAAATTTATCGGTAAAGTTAATTCTTTAATGCGTGCGTGCTTATCGCCTGATTACACAGTTTTGTGTTGGAGTTGCAGTCCTTTATGTTTCCATCCTTTTATCGCTCACAGTTTTTTTTCGCTCCTTTTGTGTACTGGAGTACCCAGGATTTCACATATCTATGTGTTTGATTGATCCGCTAGTGCACGGGAATGAGTGGGGTGGTTGTGAATGGAAGAGGGATGGAGATATGAGGGTGTGTGGCTATCGTACGGGACTGTGTATTTTGAGTGCATGCTTCATGTGAACGTTTTTAAGATGATACCGGTACTGTTTCGCGTTGCGTTGTGCGTGTGGTGGTATTTTTTTTCGTTCTTCGCGTTTCGATTGAGTGGCAGTGAGAAGATGGTGGCGTCGCCTACTTTGCGGTGGCTAGAAACTACCGGTACGTCGCGTCACGTTATGAGTGTGGTGCTAAATTTATTCGTTGTCATGTTTGAATTGCGTGGCAGCAATAGCGTAAAGATAGTGGAATCGCTTGTGATTTGCGGTGGCCAGAAAAAACAGTTTTTTATGCGTCGCCGGTTTGCATGTGAGAGATGAGCAATGGTTTGCAGAGGGGATTCGGAAACAAATATTGGGTAAGTTTATTCTGATCTGTGGCTAAAATGCCAGTATTACCCGCTTGCTTGCCAGAACTTCTACCGAACGTATCCTGTGGCCCATCCCTTCCCATTAATGAATGAATGAATTGTCTTTATTAACGAGACTTTCAGCCCTTGGCTGGTTCGTCTCTTCTTCCCATTAACATTCCGCAACTTTTCGTAACATCTTTCAGAGGCCGTAGAGTTTTCTGCATCTTTCTTAAGTAGGTGTTAAATCAATTTTTTCTTCCCATTCCCTAGCATTCGCAAGGACAAGGCCAGGACAACCCTCGACTGTTGGAGAGTGCGTCCTTCTTGTCTAAGAAGCAGTGATCAGTCCCAAATATTTGGGTTTGGTAACAGACGGGAAGGAGACAACCCTCACACAACAACGGTCTAGGACTGTACCACCTATTAATTTGTACGAAATGCTTAATGCTAATGCTCCATATAAACGATTTTTAGATTGTTAGTAGAGGCGGTGCATGTTTGATTAGGTGTTTGGCATTTAGAAGCAGATCATGGTGGAGACTTTTAGAACTTTGCTCCGCTCATGTGGTAAAAAAGTCAATCGGTTAGGTGGCGATCAGTATGGAGACGTCATGCGAAGCGAAAATCATTTCATTATTAATAATTGTTATTTCGTCCCATATAATTTTCGTCTCTCTTCGCGTTTACGTTTAGCCTTTACCCTAGCCGCGTCTGAAGGGAATGAACTCAACCGGAAATATCAAGTTTATTAATGATTGCAGAATGTTTAGGTAGGGCCGGCGCGAATCAATTTAATATCAGAATCCAGTATTGGTGCAGTAATCGAAGTGTTTATTTTAGGTAAGGTACAGTGGGGAAGTGTATCAGTGGGGTAAGTGGATCATTTGTCCATATTAAGCATAATTACTTGAATATGTTGAATGTTGTTGCACCATTGCTTCGTTTTAGGTTATATTCTTACGTCCACACTAATACTATTGCAAAACTGGTACTACACGTACACCAACACAATCAAACTTTTCACCTGCAAAAATAAATTAATTTTAAAATTGTTGTTCATCAGTAAAAAAATCATTGTATATCTGTCTTAAATCGAATAATAGTAGTTTTTCAACACGTGGTGAGCATTTCAGTTCTTATTGAATGAATCACAATAAAAAATATGTGATTTTTATAAATAATTACCAATATATTGGACATGGTACACTTACCCCTACTTTTTGAAGGTGTGGGGTAAGTGAATCAATTATTATTATCATTTATTGGCAGACTGCTTACGAGAACTTGAATTAGTTTTAATATCCGCAAATGTTGTTTCCCTTCAACTTTGTGCATTCCTAGCTTAAATTTGTCAAATTGACCATAGAAAATTTGAATTAATCCATCTAAAAGTTGTTTTTTATCTCTCTGGTATAAAAATATATAAGAGAATGAATATTGCAAAATTCAATCAAAACTTTTCGTGGATTATCTAAGCAAGAGTTGCAAAAGAGCAAAATATACATTTTTTTTCCAATTGAAAGCTTATTGTCGTACTTAACTTGACCATATAAACTATTCTAGACAGATGATACAAATATAATCATAAATAGAATAAAATGATTTCAGTTTGTTAAAAAAAATAAATGTAACTCGTATTTTAAACAACGAATATTTTTTTAAAACATCATTAGGAATAATCCTACAATACTTCTGTATGACTTTCATGTATAAATGGATGATTTTTTTTTGAAATTATTCTAGTTACAATGCTATTTTTTGTTAGAATTAGTGTGAAAACATGTATGAATATGTTTTATAATGTTTTGATAAAATAAAGCTACTTTTTGATTTTTAAAGTATCAAAATGCAACAAAACTAGCACTAAAAATAAGAACGAGAGTAATATAATTCTTACTATACATAATTACTCCACATTTGTTTTGAGAACAGATTTTTTTTATTGGTGATCCACTTACCCCACCATGGTGGGGCATGTGCATCATATGGCGCAAATTTTCAAATCCCTAATACTCAATACATAAGAATCAGAAAAATCGAAATATGTGACAATTTGAAGTACATTAGTCCCTCATTTGTTATCCATAGAAAAAAGTTTGAATTACATTATTCACGTTAGCTGTACATAACAATGAAGTTGACTATTGATTTTCCTGTATCCACTTACCCCACGGTACCTTATATTATTGAAAAATCTCCAAATCGCAAAACAAAATAGATAGGAGATCGCAGCAAGCCACGCGCGCGAACGGTTGCGTTTTAAATTTCATGTCACTTATTTTTGTCTTCGTGATGATTCGGCTGATGAAATCACAAATCAGCTAATGTGAAATTAAAAATAGGCTGATACGAGTGAAGCTTATTTTCTTTATAATAAGCTTTGATAAGTGAAGTGAATTAAGTAGTGTTTTGGGCTACGCTTTGTAGAGCTTATGCAAGCAATTCGTTTTTCGGAGTCATTGGAGGGGAAAGTTTTTTTTTCCGGTAGCATATATAAGCAGTGCTTTCCAAGGCCCAAGCTCAACAGTTCGTTTTCGCGTGTCATCGGAGTGATTTTCTATCAAAATGTTTGCGTGTTGATTCCGTCACAATTTCAGTCGAGAATGGATTACCAATCAGTGAGCTCGTTTCATGCTTGTGTATCGTGTTAATTTTGCATTTATTTAATCGCAAATCAAACAATGAATAGTTCGTCACTGTAAGTGGCGGCATAAGCCATTATTCCTGTTCATAAAACAAAATAAGATACACACACTTGTTTTTGTATTAAACTTATCGCAATAACTAAAAATAACCTTTGAATAGTTCGACGAATCGCATCACTTACCATGGTGAATCCCGATCATGTAGCTTTTGAACCCTCCCACTAACAGCTCCTTCCTGTGAAAAACCATGGTGATCTCTGTCTCTAGTAGCAATGGACGTCACACTAACATTCCTTCCCTTCTCCGATGACCGTAAGAGCGTGGCCAGCGCCGTTATTGACATTACCAAGTTAAAAGTTCTCAAAATTTGGTATTGAACATGGTATACTACTCCCAAGCTGCATCTATTGGTTCCCTGTGCAATTTTGATTATTCCGGTCAATCACGGAGTAGCAACTATAAATTGTAGGGTCATCAATGTTTATGCTTGAAATACGCTTTTAATTATACCAAACCAAACCATACCTGGAATTTTCAAGAGTTTACATTTAGGAAGAAATACAATCGATCACGCTGAAGTTTGTATCGCCAGTGTGACCAATCGATCGAACTTTCAATTAAGACCACTTTTCTGTTATCTAGATTTGTACTGTTTAGAGGTTGTTTAAATTCATCTTCACCTTATGATGTTTTTTTTTTTTTTTTTTTACCTATTCGTTTATTTAGAAGGCTCAAGCGCCCTTAGGCATTACGGAGCCGAATTCTGAATAATCATACAAATAAAATAAATTATTTGCTAATTAAAATATTACTGTTTTCGAGGGTTCTTCTTGGGTGGAGATTGTAACTGGTTTTCCACCGGAAGTGTTTGATGATTTTGTGTTTGATCCTGTTTGTATTTCTCCTGTCGGCTTTTCCTTTCCGCTTCACATTTCTCCCAGTGTTCCTTTTGTTCTCTTTCTCGCATCCTCAAACTTTCTTGATACCGCCGCTGCATTGATTTTTCGTTCTTCCTATATTCTTCCTGCCGCTTTCGCTTTTCCGCTTCATACTTCGCCCAATTTGCAGCCAAAGTTCTTTCATGCTCGCTTTGATAAATTACTTTTTCCGTCACTTTTGATTTTTCCTGACCTTCGTTACTTTCGACTTCAGTTGGAACAGCTTCCAATTGCACTTCTTCTATGATTTCCTCATTCACAACTTCGATAACTTCCTGTTCCACCAATACGTCAGTACCCTGGATAACAGCCGCAGCATAACTGTTGGGTGGTTTTCCAGTTCGCTTTTCATTCAAATTTCGGTTCCGTGCTACATTTTGTGGACAAGCGTTCCTCCGGTGGCCCTCCTGTTGACACAGAAAACACTTGTTTTTTAGTTCTTCATAGAAGACCTTTCCTTTCCACTGAAGAACATCCACCGTTGGGGGAATATCCTTATCTACGTCCATATACATGCCTCGGACACCATTGAACATATGGTCCAGGCCTAGGTTCGGTGGGAATTTTTCACGGATAACTTTCTCAATTTTTCCATACACTCCTAAAACCATCGACAGATCCTCGTCGGATACCTCCGGTGGGATATCAAAAACCCGCACGTATCGAACATTGGTTCCAGCGCGAGACATATGTATGTCAACGGTTCTTCCATTGGTGTAGCTGAATTTGACGGTTTCGGCATTGCGACGCAGTGCTTGTTCCATTGCACTTGCTGTCCTGCATTTTATGCACAGGCTTCTATCCTCCCCCATCTTATAAACGGTCTCCATCTCCATTACATTGGGTTCCAAACGCTTCAGGAACTCAGCAATTTCGATCCACGTTGGTCGCGGTGCCGACAAAGGGAATCGAAATTTTACTGTGTTTTCAATCATATCGCTGGCTGATTGCTGTTTCTGCTGTTTTGAAACTGGCACAGAAATGACGAGCGTTTACGATACCGAACTCAATACAAAGCGCACTATCGCTTAACAAAAGGCAAGAAAAAATGCTACCGCGTGCTATTCATCAGAATTCCGTATACCGGAGCTACTGCGTCTGAATGCGACGAGAGCAGAAAAACAACTCACCTTATGATGTTTTCTAAGTTATGGTGGACGACGAATCACAGTTTTACAAGTGTCATATACTCGGTGTCAAATCTCGATGGTTGAGTATCGAGGTTCCATGTACTTCATGTATTGTTTAAGTAAATGTTCAGCATTTGTGTTGCGATTTTGTAATTGGAAGGTTAAGAATGTCCTGCAGGCAAAAACATTCCTTTATATTTTGTATGGAACATTTAGTTTCCTTAAATTTAGTTCGGAAAACACCCCTTAAAGTTGAAGAAATCCAAGTTTCGTCAAGAAAATATTTTTAATATTTCAGGGTGTAAAATTTCTGTCAGGATACTCCTGCAATAAGGGACGAATGACATTCGGGTTAAAATCCCTGTAAACAAAAAACTACAACAAATCTTTCAACACAATTATTCTCGTCGAAAAAGCTGCAATAATAAACTAATTTTCGACACCGTTATACAAATTTTGGAATATTTTCCGTTAGTGTTGAACTTGTGGTTATTTCATTCAAACACATTGATAAAGGCTTAAAAAGATATATGTCGCTACAGAAATTCGTTCAGCTGTTTGAACTAAAACATAAGTCGGAAAACTACCGAACCAAACCAATTCTGCCGTTTTCATGCCACGAATATAAATGCCTGATTTTCACAGTTTACGTCTAAAATACAAATGCTTGCTGAATAAAAATATACAGCTTCTTAAATTAAAATGAGAAGTTGAAAACAAAATTAAAATTTTTGAAGGATTGACATATACCGTAATTTCGGGTGAAATTGATCATTTTTCACGGTTTTTGTTGTCTGTTTTCTATAATGTTAACAATGCCAAACAAATAAATGCTGGAAAACAAGTACGAAGGTGAGCCTCATCGACTCATGTACCGAAATTTTCTAACAAATGTCATTTTAGTGTAAACAAATATCTCTAAAACAAAAAATCCGGGGATCTCATTTCGGGGTGAAATTGATCACTTTTCAATGCCATTATTTTAAGTTTTCAAAACAACTCTACATGCTAAATTTGAGATCTCTGAATCCGAATATGCTTGTAAAATTCTTAAGAATGCAATAATTATAAAAAATAATGAATACCGTCATTGGGGGGTCAAAAAGGGATATGTGCGATTTATTTTTTGAATAACTATCGCAATTTAACTCCAATAAACTTCAAATTTGGTGTGTATGTACTTTGATGGTACATTAACAACTGTTCAAAAAATTAAGGACAAATATTTATTCACAGCGGCACCACAAGTGAATGAAAAATGACCCAATCTCACCCCATAGAGGTGGTGACATTGGGTCACTGTAATTGAAATAACTTGTTTTTGAGAATATGATTTCAAAACCATTCACAACTGAAAAATTTTGACAAAAAACGATGCAAACAAGACAAAAAGATATCTAAGATGTTTCACAAGTATGATAAACCCACTTAAAAGAAAGATTATACTGAAAATTGAAGAGCTATGAGAAAAAAACGTAAACCCAACATTTATCGTCAAGTTTACATAAATTTTCTTGGTTTTTCCCTCAAATTGTCTTCAAAGTCTCATCCCCATTGCTATAAAGCCCATTCAGTTTCCCCAAAGGTGTACTGAAACAGTGATTATTTTAAACATTTAAACCTTCGCAAATAGTTAAATTTCGGTGCGACATTCCACGATCAATAAATTTCACGCAGAAGTTGACGTCATAATCCCAGTATTTCAGCGATCCAACTCATTTGTACTTCCGTGAGATGTTTCTATAATATGAAAACACTGATCAATAATCAAATTTAGAAAAAAACACCCTTTTGATAAAAATTAACGATGTTGCTGCGCACGAAACACAGTTGCTGGTTTGAGAAGTTGTCAAAATGCGTTGTATTGTTATTCAATGCACGGAATACTCAAGTAGACTTGTTTGATGTTTGCTTGTATTGCTTGTGTTGATGATGCTGTATTTAGAAAAATAAACACATCTTAATGAAAAAAGAGAACACCCGGCACCGTAAAATGTCAAAAAAGTGGACTTTCAATGTTTTAGACATCGTACAGAAAAAAATGTTTTTTTTTATGGGAAAATCAAACAGATTCCGGAAAATACCTGTGATGTATAATGAAAAGACTTTCAACATTCTACTAATACAACGATAGAGGCTAGAGTACATGCGTGATACTTTGTACAGGAGAAATTTAATGTTGTAAATTTTATCTAGTTTCAACATGCAAGTTTATTGATGTAGTATACAAAAACTACTATTTCTAAAAATGTATATTGTTATGAATTATGTGTAATAATATGTTCCCTAACATATGAATTATTAATTTTAGTAATATCAGCGTTATTAGCCGAAATATTTCACAAAACATATTTTTCCGTTTTGACCCAATCTCACCCCCTAGACCCATTGTCACCCCCATCGACGGTAGTTAAATATCAAGAATTATGCGGAAAACGCCTAAACGTATGCAATTTCCTAATGAATTCAATGATATTTAACAGAATTTCAATTATTTTAACCATATGAGCTAATTGGTACGAGTTTTGATGATGAAATCTGGTTTGGGGATATATATTAAGCATCCTTATAAACTTTCAGCTTTATGCCATGTTCAAATCCTTGCTTAGAAATAGAAATTCATAGATGTTTGTCAATACTGCACCGTATATGATTTTGAAATTTTACATTATTTTCATGGTAATAAACATTCTTTAACGCAAAAAACTTTACGACACACAATTCGTCAATAGTTACGATAAAAAACGTTCATTTACTGTAGCTTACATTGATATTTGTGCTCCATTAGTAATAAATAAAATCGTGTGATACGATGATCAATTTAACCCTTCTGATCAATTACACCCGATTTTACGGTATCTTACTTTGCGATTTTCATAGGAATTATCTCAAACCGCTCCTGAGATTGCTAAAAATTTTTGGATGTCCAAATAAGTGGTGCTGAGGTTCAGGTGCTCCGCATAACCATTTTATTCTAAAAGTGCTCCGCGAGCCAAAACGACTGAAAACCACTAGTATATATGATCGAAGAAAGTCTGAAAAGTAGTACGAAGTGCTTTCCATGCATGGAATGCGAGTGAATTGGTTCATATACAGTATTGGACGAAACATTTGAACTTTTTCGATTTTTCTTACAAAATAACCAACTTTGGTAGATCTGAGTTGTTTGCAGACCGATTTGAATGAAATTTTCACAGCACTTCAGACAAGCCAAAATTTTAACATTCATTTTTGAGTTTTTTTTTCAATAACGATTTGACAGAAGCGTAATTTAAGAAACATTTTAAACGATTTATCTGAAAAGAGAAGAGCCCAAAACAAAAACTGTCTTCAGCACAGTTATACTTCTTATCAAAATCCATAAGCTATAACCGGGAACCTCCCTTCCTTTAGTGCGTTTAATTTGTACATGGTTTGCATAACGAAATCCACTTACATTCATCACAATCTTGACAAACTGTTGTGCCAGAAAATACTTTAGAAGAATGTCCTTGGAATATTATAAAACTTTCATGAATATGTCAACCGAAAAAAAAACTATTTTCACTTTTTTTTATCTAGTTAAAAATTGAAAATGATCCTTGTATTTTCATTATTCTATTGAAATGAGAATTGTGCTTTAAGGCTAAGTAGCCCGTCATTCGTTTTGGAAGCCATGTTGATATTGCATCTCGCAAATTCAAAATAATAAAACTAAGTCCTCAAAGTTCATATTAATCCAGAAAAGTATAACCTGAGAGAGAGGAGACAGCTCACTGACATTTGGCATGTATTCTTGCCTTCTTTGATTTCTTTCTTTATTTTTGGGTTGTGCACAACGGTCAGATGAACTTCTTTTGGTCAAAATCATAATCACTTCTTGTCATTCAATATACAAAAGGATATGAATATGAAAAATCAATAGCGATTTGCTAACACACAACTATATTTGGGTATTCAACTTTTTAAAATGTGAAATCATCGAAAAACACCTTGAAATTTTAATTACGTTTACTTGAATTTTGACGGATTTTCACTCTATGCCCTTCGAATGTGCGGTTTTCCAGCGACAGTTCATGACAGGTTCCCTTGACTTTTAAGAGCTCGCAATATTAGTCAGCTGTCTCCTCTCTCTCAGAGTAGAACCGTATGCGCTGTCATGCAGAAAGTATGCTAATACTATTTCAGATGCGCCAGTGCAATACCAACTGATTTTCATCAATTCTAAATTGTGACATGATTTAGCAGCAATCATCAACGACTCGTATAAATTTAATTGACGGCCTACTTCGCCTTAACAGGAAAATAACCGTCATCGTTTTACAAATGTTCAAAACCAGGTTTTTGTTCACGAAAATCTTCATTGCATTGCACTTGCCATCTGTAATGCATTGATAGATTTTCATTCGGATTGTTTTAAATTTCAACAAAAAAACTGGTATTAATTTTTGATGATCGCTGATGATTGAATGATGGATTCTTGAGCCTCAATGCGTTGTATTGTTTCACATTTAACATGTGAAGCAATATCAGTTCTAGACCAACATTCGAATATACCGTACGTAAACAAAGTCGTTCATGTAAAGATTTCAATGCTTTCAGGTTTTAGGTGCTATTTTTTAGGGTTTTGTTAGTGGTGCATTCAATCATAATAAATTTTATAATGCATTGAATAGAGCCAAACAGTCTTCGCGATAAAAAAAAACATTTTAAAATGCTATATATATATAAGTACCTTGAAGTGCTTCTGTAAAAACTACTTCACCAGTCAAGCTATTTGATAATGAATTGTACTTAGTTGTCTTATGAAGACAATAATAAAACTCCTAGGACTGCACTACGCCATCTCAAATCAAAAGTGCCCGCTACGGTTGTACTACTTTTCCCCGAATGTCGGTTCCACGTATGTCGTTTCCTCGAACGCCAGTTCCCCGAACGTCAGTTCCCTGAATGCCAGATCCCCGAATATCCCGTTTCCCAAAAAGCCCACTTCCCCGAAAAGTTTTTGACACTCATACTTGTCAAAACTTTATACGAGTTAGGGAACATCGAGTTAGAGAGGTATCGATTTACAGAGGGATCAAAGTATGCTAAATTGAGGGGACCGCGCATTCCATCGATTTAGGGGAAAAAGTGTTATCAAATGGTTCACCAAATGTAAACTGTAGTTTTGTTTATTTTTTGACAGCTCTATTTTTCCTGAGAGCATAAAGAGCGGTTCCACGCGAAATCGTCCATAAAATGCTGAAATTCCGATTTGGATGAAACTGCGCAGATGTGTTAAGTATATGCGACGAAAATTATCTCATATAATTGGGGATCGTTTAGAATCGAGAGTAACTTCTGATAAGGGCGTATGTATTTTTGGCACCACCATTTAAAAAAAATTGTACCTCGGAAACCGTTTGTTATAGAGAAATAGTGTCTGAGGAGGGATGGTAGACAATCAAATAGGCTTTGTAAAAAAATATACACTGAAAAAAAAACTTTTATTTTCATGAAAAAATCGAAATTAAACCTCAAAACACAAATTGCAAAAAATAGGTATCTTCGATTTTTTTCAAATTTTTTCTGTAAAATTTCAATGTAAAACCAGATGTTTTAAGCACAGTTTCAACATGTTGCAATCTAAAATAAAAAAGTTTTTCTAAGAGCAACTTTTGGTGCATTTCTGAAAATTCAATTTCTGGCCGTAGAAAAGACGTTTTGATGCTGCAATATGATTCTTCATCATAAAACAATTCAAAATGCTAATAGAAATGATCTTCCTAAAACTAGCCGTTTTCTAGATATTTAGGATTCAATTATATTAATATCATAAAACTTAAGAAAATACGCCCGTTTCATAAGTTACTCCAGATGCTCCACCAACAATGTTACCACAGACAAACAGACGTAACACTGACGAAATTTCCATCGACCACTCAATTAACGATAATTTCAAATTCGCTATGTTACAAATCTCACTAACAGAGGCGCGCGTATCGTTTTTCTTCGCATTTGACGTTTTACACTACCGCCATCTACAGGTCTTGTTGCACGAAACAGTGTTTCGTGCAATATGCTCACCAGATGATGCACGGTGTGCTGAAACACACATATTATCGAACTTGCATGAACCTCCGATATTTTTTCACTAAAAGTTAGCCTTGGTAGTCAAAAGAAGCTTGCGACATATTAAAAAATCTTTCATCGGTAAAAAATTGAAAAAAGTCGATTTTTGCATTTTTGCTTTTTCCTTATATAAGGGTTTATGGGAGAACATTAGAGTTACACTAATTTTAATGATTTTTTTACGGTTAATGACCAATTTGACATACATTGAACACGAATGAATTATCAGATGTTTCAAATTGAGCATCATTTCTCACGTACACTCATACAATATGACCAGCCCATGGTGGTATGCCGCATTTTATATAAAAAAAATCACTATTCTTTTCTGGATAGCTAGCTATTCATGCAAACGCTATGTATTCTTCATTCTGGAAAAAACATTCCAACTTGTACAGAGACTGTGAGCTTATGCAAGTTTTTTTCTATCAGGTGCCTACATTGTTTCCATACCTAATAAGTTGATAATAATAGTTGAATCAAATCAGTACTTGTATATTGACGTATGCGGCAGAGTTTTCCAATTAAAATAGAAAATCCGATGCATGGATATACGTAGCAAAACGATCCAACGTAATCCCGCACTTTTATTTACGACTTCGAACTCATGGAGGGGATAGTTTCCAAAACAGCCATAAAAAATCAATAACTATTAAAGTCAACTCTCCTTTACTTGATATTTCGTATCACGAATCGAGTTTGAGAACCATACTGAAAGTTAGATTTTATGGGTATTCCCTCAATCAATGACCCTTTTAATATCGAGGTTTGGGTAACTGACTGTAACATGAAGACATAAATTTAAGTATTTAGTTTTAGATAGGTGAATGGAACAAAGGATACGAGCGGCTGCAAGATTTCAAACCAATTCTGCATAAAAACTTCACATTAGACCTGGGATCGAATCCCATCCCCGAGATAGTCACTAAAAAAATCAGTGACGACTTCTTTCGGAAGGGAAGTAAAGCCGTTGGTCCCGAGATGAACTAGCCCAGGGCTAAAAATCTCGTTAATAAAGATAGAAAAAAAAAAAAACTTCACATTATACTCATTATACAATTTCACATTATACAATTCTGCATAAAAACTTCGCATCATATTGTTACACTTACATGCAATTTAAGGCTTTTAGAGATATTTTGTTTTGAAATAATAATTTTTCTGCATAAAACCCTTACATGTTCTGTATATGTAAAGATATTTCACAATATTTGTATAAGCTCTTGTTTTTAATGGAGACATACCGTAAAGAGCGTATCTGCGTAAATATATTCTTCTATTTCTTACTCTTTCAAAATAATTGTGAATAACAAGGCTAGTAGAAGTGAAACTGCCATACAAATTCCAAACAGAGCTATATCTACTACCTTAAGAAAGCTTCATGTTTAATAATATTTTCCAATGATTCCAATTATTCAATAGAATTGGGAACATGGATTAGATCAGGCCTACCCAAAGTCGAGCACTCGACACTGAAAAAGTCTGTGAGTCGCAGACAAAATAGGCCTATCTATCAAAATAAGAAACATATTAGAGTT
This sequence comes from Aedes aegypti, assembly GCF_002204515.2. NCBI lineage: Eukaryota > Metazoa > Arthropoda > Insecta > Diptera > Culicidae > Aedes > Aedes aegypti. Next base: position 230,885,421 of record NC_035107.1, on the reverse strand, counting down.
TAAAGTTATTTGCACGCCTTACTAGTAATTTTGAGTATTTAATTTTTTCTTTTACAAAAGTGAAGTGAAGTGTAAGAGTTCAATTAATAGTTTTTCTGCCAACCTTTTCGATTCTTTTTCGACATGATCGTCTTATATCTGGTTGTATAAATTTAAAATAAACTCTTTGCTAGCGATGCAGGCAAAAATCAATCCGCCCGCAGGCCGCACGAATTTCTCGACTTATCTGCATCACTAGCGAAGAGTTTGATATGATGTCGATTTTTTGTACATGGATTAATCAGATATAATACCAAGTGTTTGTACAAATCAGTGTTTGTACAAATCAGTGTTTGTCCCTACGCCTATATGTATTTGTATTAGCCAAATGAACCATACGCCTTTCGTTTCATTCTTTCAAGTATCTCAAAACCACAACGATTGAAGGATCCTGCCCGTGCACGAACACCAAGCTTTCATTAAAAGTAGTGATTTTTCTGGTCGGACTATTATTGCGGACGCTTCAACCATTTATGTCTAAAATGAACCAAAAAGGTTAGGCAGGCCTAGATTAGATTGATGAGTTGTAGTGTGTTTCCTTCAAATATATAAGGTTATGTCAATAAGTGAAGTCGTTTTAAAACGGCATACTACCATGGGCTGGTCATATTGCGTGAGTGCAGGTAGAAATGATGCTCAATTTGGAACATCTGATAATTCATTCGTGTTCAAGATATTTCAGAATGGTCTTTAACCGTAAAAAAATCATCAAAATTAGTGTAACTCTAATATTCTCCTATGAATCCTTATATGGGGAAAGGGCAAAAGTACAAAAATCGACTTTTTTCAAATTTTTGCCGATGAAAGATTTTTTAATATGGCGCAAGTTTTTTTTTTACTACCAAGGATAACTTTTAGTGAAAAAAGATCGGAGGTTCATACAAGTTCGATAATATGTGTGTTTAAGCACACCGTGTGATGATGATGTAAACTGGGCGATGGATTTTGAAGAAATTTGTTCTAAGTGTTACGTCTGTTTGTCTGTGATGTTACGTTTATCTCTTCCCACATTAATATCCCATGTTTTAAGGGGAAGTTTCAACATGGTGCAATTTAAAATAAAAAATGTTTTCCAAGGGCAACTTTTGGTGTATTTCTGAAAATTCAATTTTTGGTTATAGAAAAGGCGTTTTGATGCTGCAATATGATTTTTTATCCAAAAACAATTCAAAATTCTAATATCAATGATCTTCCTATAAGTTACCGCTTCAAGATATTTGGGATTGAATTATATTAATATCATAAAACTTAAGAAAATACGCCCGTTTCTTACATTATTCCAGATGCTCCATCAACAATGTTACGTTAATCTCTTCCCACATTAATATCCCATCTACTTTTTCTTTGACATTTAGACGGTTGGATGAACTGTTCGAAAGATACAGGATGATTGTTGGAATATTGTTGAGAATTAATATAAGTATTACCACAGACAAACAGACGTAACACTGGATAAATTTCCATCGCCCATGAATTTAACGATCAGTTTAAAATACAACAGTTGTCAAGTTCACAACCAGAGGCGCGCGCGTCGTTTTCTTTCGTGTTTAACATTTCACACTACCGCCACCTGTTGGACATGTGGTACAAAAAGTTATTTCGTTCAATAGGCTCACTAGATGGTGCCACAAATACTAGGTCGAGAGAATTTTGTGAAAAATGTTCTAAGTGTTACTTCTGTTTGTCTGTGGTATTACGATGGAAGGTGATAATATGAATGATGTTAAGGAGGGGAAGAAGAAAAAACGCCTTTAACCCCTCTACCGGCAGCTTCATTTTTTACCGCAGGAAAAAAATTCAAATCGTTATAACTTTTTTGTTTCTCGGTATTTTTGCACCATTTTTTCACAAGTTCTTAAAAAACTCTTCTAGTTTGAGGATCCGTGTCGATATTGATCATTGGTCATCTGGATCCAGAGATATTCCGAAATTCCTTGGGGGACCGACGCTTAATCATAACCCACGTATATATCTTAGGCTACAGATTGTTTAACGTATTCAGATGTTCACTCTTTGGAACAATACATTAATGAGAGTATGTTGTGAAAATATGAAGCAATTTGGAGCAGCCGTCTTTGATTAATGAGCATTTATGTTGCTGGTTCCAAGCTGACCAAATAAAGATCTTGAAAACTTCAAAAAACCTCATATCGTAATTTTCAGATATCTCTAATTCTTAACCAATTTGTATGATTTTTTCAGAGTAGCTCCTTATTACATAGCATTGTATAGCCCATATTTTACTTTTTCGATAAGTTGACGTAAAACAAAATGGCCGCCTAAGACATTTTGTATGGAAAATGTCGGTCCCCCAAGGAACATTGGAATATCTTTAAAACCAGATCACCTATCATCAATATCGACACTGACCTTCAAACTAGAAGAGTTTTTTGAGAACTTGTGAAAAAATGGTGCAAAAATACCGAGAAACAAAAAAGTTATCGCGATTTGATTTTTTTCTTGCGGTAAAAAAAGAAGCTGCCGGTAGAGGGGTTAAACTTCTTAATCTTATTTATTTATTCTCACGATTATTGTATATAATTTTAATATTTTTATTTGTTTTAATATATATTGGTATAGAACAGATATTAAATGTCAACTTATTTGATTATGTTTTTACTTTTCTATAAACATTATAATAGCTTACTGCCTCATCACTTGAATACAGTTTTGCTGCGATTTTGTTTTCGGAAATGGGTACAAAGCAATGGAATTTCTGTGTTCCTGGAATTAGCTTTGCTTGTTGATGTATGTTACTTAGTTCTTCTGATCCTTGTTCGTAATCATCCTGTGACACAAAATAAAATGACAATTTTGTCAGGTATTCTTCTCTCCGCTTACTAACCCACTCATACAAAGCTTTTGCATTAGTGATTGGATGCTCATGCTGTCTTGCCAGACTAGCTCTAGAAGCCATCCTTTTTTTTCAGAAATACACCAAAAGTTGCCTTAGAAAAACTTTTTTATTTTAGACTGCACCATGTTTAAACTGTGCTTAAAACATCTGGTTTTACATTGAAATTTTACAGAAAAGATTTGAAAAAAATCGAAGATACCTATTTTTTGCAATTTGTGTTTTGAGGTTTAATTTCGATTTTTTCATGAAAATAAAAGTTTTTTTTTCAGTGTATATTTTTTTTACAAAGCCTATTTGATTGTCTACCATCCCTCCTCAGACACTTTTTCTCTATAATAAACGGTTTCCGAGGTACATTATTTTTAAATGGTGATGCTAAAAATACCTACGCCCTTATCAGAAGTTACTCTTGATTTTAAATGGTCTTTCCACCAGTGGAAAAAACTAATTCTATTATATCGAAACTTTGTGCAAAATTCCATTTGAATCCAAGGTAGTCGAGTTTCATCGTTTACCGATTTGGCGTGGAACCGCTCTAAAGTATAAGCCAGGGTTCTCAGAAAACTTTTAAGTCTTGGCACAGAATAAATAATTTGATTTAATAATATTTTGACTAGTAAATGATTTTGCACAAGGTTTCTTAAGGTCAGAAGCTCTAATAAATGATAAACTAGACGGAATAGACTGGCTCCTAAACAAAAAAGTTGTAAAACTCAACGGGACACCCTCTAGATATGAGCGTTAGGTTAAGAAAAAAGCTCTCTCAAAATTTCAACTCATTTGGTTGCTCCCCCAGCTGGCGCATTCAGTTCGAAGTTTGTATGGAATATTCATTTCAAACACACTGAGAATTGACCCTATGTCACTGTTTCGTTCTATATACAGTATGGCCCATAAAAAAATGCGAAAATTGTTTGAACGTGAATATAGCATCCAAAGGCGTTATTTTCATTGTTTTTGATAATGAATGTAATTTCTGATTATTGTAGTATATTCTGACACAACTTCGCTATCCAGGACAATTTTTGTCATATTTTCCTTACTGTCCTAAATAATGTAATAAACCAAATTAGTTCAAAGGGTTTTTCCACCCAAAGCTAGAAATAGCGTCTGATTGTCGTATACTTTGCTGATAAACTTTCCACCTTCAAAAATCACACTTTATTGTTAAAAAATTTTAGTTTGTTTGGTATCAGAGGATGAGGAGTTCTTAGTGAACGTGTTCTTCTTTATCACAATAAAATACTTTGCCAGGGTCATAGTTTTGAAGGCATTTGCGTCTTATAGGTTTGATATGCCTTTATTTTTAGTTAAAGTTGAATAAAAAATAAATACGGATGCCTATAACAGGTTTTTGAGGATAGAATTTGTTCCTTCGGTTAGAGACAACTTATATCAATACTAGCTCTTAGGTTTTGAGCAAAACGGAGCCGCTTATCACACTTATATGAAGGTTCAATCAAAGCGCTCCAAAATGATCCGTTTTTTCGAAAATATGTTTAAGCCTCCAATTACCCAGGTATGAATCGATTCTATCATTTGATATGGGCGTACGCTGGAGACAAGGCCTGTGAAGAATCTCACGCCATCGTTGATATTTTAGAAGCTTTCATCACACAGATATTGAACTCGACGCCCGCATGATAAAATTTGAAGGTATGCTTCCAATTCCTCTCTGGTAAGGTGAAAGTAACAGATAAAAATCATGTCCAAAGCAAAAAGCTGAGTCTAAATAGATTAAACAATACAAGTAATGAATAACATTTATGTTTAATTCACATTGTCTATGTAAAAACTACCATAAAACATGATATGACGATTTTCGCATTTTTTATGGGCCATACTGTACTAGTCAATCGCAATCAATCGAGCCCAGAATGACAAATTCACTAGTTGATACCCTAATGAACATAGTTGCAGAAGGTTCTATCTAGATTTGAGCTCATTTTCTTTAACCTTTCAGTTGTAGAAAGTAAGGCTTAGATCAGCACTCTCAAACAATCACATATATGCATATATATTATGCATGCACCTTGTATCGCAGCTCGCCCAGCGTCATAGGTGGCTATGATGCGCTTAGTGGCTACTACCCAGCTATGCTGAAGAAATACTAAGCAGTATAGCAAATATAAGGTACAGTGGGGGAAGTGTATCAGTGGGGTAAGTGGATCATTTGTCCATATTGTGCATAAATACTTGAATATGTTGAATGTTTTCGCACCATTGCATCGTTTTAGGCTATGTTCTTACGTTCACACTGATACTAATGTAAAACTGGTACTATACGTACACTAACACAAGCAAACTTGTTGGCTTCAAAAATGAATTAATTTCAAAATTGTTTTCCGTCAATCAAAAATTCATTGTATCTTTGCCTTAAATCAAATTCTACTAGTTTTTGCAATGCATGGTGAACATTTCAGTTCTAATTGAATGAATCGCAATGAAAACATATGTGATTTTTATATATAAATACAGATATTTTGGACATTGTTCACTTACCCCCACTTTTTAATGGGGTGGGGTAAGTGGATCAAGTGTTATTATCATTTATTGGCAGACTGCTTACGATAATTTGAATAAGTTTAAATACTCGCAAATATTGTTTTGTTTTTACTTTTGCTCTTTACTAGCTTAAATTTGTCTAATTGACCATAGAAAATTTGAATTAATACACCTACAATTTATCTTAATATTTCTGGTACAAGAAAATATAAAAGAACGAATATTGCAAAACTCATACAAAACTTTTCGTGGTTTATTAGAGCAGAGTTGCAAAAGAGAAAAATATACAACTTTTCCAATAGAAAACATATTATCTTACCTTATTTGACCATCTAAATTGTTCTAGACAAATGATAGAAATACATTCATAAATAGAATAAGAAGATTTCAATTTGTTACACAAAAGTAGATGTAACTAATAATTTTAAACTACCAGTGTTTTTCAAAAACTTCGTTAGGAATAATTCTACAATTCTTTAGTTCAACTTTTGTAAATATATAGAAGAATATTATCCAAATAATTCTAGCTAAAATGTTTTTTTTTTGTTCGAATAAGTATGAACTTGTATGAACTAATGTATTAATATTTTCAATAATAAAATGAAGACACTTTTTAATTTTTAAAGCATCAAAACATGACATAACTAGCACTAATAACAAGAATAAGAGCAATATCATTTTTAGTATACATAATTACATCATATATGTTTTGAGAATAGAATTTTTTAGTGGTGATCCACTTACCCCACCATGGTGGAGTAAGTGGATTATTGGGCGCAAATTTTTAAGTCCCTCATACTCAATAAATAAAAATCAGTAAAATCTAAATAAATGAAGATTTGAAGTATATTAGTCCCTCATTTGTTATCCACAAAAAAAAGTTTGAATTACATTATTTACGTAAACTGTACATAATAATGAAGTTGACTATTGATTTTTCTGTATCCACTTACCCCACGGTACCTTACTTCAGATAGTTAAAACACATACTTTTTCAATTTTAATCATAATACAACCTTCTACAATATTGTTTTCTATGGTATCAAGTAGTGTTTTTGACATTCTGGGTTCAATTGAACACGATCACCAATTTCCCTGACCCAAATAGGAGATGATGTGCTGTTTCCCATATGTTTAGGCTGAAAATCCCATATAATCTTCAATTCAATGGCGCCAGCACATGGAACGATTAAATGAGCTGAAATTTTCAGTAAGTCTTCCTCCAATCCTACGAAATAACCTTGGGGGTGCCCCGTGGAATTATACAACTTTGTTTTTCTCCCATACTGAGCTGGGCCAGTCTAGTACGGAATCACCAATTGATCTTAAAGAATCCCAAACAAGATTTAACCAGATGGAATCCATTTTTACTGTCACCGTATAAGGTTCATTATTACAATTTGTGCTAATGCTGGTATTATTTCGCAGGATATCGCTAGAGATTAACCCTTCTACCACCAGCTTCATTTTTTACCGCAATAAAAATATGCAAACCTTGATAACTTTTTTGTTTCTCGATATTTTTGCACCAATCTTCCACAAATTCTCAAAAAAAAAAACTCTTCTAGTTTAAAAATTTATGTCGATATCTGTTATTGGTGATCTGGTTTTAAAAATATTCCGATGTTCCTGGGGGACCAATATTCTCCATATGCCTCTGGCGGCCATTGTGTTTTACGTCAATTTACTAAAAATAAAAATGTGGGCTACTCAAAGCTGGGTGATAAGGAGCTACCTTAAAAAAATTTTACATATCGATTAAGTATTCTAAAATATTAAATTGGGAATAATTCGTTTTGCCTCATTGGATTCTCTGGAGCTTCGTTTCGAACGATATTTGACACAATCATTAAGAATATCGCATACCCTCATTGTACACGAAGTGAGTATATATCTAAATTGAATTAAATGCTTTTTACCCGCAGTTATCGTCAGTCGCGAAGAAGACAGCGTTGAAATTACTTCACTTGCCTGTGTTCTATATTTTATTTTATTTTTTGTTTTGGTTTAAGATTGAAACTCGTAACTCGTTGTCCATTACTCAGCTCATTCGACTTTTGACGACCTTCCTGTGGGAGCAACTCAGGACGGCTGTTTTAAACTTCGCGCCATAAACAAAGCTAGCGAATGGCTTTCGTTCTCACTGGGTTTGATGAGGTGGTGAAGTTTTGAGATTTATGCAGTGCTAATGAAGTTAGTCTCGGAATGGTTCCATGCAGGCCGAAAATGGAATTACGGAAATACTCTATGCCCAAAGAAGTCGAGTTTATATCTAATACGAAAAGATGCACGACCGGTGGGATTCTAATCCACGACTCTTAGTTTGGTCTTGTTAAAGAGGCTCACGTTTATCGCTACGGCTATGTGGGCCCTTATTATTTAAACTCTGCACAAGTAAAAGTGAATGGATAATCAATTGCGAATTATTTTATTGATAATAATTGGTCGGTGTTTTTCTGTTTTTGTAGAGATAAGTCAAAGACTCTGTTAGTTCGGATCTCTTCGATACTCTTTAATCCAGATGTTTCATCAAATAGATAATGCAATAAAGACTGCAAATCAATGACTCAAATTTCGTTTTTTTTATTCGCAGTTAGCAAAACTCTTAATTCGAAAAAAAAAAATCAATTTTAGTTATTCACATTTACTCTACTATAGAATGCCCAGCAATAATGCTGGACGTCAATTCCATACTAGGGTCCCTACTTCGAACGAAGTAATTTCCATTTCCAAATTGTTCATCTCCGTTTATCTCAAAATCCTGTGCTTATCCTGGCGCCAACCCATCATCGCCGCACTTTTACCTGTCCAGCCCACCTTTAACGCATGAATTGTTCCCAAGTGCGGACCCTCCCCTTTGACAGCACATCTTCACCTCCCAGCGGGAATCCTTTCCAAAATCGGACAACTTTGACTGCCCGAAATGGTTTGTTTTGCCAACAATCCCTTTTTTAAGCTGACTGCCTGAAAATTATTCGCTCCGTTTCTTTAGCAACTGTCCTCTTTCCAGGCCAGGTCCGGCATCATCGGCGGAGTAAAGCAATTGTCATTCGCAGAACGATTCATCATTTGACAAAAACGATCCGAAGGTACGCCCGGACCCAAATGACGATGGTTGGACTACCTCGGCAAAATGATGATTACGCACTATGGGCGATCAGGTGGCCAAAAATCGAATAATTGACTTGTTATTCTGCTTCTTTGTGGTATTAAGTCCTAAGTAGGACAGAGCCTGTAGCTCAGCTTAGTGATCTTATGAGCACTTCCACAGCTATTATATGAAAGCTTTTTTGACAATTTACATCCGAACACACGACCCTAAGTTTGGTCTTGCTGAAAAGCTGCGCGTTTACCGCTAAGGCTATCTGAGCCCCTAAGAAGAAATAATGAATAGTGATTCATATCATCTTAACCAAATAAGTGGTAATATTTGTAACGGGTTTCACATCGTTTATCGCATAAAAGGCTTATATGCATCATTATTAGATCACTAATCATTTCACTAGGGCCTATTGAATAGTTTGACCTTAAATCGTTTTTTATTCTGAAACAAAACTCTTAAATCTGATATAAGACGGCTAAAATATGTTTGACGGCCAGACTATGTGTAATTTGCCCATAGTATAACGTGGGTGTGCGAGTGCGTTGCGTCTGATTAGGGCTACCACCCACCTTCTAGGAAGACACCGGACCAACGAAAACGTTTCAGGTAGGACACTTTGCTCCGCTCCGTATCTGACCCAGGAACCAGAACTGCGACGACGGGCCCGAGAAGAAGGACGCCATGTCCTGCTGGGTTCGTTTTCTATGTCATCTAGTTACGGTATTTGGATTACGCCCAGCTTGTGGGCGATTTGTTAGCCAAATTAAGTGGCTTTCTGAAACGGGAATGAAGGATTGCTTTTTGCAGTGTCTGCCGGCGGAGCAGTACCAGACCGATGCCAGTTTGAAGATGTAATTAATGGTGTCCGGAAATGAGGGAAAATTGACGCTAACTGATGGCATGGAAGTCAACTGAGATTTGAATATGGGTTTGAAAAAAGGCATAAGTTTCTTTTTTCAATTGGAATTGCATTTGTCATAGTATAATACTATACAATTCTTATGAAAGCTGCAATTATTTTTTTGACTTCAGCCTGCTTTAAAGATGTTTAATTTTTAACTGATTAAGCTTTTTGCTATGAGTGACATAAGCAAAGTATTTACTCGAAACAAAACACATCACTTTCTATTGTGTATAAGTTCTAATTGCGTGTGTTGCCCTAGCTCCTCCAAGAACTTCATCGAATTTAGACCTGAGGACCTACACACGTGATCTATGATTTATCGATAGTTTTTTTTTTAATGGTACAGTCTCTTAAGCATTTATTCAATCATCGGAATATATAATCGGTCTGTACGGATGTTTTTAGTCCTCCAAGGACTCCATTGAATATAGGAATTAGGATCTACGATCGCAATAAGTGATTTAAGGTTAGTCTTCAAATACTCCAAAGGTTGTGCAGAGGTCGCCATGTTGAATTCCGAAATTGCGCCGGACATCGATTTCCGTAATGCTCTCTTCGTGCCCGTTCCGTGAATACCCAATCTGCAATGGGTTTCCAACGATTTTCCCCAACCGGAATTGAATTAATTGCCTGCATTAAATTGCATAGACTTTGTGCGAATTATTTTAAGTGTACACCTTCACATTGGTTAGCAACGATTAGCACTGGTGGAAAATATTGTGTTCAAATAGAATGACCAAAACTTTCGAGTCCGCACCCTTCAGGTTGTAACAAGCTTGATAAATAGCAGCAGCGAAGGAGAGTCCTGAAGAGAGATTAAACCCATTTTTATCGCTTGTTTACCGTTGGGGGTAGGTGTTTTACTTTACTGGCATGATAAACAATCCCTGAACATCCTATATCAAGGATGCCTCCCCAGGTTTTGGCCTTGTTTAGATGGGTTTTATCCGGCACCTTTAGCCCCCCCGATATAATCAGAGCAGTAGCGGTAGGCGATAAACAGACTCTCATGATGTGTAGCGGATCGTGATTATTACAGAGAGCGATAAGTGAGAGATACTCTCAATTTTCTTAGAATTCAACACCACAGCATGAGCATTGATGACCGAACAACATCTTGCGCCGGCCCCCGCAGGAGCAACATCCCTTCCCTTACACCAATTACACCCATATGATTACCAAAACATAAATCACACCATAGGAATGCAATTCAAATTTAGTCAAATTAAATTCTCTCAATTTCGTGATATGTTGAACCCCTTAGGCCACAACGTTTTCAACCTCTGTTTCCGGTTTGACCTTTGCTCAAACCCATTTTATGACTATAGCAAACATCGTTCCTAAAATTGCACTCCAGCCCTCCATTCTGTGTGTTGTTTCCGGCCGTTTAAATTTCGGCCGCAAATCGATTAGCCTCATATACCTATTGGCTCAGGTTTATACGAGCTGGAACGACTGGTGTTAGTGTGGTGGCACAGTTATACCTACCGCTCGTTGACTTCTGTGACTATCGTAAACTTGGTTCACAGCACCCGGAGCGCTACGCAGCAGCAGCATCGAGCCCACAATCTATTTTCGAAAAACGGCTCACCGGAGAGAAAACAATCGGAATTCAATTTCGCTGGTTCTGTGTTCTGATGGCGGTTGGTGTTGTTTTTTGATTGCTGTGAGGGTGGGCTGGGGTCTATAAAATTAAAGCGGGCTCACGTAAACGTACGCATTTGGTCAGGCCACCGTTGTTGGTTAGGACAACACACGCAATTGTTCCATTTTGGCTTGAAGAGCAGTTAATACCAAAACAAACAAGGCCTATAAAGGGTTCGATGATCAAAGGGAACACCACGGAATACAGTTTGATGTTTTGCCCGGTTGTCCGAATTGGTTGCCAAATGTAATTCCATTGGCGTAGCTAGAGTTGAAAAACTGAAAATAATATGGCACAAGCCTTGCAGAGGATCCAAAATAAAATTTTGAAAATGATTCTGAAGGTATGAGCAGGTGAAATTACCTGTAAAATTCTGCACTGCTACCGCAAATGAACCATTATATGTTGTTAACAAAATGTTAATTGAAGCTTAATTTGGTTTTTCCAAATCAGGATAATACTGTTGCCTAACACAAGAAGTGAATGTAATGTTTGAAATAATAAAAAATGAGAAAAATTTAAAATACCGTCGGACGGGGCTACTTTTGATTCCGGGGGCTACTTTGGACACTCACCTTTTGTATTTATTTGCACCGTAAATATTAATCTGAGCAATTTTATGTCTTCAGCACTTTTATTAACCAATGTATGCTCTACCACTAGGCATGACTTGTTTTTGGAACAACATCAACAATAACAGGGTAAACAAGAAAACATTTCAAAAAAGTCTGAATAAATATTCACAAGGTATAAAACATTGGCTATACAAACATTGTATGAATTTTTTCCATGTCGTTGAAAGTTATTGGGAGCATCACAAAACTATCAAATCGTCATGTTTCATAAAAATCTTGTGATTTGTTTTGCTTAAAATTGTTGTTTTATTTAAATAATTGATCAAAGTAATACCTTAAGACTTTTAAGACCTTTTAAGACTTTTATTTTATTAAAATGTTTTGGTTTGTAAATTTTACAACATTAAAAAAATTAAAACAAATATATGGAAACGTGAATAGACATAGAATACACATATTTCAATACGTACCAATGACAAGATCATAACATCATCTCTAAAAAAAAATATTTTCCGTCGTATTTCGAATCAATTTGCAGTACAAAACAATTGCATTCTTCAATGGCTAAAATAAACTACTTTAAAGCCAGCTCTGAACTGCTAAGAAACTAAAACCATATTACAAAAGCAAACTTTTACTTCTTTACGATCTTTACTTCATAGATCAATTGCGTTTATAATGAAAATTACTTTTAAGTTACAGGTATTAATGTGATCCCTCTGTATATCGTTCATATAACAGTAAGAATAAAAAAAGACAGTTTTTGTACATAACTCATCAATTATCGCAGTGCCTGGTAGTTACATCGTTCGTTTATGTAAACTTAAGAATCAAGCATTCGTAACTGATGGTTCCATTTTAGAGGTAGTTGAAAGTTTAAGTCTCATACCAGGATCAAACGGAAAATAGTGAATAGCAGGTTTCGCTGAAATTTGTTATATATGTGTAATTGTTTCGAGCTTTGCTTTGCAATTCTTTTAAATTATGTTTGTCATTTAAAAAACGTTCAATAACATCACAATGGACGATAATCTTTGAAATCAGTTTGAAATTTATAAAGAAAAACCATTTCATTATCAAATTGGGAAAATGTCCAAAGTAGCCCCTTTTTTGTCTTGAAGGACACGTTTTTTTCGTTATTCAAGCATTTATGTTATTCCTTGATGGATTTGCCTCATATTTTGCGCATTTGTTGCTTACGTATGCAACTTTAATATATGCAAGAATCATCAAAATCTATCCATAATTCTAAGAGTTACAAATCCTCAAAGTTGAAGAATGTGGAAATAATGTCAAAAGAAGCCCCGTTTGACGGTAATGAAAATTAAGAAAAAAATAAACTTTGCTTGGAATTATTTCAGAAATTTCTCCAACATTCTTCAGTTGGTTTCATGTCAGCATCATGGGAGGAGGCAGTCCGCCTGACCTTCTCTGTCTTTACGCCGCTGTGTAATACAATTTCCCCAATAGTGTTCGTGCCATTTGCCTTCGATTGGCCAACGGCAAACTTCATAAACATGTGCATTAACTATTTGGCGAGCGGTTTTGCGTTTTCAGATGAACAAACCCACCATTTTGGTAAGCTTTCAATAGCTATTCTCGCAGGAAGTCATAATTCAGGGACAATACAAGGGCAATAAATCGCCAGGGTTGCAAATTTTAAAACACTGGAACAAAAAGGACACATCATTGCTTCGTTCATAAATCATCTCCGACGGGACGGGAAGAATCAGAACCCCGGGAGGAGAGCCAACCAAAACCGGCAAAAACATCTCTAGCACATTATCGATGCAGCAACCGTCTGGATGCAAGCCAAGAAATAAGCAAAACTATCTCCCATGCTTTCCTCTTTTTGATATGCATATTTATGATGCAACAGTGGACATTGGTGCACAGTGGTCCAAAGCTGACCGGAAATCAATGCAATAAGTTTTCATTTTTTTTTCCCGGTATTATTCTCTTGATATCTTTGATATTATATGCCGAATCCTCGAAACTTTAAACCGATGATAATGATACGAGGAATTGAAATATAAACACTTATTTCAATTCATCGTATCATTATTTTTTTGTTTTTCATCAATCAACTTGGTAAAACCTCGCCAACAATAGACCTATTCATAACCCAGACAACCAGAAATCGCATGAAAGTTCACGTTACAACTCGTTTATTTATACAAATTACATCAAACCCGCAAAACACTGTGGATAAACTCATCAGATTGATGACTTTCCTCGCATAAAACTCTTCTTTTCTGAGTTTACTTGTACATTTTGTTTCGTCTCGTACACTCGTACAAACAAAATCGGATCACTCCGTAGCAGCTGTCAAATCAACATTTGTTATCATAAATTAAGTCGGATAAGATCACAGGTTAGTTCGGTAGAAAATTTATACACTCGCAATGTATGTTATTATTCATCACATAATATATGCACGCATATCGCCTCCAGTTTTGTACGTAGAAGGCCTTTTCGCGACATCTTATAAGTGAAATGTTGCACATACAAAGCCTCCAGGTGATTTCGTTATACGTACATTTTGGTTGTCTGGGAAGACGTTCCAAATCAGCTGATCGGGATGCTCTTTGACAGTTCTTATGGAAATGAAAGCCTCGTGTTTGCACCGGTTTTTTACCAATGCCAACAAATGCATATTCGGACTTGTCACATGAAAAGGCCTAGGGGGAGATCCCCCAGTGCCGGACAGCACCCAATACCGGACAAAGTCGAAACATTGAGAAATCATGGTCCAATCAAGATGGTGTATTAGTAGAAAAAAAAGCTATTATGTAGACTAATGTTTGCGTAGAATAACACATACTTGAAATATGCATGCCTTTTTATAAAAGTAGAAAAGTTTGAAAATCTTTAAAAAAAATGGCGTATTCTCTCAATTTTGAGCCTATTTAATAATTATTTTGAATATGAAAAAATGCTTTGGATCACGCAAGCATGATCGAACATAATCCTTATTTGATAGTATGAATGTATTTTGTACCATAATTGAACTAAATATGGACAAATTACAATTTTCGTTAAGCACCTCCTGTCCCTCAGTTTCGGACAGCTTGATTTGTTATATGATATCTTTGTAATTATTGCGTCAGTGTCTCAAAATACTTTCATTTTTCATGGGTTCCGTCGATCATGGTATCAAACATGCAATAAAATTAAGAAGAATAAACATTCAGAACAACATCGTAAAATGTGCTGTTTTTCATCATATATGGAAGAGGTTTTTGATAGGCATCTTGCAATCTAAAAAAAAACTCAAATTTTTCTTTTAAATGTTGCAAATGCATTGAATTGCAATTATATACTATTCCTATAATAAAAACATTCAATGACGTTCAAATTTACAGATTTTGAGGCATTTTCAGATTGTGTCCGGTATTGGGTGCCACCTTTCAAGAACGATCAATTTGGTGTCAAAATACATCATCAAAAGGCGATGTCGAAATTCATATTTATCTTTTCAAATTTATTGTTGTACACTATAAAAATGATAATATTTATCATAAATGGGTAACACGAGCCCATAAAATCAATAGTTTCGAATTATGAATTTAATGGCTTAAGTGTCCGGTACTGGGGGATCTCCCCCTATATATCGCCAATTACACTGAGAAAAATCTACACGTCAAGGTCGTGTGTTTTACTTATAGATTTGCGCAATGAGGAAACCCACATGATTTGAGTGTGGTAGCCATATGGATTTCATCATTGATTTCACGGTATAATAACATGTGTATCAACATTAGGTTGTCATGTGAATCAAACATGAATTTCCAAATATTAAATCATGAAAACCAACTGATTTGCTTATTGACTTCGAAATGTAGTACCTTTAGATAGTCATGTGTGATAGAACATAAATGTCATGGGACTGAAAGAAGAAATTTGGTAGAAAAACTTTTGCTCACCAAAATATGGATCCGAGGCTCCTCTGCTTTTCGCAAGCTCTCTTGATTTTTTTTTCAAACCCGTGAGCCAGCAACAAGCGGGGCGCCGCAAATCCATAATTTGGGAAGCCAGGGATAAGCATATTCCATTTTTTTCGAAACTGAAAGCCAGGAAAATCTGTTAGTGGAATCCGATTTTTTTACTAAACTATACATTATAATCAATGTTTTCTTATAGAAAGGTAGAATTCTCGTATATCGGTCAACTTCACTAATAAAAGAAAAATCGGATTCACAAATTTTCATCTAACACTTTCAGCTTCAAAATTTGCTTCTTCTCTTTGGAAGCATGATGATGACTGTCGTTCGACACGAGGTCCAACCGCAATTCAGTTCACTATGCATCCCATGGGTTGATCACAAACAATTTAGAAGCTTTGAACATGGAAATCGATAGCATAGCTCATGGATTTCATCATAACAATCTCATTGCGCAAATCAATGAATCGACCAACTTGAACATGATGATTATGACACAAGATAACCATAAGCAAAACACACTGAATCCGTGTTGGAATGATGATCTATGCGTCCATAGGTTGACACATACGAATCTGAAGAGAAAGCTTCGGGAACTTATGTGGAAAATATATGGAATCCCTGTTGTCGGTTGATGAATCAATCCATGAAGCAAAACACAGGAATTTAATGTGTAACACACACGAAGTTTGCAAGAAAATCATAGCAAATCGATATGGACGTTCATGAATCAATCCATAATTTTAAACACACAGATCGAGCGTGTGGATTTTTATCAGTGTAAATCGATTCATGGCCGCCTCTCTACATCCTCGACTGCTACCCACGCCCTCCATGTAGTTCGCGGCCCGCGCTACCGGATTCGTAGCGAATACCATCTTTAAGGCTTCCCCAAATCAACTCGATTTTTTTCAGCGACAGCGAGCCTTTACAGGTCTGTTGTCAGGCATTCTTGCAACATTCCCTGCGCAGCGTTGGGTTCGTCGTAGTATATGAGCTCGTGTTTCTTTTCTAAGCGGGGGCCACAATGGTCCGTCAACTTCGACTTCGACTTCAGCGTTAACGCATCCGTCAATGTACTAAAAACGTTGAGGGATGCGTTAATCCAACACATGCACACAATACTGCGTTGTGTCGTGCGTTGTTGTTATTGTTGAATTGCGTCATTCTCATCGTAGTCTTGTTTACTTACATCAAGTTGTGATCACTTTTTCTTCGGAGTTGAACTTTTGTGTGACGAGTTTCTAGCGGAATCCAAAGTTTGATTTAAAAAAATGGAACACTTCAGCGAAGCAGCGGAAATTCTGGAGGTCGTCTCCGTATTGAATAACTTTAGAACGGTTGTTATTTCTCGTGAATATCTCCGCAGAGCTACTCGCAGGTGAGGAAAGTATCATCAGATTTTTTTTAATTTTAACGGCGTAACATTTCTGATTTTAGGTGGTGGGTGAACAACGAGAGAAAAAAGGATTTTACGAAACCCATTTTCAATTATTGAGAAGCCGAGATCCGGAATACTTCTATAAATCCGTCGGTATGAGTCCGGAACTTTACTGTTGAGTAAAGTTGGACCTAAATTGCAGAAATTTCCTTCCGGAAACCGATTTCCGCAGAATGTAGGCTGTTCATGACTTTAACTAATGTTAGTACATATTTTCATATAAATTCGGGGAATGCGAGAAAGATGATGCTGAAGCTGATTGGTTTCTGCTCGATTAAGGTGGAATAAAATCCGTTTAACATGGTTGCCTTCAACAATTTTTCTATTTTTTTTTTACAGGGTTGCGATGGATCTTCTTCATGAACAATGATCGACCAATCTTCGCGATCCAACATTCGCCAAAATTCATTTTTCATTTTTGCGTCACGAAGAGCATCGCAAAAAGCGAACGGATGCAACGCCGAAGAAGCAAAATGAACACACCGATAAGTGGTTCGCGAAGCCTTTCCCCTCGTAGGATTCATTTATCCGCGTGCTGTTCATTCTCGTGATTCATTGCAAGGTTGCTTCTTTTCGTAAAGTCAAGCAAACACTCCACGCTAAGCCAGCTCCACGCAACGCATGTGTTAAAACTACACAGAATGAGGCAACCAATGCAGAAATGGCTGACTGAGTGAAAATTATGAGTAGGTCGCACTAATTCTATGAGTTGCCGACGTTTTCGCTTTCGGCTGTCCGAGATCGATGGAAAGGGAACTGTCAATGATATCCCGCGTGGCAGCAAACAGTTGGCCGTTGGTAAGATGGGGAGTTTTCTGAGATGTTTTCTAGCGAAAAGCCGGAAGGTGGTCGCAAATGCGAAAGTTTTTTCCACATTTGCTTCCGCTTCGGCTATTCAAATGAAAAAATCTGAAAATCTTTAAAATTGGAATGTTTTTTTTTAATGTTTTCAGAAGCAAAACAAAAATGGAAACGAATTCCGCATTCAAAGCGTTCCTCCTCTGTGCGCAATTCACTCATTCAGTTTTGTTTACCACCGTTTGCACAAAACTGTGTACAGCCCCTTTGCACAGAATCTGTGCTGCACGAAAAGAGGCCAATTTTGTGCACTCGGCACTCATTTTTGAGCGGAGCAAGTTTAGCGTGATTGTTGCAAGCCCACATGAAGATGATCGAAATGAATCTTTTTCTGTTCTTCGCGAAGAGCAGGCAGCGTGGATCGTACCGTTCACATTACCAAGCGATGGAAAATCACCCGATGATAGCGTCGGGAGAAACAGCGATCCGAAAATGAAACACGAACGAATGAAGCGCCCGAACGGTTGTTTGTGTTTATTCGCAGATTCTGTTTTGTTGCCTACGAAAATTCTCGCGCAACTTTTCAAAACGACCTATCTAACAATTCACACATTTCGAGAAAATCGAGCTTGAAGGTTGTGAAAATATATTTTGAAACTGTATCAAAATGAAACAATTTTTCCCCACTATGTTGCTTGCAGAGGGAAGCAATGTAATAGAGTTCAACGTAAGAGTTGACATTTAGACAATTTATTTGTAAATTACACTAAAATTTACAAAAACATCAGATAGGACGTTTTGACCAAAAATACGTACATAGGATGAATCACATAGGTCATTTTGTTTCAATAATTGTTACATTGGACATTCACTTTGGTCATTTTGTTTCGGTTATAGTAACATAAGACATTTTGATTTGTGCACCCAGCAAGCTCATTTTATTGCATTTTGTATCCACGTGCGAAATCATTCAAGTTGAAGTGCTCATTTTGTTGCGGTGTGCCAATCGGAGACACCAGCTGTGATTTGTTTTGATTCATTCGATCCCACGACGTCACTTTTTCCCCTCCGTCTATGTGTCCTATGTAACAACAGAAGGAGGGGAAACGTTGAGCTGTATGTAGGACATTTTGTTCTCTCACTGATCCTCCCTAAATCTTCCCCCCGTTTTTATGAAGGTTTCGCCCACATGATCATGTGTAAGTTTCCCACTGCATGACGTGGTGGTGGTGACGGCTGTGTTGCAATCAGCACCAGCCGTCGGCGGAAACAAGAAATTGCGGTGGGGAATGATGACGATGACGACGCCGTCCATCTTGTTGTAGGAACTTGAGGAAGGAGCCAGCGGCAAACAAATACATACAGCATCTCCTCTCTTCGATGATTGATCGCTCTGCAAATATGTGTGAGCAAGTCACGCATGCACGTTGCTCGTGTTGCTGCCGGGAAGCATATGTATATGCTTGATCGACTATGGATCTGGATCTGATTGATACAATGACATCATGATGCTCAATCTTGTGCTCAATATCATTACCCTACATGCACGCAATGCGCTAATAGTATGAAAAGAGAAGTAGCAGCTGATCCAATCCAGCGAAACGGTAAAACTTGGTTTGGCAAAAAGACCAAAATACAGTTTTGTGTACCTCATTCTCTTTTTGTCACTTGAGCGTTTTCAATTTTGCGATGCAGTGCGACTCTGAAAATATCGACTGAAATGATTGAGAAGCAGTAATTGTGACATTCTATACTTCTAAGTAGTGTCTCAGACACGCTTCTACAAAGCATTCTACCGTTTAAACTCCATTCCAAAGCTTTATTCAGGAACGTCCAATGTAACATTAGAATCGTGTTTATTCATAAATGTTACATAGGGCATATGGTTGGTTTTCTGATCAAAGGTCCAATGTAACAATTATTTAAAAGCGATGCAATTTTAAACATTGGTCATTTTGTTAAGCTTTCAATAGATTAATTTATTGTTAGTATATCAAAACGAGTGTTCTGGTATGCTGCTAAGCGGTGCAACGCAAATGATTTGCAATGATAATCTCGATTTGTTTACATTTGTTACTTAGGACGTTTTGAAAAGTTAGGCGAGAATTCATCGTGCCTCGCGTTTCCGATCGTTGTTCAGCAACATTGTTTTTTTATATATTTTTTTCTAAAATCCTCCAAGATTCCTCTAGGAATTCCTTCAGGGATTTCTCCAGGAATTCCTTCAAGAAATTCAGATAAAAATCGTGAGACACCATTAGTCGCGCGCTGCCTACTACCGTTTCGCCCAAATAGCAAACACAGAATGTTTTACGTTTGTTTGATACATGAACATAGCTCAGTCTTCCTGATAGAGTGGTTTTCGTTACAACGCTATTTGGTTTGCTACATGATCTTCAAATTCCAGTTGTAGCTTTGATGTACCTTCACTTTAACCTTATTCAAGCTATTCGAGTCAACTCATAGTAAACTAAAGATATGCATGGGTCCTCTGTATACGTCATTTCAAGGCTATTTCGTATGGGCGTGTCTACGGTCCGAATGATTACACTGGAAGTTTGTGAAGCACTATGGGATTCTTTAGTGGAGGAAAACATGCCAGAAGTCGATGAAGGTGGATGGAACGACTACAGTCGTGAATTTTATGAAATGTGGAGTTTTCCACACTGCTGCGGAGCCGTCGATGGCAAACATGTCGCCATACAATGTCCGCCAAACAGCGGACTCATTTTGTTGTCGGCGATGCGGCATTCCCTCTAAAAATAATCTACTCCGCCCGTATCCTGGAATTAACTTAAGGTACCCCGGGGCAAGTGAGAATCCGGAGTAAGTGGGGCGTTTCGTCATAGCTCAACCAGGAAAAGTTTTTCATGGGGGTATTCTTCTAGAAAGTTGAAGATACAATGACAAGGAATGTATTTAGTACTAAACATATTGTTATTTTTATTACCATGTGGTTTATGTAACAGTTGTCAGTTCAACGCCATTTTCAACTTGCATGACAAATTGTGACACGTTTCACGTCTTGCATTGACTCGCAAAAAATAAATGTGTTTTAAATCGAATTTCCATCAGTAAGCTATAATTTTTAGTATTATTACAAGCTGCTAACGATTAACCAGTATTTTGTTTTCATTTCATATGAAATTTTCGATGGTCTATCTTACCCCAAAATATATTTGTACCTGGGGTAAGTGGGACCTATCAAAACAAAAACCAGAATCAGAACTTTTCGTACACGTTCCCTACATTTTGCTAGAGAGTAGCACTAAAACATTCAAACAAAAGATTTTTATCAAAAAAGATCAACCTCAAATTACGTAATTGCATAAGATGGAGAAGAAAAGTGTTATTATTCTTTATTTTTTAATTTTTTAAAATTTTTGAAACACGACTTAAAAATTGAACAAACCACAGCTGAAATTTGAAATGCATCATGAGAACGATTACTTTTATATGTTATTTGAACTTTATTTGTTATTTCTACCAAATTAAGTAGTGATGGAAAACAATTCCATCCCATAAGGTGGTTTTCTGCCATGCATATAAATAATAACAAAACATATTTATAATTTCGTCAATTATTGATTGTTTACGTGCTACATTTTAATTAACAACTTATAAATTATATATTTTGAACATGTTTAATTCCTCTTTACGCTTTTATTGAGGAATTTTCAGTTAATATTAAATGTTAGGTGACATACTATTAAATAAAGGGTTTCTTCCTAAAACGTAACATATTTTATGGTTGATTCCTTATGTACATCAAATATGTACTTAAAATTAAAAATCTATGACTTATCAATCCTATTATTGTAATGGTTGACTTACTGATGTGGATTGACGCATGAAACTGGATGTGTCCCACTTGCCCCGCTTAGCGAGGTAGTTGCGTCCATTGGTTCATTCCAAAACATTCTTCCAAGGTTTTTACAATTTCGAAATTATTCGATTAGTTTTATGCACACACCAGCAAATATGTTGCCAAATCGTGATTGTGTTGTTGGATTTGAAAAATATTGACATTTGAAAATTTTATTGAACAATGTGTTTGAACTATCGTTTTTTTCGTTCCCACTTGCCCCGCGGTACCTTATCCATCGTGGAAGAAACGTTCAACAAACGCTTATCAAGAGCCAAAAGAACCATTGAGAATAGCTTTCGCATTCTTGTCGCTAGGTGGAGAATATTGGAAAATACGCTTCCTGATGCTTCCTGAAGCTGAAAAAAATTGTAAAAGCGTGTGTTATTTCATTTATATGAAATTATTTCATTAAACGTCATTCTGCCTTCAAATATTGTTTCGTGGACCATGTGGAGAATGACGGAAACATCGTTGAACTGGATGAATGGTGTACGCTGGTCGATCCGTTGAGAAGCATTCCTGCGGCGTCCATCCACAGAAGAAACAATGCTGGACGATCAGCCTTTAAAAATCGCGATATTTTGGCAAAATATGTGTTAGAGCATCCAATCAACTGAAAGTAATAACTGCGTTGTGTAAAATCCGTACTTGAATTTACTGAAAATTAATGTAAATGTAAGCGATCAGTGCTTTTTCGAAAATAAATAAAACAAATCACGCCACTCTGAAAATACTATTGAATTTCTTCCAACAATACCTATTAAAATAACTAATTTGTAAATGATTATTTGTGATTTGTTTAACATTATTTGTAAATTCGTTAGGACAGTCAAGAATGTTTGAGTAGTCTGTTTGGTTCGAAATTCTGAAGGAATCCCTGGAGGAATCCCTGAAGGAATCGCTGGAGCAATCCCTGAAGGAATTCCTGGGGGAATCCCTGAAAAAAATCCTGGAGGAATCCCTGAAGGAATTCCTAGGACAATGCATGAATAAATGTACCCCAACACAATCTGACACAATAACTTGGGCAATGAACTGAGTTGCACCAGAATGAAAAGAGGACTGCTGGATCTCTGCAGGTTTAATTAAAAAATATTATTGAAGTTATGCTTTTTTTATATCTTTATATATATATATATATATATATATATATATATATATAATATATATATATATATATATATATATATATATATATATATATATATATATATATATATATATATATATATATATATATATATATATATATATATATATATATATATATATATATATATATATATATATATATATATATATATATATATATATATATATATATATATATAACTATATATATATATATATATATATATAACTATATATATATATATATATATATATATATATATATATATATATATATATATATATATATATATATATATATATATATATATATATATATATATATATAACTATATATATATATATATATATATATATATATATATATAACGTAAAAAAAAGAAAATATGTGATCGGAAATGATTAGATCTTTAGTTGTCTTGAACTGCATCTCTACGCCGTCGTCGTGTTTCCGGCGGCGCTGACGATGCCCTGATGGTGTGCTTCCGGCAGGAATGGTGCCGCTGGTGTCAAGCATATTTTCCTCGCCGTTTTCCTCCTGTTCCGCAGCATCGACTTCTGAGTTGGTCTGAGAACAAGGCTGGGAAGAACCGGAAGAACCAGGAGCAGCGTAGTTGGAACATGATCTGAAAAAAGAACATCGCTGACTTTAAGCACTGAATAGGTCAAATAATGAATTTTTGAGTTCTAAATATACTTGGGACTTTTGGCTATATTATGTGCAACTTGACACATAGAATTTAGGAAAAATATGAATAATACAAAGCAAT
The DNA here is from genome assembly GCF_002204515.2 of Aedes aegypti. Taxonomy (NCBI): domain Eukaryota; kingdom Metazoa; phylum Arthropoda; class Insecta; order Diptera; family Culicidae; genus Aedes; species Aedes aegypti. The sequence continues at coordinate 230,861,841 of NC_035107.1, read as the reverse complement.
GTTTTCGAATTATCCTTTTTTTTGGCTGAATATTAGGCATCAAAACAAACATAATATAAGTAAAGGTCCAAAATATAGCCAGATGCCCAAGATGTATCATTTACCCTGTAATAAGTAATACTCACGGTCTTGCTTCCATATGTGCGCCAAGGAACAATAGTTCCTTATACAGCGGCCATCCCGGACACGAGCTACCCCCAGCTCCCGATCGGGAATCGTTCCCCAGTTTGCGTTTCAAACTGCCAAAACGATCCCGGAGGTTCCTCCAGCGGGCTTTTACTTGCTCAGCTGAAAAACAAAGGTTATTTTGAGATTCACGTTTTAATTTATGCAGTAAAATACAACATTTAATAATTACCTGTTTTATTTAGCAACCCCGCAACGTGCATCTATATATGCTCTTTTTTTTGGCGTTCCGGTACACTTTGGAGCCCTTGGAGTACAGACATGGGTACTCCTTTACCAAAACAACCAACTGCTCTTCAAAACTAGCCATTTTTTCATCTTTCACGCGTTGGCTGCTGCGTCAACTTTGAAGATTTTCAAAGTTTAGCTCAGCGTCAGCGTTTTTAGTACATGCGCGCGTTTAACGCAACGCATGATTGTGGGTTGCTGCATTGAATATAAATTGCTTTAAACTTAGCTGTCAGTTAAAGCTGACGGTGAAGTCGACGCTGACGGACCATTGTGGCCCCCGCTTAATAAGCCGCCACACACCGTTCTCCTGCACACCGCCGAAGATTGTCCTAAGCTTTTGAAAATCCTAAGACGTCCTAAGACGTTTGAAAATCCTAAGAGCTTGCAGGTCCTCCTCGAGTATAGTTTTGTACATCGTGCATTTGGTGCGGGAGTGAATCTCTTTTGACCGCAGTTTCTTCTGGAGCCCATAGTGCACGACTTCCACTGATGATGCGCATTCGTACTTCCCGACTAATATTGTTGTCAGTCGTCAACAAGGATCCGGAGTAGAACTCGTCCACCACCTCGAAGGTATCCCCGTCTATCGTAACACTGCTCCTAGGCGGGCCCGACTCTTGTTGCTTTGCGTTTCAGGCGGGTGAACATATCTGCCATCGTTTTAAATTTTCTCCCAATAATAGCCATGTCGTCTGCGGACCAAACAAATTGTCCTGAATCGTGCCTGGACTGTTAAGTCCGCCTCTCCATACGATACATTCAAGCGCAATATTGAACGACAGGCACGAAAGTCCATCACCTTGTCGTAGTCCCCGGCGGTATCCAAACGAACTGGAGTGTTCGCCTGAAACCTTCACACAATTTTGCACACCTTCCATCGGCGCTCTTATCAGTCTCGTGAGCTTCCCGGGAAAGCTGTTCTCGTCCATGATTTTCCAAAGCTCTATGCGGTCAATACTGTCGTATGCCGCCTTGAAATTGATGAAAAGGTGATGCGTTGGGACCTGGTATTCACGACATTTTTGGAGGATCTGCCGTACAGTAAAGATCTGGTCCGTTGTCGATCGGCCGTCAACGAAGCCGGCTTGATAACTTCCCATGAGCTCGTTTACTACAGGTGACAGAGGACGGAAGATGATCTGGGATAATACTGTGTAAGCCACGTTTAGAATGGTGATCGCTCGAAAGTTCTCACAATCTAACTTGTCGCCTTTCTTGTAGATGGGGCAGATTACTCCTTCCTTCCCCTCCTCCGGTAGCTGTTCTGTTTGCCAGATTGTACCAATCAGCCGGTGCAGACAAATGGCCAGCCTTTCCGAGCCCATCTTTATGAGTTCAGCTCTGATACCATCCTTGTCAGCAGCTTTATTGTTCTTGACGAAGGCATTCAATCCGTTGTCCCGTTCTTAATTGCTTGTGCTCTCAGTGAGATTCAGGAGTTCGTCGAAGTGCTGTTTCCACCTTTCGACCACCTGACGCTCGTCCATCAAGATGCCCCCATCCTTATCCCTGCTCATCTCGGCTCGTGGCACGAAGCCGTTGCGGGGTACACTGAGCTTCTAGTACAACTTACGTGTTTCTTGAGACCAGCACAGCTGTTCCATTTCCGACGTTGCTCTCAGCTTCATTGTTCATGGCTGCTTTTACTGTTCTCCAGCAGTCCTCAAGAGGGGCTTCATCCAGCTCACCCTCTTTCTGTAATGCAGCCTCGAAGTGCTGCGCGTACGCAGTTGTGACATTCGGCTCTAGGTCATAGCGGGGTGGTACCGCACGTTGTTGACGACGGAGAGTTTTGGGCGCAGTTTAACCATCACCAGATAGTGATCAGAGTCGATGTTAGCGCCACGATAGGTCCTGACCTCGATAATGTCGGAGAAGTGCCGTCCATCAATCAGAACGTGGTCGATATGTGATTCTGTCTGTCTGCTGGGGTGATCTCCAGGTGAAGCGGTATGGAAGGCTGTGCTGGAAGTAGGTGCTACGAATGTCCATATTCTTGGAGGCGGCGAAATTAATAAGTCGTAAGCCGTTTGCTTTCGTCAGCCGGTGGGCGCTGAACTTTCCAATCGTCGGTTTGAACTCCTCCTCTTGGTCAACCTGAGCGTTTAGATCTCCAATGATGATTTTAACGTCATGGTATGGGCAGCTGTCGTACTCGCGTAAAAAGCGTGTTTATCATCATCAGTGCTTGTGGAGTGAGGGCTGTGCACGTTTATTATACTGAAGTTGAAGAACCGGCTTTTGATCCTCAACTTGCACATTCTCTCATTGATTGGCCACCACCCGATCACGTGCCTCTGCATATCACCCGTCACTAGAAAAGCTGTTCCCAGCTCGTGTGTGTTACCGCAGCTCTGTAGATGGTATGGTCACCTCTAAACGTTCGCACCATTGATCCCTTCCATCACACTTCCTGCAACGCTACGATGCTGAATCCGCAGTCCTTTAGCACGTCGGCGAGTATGCGTGTGCTCCCCATGAGGTTGAGAGATTTACAGTTCTACGTACCGAGCTTCCAATCGCTAGTCCCTTTACGTCGCTGTGGTCTTCGCCGATTTTACCGGTTCGCATTCTCCGTTGATTATTCTTTGCTTGATTTTTTTACGGCTGGCTTGCAGGGCCTGACACCAACCCCCTAGAATTCCGGAGGACCATTTCCCCTATATGTTCGGAGGACCATAGTGCGCAGTTTAACTTAGAGCTCTTCTCTGGCATTCGGACGATGATAAGCCGCCCCTGACATGAGGAACAGACGCTGTTGTGAGCCGCTCCTAACATGGAGTACAGACGCTCCAGGTTTGCTGACGTAAAAGCTAAAGCAAACCCCCCGCTTCCCTGTCAGCATACGACCAAAGTTCCCACCGGGGTTGGTTACCAGATCTTCCCCAAGTTTACTCGAACCCCGGCCAGTACCACGAGGAGGTAGGGATAGGAGTTGCTGGGAAAGAGGCTAAGGACCACACACACAGGGGTCTATTTTATTCCTGCCGGTACGCGAGGTACCAATGATAAGCCATGCCCAGCCATTTACCAAAAAAGATACATTCAACAGGTTTTAATTTCAACGTTCAATTCGTGTACGTTTATAGATTTTATCGAGAATGATAATTCAAAGTTTAGATTCAAGTTTCAATTAGCTGTAAGTACAAATTTTAATTTAGTATAAGAAACAATCTAGTTTTAATTTAACCTTCACTTCACTACGTGTTGTTTCCTTAGCTCGGTAACAATGAATAAGAATGACAATACAGGTCGTCATAATGCCACATTCGTTTTTACCTATACAGATGGGATTCCTTGACAGTTCGCTCAGGCTGTCATTGGAGCGTGACAGGAAGTGCTGCCAGTATCTACACGAGTTGTATCAAGAGTATAAAGATGCAAATATTTTGAGGCGTGTGAAAACAGTAGACTTCAGTGAGCTGGTCACCTAATGCGAATGTCGAAAGAAAAAATTGCGAAAATATTGTTCAGAAGGGGCTCAGCTGAAGGTCAGCGATGTTGTCAGGTCCGTCCCACTCGGGCTCAGATTGGGTACCACTTCTAGTACTGCATTTGGTCCCTCGGTAGTGCAAAAGGTACCCAAGTTTGACAGATCGCAGTACACTTTGAACGGCATTCTAGATTACCTTTTGAGCCATAAAATTTTGGGCAACTGCAAGGGACATGGGGGTCTTTAATTTGTCTTTGATGTTGTGGAAGACTACGAAAAAAGACTGGAACGCGCAAAAATTGGTCGACGAAAAAATCGTATTTTTCAGTCAAAATTCATAATACAAAAACCTTCTTATTTTCTTGGTAGCTTAATTCATATATTTAAAGGAAAAATGTTCGTTTATTATTTTGGTTGGCCAATTCCGATCTACTGATACTTTAGGCTAAGCTCTGGGCTGCTGGGTGGTTTGTGGTCTTTGGGTGCCAAAACCACATTTTTCGCATCGTGCCACACGAATGCTTTTTTCCACAGTGAAAACTTACCAAGTCTGGTCAGAACAACACAGTTCTATTATATTGCTACAGGGATGGTAGCAGTCGATTTTTGAGGCAGTCCTAGACGTAGTGATGAAAATGTCACTTTTTGGACCACACGTGCATATGGCATGCCGGACGAGGTATTGTTTCGGGAATTTCGATAAATTGATTGTTTAAAAAAAAATCGGCCTCCTGATGAGATATACAAATCGTGTTCCGACGGCTGCTAGGATTCGTGCGAAAACGTCGGATTCTCTTGCTGCGCGAGCAAAATTTTGACACACTGCCCCTCTTACTTGTACGTCATTTTAAGAACTGGAGCGCAAAAGGTGAAAACTCATCATAGCAACCATATACTCAACTATCAAATCCTGCATTTCAGGTTATTTTTGATACATTTCCGATAGAAACACATCAATTTGAAGTCGACCAATTTTTGCGCGTTCCATTGGAACAGAACCTGGCGCCCCTAAACGTCTGGGGCAACTCGAGGAAGAATCAAGGTAATTTTGAATTAATTTTGACGTATGGGATGTATCGATTTCTGGTGTCGGCGACTATTTCTAACAAATTTCCTTCAGAAATCGTGTCTTGTCAATGAATGAAGATTTTCGAACAATTTGAATAAGATTTGAACTTTTCGCCAACATTTGTATGAAGTGCGACCACTGCCATGTCAACGCGATACTGCTCTGCAACTTTCGATGATGCGCTCAGCTGCCACGTGGACGGAATGAGTCAAATCTGTCCAGCCGGGGCGTCGTCGTCGTCGTTATTGGAGTTGGGATTTGACGACCGGGAGAAAAAAAAAACTGGAAAGCTTTGCAAAGTAGAAAATCGCACCATAAACAAATTCTCACAGCAGTGGCCAACAACTCCCTTTGGTGGGTATTGTTTCTAAACGCAGAAAGCTGAACAGCAGGGCGAAAATGATTGTTTGGGGAAAAGTGGAAACTTTTTTCCCGGCAAAGTCTGGGGAACATTGCAGTTGTCATTCGATGTACTTTTCCGAGCATGGGAGAGGAATGAAAATTTTTAATCAACTGTATCCTGTATGCTATTCGGAGATCCCGGCAGAAGTGGTTCGGGGGTATATATAGACAACAACCACTCTGCTACAACTTCCATGTCCTGCAAGCAAGTGACATGTGAGCGAAATTTGACAAAGCAATCGCTCGGAAAACAGCAAGTTGTTATGACCAGTCGCCACTGTGTGACGCTACGATGCATTTGAGGGAACTGAACCACACCACTCTGAAAATGGATTTTCACGAGAGGGACAACTTTAATCAAGGTGGACAAATGACGGTGATCGTTTGATATATACGACTTGTATTTCAATGCACGAAGCTTCTTATTCAAAGAAATATAGTCGGCAACTATGGAGAGCTTTAAGAGATCTATAATTTAATTATTTGTCTCTTGCTAGAAAACACTTGAACGCAAATAATCAGAAACAAGTCTTTTAAATATGTCAAGGTTCAACATATACGTATTTAGACACTCAAGTGTATATGTCAAAAGGATACCCAAGTAACCTAAATCAGCACTAAATCAGCACCCTCAGGAATTTTAATAGCACTACAAATGTTTACACGCCTAATAACAGCACTTCAACCGCATATAAACGCTATTACTGCACTATTAATGCTTCTTATCTTTCTGCATACAGGCATTAAATAAGCACTATATTGGCTCTATATTCAAAAATAGAGCAAGTTTTATTGCTATCCCTGCATGACTGTGTGTATCAGTAGTACTATTATAATGCCCGTTGTGATGCTGATTTCGAGCTTTTTATTATTTCTTATGATCACTGAGGGCCTTCCTTAGCCGAGTGGTTAGAGTCCGCGGCTACAAAGCAAAGCCATGCTAAAAGTGTCTGGGTTCGACTCCCGGTTAATCAAGGTTCTTTTTGTAACGGAAATTTCCTTGACATAGAGGATCATCGTACCTGCCACACGATATACGAATGCGAAAATGGCAACTGACAAAGAAAGCTCTCAGTTAATAACTGTGGAAGTGCTCATAAGAACATTAAGCTGGGAACCAGGCTCTGTCCTAATGAGGACGTAATGCCAAGAAGGAAAAGAACATCACTTGGGCAGTTCGGTTGAAGCGAAAGTGAATATGGCGCCACTAGAACCATAAATCGCATCGATCATCGGTGAACAAGGTCACAGCAATTAACTTTAACAGATTTTGCCAAATTAAGTCATTTGCGAATGGCAATTCAAAGCTGGGAGTCGCCAAGTCTGGATCGCCATAAACAAATCTCATACTTCACACCGAACACCATTAATCATCCCGAACAAGTTAGACAGCGACATCGTGTAGGATGCCTCGTTTGGAATGGTAACACGGTTCCCTCTCGTGTTTTCACACCAAACACTCCAACTGTCTCATTACAAGCAACAACATGCTTCGCGGTTAAGCACTCGAGAGCAGCACAGTCTTTCAAAGTGTAACAACTTATGTTCTTATGTTCAACCATCTGGTGACGCGGGGGTGAGGTTATTAGAGCAACAAATCTTTGGTGGTTTCCAGTTACGGCGATAGTATGACATGTTTTAGTTGAAGTTTTAACTGAACATGGGTGCTGTAGTAATCAGAGAAAAACAAGCGACTTGATTTATGGTATTTTAAAGATTGTTATTGAGGGGAATAACGTGAATGGCAGGTTATGTTGCGGTTGTTTGTCCTCTCTAACTACTAGCAGCATTATTTTCGAACCACAAAAATGTAGTAAAATCGAAATAACTTCCGATATTTTTTCATAATATATTCACAAGTTTAAAAAAAAACTTTAGAGCCTGTGTCAATGGGTGGAATATCTACAAACCCAAAATCTGTTTGGGTCTGGGTGGCGCGTGATACCCTACTGTTCTGAAAATTGTTAAATATGGTTTCAATTCATTGAAATTAATTTTTGAGAAAAGATTGCCAAAGCCCAATTATGGTTTTAAATAATTGAGAGCTTATTCATTTGCCTTTTTATTTATGCAAAAACAACTGAAGCACTTTTGAAATTCAAAGATATTTGTCTAATGAACACACTTAAATTAGAATGCCGAATCTCGGCTAATTTTAACCGAGATCCGCACAGCCGAGAAGTCGGTAAATAAATTTCCTGGGTTCTCAGCAAATAAAAGCCGAGTATCAGTAAATCTTGCTCCGTTGCTAAGCAACCGGACAATTTTTTAGCTGAGTCTCGGCTAAAATCGGGAAACCGAGATCCGCACAGCCGAGCTCGTGAAAAAAATCTAAGGTTGAAGCTCTATAGTTTAATTTTTGAATAGCGTACTTTTTCATATTGCAGTTTATTGCTTTAAAAAAAAAAAGCGTTGTTCAAGTTTGAGTAACTTCCACACGGGTAAAAATGCGGCACTCGAAATAAGGAGAATGAGTCATGATTTCGGGAGGAAAGTGTGTTTTCATGTTATGAAAATACACCATGACCAAAAGTCATGAAATCATGAAGCATTTTACCGTAACGCCGGCTGTACGTTACGTTTTCAATTTATAGCGAAGAAAAATGTCAGTTGGAATCCTCAAATCATGAAGCATGTATGCTGGAACCATGAATAAAATTCATGGAAACATAAGCACAATTCATGGATTTAGTCATCTGTCATTTATGATTCCTATTTTTGATACGAAAAGTGGCAATTTCGGTCATGAAATCATGAAGCAGGAACCCTGAATCATGAACTTAGTTCATGAAAACGGAACATTATATGTCAATTTAGATCCCAGTTTATATTTGCTATTGATAAACAAATGAAATGAAAATTAAAATCGGTGCGACTTTTGTGCCGGTAGTTTCGTAATAAAACGCGAACAGATTTCACAATTGTCAACCTAACGAGTGCCAATCTTTAGCAGGAACGCGAACATTCAGTGGTTAGGTTTGTACGCAAAATATTGTTTCGAACATCAATTGATTTGACAAATGGTCCCTGGGTTCACAAAATGCTGGTGGATTGCATGAGTAATGGAGCACTCCTTAACAACACTGTGGATGTGGAAAGTGAACTGGAACATCCGGCTGCTGAAGGCCTTTTGTGAGCTGCTCTGCTATAGGGCATAGGGAAGGCATCACAATCTTCGCTCTAAGTCAAACATTGTCCGGTTCTGCAAAATCAAGATGAAGGCTTGTATGTATATTTTGGAACATTTAATAGCTCCGGCAGATTGATTGTGTCGTGACACAATGTGGGAACTTACGGAAATCTCGCCAAGAATGTCAGCGATACGATGGCAAGGTTCCGAAAAGCAGCGTCTTCAATTTAAACTTTTTCAAAAACAAAACTTTTTTATAATTTCACCAGAAAAATCACCGATCGCCATGAGACGCGTTGACTAAGATGAAGAAAGTGACAATTAGATTTGTGTAACGCCCTGAGCATACAAATTCTTGCATAATAGTCACGGTTTCATGATTTTAGTCATGATATCATGAAACATAAAATTTTATGAATTCATGACTTTTTGTTCATGAATTTAGCAACCGATTTTTTCCCGTGCATATATCTAACCATTACATATACATTACAGTTGAATTGGATGGACAAATTTAGCTGTAATACACGGAAAAATTATACGTTTTCTCGATTGGAATTGAACTCATGTCTCCAAATTAGCTAGACAGGCGCGACACCGCTACGCCACGAGAGAATTCAAGAATGCACAAGTTGACCTAAATTCGATTTGAATTCAATCACGAGGTTCTCTTTTGCAAACTGCAATTCTCTTGCATATAAATAGATACCCAGCCCTTCCAAACATTATGATTCTCATCAAGAAACTTTGTTACTTTTTCGCAAATTTAAATTAATGTCTATATTTTCGTTAGTTAATAGTGTACAGTTTCCATCATCATCAAAAAATTTAAACGGAGTCAAAAATGCGCCTCAAATCTCGATTGTTGAAATAGTAAGACTAACTTTGCCCTTGGAGTAATGGAAAACCAAACACTCAGTTAAATTGAGCCTTCAAATTATAGTACAACCCTTCTATTACACCACCTTCTGTCGGGAGGACAATCAATAAGAGCTATCATTTTCGGCCATAAAACAAGCCCTGCGTGTTCTAAAATAAATAACACCTTATCCACGAAGACGGTAGCCATGCACGGTGGTATCAGAAGATACATACTAAAAGGATTTGAAACAGCATTTCCTGGAGCAATTTAGAATCAAGGTTCCGATGCATGCCGTCGTTTAAATAACATCCTTTGTGCTGACTCTTGTATCAAACCCTAAATTAAGCACATTTTTAGAGGCTTCCGATTGAAACACCCCCAAAGATGACAACGTAAATTATGTATGTTGAAGTCGATGTCGTCGTCAGTATTAGTTTTAATGATGAGTGTCAGTCAATATGCACGAGAGGACCTTGAAATTATCGTTGATTAAAAGTGGTTTACTTTTGCTTTTGTTGGAAGCTAGGAGTTGCGGACTCGAACATTTAAGTTATTCGAATTGAACACAAACTTTTCCGCGAGTGCTAACCGTTGTTTGTTTGGTTGTCTCGCAGGAAACCACTGTAAAAGTGCACCCTTAAAATACTTTACACAAATCTTCAACATTTCAGTGTAGGAAATTACCCCAATAAATAACAGTTCTTAGCGGTATGCTAGTTAGAAACAAATTTCAGAAACTTTGTAAAATACTCATGCATAACTTAGACCAAGTACAAATTTTATTACAGTTGGTGGTCTTTGTGTTATTTAAATTACATAACATTTTTTAGCGTGACGGAATCATGACCGTACATTTCTTAACAGATTAACAGTTGCCTGGCTGTTTGTTGATTACCAATTCGCATCCCCCAGGTTAGAAGTGGGTAAAATTTCGAGCAATCTACATAAAACAAGATCATGAGATTGATGAGAAGAAGAATGATATTTATGGTAAAGATATACTGGATGGTGGGGTGTTGACGACCAGTATATCTTAATTTCGGAAAACACTTTTGATAAGGGCTCAATTTGTCAGTGACACTTTTCTTTGGCTTGGGCTACCAGTCCGATGTCCTCCTGGAACTACCTCATGGTATTACTACAGGAGGCAGAGGGCTTGTTGATGCCCCTACGCTAATGCGCCACCTCTTGCTCTTTTCGAATTGGCTGCAATTTGTCTCTTCAACGTCACTTACATTTTGGGGCCGACTACACGCCTGGGCCATGTGAGAATTTTTCGATGGATGCGGCTGTGTTCTGTTGGTGCGCTTGACTCCATTTTTCTGCTCGTCATGCTCTACGGGCCGTTTGGATGCCGAGGTCGGTCTTGCGATTCCGGTTGAGGGGTATCTATCGGTTCTCAAGCGCCCCGACGACCCAAAGCCAGCGGTTCGTCGTGATCGATACTACTCGGCTTTGTTCCCGACAGTGAAGTTAGCCTACTCCGATGGAAAGTACCTCGACGGAGGAATATCTCCCGAACTCGGTAACGTCAGCAGTCGATAGCAGTCGATGTCTTCGGACAGGATGATGCAGATCGGGATCATCCCAGCAATTACGCATGCCGCCTCCGACATATAGTCCTGTACGCGCTCACCACTCGCATGATGATGAGTCGGAAGGCTCATGCAGCTGTTTAACTTATTCCGATTCCGCTTGGTCTGTAGCGCCGTGCCCCAGGCTGGCGCACCGTTTCTTAGTAGCGATGTTGATACGACAGCCAGAAAACGCCTCTTACTACTTCTAGGACCACCTTTGTTGGGCATATGTCTAGCATTACGCCCAGGTGTTTCAACTTTCACTGTGATGCTATGTCATGCCCCCCAACAGTGATCTCACCGTGCATGACTGCTTTGCAGTTGTTAACTAGCAGCACCTCTGTTTTGTGGAGGGCTATCTTCAGCATGACTCCCTCCATCCAATCTTCGACAATACCAATTGCCACCGTTGCCTGCATTTCTACTTTCTCCTACGTCTCGCCTATTACCGTTAGGACGACGTCATCGGCGAAGCCGACAATCTTGACCCCCTTGGGTAGCTCCAGCGATACGACCCCGTAGTACATCGCATTCCACAGCATTGGTCCCAGTATAAAACCTTGTGAGAGTCTAGCCGTTATTCTTCACTCCTTCGGGCCGGCGTCGGTTTCATACCTCAGTACACGGTTTTGGAAGTAGCTCTTCAAAATCTGGCACAAGTAGTCGGGAATTCGCATTCTGTAAAGCGCAGTGGCAATGGCCTCCCAGCTGGCGCTGTTGAACGCGTTCTTTACATCTATCGTGACCACGGTGCAGTAACGATCTCCTCTACGCTTTTGTTTCAATACTTTCTCGGCCCTCTCGAGCACTATCCGAATTGCGTCCACCGTCGAACTTCCTTTCCGGAATCCAAACTGCCTTTCTGATAGCCCGTTCTCGCTCTCTGTGCATTTCATCACCCTGCTGAGGATATCCCGTTCCGAGAGATTACCGAGTGTATCCAGTAAACATATAGGCCTATATGATCCCCAGGCGGTTTTTCTGGCTTCGGCAACAGTACCAGTTTCTTTATTCTTCATATTTCTGTAAATTTACCTTCGTCCAGGTAATTCTGCAAAACCTTCCTTACCATATCTGGATACGCAAGGACCGCTGCTTTGAGTGCCACGTTGGGGACTCCGTCCGGACCCGGGGCTTGATCAGCTTCAGCGCTTTCATAGCTGCTATAAGCTCCTCGTTGGAGATCTGGCGAGCTTCGGGATTTCCTACCTCTTCATTGCCATATGGTGTGGCCGGCCACATTGTAGGATCATGCTTTGGGAATAGACCATCGACAATGACTCTCAGTTTGTCCGCACATGTTTCGGCCGGCGTCGACGGGCCCTTTGTTTTCGCCATTATTACTCTGTAGGCATCCCCCCAAAGATTAGCATCAGCTGTTCGGCACAGCTCTTTGAAGCAGTTGGACTTGCTCAGCATAATATCTCGTTTTAAAGCCGTCCTGGCTTGCTGGAACACAATTCTTCGCTCTTATCGGACTGCCTCGTGCCTCGCTCTCTGATATCGTCTCCTCGCTTGAGGACAAGCGGCGCGAAGAGTGCCGATTGCCTCGTTCCACCAGTATACGGGACGCCGGTTGTTTGATGGCCTCCGTTTTCTTGGCATTGTTATGTCACACGCCTTGACTAACGCCCTTGTCAGCTCCACCGTCCTTGTTTAAGGCCTTCGTCTTCCACTGCTGTACGATAGTTGTGGTTCTCGGCGTTGCCGCGCAGTCCCGTTGGCCAATGGTATAGCGGATTGCCTGGTGATCGCTATGTGCATACTCCTCACTTACCCTCCAGTTCATGTTACCCGCCAGCGATGGGCTACACCATGTGAGATCGATCCGTTTGTCCTAAATGTGCTATCAGTTCCTTCATTGCACAGCTGGAGATCTAGCTTTGTCAAGGCCTCCCCTGGTATTGGTTACCCTGCTACCCCACTACACAGCCCATGCATTGAAGTCTCCTCCAATTAGTACTGACTTCCGTACGACAAGCTCAAACATCCGCCTAAATTCGTCGAGCGTCCACCTCGGAGGAGCGTAGCAGCTGCCTACGTAGGCACCATTGACTTTCACGATCATGAATCCTTCTTTGGTACTAGAAACCACTGCCGGGAACCTACCCATCATCATCTGTATCGCCGCTATTCCCGACCTGTCCGCCAGTTGACATTATCGAGCGGTACTCGATACGGCTCAGCTATAATCGCAACGTCGCATCTTGCTTCCGTTGTTGACTGCCACAACAGTTGCTGTGCAGTGTCGCAATGATTCAAGTTGATCTGCGTTACTTCCAGTACTGTCGTGATGCGATCGCCTTCCTATACGCTGGACACTTAAAACCGCCCGTTATATGGGCGTTTCCTTCCGGTTTACAGAGTAAACACTTTGGTCGCTTCGTACAATCTTTCCCGAAGTGCCATTTCTCCCCGCATTTCCTGCAAAACTTGGATCGGTCGGGACCGTTACAGATTGCCGCCTGATGTCCGAAGTCCATGCATTTAAAGCACCTCATCGGTGGCCTCTCGGCTCGGGAGACGAGTCTCAGCGGACAAACCGACCATCCAATTTTCACTTTTTCCTTCTCCACTAGTTTGTTGGCTGCGGCCACTGGTAGCCAAATCGTCGCTAGCTGTGTGCCATCGTACGACTTTGAAAGTCGGATTGCCATGTCCACATTTCCAATGTCGCACTGTGATCCCAACTCCTGTTGCAGATCATCATTGAATGTGATCTCGTCCAGGTATCTGCACTCAACCACTGCCTCCTGAGTTAAGGCATTTACGCTTGCCTCGTTGGCCAACGACTCAGCAATCAACTCCTGGTAGGCCGAGCTTTTGATCACTGGATCGTTCTTCAGCTCGAAGAGCATTTCTCCGTTCTGAGTACGCCTCGTTCTGACCACGTTCTCTCCAAGATCTTTTAGCTTCGGAACCTCTCTGACTTTGGTCGTTTGCCTTAACTAGTATGGCGTCCCCCTTCGACCACTCAAGCCGTGGGCGGCTAGTCTCTTTCTTCGTACCCTCCTTTTTCCTTCCTCTTCCTTCGCCATGTTTCTTTCCTCTGTTCATCTGGCTTCATCGTTTTCTGCTCCGTTCAACAGGTAGTTACCCTGCTCGTTTTTCTGTTTTTTCGAGCCCGCTTCTTCTCCTGGCGAGTCTCTATCACGCTTCTTTGACTGCTTGTTGGCATGTGCCTTAGGGGTTTTAAGCGTATCAGCCACTGTTTGTTCCTTAGCATTTTGTAGTGCCTTTTCGGCTGCCTCGGCTCTCATTTTTAGCGCTTTCTGTTCGATTTCGGGTGCGTTTATGGCGGATTTTATGCTCGTCACTAGACTTCTGATCTTGTGATGCATATTAGTCTTGTCCTTCATGTACTCGTAGAGTTCATTGACCTTCTTTTTCGCCTCCATTAACTTTGCATTCCGCGTTAGGCATTCCTGGCAAATGCTGTTGCTCGATTTCGGTGTGAACGATTGGCCTTGAAATCCTAGTCCTGCTTGGGGTCTAGAATTCTCACCTTGCAACGCCCTGCTGCTACTTGCTGGTGTCTCCTGCTGTGCTACTGGCGAACGTTGTAGCTTTCTCCTTCTTGTGAACGCGTTTGCGTTCTCACCCTCTGCTACTTCAACCTCCATTACGGTATTATCTTGGATGTTCTCCATGTTTGTTGGGTCCCCCCTCCAAGCTGCTATCTTCCTCCGTCGTAAGTAGTCGCCTTCGTAATCCCATGGTGATCATTGAAGCAGTGAGAGCCATGCTAGGGTTGACACCGTCCTTCATGGGGTACCGTGTTCAGAGCCTGATCAGCGCAAGACAGGAAACGTTGAACTGTGTCTACTTCCACCAGCTAAGGTGGCTGATTTAGAACGTACTCGAAGACAACCGCACTATTAGCCCACTCGCCGTTTCGGGGAGGTGCCATCTGCCTTTTTTTTTCGGTGGTGGATCCGCTTTTCTTCGGCTCTCGCTACCCTGCACCGCTCTCTGCTTTGTCGGGTACCGGCAACAAGCATACGGCTTCTGGTGATATTCTTCATGTATGTCACTTTCTGGTACCCTTCATCGAACCTGTCGTTTCGTCTTCGTCGTTGACCAGTGCTTACCACTTCCCGCACCGTTGTTGTCACAGCTTCGTGGATGGGGTCTCACAGGCTGTCGACATATCCACAAACGTTTATTCTTTGCAACTACCCGTCTAGTACGTACAATAATTCCTTCCGGCCAATACCAAGAATCGCCGACAACACTCGAGACAGTTTTTTGTGGAGCAATTGACTGTATATTTTAATTGTCGAATTTACGGCTAAGCAGTCTTGGAATGATTAAAACGAGTTATGTTTCAACCCAACGTTTCGACACGGGGATTGTGTCTTCCTCAGGGGAGATTAATTTGTCGTTTTTTGTCTAGTGTTTGGTCTAACTTTTAACACTAGACAAAAAACAACAAATTAATCTCCCCTGAGGAAGACGCAATCCCCGTGTCGAAACGTTGGGTTGAAACATAACTCGTTTTAATCATTCCAAGACTGCTTAGCCGTAAATTCCACAACTCGAGACAGTTTAACTGACAGTAACGACACGAAAGAAAGATGTGTGCAGGTTGGAAACTTCTCTGACATAACGTTATATTTCATCCTCGTTTTGTTCATACGCGAAAGGAGTGACGCAGAAGGACTCCAGTTCTTGAGAATCTGGTGTGATTTTGGCGACTTTCAACGATGGAGCTTCTGGTCTAGCCTTAGACACTCCATTTATCGATCTTCCAGAATTCGTCACATACATCTTATCAACGGGAAGTGCGGAAAGATTGGTGATCCTATCCGTATGCTGACGAGAAGATCTGTCGTTTTGAGCAAACGTTTGCTTGTTGGTAGCGGCAGGATTGGGAACAGAGCCAGTGGACTGAAGAATTTGCGCAAGACCTCGAACAATTTATCGGGTTATCAGTCGTATCGTCCAAAGTCATCTCATCAATTCGTTGCAAAAAGTTTGATTGAAGCAAGTCCGTTGACGATTTAGATTGCTGATTTGGTCCAAATATCGTACTACTGATTTTACGCAGATTTTCTCCATAGCTCCCTAGATGCGTGTTCATGGAATTTGTGCGAATTAATTGCTTATACAAAATTCGCGCAGCCTTCATAACAGTTTTATCCCGATCGTAAACAGCCAGCTCAAAATTTAGACGGCAGGAATCACAAAACCAATGTACCGTAATCCGGGGTATCATTGATCAGCGGGGTAAAATTGATCGGAATGACTCACCTCGTGAAAAGTTCGAACTATCGTTTGTTGATGGAACATTTCCAAATTATGAATGGTGCCTCTTTTTATTATATTCATAATCTAATGAAAGTGAACATTTTTGCGAAAATTGCGCTTACCTTACGCGTAAATTTGTTAACTTTTTGAAAAAATGATTTCTATGGGTAATGATGACACTACCGAAGATTCATGTCTCACATACGTTCTGCAAACGTTATGAGTAAGGAAAATGCGGTTCTTACTAAAAATGGCATCGTCGAAAACGATTCCGTTGTCAAAACTTTTATAATTATGCTCATTTAGGCGACATTAACGAATTACTGTTAAGAACATAAAATTCCATTAGGAAATTGCCTACCTTTAGGCGTATTCCGTGGTTTGAAGTGTTTTTAATTTTAAAATATCTCAAAAATTAAATGACTTATAAGGGTTTGGGCTTCATATTCGGCTTCGGGGGCCGTTGGTTGGTTGGTTTGACTTCATTAACGAGATTTTTAGCCCTGGGCTAGTTCATCTCGGGACCAACGGCTTTACTTCCCTTCCGAAGGAAGTCGTCACTATAACTTTTTACGTCATAAGTGACTATGTCGGGGATGGGATTCGATCCCAGGTCCTCGGCGTGAGAGGCGAGTGTTCTAACCACTACACCAGGTCCGTCCCCGTTCGGGGGCCGTGATTCAAGTAAGTAACGACATTTTCAATATTACCGAACGTTGTTTACATAGGTGATCAATGTTACCCCATATCAGCTGAATAAAAAAATCGTTTAAAACATTTTTTTAAACATGCTTAGATCTTTCAAAAAACAAAATACAATATACAGTCACGAACTATGGATGGCAGTACTTGTTTTAAAAATATAAAATTTGCAACATTTGCATTTCATAACGAAATATTCGAGAAATATTCAAAAAACTGATCAATGTTACCCCGGATTACGGTAGTCCAATTTTTGCCGTCCAAAATTTCCAAATCTGAGATATGTCGCCCATCAACCAGCACGTAGTCTATTTGGGAGCAGGTATCGCCAAGGGGGGGGCCTTAGGTTGCAGATATTCTTTCGTTCGAAGTAGGTACTGCTGATTGCCATCCCTCTAGCAGCAGCGAAGGTTACTAGCCGCAGGCCATAAGCAATGGTCACGGAATGGAGACTTTCTGTTTCAATGACGGGTCGGAAGAAGACTTCTTTCCCGATCTGTGCATTTGCGTCGCCGATGACTATGTATCTTGTTCTGGGCACTCTCCACATGCCTTATAAAGGCTCTCATGGAATTTATCCTTCATGTCATCGGGCTTATGATTAGTTGACGCATATATGCTGGTCAGGCTGTAGTTGAAGAACTTGGCCGAAAGATTTTTTAAGCCACCCTAATCAAGATACATTTAATATCAAACTACTTAAACACACACATAATGATTAAACATTTGAAAACAACCATTTTATCAAGTATGACGAAATAGGGAACTATTACGTCCATAACTTGTGCATATTTATACCTCGGATCATAACTAACGTCCTATAAAGCAGCAAGGAAATTCTAAGACGTATTATTGTCGGAAGTCGTGCTTACTACAGACTCCACAAGACGTCACGGTCTAATGAAGTTCTCCCTATACCAAGTGTACCATGTACAAGAAGCTGATAAGACCGGTAGTCCTCTAGGGCATGAGACGTAGACATCGCTCGAAGAGGACCTGCAGTAACGACGCTTACGATGATTTTAGCAAAGTATGTGGAAACGGCTTATAGAGGAAATGAATAAACCACGAGCTTGCGCAACTCTATGGTGAACATCAGAACTAGAAGGGTACGATGGGCGAGGTACATTGTGAAAATGCCGAACAACAATCCCACAAAAAAAAGGTGTTCACCTCGAATCCATCCGGTACAAGACGAAGAAAGATGCAACAAGCTAGATGGTTTGACCAAGTAAAGCAGGATCTTAAAAATTTGGAACGATCGACAAACTGGAAGCTCATACAGCCATGGACGGAATTTGTTGACGTAACATTGTGGCGCAGGTCATTTTGGAGGACGTAATTAGGTTCGTTCGAGGATACATCTTTTGACTGGTCAAATTTGGGTGTATCAAAGACAATGTGCGATTTCCTATTTCCAATCAGCACCTAATAATTATCTGCATCTGCTTTTACGGTGATTCACAACTGCTATGGGTAGGTAATTATGGCTTCCGCTTTCTACCCTTATTATAAAATACGATGTCTTACTTTTATTTTGTCTTCAACATTCCCCGAAAACCCTAGCAGTAAACTATGCACTTTTCTAGTTTCCAAAAAAACGACAGAGCAATTTGCCGAACGGAACTTTTCATCCGGTGTAGTTCCATAAAAACTTAAAAATGGAAATAAAAAATGAACAATTTGATCCAGCACCATTGTATCGCAATCAATTCGATTCCTTGAAGCACCGACTTTGGCCGAGTCATAGAAACAATTTCCCAATCCCCAATCAAAATTCCAACCGAGAAGTAATCACTTGCCAAAAGTTGCACTGCCTTGTAGAAGAAGGATTCCGTTTCCCAGCGATCTCCGAAAGGAATCGATCCGACATTCCATTGCCTAGAATTGCGAACACCCATTTTGCGTGGTGCCGTTCGGTTCTGCAATTTCTTCAACCGAAATCCATCCAGTCTGCATATTTCCAAGGAAACAACACCCGCAGGCCATCCGTCTTCCGCTCGGCCCAATAATGCCACAGTGTGCATGCAGGTCCAAGTTCGGTGATTATGGGTCCCAATATTTGCCATTAGCTACTGTTTCAAGGTTCAATCTCAAATTTCGCTCGTATGGAAGGGAAGAAAAAAAAAACATCGGATACAAAACCCAAATTCGGTGATCATTATTTCGTATCATCCATTAGAATTGACTCCGACGCAGACGATGGACACAAAACACTAACATGGCACCGTGCGGTTTGCTAATTGACTTATTCCGTTTTCGGCCCTTAAGGATGGATTCGGGTTCGACTTCTCTGCTGCATTCCAATGCAGCCTAACTGGGTCTGGGTCTGCATGAAGACGAGCAGAAATGGTTGAAATAACGGTAACGATTCGTCACTTTTTTCCGAAACTTGGATGATTCAGTCTGATAAGAGCGTAACAATCAGTGCTTACAAATTTGAACCTTCTTTATCTGATGCATTGTTGTATTTTTCTTTTTGTCGAGGGACGAAAGTTGTGTGTTGATTTTGAGCCACTTATTTGAAAAATTGAACTGATGCAAATGTGGTTCAGGTAAATGTGGAGGTTTTTATTTGTTAATCCTAGTACCGTAAAAAATAGTATCTTTGAGATGCGCAACATCAGAAGGCCGGCTCCAAAGGCACGTTCCCCACCAGTTGGGAGATTTGTGCCATCAAGTTCAAGACCTCCTGTCGTATACGAGAGTACAATTTGCAATTAATCATGGTTCTGGTAGCGGCACCACATTCACTTTCACTCCAAACAAACTGGATCGATTGCAACATATTGGATATTTTAAGGTCTGTTCGTACGATGCGTAACCTGGCCCTTCTTTCTCGCATCTCTGCAGAAGATGCCTACCCCAAAGCGCACTCTGGCACAAAAAGGCCCCAAATTTGCGGGAAATACGCCACGCGCGTGACTGGATTCGATGTAACACCTGCAATTAGTGTGCGTGCATGAGAGTGTTTTAATGCGCGTGAGAACTGAAAAATGGGTGAAAGTATAATTAATTTTTGCGCCATTACTAACGAGTAAGGTACCTACGTGGACGTCTACCAAGCGATCATTCTTCTTCGCCCGCCCGCCTTCCTCTTTCTCTTTGAACAACAAACAATAGCGGCCGGAGCGCGGCCGACAAGGTAATACACCGAAGAACTTGACCGTCGCGTCGCACTATGGGACACTCTAGCTGGCAAAAAATATGTCGAGACAATTTTTGCATCATTATGTTCAGATAGTAGCGAAACACGATTTGCACGGAATGTGATAAGATGACCTACACTCTTGAAACGAATTACCGGTGCCGTAAATCTCTATAGGATTGCTTTGGAAAATCGCTAGTAGAATTCCACAAAAGAATGTTTTAGAAATACCCAAAAAATCACCGGAAATATTCTCTACGTATATATAAGATGACAATTCCAATTCAAAATAATATTCAGTCGTTTCTCTAATGGTTCGTTTTGTTACCGATGATTTCTCCCATAAATAGTACAGGAAATCCAAGTAGCGGACTTTGGGGCAAGTGTGCCAACCCTGCTTTTCATAAAAACTACAATATAAATTTTCTCTTTGAGCTTCACAGCTTACCGTTGTTCCTTTGTGGTTCACAATACAGTAATCGAAATATGATGGAAATTACTCTATTTTTCACGTATTTACATCGACTTTTGCATAGACAACCAAATTTGACTATATTTTTATAGGATTTCGTTGTTTCTAAATAGTATGATAGAAGGTAAATTATTAACAGATTTTTCTAACATACTGTACATCGTGGAACTTTTCATATGTGTAAGTTATTGTGGTATTTGAACGAAAAAAGTATTTAGTTTTACATATGAAATCCAGTTTGGTTGAAATACTTATTGGGGCAAGTGAGCCACCTATTTGGTAAACAAAAATTGTTGAAGTGAAATTTATAAAAATGTAAACATCATCAACAAAATCATAATGATAAACTAAAATGAGGCACCGGTAGTGGTTTCTGAAGTATAGTAGGGAAATAACTGGCATGTTTGCCCCCCAAAGTGATTTTATCTCAAAATATTCATTAATAACATGTTTTTCGGCTTATCAAGTACCGTTTACATATCTACATCAATATTTTATCGTTATTTAGGGCTGATCTAGTGTAATATTATACATACAGTATGGCCCATAAAAAATGCGAAAATTGTTTGAACGTGAATATAGCATCTACAAGCGTTATTTTCATTGTTTTTGATAGTGAATGTTATTTCTTATTATTGTAGTATATTCTGACACAACTTCGCTATCCAGGACAATTTTTGTCATATTTTTCTTACTGTCCTAGATAATGTAATTAAGCAAATAAGTTCAAAGGTTTTGTCCGCCCAATGCTAAAATCAGCGTCTTATTGTCGTATACTCTGGTGATAAACTTTCCACCTTCAAAAATCACACTTTATTGTTGAAAATTTTAGTTTGTTTAGTACCAGAGGATGGAGGAGTTCCTAGAGAACGTGTTTTTCATGACCACAATAAAATATTTTGCCAGGGTCATAGTTTTGAGGGCATTTGCGTCTTATAGGTTTGATATGCCTTTATTTTTTGTTAAGGTTGAATAAAAAATTAATACGGAGGCCTATAACACATTATTGAGGATGAAATGGGTTCCATCGGTTAGAGACAACTTATATCAATACAAGCTCATAGGTTTTGAGCAAAACGGTGCCGCTTATTACACTTATATGAAGGTTCAACCAGGTATGAACCAATTCTATCATTTGATATGGGCGTATGCTGGAGACAAGGCCTGTGAAGAATCCCACGCCATCGTTGATGTTTTAGAAGCTTTCATCACACAGATATTGAACTCGACGTCCGCATGATAAAATTTGAAGGTATGATTCCAGTTCCTCTCTGGTAAGGTGAAAGTAACAGATAAAAATCATATCCAAAGGGAAAAACTGAGTCTCAATAGTTTAAGCAATACAAGTAATGAATAATATTTATGTTTCATTCACATTTTATATGTAAAAACTACCATTAAAAATGATATGACCATTTTCGCATTTTTTTATGGGCCATACTGTGTTCGCCGTAATATAAGGGTACTACTTAAATTGTATTGAATGGAGACAAAAATAACCATTTTAGTTATTCGAATTGAGTAATAGAGAGTTGCGCATGTTTAGAACCTTGTTATAAAGCACCACCTTATTACGGTAAAATTAAAATTATATTTAAATTATCTATTAGCGTCTGCTTTTTAAGTAATATTAATAGGAAATAAAGAAAATTTCATTACAAGTAGAATTACATGCGATGTTCATACGGTGGCCGCCTTGCCCCATATGGGTGGCACACTTGCCCCATAGTGTCGAAAAATAGGTTATTTTGGATGATATTTGAGAAGCTCCAAAACTGATACTTTTTTAATTATTTTCTTTTCAAAAGACACAATGGTTATGAAAAGATGTGAAACTAACATCATGAGTCTAAATTGGTGGATTTTATAAACTTTGGGAAAAGTTAGAGAACAATTTGCTTAAGGTGGCACACTTGCCCCAAATTCCGCTAGTTTCAACATTCATAGAATTGCCTTCATTTAACAATAATTCTTTCTGTCATACTTCACAGAGTTCATTGACAATCTATCCAACGCTATTATTCTTCAAGAATTGGTAGACAAATTTCTAGCAAGAATTATCCAGAATTTTTTTGTTATTATAAGTTTGTCCAGGTATAAAGAAAAGTTTCTATCGCATGCGCTATTTTTTGTCATGCTAAAATTAAAATATTCAACTACGGCGAATATTCGAAGAACAATAAACTACTATGGTAAATGATGGCTTCGGCACCCTGAGGGTATTTTCGGCAGCACTAACTTATCATTCTTATTTAAATTTATCTACAGAACAAGAGTTACCTTCAATGTACTCAACATATTCCTTGAACTATAATCTTCCATGTATATCACATCTTACACAAAAATATTATATCTTCTTTTTTCTGGCGCTACATCCCCACTGGGACAGAGCCTGCTTCTCAACTTAGTGTTCTTATGAGCACTTCCACAGTTATTAACTGAGAGCTTACTATGCCAATGACCATTTTTGCATGTGTACATCGTGTGGCAGGTACGAATATACTCTATGCCCTGGGAAGTCGAGAAAATTTCCAACCCGAATAGATCTTCGACCGGTGGGATTCGAACCCACGACCCTCAGCTTGGTCATGCTGAATAGCTGCGCGTTTACCGCTACGGCTATCGGGGCCCCTCTAAAAATATTATATAATATGGGTTTTATCATTATATGAAATAAATGCTTACGAAATTATCGTCATTCATGAGCAGCCGAATGAAACAACACAAGAACAGCTTACAAAAACTCACCACTTAAGGGTCCAATTCTTCATTCCAATGCCAATTTTTTCACAAAAGCTACACACCGATCACTTATGAACTTTTGAACTTTTGATTTGTATATAAAGCACTCAAAAATACTTAATTTTTATGCTTATAATCACAAATTAATATTAATGCACTTTGATTTCCTCGGCAATCACTTTTTATACTTCACTGCACTGTGATGACACGCATCAATTTTGACAGGTACTGGTCCTGTTGTTTACAGTTTGGACTTAGTACTTTTTTCGAATCATTCTTAATTTCGTGAAAGTTTGCTGCGAGGAGAGGTCAAATCCACTGCAGATACCAACTGATCGTATTATTCTATCTTGCTACCGTGGAAAATCGTCACCATCAGCATGCTGGTGATAGAAATGCGAAGATGAAAAAATTATGGAAAAAACGACTAAGTCCGAAACGTAAACAACAGGACCAGCAGCTGTCAAATAAGTGAGGTTAGGCTCGTCATATGCAGCGCTATATTACGGGACCAGGTTGCTAGAAAACAAGATTCAATAGTGGTGTATTTATTATTCATGATTTGAATTCGCAGAAAAAAACGAACATAACCAGTTAATTGATTGGAATTAGGCAACAAAGCATGTATTGGTAACAATTGAGCCTTTTAAAGCTTTCCTATTTGAAGATTGTAGTCTGCAATATACTGAGAAACATATAAAATATACGTCTTTTAATTGTTGAACTATTTTGGCAACACTCCTGTTGTTCTACAGGCAATCAGAGGGTGATGTTTTTGTGTCAAGTCATAAGTGAATTGATTTGCAAAGGGCCTATTCTGATTTTCTCATACACTGAGAAAAGTAGGAACGCAAATAAATTTTACTGGCAAAGTTTAAATTTTGATCCGAATGAGCCGATCGAACAATATTCATAAACCAAAAAAATCGTGGAACATCGCAATCGGATTTTTTTCATTCATTCTCTCGGTACTAAATTGATGATAGAGCGTTCAAGAGCAGCAACCTTTACCGACCACAACCATATCGATCCGCTCAGCGTGTCAGCGAATAGTTCAATTCACGGTGAAATTATTTACCTTTCGAATTTAAAGAAATTTGAAAACAAATGTGAAAGTACCGTCGTTGGGGGTGAGATTTGGCCAAAAATGCGTAAGTCCTCATTTATTTTTGCACAATTCTCGCAATTTGACTTGATGTGTTCGGCTAAATATGAGAATGCATTGCAAATTCTGAACAAATAATTAAAATTTGATTATTTGATTTAAATTGGAGACGTAAAATTGGCCCAAATTCACCACTTCGAGAGGGTGACATTGGACCAAACAAACTACACTCAGGAAATTGAACTATCGATAAACATATGGAACCCTTATGAAAATTCGCCACAAGAAAACGGATTGAAATTCATAAATTCACATAAACCAAATTTGAAAACAAAAATATATTTCACGGCAACCTGGACAGGCTTCAAATTTATCCCTCTCAAAATGATAAAAAAATGGAAAAAATAAATGGGATCCAAACAAAGTTACGTTATATCGAGGTAAGAATAACGTTATATCGAGTTACGTTATAAAGAGGTTACGTTATATCGAGGTATGAATGTAATTACAATCCCTAGCTGTTGCTAGGACATGACCAGAACAAGTCTCGGCTGTAGAAAGATGTATCGATCTTGTTTAGCAGCCCTAGTCAAGCTTGAACATTGTGGGACTGTTTGGATAGCAATCGAGAAGAAGGAACCCCTCATTGAATGGTACAGGTCGGACTCGATTATCCGGAGACTCGATTATCCGGAATTAGTTTTTTGTTATTCTTATTTTTCACAACTACCGAAAATCTAAACATTACATATAATTTGCAATTGGATTAGATGGACAAATTGATGTGAAGATTTGCGAAAAAGTTACACGTCTTCTCAGTGAGAATCGAACTCACGACTCCCCGATCTCTAGTTGGAGCGCGTTACCACTACGCTATAAGGGGACTCATGAACGCAGAAGTTAACCTGAATTCGATTTCAGCTCAATATTCACGTGGTCCTTTTTCGCAAAGTGCACCTTTTTCGCAAAGTGCACCTCTTTCGGAAGAATTAGATGCCCATCCAAACACAACGCTTTCTATACAAATCCAATGCCTAGCCCGAGAGCGCATTGTTTTTTAGGTATAGGAATAGCACACTACACTAGCCAGCAACTGCGCTGGCTGAGGTTTCTATTGTGTGGGCTTCCAATGGGTCGCGACGTTCTCAAACGACCGGTTACGGAACATGAGTCCGTTGCTCGATAAATACTTGTTTTTAATTATGAAACGTGGTTTACGGCTAACCATCGGTAGTTGTTAAACTTCCACTCGGCTGGTATGAAAAAAAAATCTCGGTCTTTGTATGAAAAAAAAAAATATGTATGAGCCGCACCATTTGAGTTTACTTCCCATCCCCCTAAAGCGTTACGTAATTAAATTAAGTGGCGTTGTACATTTAATTTGATTCTCTGTTACTGTATTTATAACTGCAAATCTGTTTTCAGTGTACTCTGTATTTTTCTGCATTGGCCCTTTCAACTAGTAGAACATAATGAGCGACGTTGAATTTCAGTCTTTGTCAACACATGCGAAAAGTAACCAATACATAAGCTAGTTTTTGCACAGTTTTGGGTTGCCGAAGAGAACATTTTGGTTGCCGACAATAGTAATTGCATTGCCGATAAAAGAACAAGTGCCTCGTGACTTTGGCGAGGAAAAGCAGATGATTTAGAGAACAAAATAGTGTTTTGTGTATAATAACCAATGAATAAAGAGTGCTCAAGTGTATTTCAGGTGTCTCCTGCTAATTCTTGTGCTCAATTGTTGTGTATAATTGCCTTTTTAAAAGTCCAGCTGCTTAGACTGCCGAGAATACGTAAGTTCCCCTAACTAAAAAGATGTTTTCGAAAAGTGTTATTCTAGGCCATATGAATGAAACAAAAAATTGTATGAAGCCGCAAACATTTCCAAGAAACCAATAAAGTTGATACTCAATTAGGCAATTCTAGTTTTATTTTGTTAAATTGCAGCTAAACCTAAACGAAAATTTAACAAAAGATCGAAAATTTTGTATTATGACCTCCTGATTTGAGACGTTTCAAAACCGCTGACGTTTGCTTGTTGTCCATTGCTCTTGGATTTCACATTACATTATACAGGGTGTCCGCAAATTATCCGAACAGCAAAATATTGGAAAGATGATCTCACATTGAAAACAATGAAAAGTCAATGTCCATGTACCTTTTATAATATATCTATGTGTTAACACAAAATACAACTTTAAAAAATTTCGAAATAATTGCTTGTTACTGAGATAGGCAAATTTAATTTTTTCGGAGACGTTTTTCCTGAGGGCCGCTAGTTATGCTTGAGATGTGTTATCCCTAAAACCTAAAAGAGATGAATCCAAATGTCCTATTATTATTTGAAGTAATCTACAGGTTATTGGCTTCAAGTTAGAATGGAAATAGAAAATTGTACGGTTCAAATTCAGTGAGTTGTATGGACATTTCTCTTCCGTCATGAAGCTTGGAAAACAGCTCCCTCTAAGACACCTCAATACATTTGGGCTGGTTGTGCAATTATTTGAAATCGGAAATGTGTCAAACTTACTTCTTAGGAATATAATAAGCCAATGTTGAAAACCATGCAAGAATATTGAATTTATTATGCTTGATTGTATAGAGCCATGTCTTCAAAGTTTGTACGGATAATTTTCGGACACCCTGTATTATACCTAATATTTACTATACAGTAATTATTGGATAATGTCACGAATCCAAACATTTTTGACGTAATATACCAAAGCGTGATATGATGAAAATGTATTTGTGATATGCAGTAATAAAATCAAGAAACTACTGTGTAATTCTCGCTGAGATCGACCCACTACTGTCACTTGGTATTTTGAAATGTTCACATTTATGCTCATTCGAAAGCTCCTGTCGAGTAATTAAAGAAACATAATTACTGGAAGCTGTAGTCAAAAGGCTCTACAGACAAAAAAAAGAAGAGAAACTGCATTCGGTTGATTAAATTGATGGACCCCTTGGTAATTATGATTAAAACAGTTTTTGGGGACCCCTCTATTCTTGACTCACTCAATCTGCTATAACTCAAAAATTTATTCAACAACTTCTGCAAAGTAACATGGCTTTGGAAAGAGAAAACATAGAAGCTTCATTTTTAAAAATAAAAATATTTGGCTGCCATATCGGATTTGGCCGCCATATTGGATTTAATCGAAAAAAAAACTAAATTTTCATGGTGTCCGCAACCACCGATTTCAAAAGTTTTTGCATAATTGGAAAACTAATTTTGCACAAAGTATGAAAAAATCAGACGTGTATGTTTTTTTTATCAAAAGTTATGTGCGGTTTTGTAAATCATTGCTTATCGCGCTGGTGCAATTTGCGATCAACAAATGGTGCTATTGCGGTTTACGTTCGCTGTGTTATATTTGAATTGTAAAAATTATTCTCTACAATGTTAAACATGATAAATTATAAACATTGATGCAAATGGTTATTTATTTATTTGTAGGAGGAGAGAAAAGTTGCAAAACTTTCAAAATCGGTGGTGGCGAACATCATGAAAATTCAGTTTTTCCGATAAAATCCAATATGGCCGCCAAACATTTTTATTTTTGCAGATGAAACTTCTATGTCTTCTCTTTCCAAAACCATGTTAATGGTTAGGGGTGGTGTAATTTCTGAAGTTATAACAGTTTGAGTGAGCCAAGAATTGTCAAAAATCGAGGGGTCCTCAAAAACTGTTCCAATTATAACTTGTTACTCGGGGTCAGATAGACCCGTTGGACCTCGGAATGCTGGCGAACTAGAGCAGGGGTCTTAAATATCCCAGGGTCGGCTTAAATGGCTTTCAAGGGTTCTGTCCTTCAAGTGTAAAAACTATAAAACCACTATTTAACATTTATACGATTTATTGGGTGACTTACAGCTGTGTGGGTGTATAAGGAGGAGGGAAGGGCCGGCCGGCAACGCACTGCGGATTGGGTCTCCTGGTGAAGGTTTACCACTTGAGTTGGCGACGAACTTCTAGGGCTTCGCTGATTAACGGGACGCTTCGTTCCTGGTATTCGGAGCGCTTGTGATAGGCCTTTGAAGCGGAGGTCCGAACACATGGAAAGGTTCTATCTGGGGTCTCTATCTGGCGTAGTCCATCAATTTGACCAACACAATGCAGCTCCTTTGAAGTTGTGTTGTGTTTGTTGTTTGCCGTTTGCGTCGCATTGTTTTGCTGCTTACAATTTCGTAAATTACGTAGTGCCTATTTCATGTTAATTCTCGATATTGATACCGTCGGTTTTGTTTTCGAATGCTCTATCAAACGAACTAGAAAAATCCATCCGATTAAGTGATTATAGAGCTACAGTTTGTTTCTTTTCGTACGTGAACTCATTGATCATCGACCTCGTCAATACACAACACCGGCTCCATTGTTTTACCACATCGCTCTTGTTCGTTTATCACCGTCGCATCGCACGTTCTGCTGTCTGTTTCTGACGCTGTGATACTAGGGTGCAGCATATTAAAATGATTCAGCATTGTGGAGTGTGCACGATTGAAATTGTTGCGGAAGATATTGTGGTTTCGTGCGAAGGAATTTGCGATGATCAACGTTATTTTCATGCAAAATGCGTAGGACTATCTTACGACGAAGGATGCGCATGTTTGCACCAAAATATTTTTTGGATGTGCGATTCTTGCAGGGATGCAATTGAACACGCTCGTTTCCAAAAGGCTTTCAACGAGAAACAAGCTAGCAGCTACGTTACGAGGACTGAAATCGATAGTTTAAGGACTGAAGTAAAACGGATTAGTGAAAGCTTATCGCAAATGACAATGAACTCTACTACAGCTGCGAATCCGTCAACGTCATCTAGAAATCTGAGCGTTTCCAACGACAGATATTCTTCTCCTCTGTCTTCTACAAAACACAGTGCGGCCGATCCTGAACAACGTACTTCGAGCAACGAAAAATTCCATCTTTACGTGTCAAACATCGCACCGGACGTTACTGAACCTGAATTTAAGGAAATGGTTTGCCAATCCATAAAAGCTTCGGAAGTGCATCATGTCAAATGTTTGGTACCTACGTGGATGAACATTTCGAACCTCAACTATGTTTCATATAAAGTCACCGTTGATGTTCAGTTTCGTGATGCCGCCTTGAAGATTTCGAACTGGCCGAATGGAGTGCGATGCCGGGAATTTCGAGACATCTCTAATTCTGCGTGGCGACCTTCAAGCCGGATAAGCCAGCTCTCTGCTTAATGCACTATTACCTACACTACTCTTCTGTCCAATGTTGAAAACTATTTCATTTGTTCTATGTTAATTGTATTTTTTTCATGATTTCTGTATTGTTATGTGATGCATACGTTTTAAAACAGTCTGTGCGACCTATTAGGTCGAAGATGAAGTAACAATAAATAAATAAATAAATTTACTTACTCGACTTTCGAATGAGCATAAATTTGAACATTTTAAAAGACCAAGTGTAAATATTGGGCCGGTCTCAGCGAGAATTGCTCACTGCATTACGGATCTATTGTTGTTTCGTCTGACTGCATATTCTGCATTATGATTTTGGAAACTGAATTATAGGTAGTTAGTCAACTAAAAATAAGAATTCGAAAACCTGAGAAAATAATCAGCTTAAAGTCTGATATTTTTTAAACCATGATCTGGAGTATAACTATTATTACACTACTGTTCATGTGCTATGTGCAGAAAATAACTTTTGGTCATCTATGTTCGCGAAATAACCCAAAGTGCGTCGTCACTGCATAAACCCCGCGACACGGTGCATTACGGGTTTCCACAGGAACGGGGGTCAATTAAATTGATATATTGCTTCGGGGGATAAAATTTATAGCTAGTTTTCGGGGGATGCTTCTTCTCGTGCTTGTACTTGTGGGTATGTTATGTTACGTGCACGCGCTGCAGAGAGTCTGGTGTTTACACAAATACGGCAATTTAGCGTGTGAGAGAACTACGAATTTACCCGTCTTGGTTGTTTTACCTTACGTGGAAATGGATCGCGTGTTTTTCGCTCTTACGAAAGCGTGTCAGATTTTTTTGGGAGGAAATTAGTGGAACAATACTTTGATAATGCAGTTCAAAGTTTGAAATAAAACTTACCAGCGTGGTAATAATTGATTTTCGATAATTGTTCGTTAAGTCTGATGAAAAGAAAGGTTATTCTAAATTAATTTACTCATTACTCGCGGTAAAGATGGACAAATTATAAAAAAAAAAAACACGTGGTCATGTAAGAATCTAATCCACGACACCAAGTCGTGGGTTTTATATAAGGTTGCACAAAGTTCTAATTGAAATACTCTAAAAGCAATCGAAATGAAAAATAAGAGAAATGAACCAAGAATCAAATATAAATCTATCAAAAATCCATTAAGGAAACAATTTAAATTCTCCCAAATGCAAACCCACGAGAATCGTTTAATCGCAAAATGTATAATCGGAAATCCTTTCAGTGGAATTGGTGCAAAAGCCGATTAACCGGAATGATAACCCCAGAAGCCGGGGGCCCAGATAGCCGTAGCGGTAAACGCGCAGCTATTCAGCAAGACCAAGCTGAGGGTCGTGGGTTCGAATCCCACCGGTCGAGGATCTTTTCGGGTTGGAAATTTTCTCGACTTCCCAGGGCATAGAGTATCTTCGTACCTGCCACACGATATACACATGCAAAAATGGTCAATTGGCATAGAAAGCTCTCAGTTAACAACTGTGGAAGTGCTCATAAGAACACTAAGCTGAGAAGCAGGCTTTGTCCCAGTTGGGACGTAACGCCAGAAAGAAGAAGAAGATAACCCCAGAAGCAGAAGCTCCTTTGAAAGCTGCCATCGTGTAAATTAATTCATTCCGATGGTAATCTGTTCCCGCAGTTCGAAGCCGCATTTCGTGTGCTGGTAGGTAATGGTCATCTGTGTGCGGTTATAACAATTTGATAAAACGTTGTACAAAAATGCTTCCACCGGAGTAGATAAGAAGAACCGAGGCTCAATTTGTAACTCCGCGAAGAGCTTGATTACACTTCAAAATTAGATTATCCGTTCTAATCAAGTGAATCTCATACGTTCTCAATATCGTATCTAACAGATGTTAAAGACACAATCATACCCAAGATTTCGCTCTCGAAAGAACATCATGCATCTTCTGAGCCATACCATCCATTCGTATCATCTCCGTTGCAATTCAATTCCCACAACAACTGCGCTTCCGCCTCTCGTATCTTTTGCAACTCCACGCATCGCTTCCATTCAGCAACCGATCCGATCCTTAAAGCCATTCCCACACCGCACAAAATCTGACTGACTGGTAGCCTGGCCAGGAAAAACAATCGCGCCATGTGTATGCTCATTCAAGCGTAATTTTGATGCATCCCTGTGGAATTCAGCGGCCTCTGAAACAGAAGCAGTAGCAACGAACGTCTTTCCTGCCCACCTACTACTACCTTACTCATGAGAAATTTATATCCCTCTGCTTATTCATTATTCACTGGGATTTTTTTATGCTCTCGCAGCCAAAAGGGAAGCACTCCTGGAGTAGTTCGGTGATTCTTCGCTTAATCATAAGCCCTTCTGAAGGTATGTGATATTATTTTTTTTATTGCTATACACACTAGTAAAGACGAAACGAAAATAAACATGAAAATAATTCAAAAAATTCATGTATTTCAATATTATTTTATTTGATTTTTTTTTGCGAATGATTTAAAAAACGGCTAGAGGACAGTTGGTTGATTGATATTTGATCGAAAGAACATTTGGTCGAAGATACATTTGGTCGGAAAACTTTGGAACATTTTGTCGAATGTCGTTTGCTGCCCATAAAAGAATAACTATCTCGTATAGATTTTCGAACCAACACCTTTGATTATCGCAACTTTCATGTTTTGTTTGAAATTGTTGTGGAAAAATATGAAGTTGCTGAAGTTTCATATTGAAAACCTAAAGGCATAACAGTCTCTTTACGATCTTTCAACCTAAAAATCGGCCACATAACGTTGATTGTGTGCAAGTTTATTTGCTTTGCTGATAAACACAAGAAAAATGAAATGTCTGTGCGGTGATTCTAAATAAATATGATATTCAAAAATTATGCAATTTTTATAAATGCTCAATAAATTATTCTTGAACTTATGCTTTAGTTTTTGCACATTGACTTACAGCTTTTGTGATTTTTTGACTCTTTCAAAATATTATCATTCATTGAAAAACAGCGGAACTAGTTTTATTACTAAACGATGTGATCGTAATGACTGAAACGTCATTGTTTTTTTTTGTAATGAACTGCTGTTCTTCATCCAATGAAAGCATTCGGAGGATTTTCGATGATAATCCTACTAAACGTCAAACTTTGTTTCCATACTATTAACGTTCGACCAAAATTCTTTCGATTAAACATGGTGTGACCGAATCTTATATGCTTTCTATTGTAATTGAAAGCTTTTCAACCAAATGTCTATTCAACGAAATGTCCATTCGACGAAATACCCATTCGACGAAATATCCGTTCGATCAGAATCTATGACATTTGGTCGAATGACATTTTTTTACGCTTGGATAGCTCAGAATATCTCTTAAATACGACACTGCAATACATCATTATAAGCAACATATTGCTCTGAACTTGTTTGCATTTGCAAAGATTATCAAAGTATCAGAAATCACGCTTCTTGACCTGGAGAGTATATTTCAGAGTATTTTGAAATTTAGGGCAGGTATGACCAATACAATGTATTAATATTTCATAGATTAAACATGTCCCAGCTAAGCTACAAAGAAAAAAACGGTAATCTAGATTGAGATTCTAATTCTAATTTATCTTACACATAAAATATTTCCCATTTAATCGTATTGACTCAGTTTCCGAACTTCCAAAAATAGTAACTTAATTTGAATTTTATGTGAAAAAAAATGTTCCAGGAAATTCCCCAGAAGTTCCTTTAGAAAATCCACAATGATAACTTCAAGTATTCCTCCCGGTATATGTTCAGAAAGCTCTTCCTGATATCTTTTTTTCGAAGATTTTTCAAGGAATTTTACTGGAAACTCATCCGAAAAGATCTACAGTAATTTCAACAGCGATTTCTCCAGGGCTTTCACTACGGATATCACCAGTGATTCCTCCAGGGACTCATCTAGGAAGAAATTTTGATAACTATTTTGAGACCAGCCCCGATTGGGACCCAGAGAAACCTTCAGCAATTCCTACAAGATTTCTGCAAGAAGTTATTGCAGGGATCCCTCCAAGGATTATTGCAGGGGTTTCTACAGGAAAATCTTTTTCATCTTGGCATTAACGTCCTCACTAGGACAGAGCCTGCTTCTCAGCGTAGTGTTTTTATGAGCACTTCTACAGTTATTAACTGAGAGATCTTTTTGCCAAAGTTGCCATTTTTGCATGCGTATATCGTGTGGCAGGTACGATGATACTCTATGCCCAGGGAAATCAAGGAAATTTCCATTACGAAAAGATCCTGGACCGACCGGGATTCGAACGCAGACACCTTTAGCATGGCTTTGCTTTGTACCCGTGGACTTGAGCCACTCGGCTAAGGCAGGCCCCAAATCTCTTCAGGGATTTTAATAAAAATTTCGCAATGAGTTTTCCTCGGCATTCCTCCAGTGAATCCTTCATAGATTCCTCAAGTAAAATTTTTACTGATATTTTTCCAGGAATTTCTCCATGAATTCTTCCAGTTAACCTTCTAGACATTCTTCCTGGAGGCCTTCAAGTGATTTATCCTGACATTCTTTTAGCGATTCCTCCAGAGACTGCAAGTCTTTTTTTTTCCAAAGGTTACACTAGAACAATCTCTTCAAGAATTATTCCAGATATTTCATCAGATAGTCCTCCTTGGATTCTTCCAAGAATATATGCAGGGATATTCCCAGGTAGTCCTTTTTAGGGCACCATAAATTCCACCAGGAAATTCTCCAGGTATTCTACAAGAAATTACTACACAAATTTTATGGAGGACTCCTTCAGGAATTCAGTAACAAATGCCTCCTGGAAAATCGCTGTGTGAATTACTCCAATGCATTTTCCGGGTAATCTTCCATGGATTTTCTTCGAGATTCGTTCTGGCTTTCTAAAAAATCCACCGGGGATTCATTCAAAAATTCTTCTAGAATCTTCCAAAGGTTAGACATGGAATCATCCTCCAGGAAATTCTAAGGATTTTTTTCCAGCGTTTTCATTAGGAAAATTTCTACCTAGAATTCTCTAGGAAAATACCTTTATGGATTGCTCTAGCTATTTGTCCATGGATTCCATAAAAGGATTATCCAACTGCAAAAAGTTTATTTATAGAAGCCTTGGAGGAATACTTGGTGATACCTCTGAAGAAATTCTTGGTGGAATCCCTGAAGAAATCTCCGGCATAATTCCTGGAAGAATCTCGAGAAGTCTTCCTGGGGAAATCTTTGCAAGTGTGGAATTTCTGCAAAAAAATCACTGGAGAAATAACAAGAGTACTTCTTTAAGATCCCTGGAAAAAATCCTCTATACAACCAAGAATTTTTGTTGAGATTTCCCTGGTGGAATTCTTGTAGGTGTATTTATAAAGGTTTTTGGAGGAAGCTCTGCAGGACTATCAGGAGAAAACGTTTGAAGAATTCTTGAAGAAATATCTGAAGAGCAATCCCTAGAATAATTGCCTTAAAAGTTCCCGGAGGAAATCCTGAAGGAATCTCAGCAAAGATTATACAGAAGGAACCTATAAAAGATTTACTGGAATATCTCCTTGGAAGAATCCTTGTAGAGATTTTTCTGCAGAAATCCCTGGAAAGGTCTTTGGAGAAATCCCTAGAGGAACACCTGACAGAACTCCTGGAGGAATTGCTGAAGGTATTCCTGGAGTCATATCAAAAACGGACTAACAATCTAGTAACAATCAAAAGTTCTCCCTGCAGAAAATGCTAGAGGAATTCTCGGAGGATTCTCTGGTGAAATTCCTGGTGGAATTCTTAGAGAAATTGCGGTAAGGATTACGATAGAGATCATCTTGGAGAAATTTCTGATACAGTCCATGAAGAAATTTCTGGAGAAATCCCCGAATGAAGAGTGTTTGGGGAAATGTCTAGCGGAAAGATTGGAGATTTTTCGGAAAGAACACTTGATGGAATATCTGGAAGTTTTCATGAATGAATTCCTGGAGCTTTATTTAAACTGGTCTTTAAAAAGCGTTTTCTGTTCAAAGTTCTTATTCGCCGATAAAACCTCATTTTACTTGGAGGCTCAAAACATAAATAGTGACTTGTGAAATGATGCCTGTTTTTTATACTACCATTTTTATTAATCTAATTTAGTCTAACTGGAACGATTGAGGATATTCGGATATAATAATGTTATGTTTGTGAGACCAAGCCGTAGCGGTAATCACGCAGCTTTTCAGCATGTCCAAGTTAAAAAACATGGGTTCGAATACCACCAGTCGGTTCAAAAATGGATTTTAAGAGCAATTCAAAGTCATGTGTCATTTTTGACCTTTAACACATAATGTCACTTAACGCCATTTTTTTTTGTAGCGCAACTATTAGAGGTCACTGAAAGATTCTTTTAGCACAAAAATGTTTGTTTTCAAAAGTTGGAAAAAGTCAGAAAATTTTAGATTTCTATCTCTTTTAGCTTAGCTTAGCTTAGCTTAGACTGACTACACATATCAATGGTTGCTATTCCGTGATTGACCGAAGCCAGTGAAGATGCACAAACTATCAACTAGAAGTTCGGCTGGGATTGACCATAATCTCCTTCAGTGTGCATAATTATTCAGTGCCTCTATTCATACAGGGTCAATGACGGCGCCGGCCACGTCCTTGTAATCAGATGGGATTGGGAGAAGGAATGTTAGTATCGGGGATGAACTAGCCTCGGGCTGAATTTCCCCATAGTAAAGAGTCAATCAATCAATCAATGTTAGTATGTAACCTTTGTTTTGACGTAGAAGTACGTCTTTCTTCTCTATACAGGAGTGAAATTGGAATTTCAAAACCAGGAGCGTTACGTTGGCATGAAATATTTTAAACGTTTATAACTTTGCACTGGCTTAACGAAATTTCTTGATTAGCACCTCAATTGAAAGCCAAGACATCAAAGCTTCATGTCGTTTACTTACTGAATCCCACATACCTGTCTAAATAGTTTAATAACTGTTTTAAAAGAGAACGTTGATTTCAAGCAAATCTATAAATAGGGGTGGCTAGAGAAAATTTGACGTCATTTGCTTTTCACTCTCCGATTGGCTCGCATCTCAGCAGGCGACAGATCGGCTTGCTCTGACCGGACGTGCTTTTCAGGCACAGACATCGATAGCGAAGGACGCCCCCGTTTGTCTTGCTTCGCTCAAATCAAACTGTCGAGCGAGCGAGAGAAGATGCCGTCCGAAGCTAAAGCCATCACCGCTGCCGCCGCCTAGAAGAAGAAGAGGAAGCAGTCCACAGGAGAAATTGCGGTCGAACTGTGAACACGGTCGGGCGAGTCATTCTCGCTTTCTGGTTCACCGCTTGTTTGCGTTCACCCAGCCATCGTCATCGCCGCCGCAAATTTCATCGGCCGAGGAGCTGTTGACCCGCGCTTCAAAATTTCGACTCGTGATGAAATCATCATTGGTGGTCAGAAAGCAATCCCGTTAGGAGCAAATACCAGAAGCCCCCTGAGTTTTGCTGGTCCGAGCAGTGTTAACTATCCGTAACAACATCGAAGCTAACAAAGCCATCGGTTCTTTTCAGAGCCATCAAATTTGTGGAAAAGAGTTAAAAGAGAAATATTTCCGATTTTATTTATAACTTCTAATATTCCAAAATCAATTTCACAGCTTCATACAAAATTTCATTTGTCACGAATAATTTATGACTCAACCATTTGAGATTGCACTCGCGGACGCTGCTGCAGTGCCGTCGGGGTGAGTGCTCAACATTTCACAACGATTGCAAAATAGAGTGGCTTTTCCAACAGCGCCTTTTATGTTCCATATTTTATGGGAACACTTTGATTAGGAAAATTATCCCATGTGACAAAATTGCGACATATTTAGAATGCTTTTGAAAAGACATTCTCATTGAACAATTGTAATAATTTTGGCACCCATGGATCAGAAATTTACCGTCATAATAAAGAAAACTATTAATTATCAATAGCTCGTATTGAGTATTTAGGGAATGCCAATCATTCCAACAATTCATGTTCGACCAATTTCTCACATAATAGTATTCCCCGCAATTTTCAAGTAATTCCAAGCACAACACATTATTGGCACATACCCATTTCCCAGATTGGTCGATCAGAAAGCGAAGAGCACAAAAGGGAGGAGCATCATCTGCTATTCCAAGGTTATAAAACATGCTGCCTTCGTTGGATTCAGTTTCATTCCATTTCCGCTTTCGAGCTGGTAAGAGCTCCTCCGAACTTGCTTAGCGAGAAGTACCTCGCTGCTAGAAGCTTGCTGAGCTGTTAATCCAGAATCTGGTTTGTGAAATCGCTCAAGATTTCAAGATTGAGCTACGTTTCCAGATTTCAACTAAATCCCTGTGATCCGCTACCCTGTTTCTGTTGTGCACCCATGAATTATTCAGCTGGTTTGTTGAATAAACAGAGAACTTATTCACATCTTCTTCTTCTTGGCATAACGTCCTCACTGGAACAGAGCCTGCTTCTCAGCTTAGTGTTCTTATGACACTTCCACAGTTATTAACTGAGAGCTTTCTTTGCCAAAGTTTCCATTTTTGCATTCGTATATCGTGTGACAGGTACGATTATACTCTATGCCAAGGGAAGTCAAGAAAATTTCCATTCCGAAAAGATCCTGAACCGACCGGGAATCGAACCAAGACACCTTCAGCATGGCTTTGCTTTGTAGCCGCGGACACTAACCACTCGGCTAAGGAAGGCCCCAACTTATTCGCATGCATTTGCAACTTTTTCGATTTTCCATACAAAATGACCAACTTTGGTAAGTTAGATCTCAGTTATTATGGAAATATTTTCGAATGAAACTTTCACAGAACATCAGATGTAACTTGAATTTTAACATATATTTTTGAATAATTTTTCCAATCACAAGTTTATAAGTAATAACGGTTTGACTAAACTGTAATTTTCGACGAAAAATTCAAAACTTTTTATCTTAAAATCTGATAGCCTTACACAAAAACTGTCTTCAGCAAACTTATTCATCTCGTCAAAATCTACAACTTTGCTGAAGATACCATGAAGCTATTCCTTCAATATGTTTAGTTATGTCAATTATAAAAAATCGTCAAAAAATTCACTTTAGTCAAACCGTTACTGCTGTTCAACGTGTGATTGGAAAAATCACTCAATAATATATGTTAAAATTTAAGTTATGTCTAATATTCTGTGAAAATTTCATTCTAATCGGTCCATAAATAACTGAGATATAGTTTATCAAAGTTGGTCATTTTGCATGAAAAATCAAAAAAGTTGCAGTTTTTTTTTCTCAGCGAAGAATCACACCATCAACGAAAATAGCGCGAAAGCAATAACCAATCGCGTGCGAGTAGCGAACGGAGTGACGAAACAACCAAGCGAGAACCCCACCACTCGCCATCAGTGAACGGAGCTCGAGCAAATAAAACAACTGGTTGTTCTGCTCCCAGCTCATTCACAAATCGAACGGCATAACGAACGGATCAAGCAGCGGAGCAGCAAAGAAGAGCGCGTGAAAGCCACAGCAGTGTGCGAGTAGCGAACGGAACCAGAGAGCAACGAAGCGAAAGCAACAACTGAAAATCATTCAGTGGACGGATTAGTAGTCAGCGCCAACCGGCGACCTGTTGGAAAGTAACGCCAGCGAAATATACACCATCTGCCTCTCCTTACCATTCATATTCTTGTACATGATGAATTCAATGAAATGGTTTGGTTTGGTGATGAAGCAAAGAGTTATTAAGGATGATTTTACTTAACAAAGAGTTGTTGATCAATATTCCAATCAATAAGAGTTGTTTTGAAAAAGTTCACTTTTATCAGAATTTTCCTCGGAAAATTTCTGCTTTACCAAAGAGTTGTTAATGAAATTCCTGCAGTAAAGGGTCGAGTTTCTCCCCACGAATATTTCGTGGGGACCAGTCATGGAGGACAATCCATCCAGAGCATCACGGCCCCCGCTTCCAAAATTCTCGAGTACGGAAATTGGAAAATGTATTAAAATTGCGACATTAAAATCAATAAATTGTTTCTTGACCAATTGTAATGAGCAACTATTGATCTGAATTGATTTTTCTACATGTTGTCTATTGCGTTAATCTGAGAAATAGGCTATATGAAATTGATTTCTTGGCAAGGGATGTACAAGATGAGCATTATGCTGTTATTGCATCCCGACGGCACTGCAGCAGCGTTCTTGGAACATCCTCAAATTGTCGTATTGTCGATTATTCGTGATAAATCAGATATTGTATGCTGCTACGAAATGAATTTAGAGATTATAGCATGTTTTTGGTAAGCACATTAAGAAATATTACTATCTATATTATCACGAGAAGTTCTTACTAGCTCGAAAGTGTAAATGAAATGAACCGAATCCTGTTGTTGTTACAGAGGGATTTTAATCCGAAGGTCATTCGTCCCTTAAATGAACCGAATCTGTCAAAGACAGTATGTTTTACATAATTTGAATTGCAGACGATGCTCCTCCCTTTCGTATTCTTCGCCTTTTTCTGATTGACCAATCTACGATAAGGTACATGAAGTTGATGTCTTGGTTAGGGATTTACATATCTTGGAAAATTCACATGCGCGTTCGTATGGACAGTAAAAATATCAACATTATTTTAATAGCTTACAATAAATTAAAATCACGCATGATATTCAATAGTTTTCTTTATTATGACGGTAAATTTCTGATCCATGGGTGCCAAAGTTATTACAATTGTTCAATGAGAATGTCTATTCAAATGCATTCTTAAAATGTCGCAATTTTGTTACATGTGATAATTTTGCTAATCAAAGTGTTCCCACAAAATATGGAACATCAAAGACGCTGTTGGAAATGCCACTCTATTTTACAATTGTTGTGGAATGTTGAGCACTCACCCCGACGGCACTGCAGCAGCGTCCGCGATTACAGTCTCAAAATGTTTAGTCATAAATTATTCATGACAAATGAAATTTTGTATGAAGCTGTGAAATTGATTTAGGAATATAAGAAGTCATATATAAAGTCGGAAATATTTCTCTTTTAACTCTTTTCCACCAATTTGATGGCCCTGAAAAGGGCCGATGGCTTTGTTAGCTTTGATGCTCTTACAGATAAATAACACTGCGGGATGTTATCAGTTGATTGCCATGGTCAAACGGGGAATCCTCAACTCAAATGTATAAATTTGAGCAAGTAATTTGCTTATACGACGAACCGAAAGATTCGTGGCGTGGATGACGCACAACAATAACAGGTAGTGGATCACCGGGCTTAAGTTGAAATCTGATGATGGCGGCGATGACGATGGCTGGGTGAACGCAAACAAGCGGTGAAGCACAAAGCCAGAATGACTTCCCCGACCGTGTTCACAGTTCGACCGCAAATTTTCCTGTGGACTTCTTCCTCTTCTTCTTCTTCTTCTTGGCGGCGGCAGCGGTAATGACTTTGGCTTCGGACGGCATCTTCTCTCGCTCGCTCGACAGTTTGATTTGAGCAAAGCAAGACAAACGGGGAAGTCCTTCGCT
Source organism: Aedes aegypti (assembly GCF_002204515.2). Lineage (NCBI taxonomy): Eukaryota > Metazoa > Arthropoda > Insecta > Diptera > Culicidae > Aedes > Aedes aegypti. The sequence continues at coordinate 230,820,876 of NC_035107.1, read as the reverse complement.
ATCGAAGTCTGTGCCTGAGAAGCACGCCCGGTCAGAGCAAGACGATCTGTTGCCTGCTGAGATGCGATCCAAGCGGAGAATGGAAAGCAAATGACGTCAAATTTTCTCTAGCCACCCCTATTTATAGATTTGCTTGAAATCAACGTTCTCTTCTAAAACAGTTATTAAACTATTTAGACAGTTATGTGGGATTCAGTAAGTAAACGACATGAAGCTTTGATGTCTTGTCTTTCAATTGAGGTGCCATTCAAGGAATTTCGTTAAACCAGAAAACAGTTATAAGAGTTCAAAATATTTCATGCCAACGTAAGGCTCTTGGTTTTGAAACTCCAATTTCACTCCTGTATAGAGAATTTTTATTTTACTTTCAAACTGTGCGGCATAATCAAATGCAAACGCATTCAGTTCCCGATGGTTAGTGCCTGTGCTTTTACTGTTCATAAGTCGCAAGGTGGAACTTTCCCCGAGGTCGTGTACGACTATGACAAAAGCCAGGATCAGCAATTGGTATATGTTGGTTTGTCGCGGGTTACTTCACTGCAAGGACTATTTTTGACAAACTCTTCCAATTTTTTGACGTTGGATAACGTCTTACGGCAACATACTGTGGTACAATTTCAAATAACGAAAAATCGCTCGCGTCACGAAAAGTTGTTAGATTTTGACTGTTAATAACTTACTAACGCCCGGATAGATTTTCAAGATTCTTGCACCAATCGATTGGAAATCTTTCGAATCTACTCCAACAATGAAAACTATTGATTATCATGACTAAACTATTGAAAAATTGGGAAATATCGAAGCATGTCTTATTTTTCATAGAAAAGCACATTTTTCTTGTGTATTCCTGACACAGACATAATTGCGCGATATCTTAGCCACTTTCGTCATTCAAAGGGAAACGCCCCTTTCGGTCTTCTTCTTACTTCTCTTTATTATCTCGTGTTCAGTCGAAGCCAACCAAACTCGACTTCACGCGCGCATCAGTCAATCGTTGACCAGCAACCGGAGAAGGACATATATCGGAATAAAATTTACACGTTCGTCGCTGCTGCTGCTGTTTATTCCCAAGCTAAAAGCTGCGGGTTCCGTGTAATCGCTCATCATGGCCCTTGGCATCCAGCTAGCCCATCGAATTCGTAGAGAATGCGTCCAGAAACCTTGATAATTATCGTCGGAGGAGTGAGCAAACCATCGAATACAAGAATGGACAAGAGAGCACAAAATTACCGACCGCATTTTAATTTAATCGTTTTCGGTGATCTTTTGGTGTGTTTCTGTCTAACAATGGAATGAAAACCCAGTTTGATCGACGGTGACTACCACCAACCGTCCTTTTCAGGACGACAATTTCATTTTAAAAGAGTTGTGAGAATTTTCCACCGTGAAGAGCGACATTACTGATGATTGAATGTGATTGATTCAGATTTTGGTCAGTCATTTGCACGCAACCATAAATGGGAAATAAATTTCCCATTGTGCGCGCGCGGGGCGATCCTCGACAGTGTGTGCATGAGTCGGATAAATTGCGAACGGCACTTGAATGAAGAATTCCTCCCGGTTTGTTTCGCATTTAGAGATGATCGCATAATGCCGTTGTCGCCGTCGCTACCTAAATGATACTAGAGCGATCAGTATCAACTCGTCGAACACAGAGCTAAAACTAATAAGCAACCGCTTTGTTGACGTTTCGATTTGGTAAGACATTGTCGAACGAATGGAAATACGCACACAGAAAAGACTGCTACCGCCGCCCGACCCGAACGACGGGAACCTATGTTAAACTTTGTTTGCCATTTATCTCCGTTGAAAACTAATCATCCGAAACTATAATTGATAACTAAATAAATTATTGAATCAATTGTGGCCCTGAAAAGGGCAGTTGTTTGAAATTGTGCTTCAATGCAATTGAAGCACGTTCGCCACGGATACGACGAGTATCGAAAGGCTTCGGAACCCACTTAAGCAATCAATCTTAGTGGATCATGCGTGGACCTTCAAGCGGAATATTTGTTTGTTGAGCAAAAGTTATCGCTCATGCTTCTTCTTCCATCGACCGGTTGAAGAGTTAATCGAACCAACCAAATAATAACACAAAATGTTCATAATAGGTCAACAATGGCATGCAACAAATAGTGTGAAAATTGATTAGAAGAGCACTTATTTTCGACATACAAGAATCCTGTGCCAATTTTCGGATTTTCATACAAAGTAGGCCAAAACCGTATCGAAAATCGGTCGAAAGTTAGTGTTGGGTCGAAAATTGGTGCTGTTCTCTCAGAAATCTTTCATAAGTTCGTGACGGTCTCAAGCCAGGAAATAGAAGATGCTAATGTTATCCAACGTCACTTTGGCGGTCGTATCTCGGAAACAACCTCTTACTTTTTAAGTTCAATCACGCCAAAGGCAGCAATTTTACCAAGAGGGTTGACTTGAGGAATGAGCTGCAGCGCTTAGGCAATCATCGATTAGTGACGCTTTGAGACGAACTGCGTGAAATACTGGATCATAGCGGCCAAGCCTGCATATTGATGAGTATCAATGTACAGAGCCTAAATGCTCATGCAATGGATATTGCTATAGACCAAAGCACTGGACCGATTCTATCGATTATCACGATCGAAGCACCCGAGCTATCAAACATCTAATCTACTGGAGGAGTTTGGCGAAACCGGCCAGAAACCGATCACCCAACCAAGCAACACAAGGAAGCAACGACCAAACAAACAAATTCAATCATCTGGCATTATTCCTGGAACACCAAACACTGGTTCTCGGAACCACAGAACGACAAATGGTTCTTTTCAGGACTACCAAAATAAGTCCAAAAAGAGTTAACTTCTGAAAACTTCATCCGATCAGTAACAACACAAAACTAGTACACTTACAAATTCATACACTTGACAAATCAAATTATTAATCATCGTAGTTCTACGTCAACCCCGCGGTAATGTAATAGACATTACCCACCCCAAATTTTTTGAACCGTGTTTGCCTCTGCATCTTCATAAAGGTCAATGGGAGTGATGTTTGTTAATGGGAAGGATCGTTGGGTCACAGGATTCACTTTGATAGGCGATTAGACCATGATAAATATTTTTTGTGAGATACCAACATGCAGTTACAATAATATTTCAATTGGTATGAAAAATTTTAAATTAGAAGAAAAAACAACACCGACACTTGAAGTGGCGAACCATTCAAAGCTTATCGAACAAATAGCTAAACACAACATTCCTACAGCTTTCAGGACGAAAGCATATGTTACCATATTCCACTGATATGAAAAGAAACTCGACTGGCTGGACCATCACAGAACACGATTATGCTAACCGTGGCGAACCATTCAAAGTTATGTTTTAATTACAAAGCATTAATTATGAGAGAAAAAAATCTGTAAGACATAAATAATTTATGAATAAGAGTTTATGCTGACTCTCACAGTGACGAACCATTCATAGTTTGTTTAAAAATCATATTGACGTCCCACCATTGTAATGATTTAACGTACAGTCATACATATTTTACAGTTTTGAAATAAAAGCATGAAACGAGATCACCAATTGATCCTTCATCCTCGTTTGAGCAGCCACAATCCACTTTCAGCTTTGATTACTGCATATAGACTACCTGAGAAACGCGATTCTTTTTTCTCACTCGTACCACGCGGACCGAACACGACTGGTCTTCAAATTTAAGATTTCTTTCTCTTTTCTCCACAAAGTTACAATTTCTTTAAAGTGCCGATTGGCCAAAAATGACCCCAATACACAATCAGTCCTAAGTCCGGGAGGTCTTTCTTCTGCGCCTTCGACTTCCTGTGTTTATCGCGCAGTAATAGCGCAGCTACTGTCGTGTCTCAAACCTAGCTACAATTTGGACGTTAGCAGTGCTCCCAGCGGCAACACTATCGATGACCATTATCCCATATAATGAAGTTGAAAAAATGATCTCAAAAAATTGTTTAATTTTGGTCTACAAAACACAGAGCAAAAAAACGACTAAGAAAGCATTATCCTTTTATTTTTAAGAAATATATGATAGTCTAAGCTCGCAGAAGAAAACAGTTGTTTAATAAAATATTTTATCAGATATTTCGCCAAATTCCGTAACATTTCGTATGTAAACGGAGAATGTCAATGAAATATTTTCATTTCGAAGAAAATAAACAAAATTTAAATATAAAAATTTCGCCTCATTGAATTCCGCGGTTTTATGTTCCGCTATTTTCCGGAAACACCGCATACCCTTAGCCCCTTCCTGGTTGCTAGCTCATTTCGTCGCCGTTGACGTAGTTTGAGATTCAGGGCACGCTAAACTCTGTGCTACCTTTTCTGAAAACGCACACAGCCGGGTCTCGAATCTCTCGGTGGATGGGGGGATTATCTAAATTGCGTTCTCTTCTGCAACTTCCCGTAAATCTTCAGCGTTGATTTGGTTGGATGGTACCTAGTAATAAAAAAAAAACTCCATCGAAATAGTTCACTGACGACGGTGAGTAATGAGGTGGGGTGGAAAAAGTTCCAAGTTTGTTCGAAAGGGGAGTGTGATGTAATTTGAGGACCAGTTAACTGCCGTTGATAAGGCTGGAGGTGAGTTCAGGGGTATAGTCATCTAAGTTTATTAAACATTAATGAGATCCTAAATTAAAGGGGATGAAAGTACTAGGGATAAGAGAGGAGTGAATGTGCGCAAACAATTTAATTGCGAGATTGGGGTGCATGAGGTGATGCAAATGGGGTGTTGCGTAAACAATGTTTGTACAATGTTTATCGTAGTTTTCACAGCAAGAATAATGAAAGCTTTAAATCAGAGTTAGCCGATGTTGTAATTTTACCCCGGAAGCTTCGATAGTACTTACAGCAAAAACACAGAACTCTTCATTGATGCAAAGACAGAACTTTCCAGTGCTACTTTTTTACTCTTTGTCTATACTTTGTATGATCCATTACGAATCGTTGACGAAAGTAAAATTCTGTTAGCGATAGCAATTTTTCTTGAACACTATAGTATTGGGCGAATAAAACCTCTTCGAATGTCACCTGTTTTGCTAATCTTTGAATCAACATTATTTGAAAATGCATCGAAATGAGCAATAATTTCGATGCCTCGGACAAATTTTCAGAACATCAAACCGAGGCAGGCTCTAGCCCAGGCTCTTCGATTCAAGTAAGGTAGCGAAGGGTGCCGCCAATCGTAGTCAGTTGTTCCGAATTTGGAGGACTTAGGCAGGACGTCTTGATCTCGATTAGTGGAATCAAGGTTTTCCTCCAAATCACAAAGAAAGAAGACTGCTGTGTTTTGTCGAGTACTTTTGAGATAAAACACTCGATTTGAAGGTGAAGATTTGATTGTAAAGTTTAAGAAAAACTCTAATTTTTCAACATTCTTCTTCTTCATGGCATTAACGTCACCACTGGGACAGAGCCGGCTTCTCAGCTTAGTGTTCTTATGAGCACTTCCACAGTTATTAACAGACAGCTTTCTTTGCCTAAATTCTTTGCCATTTTCGCATTCGTATATCATGTGGCAGGTACGATGATACTCTATGCCCAGGGAAGTCAAGGAAACTTCCTTGAACATTACGAAAAGATCCTGGACCGACCGAGAATCGAACCCAGATACCTTCAGCATGGCTTTGCTTTGAAGCTTCGGACTCTAACCACTCGGCTAAAGAAGGCCCCATTTTCAATTATTCAAAGTTATCTGTACAATCGATCACTTCAGATCAATTATCAGAACTCAAAATTTTATTCTCGTAACCATTTTATTTCTGAATACCTATACAATCGATCTTCTGTTAAAATTAATCTTTTGTAATATCACCCTTTTGAACGCAATCATAATCATCGCTTAGGAGCAACACATTTGCATTATGTTTCCCGAACCCGACCAGCCTTTACAGCATTGGCAGCCGCACAACCGGCAGCTAAGCAGGCGATAATGTAGATAAATTAATGACCCTAATAATTTCATATGGTTATTAATATTTCAAACGCCGGGAGATCAGCGTTCGTCAAGATGTTCTCCGGAGGGAACCATTCCCTGCTTGGTACTCGAGAATATAAAGCAAGTCGCAGCGTGTCGTCTGAATTTTAACCCGTTTCGTGAATAGCATCGTCTGTTCTGGTTGCCGTCTTAAAGAAATTCAGTGCGATGCATCTTCTCTGGATTCACGGGACACGGGACTCGCGACTCTTGCGGCTTTTGCACAATGAAGGTTCAGCAGCAGTCATTAGCGTAAGAACGGAACAAAGAGCGGCGTGGCGCGGCAGGAGGTTCAGACCTCCGGTTTCGTAAGCATTCATGGAGCATTTTTGATACTTTCCGTGATGCCGCCACAGTTGATGCTAATTATGCTCGTGGCTAATCGACTTCTTTTCGAGGAGGGGCACGAAGGTTGAAGCGCTGCGTGAGATTTTTGCGTTGCTTTGAATGATATCCTTTTGATTGGTTGGTACAAGTTACAAAGTGGTGCACAGCTTAGCAGTTCATTAGCAGTGGTGGTTCAAGTTGTTAGGTAGCAATAGATATACTTTGAAAAAGTTCATATAATCTTTTCAAGAGAAATGTCCCCATCTACATCTTTGCCGAAGACTACATTTCGATTGCGTCTCTGGATAGTTGCAATCAATTCTCCAACACAGCATCAAACACTACCTCAGCACTAACACCACCAGGCCTAATTCTAACTCTACCTGCAACCATGCACAACATTTTGGCAGAAAAGAGTCCTAAAGCCCTGGCCCAATTTTAAAACCAAACGCTCATGTTTAGGCCAGAAAAACATGTTTACTCAATTTTTGAATGCTACTTGTTAATTTATTGTAAAAAAAAAACAATTTTATCTGATTTTTTAGATTTTGTCGCACCCCTTCGTTTAAACTCAAATTTTGGGTGTATTTTATTTTCCGTGTCCCTTACGAGATGTCAGATAGAAACAATCCCAGTGTATGTCCCTGTGGCGTTTTCGTAGACAAAGTGAACGTCAAACATGATCAGAAGTATCAAGGATTATATTTGGATCCGTTTATAAAATTGAAATTAATTGTTTCACAATTATGCCTCCGGGAATACAACCCAAGAACTCCTTTTAAGGTTTTCACAAGAAAATCTTCCAGAAATTTCCTTCATGGATTGATCAGGGAATTCTAATAGCAATTTCTCCGGCAACTTCTCATGGAATTTCGCCCAGAAATTCATCCGGGCATTCCTTCAAGAATTGCTCAGGTGTTTTTTTTTCCAGAAGCAACTCTAAAAATTGCCCCATAAAATCGTCCGGGGATTGAGTTTTGGAATTCCTCCTGAAATTTCTCCGTAAATTGCCTTCAGAAAATCTTCCGGGGATTTGCTCCAATAATTTCTCCCAGGAGCTACTCTTAAGGTTTTCACAAGGAATTCCTCCGGAGATTCCCTTCAGAAATTCTTCCAGAATTTTTTTCCTATTTGCTCCAGGCATTCCTCCATTCACTTCTTCAGAGTTCTTTTAGGATTAGTTTCAAAGTTTCTTCAGGAATTCCTTTAGAGTTCCTTTATTGATTCCCCCGGAGTTCCTTCAAGAATTCATTCAGAACTTTTGGCTAGAACTTCCTTCGGAGCTCCACAAAGAATCATTTCAGATTTCCTCCATGGATTCTCCAGGAATTCTTTCGAAATTCCTTCATGAATTTTTCGGAGCTCCTCCAGAAATTCCTTTGGAGATCCTTCAGGATTTTCTCCAGAGCTCATCCGGGATTTCTCCGAAGTTTCTCTGTGAATTACACTGTTCGACAAAAAAAGTCGATATCAATGCACAGAGACCGGACACCCCGGGCTTGAAAGTATAAAAATAAACAAAAATAATGGCGTTTTCAGAATGTTCGTGTCTGCCCCAGGTCATTTTTAAAATATACTTGAACTTTTTGCATTTTTTATTCAAAAATCTAATCTAATCAATAAACCGACACAGTGTTTTATATTCAGGACAGGGGAAATCATGTGCCATATAATGTTTTCAACTTTAAATACAATATGAAGAGTTGTAATAAGATTTGCAGGGAGCCCTCCCCCCTTTTTTGTACCCTCCCCATTTTTAAAGTATCGCAAATGATGGAATATTTGATATACAGGGGGTTGTCAAAATAACAGGGACAGGCAAAAATTGGGTCAACTTTGGAATGCTGTAACTTTGACAAAAATTGACCGATTTCAATTCTTAAAGAAGTAATGGACGGGTCAACTAATCTTGTTTTGAGGTGCATCCACGGAGATGAACTATGACCACCGGATACCGGTGATAATCCGGATTTCCGGAAGCATGTCTTATGCAGTAAAATTATGACGTGTTTTTAGCAAAGGTCTCGGCTAAAAAATCAAAATTTTACTACACATGAAGATATAAGATCTAACTCTGAAGCGATTGGTGCGCCAAGTATTAATATTGGTCCAGAAACAACCAATCTATGGCCATTTCCCCGGAATCGGTGCCGGTAGTGGATCCGAATTGGGATCAAACAATTTATTCACTCAAAATATGTCGCGCAATATTGTTTTCTCCCTAGCTTATCATAAAATACCCTATTATAAGTTGAAAATGAGTCTTGTACAGATTTGGCCACTCATGGCGCCGCCCAGTGCCCCGGGGGAACCTTGCATAGGGGACATTTCGATTTTGACACCAAAGCATATCATGCGACGGCTCATTCTTCATGTCTTGTCGTAAATAGGGCAACTGTAGACTCAAAATGGATAGTTGACTACAGTGACTACTTCCGGGACCACCGGATGTCCCCGAGGGAACCTATAATTAGGGACAATTGAAATTGAACTCCAATACATATCGTGCGACAGTTCATTTTTCATGTCTCGTGCTAAATAGGGCTATTGTAGACCTTAAATGGATAATTGACTACAGTGGCCAATTTTTGCACTACCGGAATTTCCCGGAGGAACTTGTCATTGGGGACATTTCTGTTTTTACACCAAAACATATCATGCGACGGCTCTTTCTTCATGCCTTGTCGTAAATAAAATAACTGTAGACTCAAAATGGGAATTTAATTGAATTGGCCACTTTTGGGACTACCGGGTGTCCCCTAGGGAACCTATGATTAGGGACAATTGGAATTGAGCTCCAATACTCATCGTGCAACGGCTCATTCTTCATGTTTAGTCATGAATAGGTCAACTTTAGACCGAAAATGGATATTTAACTAGAATGGCCACTTTGGGGACCTCCTATAGTTCCCTAAGGAACCTATCACTTTTGGGACCACCGGAATTTCCCGGAGGAATCTGTCATTGAAGACATCACAGCCTCCCTCAGGGATATCCGGTGGTCACAAAAGTGGCCACTGTAGTCAAATATCCACTTAAGGTCTACAATAGCCCTATTTAGCACGAGACATGAAAAATGAACTGTCGCACGATATGTATTGGAGTTCAATATCAATTGTCCCTAATTACAGGTTCCCTCTGGAACATCCGGTGGTCCCGGAAGTAGTCACTGTAGTCAACTATCCATTTTGAGTCTACAGTTGCCCTATTTACGACAAGACATGAAGAATGAGCCGTCACATGATATGCTTTGGTGTCAAAATCGAAATGTCCCCTATGCAAGGTTCCCCCGGGGCACTGGGCGGCGCCATGAGTGGCCAAATCTGTACAAGACTCATTTTCAACTTATAATAGGGTATTTTATGATAAGCTTGGGAGAAAACAATATTGCGCGACATATTTTGAGTGAATAAATTGTTTGATCCCAATTTGGATCCACTACCGGCACCGATTCCGGGGAAATGGCCATATATTGGTTGTTTCTGGACCAATATTAATACTTGGCGCACCAATCGCTTCAGAATTAGATCTTCTATCTTGATGTGTAGTAAAATTTTGATTTTTTAGCCGAGACCTTTGCTAAAAACACGTCATAATTTTACTGCATAAGACATGCCTCGGGAAATCCGGATTATCACCGGTATCCGGTGGTCATAGTTCATCTCCGTGGATGCACCTCAAAACAAGATTAGTTGACCCGTCCATTACTTCTTTAAGAATTGAAATCGGTAAATTTTTGTCAAAGTTACAGCATTCCAAAGTTGGCCCAATTTTTGCCTGTCCCTGTTATTTTGACAACCCCCTGTATATCAAATATTCCATCATTTGCGATACTTTAAAAATGGGGAGGGTACAAAAAAGGGGGGAGGGCTCCCTGCAAATCTTATTACAACTCTTCATATTGTATTTAAAGTTGAAAACATTAAATGGCACATGAATTCCCCTGTCCTGAATATAAAACACTGTGTCGGTTTATTGATTAGATTAGATTTTTAAATAAAAAAATTTGGGGTGGGTAATGTCTATTACATTACCGCGGGGTTGACGTAGAACTACGATGATTAATAATTTGATTTGTCAAGTGTATGAATTTGTAAGTGTACTAGTTTTGTGTTGTTACTGATCGGATGAAGTTTTCAGAAGTTAACTCTTTTTGGACTTATTTTGGTAGTCCTGAAAAGAACCATTTGTCGTTCTGTGGTTCCGAGAACCAGTGTTTGGTGTTCCAGGAATAATGCCAGATGATTGAATTTGTTTGTTTGGTCGTTGCTTCCTTGTGTTGCTTGGTTGGGTGATCGGTTTCTGGCCGGTTTCGCCAAACTCCTCCAGTAGATTAGATGTTTGATAGCTCGGGTGCTTCGATCGTGATAATCGATAGAATCGGTCCAGTGCTTTGGTCTATAGCAATATCCATTGCATGAGCATTTAGGCTCTGTACATTGATACTCATCAATATGCAGGCTTGGCCGCTATGATCCAGTATTTCACGCAGTTCGTCTCAAAGCGTCACTAATCGATGATTGCCTAAGCGCTGCAGCTCATTCCTCAAGTCAACCCTCTTGGTAAAATTGCTGCCTTTGGCGTGATTGAACTTAAAAAGTAAGAGGTTGTTTCCGAGATACGACCGCCAAAGTGACGTTGGATAACATTAGCATCTTCTATTTCCTGGCTTGAGACCGTCACGAACTTATGAAAGATTTCTGAGAGAACAGCACCAATTTTCGACCCAACACTAACTTTCGACCGATTTTCGATACGGTTTTGGCCTACTTTGTATGAAAATCCGAAAATTGGCACAGGATTCTTGTATGTCGAAAATAAGTGCTCTTCTAATCAATTTTCACACTATTTGTTGCATGCCATTGTTGACCTATTATGAACATTTTGTGTTATTATTTGGTTGGTTCGATTAACTCTTCAACCGGTCGATGGAAGAAGAAGCATGAGCGATAACTTTTGCTCAACAAACAAATATTCCGCTTGAAGGTCCACGCATGATCCACTAAGATTGATTGCTTAAGTGGGTTCCGAAGCCTTTCGATACTCGTCGTATCCGTGGCGAACGTGCTTCAATTGCATTGAAGCACAATTTCAAACAACTGCCCTTTTCAGGGCCACAATTGATTCAATAATTTATTTAGTTATCAATTATAGTTTCGGATGATTAGTTTTCAACGGAGATAAATGGCAAACAAAGTTTAACATAGGTTCCCGTCGTTCGGGTCGGGCGGCGGTAGCAGTCTTTTCTGTGTGCGTATTTCCATTCGTTCGACAATGTCTTACCAAATCGAAACGTCAACAAAGCGGTTGCTTATTAGTTTTAGCTCTGTGTTCGACGAGTTGATACTGATCGCTCTAGTATCATTTAGGTAGCGACGGCGACAACGGCATTATGCGATCATCTCTAAATGCGAAACAAACCGGGAGGAATTCTTCATTCAAGTGCCGTTCGCAATTTATCCGACTCATGCACACACTGTCGAGGATCGCCCCGCGCGCGCACAATGGGAAATTTATTTCCCATTTATGGTTGCGTGCAAATGACTGACCAAAATCTGAATCAATCACATTCAATCATCAGTAATGTCGCTCTTCACGGTGGAAAATTCTCACAACTCTTTTAAAATGAAATTGTCGTCCTGAAAAGGACGGTTGGTGGTAGTCACCGTCGATCAAACTGGGTTTTCATTCCATTGTTAGACAGAAACACACCAAAAGATCACCGAAAACGATTAAATTAAAATGCGGTCGGTAATTTTGTGCTCTCTTGTCCATTCTTGTATTCGATGGTTTGCTCACTCCTCCGACGATAATTATCAAGGTTTCTGGACGCATTCTCTACGAATTCGATGGGCTAGCTGGATGCCAAGGGCCATGATGAGCGATTACACGGAACCCGCAGCTTTTAGCTTGGGAATAAACAGCAGCAGCAGCGACGAACGTGTAAATTTTATTCCGATATAAGTCCTTCTCCGGTTGCTGGTCAACGATTGACTGATGCGCGCGTGAAGTCGAGTTTGGTTGGCTTCGACTGAACACGAGATAATAAAGAGAAGTAAGAAGAAGACCGAAAGGGGCGTTTCCCTTTGAATGACGAAAGTGGCTAAGATATCGCGCAATTATGTCTGTGTCAGGAATACACAAGAAAAATGTGCTTTTCTATGAAAAATAAGACATGCTTCGATATTTCCCAATTTTTCAATAGTTTAGTCATGATAATCAATAGTTTTCATTGTTGGAGTAGATTCGAAAGATTTCCAATCGATTGGTGCAAGAATCTTGAAAATCTATCCGGGCGTTAGTAAGTTATTAACAGTCAAAATCTAACAACTTTTCGTGACGCGAGCGATTTTTCGTTATTTGAAATTGTACCACAGTATGTTGCCGTAAGACGTTATCCAACGTCAAAAAATTGGAAGAGTTTGTCAAAAATAGTCCTTGCAGTGAAGTAACCCGCGACAAACCAACATATACCAATTGCTGATCCTGGCTTTTGTCATAGTCGTACACGACCTCGGGGAAAGTTCCACCTTGCGACTTATGAACAGTAAAAGCACAGGCACTAACCATCGGGAACTGAATGCGTTTGCATTTGATTATGCCGCACAGTTTGAAAGTAAAATAAAAATTCTCTATACAGGAGTGAAATTGGAGTTTCAAAACCAAGAGCCTTACGTTGGCATGAAATATTTTGAACTCTTATAACTGTTTTCTGGTTTAACGAAATTCCTTGAATGGCACCTCAATTGAAAGACAAGACATCAAAGCTTCATGTCGTTTACTTACTGAATCCCACATAACTGTCTAAATAGTTTAATAACTGTTTTAGAAGAGAACGTTGATTTCAAGCAAATCTATAAATAGGGGTGGCTAGAGAAAATTTGACGTCATTTGCTTTCCATTCTCCGCTTGGATCGCATCTCAGCAGGCAACAGATCGTCTTGCTCTGACCGGGCGTGCTTCTCAGGCACAGACTTCGATAGCGAAGGACTTCCCCGTTTGTCTTGCTTTGCTCAAATCAAACTGTCGAGCGAGCGAGAGAAGATGCCGTCCGAAGCCAAAGTCATTACCGCTGCCGCCGCCAAGAAGAAGAAGAAGAAGAGGAAGAAGTCCACAGGAAAATTTGCGGTCGAACTGTGAACACGGTCGGGGAAGTCATTCTGGCTTTGTGCTTCACCGCTTGTTTGCGTTCACCCAGCCATCGTCATCGCCGCCATCATCAGATTTCAACTTAAGCCCGGTGATCCACTACCTGTTATTGTTGTGCGTCATCCACGCCACGAATCTTTCGGTTCGTCGTATAAGCAAATTACTTGCTCAAATTTATACATTTGAGTTGAGGATTCCCCGTTTGACCATGGCAATCAACTGATAACATCCCGCAGTGTTATTTATCTGTAAGAGCATCAAAGCTAACAAAGCCATCGGCCCTTTTCAGGGCCATCAAATTGGTGGAAAAGAGTTAAAAGAGAAATATTTCCGACTTTATATATGACTTCTTATATTCCTAAATCAATTTCACAGCTTCATACAAAATTTCATTTGTCATGAATAATTTATGACTAAACATTTTGAGACTGTAATCGCGGACGCTGCTGCAGTGCCGTCAGGGTGAGTGATCAACATTCCACAACAATTGTAAAATAGAGTGGCATTTCCAACAGCGTCTTTGATGTTCCATATTTTGTGGGAACACTTTGATTAGCAAAATTATCACATGTAACAAAATTGCGACATTTTAAGAATGCATTTGAATAGACATTCTCATTGAACAATTGTAATAACTTTGGCACCCATGGATCAGAAATTTACCGTCATAATAAAGAAAACTATTGAATATCATGCGTGATTTTAATTTATTGTAAGCTATTAAAATAATGTTGATATTTTTACTGTCCATACGAACGCGCATGTGAATTTTCCAAGATATGTAAATCCCTAACCAAGACATCAACTTCATGTACCTTATCGTAGATTGGTCAATCAGAAAAAGGCGAAGAATACGAAAGGGAGGAGCATCGTCTGCAATTCAAATTATGTAAAACATACTGTCTTTGACAGATTCGGTTCATTTAAGGGACGAATGACCTTCGGATTAAAATCCCTCTGTAACAACAACAGGATTCGGTTCATTTCATTTACACTTTCGAGCTAGTAAGAACTTCTCGTGATAATATAGATAGTAATATTTCTTAATGTGCTTACCAAAAACATGCTATAATCTCTAAATTCATTTCGTAGCAGCATACAATATCTGATTTATCACGAATAATCGACAATACGACAATTTGAGGATGTTCCAAGAACGCTGCTGCAGTGCCGTCGGGATGCAATAACAGCATAATGCTCATCTTGTACATCCCTTGCCAAGAAATCAATTTCATATAGCCTATTTCTCAGATTAACGCAATAGACAACATGTAGAAAAATCAATTCAGATCAATAGTTGCTCATTACAATTGGTCAAGAAACAATTTATTGATTTTAATGTCGCAATTTTAATACATTTTCCAATTTCCGTACTCGAGAATTTTGGAAGCGGGGGCCGTGATGCTCTGGATGGATTGTCCTCCATGACTGGTCCCCACGAAATATTCGTGGGGAGAAACTCGACCCTTTACTGCAGGAATTTCATTAACAACTCTTTGGTAAAGCAGAAATTTTCCGAGGAAAATTCTGATAAAAGTGAACTTTTTCAAAACAACTCTTATTGATTGGAATATTGATCAACAACTCTTTGTTAAGTAAAATCATCCTTAATAACTCTTTGCTTCATCACCAAACCAAACCATTTCATTGAATTCATCATGTACAAGAATATGAATGGTAAGGAGAGGCAGATGGTGTATATTTCGCTGGCGTTACTTTCCAACAGGTCGCCGGTTGGCGCTGACTACTAATCCGTCCACTGAATGATTTTCAGTTGTTGCTTTCGCTTCGTTGCTCTCTGGTTCCGTTCGCTACTCGCACACTGCTGTGGCTTTCACGCGCTCTTCTTTGCTGCTCCGCTGCTTGATCCGTTCGTTATGCCGTTCGATTTGTGAATGAGCTGGGAGCAGAACAACCAGTTGTTTTATTTGCTCGAGCTCCGTTCACTGATGGCGAGTGGTGGGGTTCTCGCTTGGTTGTTTCGTCACTCCGTTCGCTACTCGCACGCGATTGGTTATTGCTTTCGCGCTATTTTCGTTGATGGTGTGATTCTTCGCTGAGAAAAAAAAACTGCAACTTTTTTGATTTTTCATGCAAAATGACCAACTTTGATAAACTATATCTCAGTTATTTATGGACCGATTAGAATGAAATTTTCACAGAATATTAGACATAACTTAAATTTTAACATATATTATTGAGTGATTTTTCCAATCACACGTTGAACAGCAGTAACGGTTTGACTAAAGTGAATTTTTTGACGATTTTTTATAATTGACATAACTAAACATATTGAAGGAATAGCTTCATGGTATCTTCAGCAAAGTTGTAGATTTTGACGAGATGAATAAGTTTGCTGAAGACAGTTTTTGTGTAAGGCTATCAGATTTTAAGATAAAAAGTTTTGAATTTTTCGTCGAAAATTACAGTTTAGTCAAACCGTTATTACTTATAAACTTGTGATTGGAAAAATTATTCAAAAATATATGTTAAAATTCAAGTTACATCTGATGTTCTGTGAAAGTTTCATTCGAAAATATTTCCATAATAACTGAGATCTAACTTACCAAAGTTGGTCATTTTGTATGGAAAATCGAAAAAGTTGCAAATGCATGCGAATAAGTTGGGGCCTTCCTTAGCCGAGTGGTTAGTGTCCGCGGCTACAAAGCAAAGCCATGCTGAAGGTGTCTTGGTTCGATTCCCGGTCGGTTCAGGATCTTTTCGGAATGGAAATTTTCTTGACTTCCCTTGGCATAGAGTATAATCGTACCTGTCACACGATATACGAATGCAAAAATGGAAACTTTGGCAAAGAAAGCTCTCAGTTAATAACTGTGGAAGTGTCATAAGAACACTAAGCTGAGAAGCAGGCTCTGTTCCAGTGAGGACGTTATGCCAAGAAGAAGAAGATGTGAATAAGTTCTCTGTTTATTCAACAAACCAGCTGAATAATTCATGGGTGCACAACAGAAACAGGGTAGCGGATCACAGGGATTTAGTTGAAATCTGGAAACGTAGCTCAATCTTGAAATCTTGAGCGATTTCACAAACCAGATTCTGGATTAACAGCTCAGCAAGCTTCTAGCAGCGAGGTACTTCTCGCTAAGCAAGTTCGGAGGAGCTCTTACCAGCTCGAAAGCGGAAATGGAATGAAACTGAATCCAACGAAGGCAGCATGTTTTATAACCTTGGAATAGCAGATGATGCTCCTCCCTTTTGTGCTCTTCGCTTTCTGATCGACCAATCTGGGAAATGGGTATGTGCCAATAATGTGTTGTGCTTGGAATTACTTGAAAATTGCGGGGAATACTATTATGTGAGAAATTGGTCGAACATGAATTGTTGGAATGATTGGCATTCCCTAAATACTCAATACGAGCTATTGATAATTAATAGTTTTCTTTATTATGACGGTAAATTTCTGATCCATGGGTGCCAAAATTATTACAATTGTTCAATGAGAATGTCTTTTCAAAAGCATTCTAAATATGTCGCAATTTTGTCACATGGGATAATTTTCCTAATCAAAGTGTTCCCATAAAATATGGAACATAAAAGGCGCTGTTGGAAAAGCCACTCTATTTTGCAATCGTTGTGAAATGTTGAGCACTCACCCCGACGGCACTGCAGCAGCGTCCGCGAGTGCAATCTCAAATGGTTGAGTCATAAATTATTCGTGACAAATGAAATTTTGTATGAAGCTGTGAAATTGATTTTGGAATATTAGAAGTTATAAATAAAATCGGAAATATTTCTCTTTTAACTCTTTTCCACAAATTTGATGGCTCTGAAAAGAACCGATGGCTTTGTTAGCTTCGATGTTGTTACGGATAGTTAACACTGCTCGGACCAGCAAAACTCAGGGGGCTTCTGGTATTTGCTCCTAACGGGATTGCTTTCTGACCACCAATGATGATTTCATCACGAGTCGAAATTTTGAAGCGCGGGTCAACAGCTCCTCGGCCGATGAAATTTGCGGCGGCGATGACGATGGCTGGGTGAACGCAAACAAGCGGTGAACCACAAAGCGAGAATGACTCGCCCGACCGTGTTCACAGTTCGACCGCAATTTCTCCTGTGGACTGCTTCCTCTTCTTCTTCTAGGCGGCGGCAGCGGTGATGGCTTTAGCTTCGGACGGCATCTTCTCTCGCTCGCTCGACAGTTTGATTTGAGCGAAGCAAGACAAACGGGGGCGTCCTTCGCTATCGATGTCTGTGCCTGAAAAGCACGTCCGGTCAGAGCAAGCCGATCTGTCGCCTGCTGAGATGCGAGCCAATCGGAGAGTGAAAAGCAAATGACGTCAAATTTTCTCTAGCCACCCCTATTTATAGATTTGCTTGAAATCAACGTTCTCTTTTAAAACAGTTATTAAACTATTTAGACAGGTATGTGGGATTCAGTAAGTAAACGACATGAAGCTTTGATGTCTTGGCTTTCAATTGAGGTGCTAATCAAGAAATTTCGTTAAGCCAGTGCAAAGTTATAAACGTTTAAAATATTTCATGCCAACGTAACGCTCCTGGTTTTGAAATTCCAATTTCACTCCTGTATAGAGAAGAAAGACGTACTTCTACGTCAAAAATGCAAAAAGTTCAAGTATATTTTAAAAATGACCTGGGGCAGACACGAACATTCTGAAAACGCCATTATTTTTGTTTATTTTTATACTTTCAAGCCCGGGGTGTTATTCACCAGTTCCTTTAGCAAACTGATCTCCTACGGGATTTCCTGCGTATTTACTCCTTGATTTTTTTTTTTTTGAATTTCCCCAAAAAATCTTCAGAGTTCCTCTAGTAGTTCCTCGGAAAATAGGATTTTTTCTGAAGTTACTTCGAAAAAATCCCTAGGTAATCCGGGAAATTCTAGACTTAATCCGAGAATTCTTCCAGAGTTGCTCGTGTAATTCCTCTGAAGCTCATCCAGGATTTTTTTTTTAATTTCTCTCAAAAATTTTACCGGACTTGCTCCGGCAAATTGCTCTGGATTTCATCCAGCAATTTCTCAGAGCTTCCTCCGAATTTCAGTAATTCCATCAAATGTCCTAAAGAAATTCCATTGGAGCTACACCGAGAATTCCCTCGGATTTCCGCCATAGCTCCTCCACGAATTTTATCGTAGTTTCTCCAGTAATTCTTCAGAGTTCCTCCAGTAATTTCTAGGAAATCCTCCGGAGTTCCACCATGAAGTTACCTGGAATTACATCGAGAGTTACTCAAGATTGCCTTCAAGAAATCCTACATTGTTCATTCCGGGAATCCTGAAGAGTTTCTTTGATAAATCTTTCAGAGATGCTTTGGGCAATTCTCAAAAGTTTCTCCAAGAATTCTTCCGAAGCTCCCTCGGAGTTCTCATGAAACTTGGAGCTCCCTTATGAATTCCTATCTTCCAGAAATTTTCCCGGAATTCCTCCAGCAATTCCTCTGGATTTAATCCAACAATGCCTCGGTAGTTCCATAGGAGCTCCACCGGAAATTCCTTCCGATTTCCTCTCTAGTTTCTTTTTGGAGTTTCTTCTCCATTTCCTCCATAGGAATTTAACCGAGGTTCCTCATGAAATGTCCTGAGAGTTCCTACAGGAATGCCTCCAGAGCTCTTCTGAGAATCGTTCCAGAATTCCTTTAGCGAAACCTCTAGGACTTTTTTCAGATAGCCACTATCAATTATTTCAGAGTTATCCCGGAAAGTCCTTTGGAGCTCCACCGGTAATTCCTTCAGATTTTCTTCGTGGGTCCTCCAGCAACTCCTCGGGAGGTCCGCCAGGAATTCCTTTGCAGCTCGTTCGGGAATTCTTCCGGGATTCCTCCAGGAGTTTTTCTCCAGGGTTCTTCCGAGAAATCCTTTTGAGTTTATCTGGGAAATCTTCCAGGAATTCCGTCGCAATTCTCTCACAGAAACTGGAAGATACTGGAGAAATTACAGTAGAACCTTTGAATGAAACTCGAACAGAAATCCGGGAGGAATTCCTAGTGCAAATTTTGGTAGAATTTCTCAACGGATCAAAGGAACCCAAAGAAATCTCCATACGAGTTCTTGAAGAAATATCAGTACGAATTATCGGAGGAGAAATCATGGGAAGAAAACAACAGAGCAATCTATAGAGGCATTTCTTAAGTAATACTTTAATGAATTCATAGAAAAAAAAAAATAGGAAGACAATCTGGAAGCATTACTGGAAACATTTCTGGACAAACTCTTGAATAATGCCTGGATGAATTTTTTTGAAGAAATTTTATAGTTATGTTATTAACATTCCTTTCCTTTGTTCATTTTTCCCCCTCCTGGCCACGGATTTTTCTCCGTGAAACAGTCACCGTCTCTGATTCCTATTCATTTGAGGCAAACAGGAACAGTATTCCATCGCTTCGAATTTCTACAAAAATACATGAACGCCAGTAACTGCCTTACCTGACTGCCGTGCTATTCCACTTCCCTAGTAAGGATGAATGACACCTTCCCGAAACGGCAAGTGGGCTAATAGTGCGGTTGCGCCCGTCTCGATAAAACTTTTGCAAGCCTCCAAGTACGTTTCCTCTCTTGCGTCGATCTGGCTACGAAAGCGACTAATTACGACGGAGGAAGATAGCGGCTTGGAGAGAGGACCCACCAAAATGGAGAGCATCTCAGACAATACCGTTAAGAAGAAGCACCAGAAGGTGAAAACGCAATTGCGTTCGCGAGAAGCGGAAAGCTTCATGTATACAACATGTATACATGTATATATGTGTACATGTAGAGTAAGGTGGGGCAAAAGTTCGACCTTAGTGGTATAATCAAAGTTTCCAGGAAAACAATAGCAGTTAAAACAAAACAAATACCATACAGTGAACCTCTAACATATTGACTATAATTTTGCTGAACAAATTTGTGTCCAAATATTTACCCATTTTTAGTTATAACAGTTTCAAAATTTATTGTCTTATTCGAACTTTTGCCCCACCGGTGGGGCAAGAGTTCGAATCTAGTGTGGGGCAAAAGTTCGCTGGCTAAAACACTAAATACCGATCATTTTATGACAGGCATACTTTACACCAGCCGTAAACTTAAGTTTGACGTTAAATACACACTAAATTTTCTTCAAAAAATTGCCCAAAACCGGGTTAATTGTAATATACTCAAAAATAGCAGTTTTTCGCAAAACTAAGTGGAAATGTAAAATTTTGCTGACAGTTTTCACACGATCAGACAAATTTAACTAAATTTGAAGATAATATGTGGATTTCAGGCAATTTGAAATTTTTTCCGTGATTTTATACATGGGTCGAACTTTTGCCCCGCTGATTCGAACTTTTGCCCCACTATGGGCCAAAAATTGTTTTCAAGCATTTATGCAAAATCTAATACACGTCAAAGCAACCTTATGATAGGCCTAGAAACGCCCTTATATAAAATATTGAAAAAGATTTTATCTTCAATTGGTTCCATGCAACGAAAGTTTGACCAAAAATTACAACAGTCACGTAGAAAAACAACAAATATCCATAACTTTTCCAAATCTCAATCGATTTTTATGATATTTGGAGTAAAAGTCTCTTACTTGAATAGCATTCGAACTAGCCCCACTTTACTCTATACAACGTTTGCCAGTAGCCCAGCAGGAGACACCAGCAAGTAATAGCAAGGCGTTACCAGGGGAGAATTCAGAACTCCAAGGAAGACTACGGTTTCAAAGCCAAACTTTCACACCGAAAACGAGCAGCAACATTCGCGAGGAAGGCCTAACGGGGAATTCGAAGCTGATGGAGATCGAAAAGAAGGTCAACGAACTCTACGAGTAAATGAAGGACAGGACTAATGTGTATCACAAGATGAGGAATCTAACGAGCATAGAATCCGCCATGAACGAAAGCTGAGGTAGCTGGAAATGCACTACCAAATGCTGAGGAACAAACAATTGCTGACGGTACGTGCAAACAAGCCTTCGAAGAAGCGTGAAAGAGACCCACCAGGAAGAGAAACGTGCATGAAAAATAGAAAAAAAATAGGGTAACTAGAGGTACTGGGGGTAATATGCCCATAGGGGGCAAAACGCGCCACCCTCGATTTGGACGAACGATGTGTTTTAGAATGCTTTTTTCCACCCTAGGTCATAGAAAATGGATAAAAATGCTTCTATTAATATATTTGTATGTGTTTTTCTCAAGAATATCGTTAAAACGTACAAAAACGTTTTTCGCTGTTTTCGTTGCAATTTAGTGCGATTTTCAAGGTCATTTTTTAAATCGATATATAACCAAATTTTTGAAACTTTCGCCGAGAGCCAATTTGTGCACTGTCATAGTTAGTATTACATGCAAAAAATATGTTAAATTTGTCCTAAAAAAGCTTTACGCAGGACCTAAACTTTAATCAACTCTGGGGGCAAAGCGCCCACCCCTATTTCATAACACTAAAATAGCCGTTTGAATTCAAATTCTACCAAACGTAATGCCAAGTTGAAGTTACGCACAAATTGGAACCTTACAAATGTACATTTTTTGCAGCAACATGTATACTATTGTTGAACAATAACATCTGAACAAAGGCCCAGATGTATGCAACCTATAAACAAGCATGATTGTGTGCGTACGTTTACAGAACGGTTAACGCCGGACTGAAGCGGAACATATCTGGACAAACATTTGAAAAGGGCCCAAGAGGTCTTGAGCCTTTTTTTAGAAACGTTGCTGTTGAGCCCTTCTTAGCCCGCCCACGCAAACTAACACCACTATCAGAAAGATTGGCGTTAGCTCTTCCTGATAGTGGTATTGGTGAGCGTTATCGAGTCTTGCAAATCCAATGTTTACCAATGTTGATGTGCCCTTTTGAAATGTTTGTCCAGATTTTACCTCGCAAAACAATACATATGCAGTTAAGCAAGCATTTAAAAAAAATAATTTATAAACCCCAGAAAAGCTAAAATGGATAGCTGTTTCTACTATTTGAAAGAAAACTTGATTGTTTATTAGACCATAATTAAAAAAAAGCACAAAATAATGTTTTTCACATTTAAAATCGCTGTTTTCCTTAACTTGGGCAAACTACCCCCAGTCCCCCTACGTGTTGAACGGAGCATGAAACAATGCAGAATGGTAAACCGACAGGAGCCCGAAGAAGACACACGGCGAAGGAAGTGAAAACAAAAAGGAGGGTACGAAGAAGGTGACTATCCGTCTGCGGCATGAGTCGTTGAAAGGGGACGCCATACTTTGTAGAGCAAATGACCAAACCACGTACGCAGCGATTCTACGTAAGGTCAGAGATGAACGTAGTCAGAACGAGGCGTACTCAGAGAGGAGAAATGCTCTTCCAGAGCTCGACCTACCAGTTTGAAGTTAATTGCTAGTTGGCAAATGAGGCAAGCGTAAAAGCTTTCACTCAGGAGGCAGTGGTTGAGTGCAGATATCTAGATGAGATAACATCCAACGCAGTTCTGCGACAGGAATTGAAATCACTGTGCGATATTGGAGATGTGGCCATGATAATCCGACTTTCAAAGTCGTACGCTGGCACACAGTTAATGACGATCCAGCTACCTATGGCCGCAGTCAACAAACTGGTTGAGAAAGAACAATCAGAGAGGGTTGTGTACAAGACTACGCCAAGTTTGTTTTTTTTTTTGCATTTGAATTTTAGTCGATTTTCGTAGTTGCAGCCTTCCTTTAATTCAAAATCTAACATAATATCGTGACGGTCGCAACATTTTAGATTTTCAATTGACACCCAGTATATTGCCGTAAGACGTAGCTAACGTCAAAAGAAGAATGCGCGAAGCAGATATCGGTCTGCTTTTATAGTGCACTAGCCAACCCAAAGGAATCGTGGAAGACAATATGAACGAGTTTGGTTGCGTAAGAAAGGGGTCGACATTTTCCCAATTTTCGACAGTCTATCGTCAAAAATCAAAAGTTTTCTCCATTTGAGTAAAATGTTGTATAAATTTCCGACCGATTGGTGGGAAAATATTGAAAATCTACCGATAAATGGATGAGTTATTACCATTCAAAATCTTACGTAATTTCGTGACGGTCGCAACATTTTAGATTTTCAATTGACACCCAGTATATTGTCGTAAGAAGTAGTTAACGTCAAAAGTGAAAATTTAATGGTCGATTTGCTCGCTGAGACTCGTCTCCCGAGCCGGCAGGCCACCGATGAGGTGCTTCAAGTGCATGGATTTCGGACATCAGGCGGCAATCTGTAATGGTCCGGACAGATTAGAGTTCTGCAGGAAATGCGGGGAAAAGGTAATCTTCAGGATAGACCAGTAACCAAAGCAGTGGTAGGATTCTGATCCGAATAATCCGATCGAACCATATTCAGAGAGTTTAACAGTTCGTGAACCATAACAGTTCGTGGCACATCGCAATCGAAGAGGCCTATGAATGTAAACATTCACTCTCTCGGTACGGTACTCACCCTTCACTTGGTACGTGGCGCGAGAGTGTTCAAGAGCAGCAACTCTCTTAGACTACAACAGTATCGAGCCATTCGGGTGATTTATGTTTTGCATTAAATAAGGGAAGTGGTGGCAAAATGGACACCGTGCCTTTAACCCAGACAAAAAAAAAATTGATTAAACTTTTATCACACACGGACGATTTGGAACATAAATTGGAGGGTTCAAGTTGAAACGGAGGTCAATTGAAATGAACATATCAACGAAAACTAAGATTTTAGAAAACCATGGTCGAAAATTAGAACTGATGTAACTTTTAGTCCGCGAGTCTTGAAGTTTTTCAGTGAGGTGAATATCGTTAAGATATGATGTCAAATCTAATGCCCTTAGATGTATTTTTGAAAGGGTTACAATCATTAATGGACACATTTTCGGGAATGCAATGAAAATTTACAAAAATATTTGTTTTGGTCACGTTTTTTGCATGATGTTCATTTTACCACCAAAAGCTGTTCATTTTACCCACACAATGCAGGTAAAACGAACATTTGCATCGTTTTTTGTCAGCGATAAAAATATGTGAAAATTTAGCTATTTCTGTCTGAATTTGTATTGCTGCTTTAGATAACAACCCTATTTTTAATCTTGTGCGATAGAACTATAAATATTCCTCGTTTTTCTATTAGAAATAAGATAATATCCTTGAGGTGAAGATGAATCGAAGCCAAACCTAAAATTTTCAGTAGCACGAATCTGGAGAACCAGACATCCGTTTGAGCTGAAAACCTTATCGATTGGTCACTAGCTGGAGATAACCAAACGATTAAGTTTTCAGCTCATATGGATGTTCGGTTCTCCAGATTTGTGCTCTTGAAAATTTGAGTTTTGGATTCGATTCATCTTCACCTTAAGGCGTGCATTTAATCACCCCTTCCCCTATGTAATAACTTTCATATTTTCAGGTAATGCAGCCTTTAACAACCTAAATATAATCTATTGGCTCATCAAACACCCCTTCGCATAGCTCAGAAAGTGGAAAATATTCGCCTCTGTTATTTGATCACAATGAGAGTGTACCCAGCGAATGTTACAAGTGGTGACACACAGTGATCGACAACAAACAGTAACGAGTGATGTGTGTCTTTCTCGTTTTCGTTCATGACTCGTTAACTTCCTCCAACGATAAATGTCATGCGTGTTGTATGAATGCAGGCGGATAAATCGGATGAAATTATGGCTCGTGTGAAAGGGCTAAAAAGCGTCAATGTAAATAGAGAGAGCCGTGCGACTTTTACATGAGCCTCCGTACGTGCCATGAATCCTCTTGTTCTTTTGACTTTTACTGTGCGCCGTGTGTTGGTGCAGTCTCGCTCTCTCTGAAGGGCAAAAAACAGCGCGCACAGTAAAAGTCAAACATTTTATAGTATGCAAAGGCTCATTACAAGCTTCCCTCACTGTCATCGGACAGCGAGACATCGCTACGACTTGTACGATTCCGTTCGTAAAGTTGATAATTTTTGGTTCATTATCTGGTATAATTGTTATTCATATCGCTGGAATCATGGAAGGATATCACTTTACTTATCAAACACCTTTCCTTCCCGAAATTTTCCAAAATAAGATAGACATTTTAATAACAAAACAACATTAAAATTGCTCTCGTGAGAGTTCTGGCGACTCGATGAAGTGAGCACATGATATATAGCTGAGAAGCTTTGTTTAATCAATGTTGCAAGTCGGTCATGATACTTAATAGCCCTGCTCGACGGTAAATTACCCTATCTGGATTTGCTGGTAATCAGGACTGAAAATGGGGATATCAAAACTGACTGGTACTCTAAACCCATGGCATCTGGAAGATTATTGAACTTCTTTTCGTTCCACTCACTGGGCCAAAAACTTGCTGTAGCAACCAATTTCATCGATAGAGTCAGGACACTTAGCACCATCAAAACTGAAGAGCAGAAGAACGAAGTAATAACAACAATACTAAGTATGAGGATATCTCCATACAAGATTTGAGAGAGAAAACAGCTTTAATGGATCATTGCATCGCCAACAAACACTGGTTTGATGTTGTTAATCCGCAGATCATGGACCATACCTACAAAACAGCATGTCTACCAATACTGGAGATGTGTCATATTAGAACGACCCCACATACAGTCAATCGTCGTACGGACACTGACGGCCTTAGTACGGTTTACAGTTTTCTTCTCTCCTCAATCCAACGTCTACAAACACAAAAAACACCACCTACTGCACACAGATCCCAAAATGGACCACAAATAACTACACAACAGAGCTAACCGAGAGAAAACTTTTCTCAGAGCAGTTATCTGTAGTAGGCTTATCACCGAGCGCCATACCCAAATCCCAGCGTAGAAATAACAGTTTAAACCCCCAAAACTAAAACTCTACCGAATAGAAAAATCCAGCCAAACGGTATTAAATGAACGTAAGTGCGATAGCTATGAAATGTACCTCAGGTGCTATTACTAATTCCACTCCCCATGTAGAGGTTTACGAGTGGAACAGAATTGACCCTTTAAAGACCCGACGTTTTCATGTTTATAAGAAACTTGTTTAACTTGTTGTTTTAAATCGAGTAAGTTAAATGTAAATTAGTATCTTTTGTAATTTTTCAATCAAAATGAATAAAATTTTAGGCCCTGAAGAAGGTCCCAACAAGGACCGAAACGTTGGCGAAAATTCTAAAATAATCAACGCAAAGGTTCTCTAGACTGAATAGCCGAAAAATGCCCTTGAACAATATAACCAGTCGAACCAACTACGTCATCCAACTGATTAAGTCACTGTAATTTTTGTGATTTTTATTTCATCTTGCATTCTATGGGTTCAGAACACATATGAATGTGTGCTGCCTGAACATTCATGGCAGTGAGCACAACCCAAACCGCCAGGACTCAACACGGAAAAGTTTAGTCGATTATGACACATCGGCTGAATTCCCGGTATCTGTTCCGAGACGCATCTACTCAAGCTTGAATCGAATTCGGTTCGTCATCGAAACCAACAGCACTAACCATAATGTCACTTTCGCAACAATGAAAGATGACAACGACATTGATGGTGTAAATTTGATGAAAAACTTTTCCCGTCTTCTGGTTGGGAACATGCTTCGTGGTTTTCAGATTTCCGCATACATGGTTAAAATTTTTGGCGGTACTTCCACATATGTTGTGTATCGTAATATATAAATTTTCTTGAAAATGGTTGTTTTCAAGACTCTTCTGTACCTTATGATTTCATGTTTAAGGAAGCAGTTTTCCTTGTGTCACCGTATTTCAAAAACAAACTTTGAAAATCAGTGTAGATTTTTTTTCCTGAATAAATACAGAACACCACAGTGTAATAAGTGATTTCTTGATATTTTAGAAATGTAGTTCTTATCGATTCTTGGTATTCCAAGAGCTTCCTGCAATATGTATAGAGCTTCAAATCTACGAACGTAACTATGTTTTCGCCGAGAATTGAAACAAGTTTTACATACATTGACTTTGAACTCTTCCAATATAAACTGGGTTGAAGGTACATCGAATACTGATTAAATTCCGAAATGTACATCATTGAATTCTGTTGAGCAAACCATAATTCGTCATCTATCGTAAAAACCTTTCCACTAAATACAATATCAACCCACAAATATGTCTCATCATCGGGAATTCATCAGTCCCTTCGATATGACCAAAGCTTTCAATCAGTCCATCACGTCCACAAATCCGCCATCGGCTCCACCCATGGACCGGAATTTAAATCCGATTCAATCAGTTGTCGTTCCGATTTGAGAAGATTGACAGAGAGCATAATCCTCCCTCCCGAATGGGCTCTGGTTAAAATCATCGCCAACCCAAGCCGGCGAAAGGTCAACCCCGCGCGAGGCCGATGCATGAATGACTCAACATTGGCGGTTGAACCCTTTAACCAACAAATTCCACATAACGGTACCGATTCAACGTATTTCACAAGTTACGCACACGTTGCCGGCCGGATCAGCCCAATTCACTACTCCATTAAGACATCCTCCTTGCACGGATTTTAAGAGCGAGGAAAATAGTAACGCCATAGACACATATAGTAGGCCACGGTGCTCCTCAGATTGTTATCATCAGAAGAAAAAACTCCGTAGTAGATTGCAAAAAGATTTGGATATTTTTTCTTCATTTTTGCAAAAATGGACAATATCTCCTAATGCTTCCAAATCTCAACTAATAATATTCCCACATAGACCAAACGCTCTTTATTTGAAACCTTCAAGTAGACATGTTGTTACAATGAGAGGGGTAACAATAAATTGGTCAGATGAAGTTGGGGCTCATGCTAGATATAAAATTTAACTCTCAAAAATCAAATTGAGGGCATTCAAGCCAAATGCAACAAATATGCAAAATGTATGTATCCACTTATTAACAGAAAATCGAAACTTTGTCTTCAGAACAAGCTTTTGATCTTCAAACAAATTTTCAGGCCAGCCATGTAATATGCTGTACCAATATGGACTAGCTGTTGTAATACCAGGAAGAAAGCTCTGCAGAGAATTCAAAATAAAATTTTGAAAATAATTCTTCAGCCTCCTCCCTGGTGTTGTACTAATCAGTTATAGAGAGTTTCCAATTAAATGAATGTTTGATATGATCAATTAAAAAAGGAATAAAAAAACTGATGAGCACAGATTATATGTAGATTTTTTCCTGAAAACAACGGTCTGGGGAGCACCGTGTCAGCACCAATAACTTTTGACCGTTCCGTATATCGATTTGCCCTTTTCGGTTTCCGTTGCCCAAGCGAGCGATCCATACGTACCATTGGTGCCGTAGAATATTCGGTTGGACCCCATCTTCGTTCGGTTGGCCCACTCTCGGTAAAGGTTCTTCCCTTCTTCGAATCGAACGAAGCTTTGCGTGCTCTCCGCAAGCAGAGAATCAGTTAAATTGAAAAGAAATCGCGCCGGATAATGGTAGGCTATCATGTGCCATAAAAGCATGTAATTTTCAGCTATCATCATATTTGCTGGGAACTTCGTCGGTCGAGAGGGGGGCGCTTCCTGTGTGGGTAAAGTAGGTGTGTGCTGAGTGGCTGATCGCAAACTAGAAACTAGAAAGGTGGGTGGATTTGTATGCTAACTGAGCGAGCATTATTGGAAATATCTGTATTGAGATGCTCAATGAAAGAATCACATCCCGAGAATATCGTTTCACTGGGCGGACAGTGGAAGATCTGAAGAACTTAAGAAAAGGACAACGTGTTCATCAAATCAAAAGGCAGAATTAGTATTAAAAATACAATAAATAACTAACAGAATATTAGGGAAAATCATGTGATGATATCACCAAAAAAATCAAATGTATCATAGTTTAAATTTCATTGGAACACCGAATGGTCATAGGATTAGAGGAATCTCTATTTCCTTACATTGTGCATTACAAAAAAAAAAAGGATTTCACTATAGATTATTTCATAACTAAGTTAAACTCTCGTATTCTCGCTAGTCCTGCCTACATAATTGCATAACACAATCCCCTCTATTAAGTTAAATCATTCAATTTCAGCAAGGTTTAATTCAATTACGCTACCCCTTATCTTATGATCTTATGAACCGTACACCTAATCCAGAACCGGCTTTCCTGGAGTCAGAATACTATAATCCATTGCAGTGCACTTTCTGAACCCTTCCATCAGCGGCCTCCAACATCGCATCATCTTATTCGTGTCTGACGGGGTCGAACGGGTTGCGACCCCAACCATCAAGGAAGAAGCATAGCATAACCGCACCACATTAAGCCATTGCCGCACTATGGAGCATAAACCTACTTTGGTTGGTAAAAATCTCTAGCGCTCTGGGGAAGCGTCCTTAAGGTTTGATTAATTACGGCGTTATGTTGATGGTATTTCATTCAATCTTGATAACCTACAACTTATCTAGATCAGTTCTACTTTTGGATTGAAGTGTCCTAGCAAAAAACTTTCTTCTGCAAATATGTTGATTCAAATGATTCTTACAAATGTTTTAAAGACAATTATGCTCTAAAATCTTCGTGCACGTTTGAATTTGAATTTTAAAGTAGCTTTATTCATAAAGCTATTATGACCATTTTTCTTGTAAAATAGCGACATTTATAAAGATTTTAGACCATAGTGTTCGAAACATTTCAATGTTAACTTAGGATAGGACGTTTGTATCTAAATTTGAAACTGATCTTGATAAATCGTATGCTATCCAGATCAAATTCAACACCGTCAAAATACAGCTAAAAATTAACCCAAGTCAGTTTGCCGAAGACATCAAATATCTAGGACTAGAGATTTCGGCCAACTAAAATATATTTCTGCCCCACAGTACGCCGATGGACGATGAGCGCCGCGTAGCATTGGTTGGTGAATTACTGACATCCGGAGAGCGCGCGCATCAGCAGCTAATTTAGCCCGAAGAATCGTTTGCTTTCATTGAATCTTCTTAATATGCGTTGAAAGGGAGCACCAACGAGTAAATCCACCACAGCTAGGCTTCATGGCCGTGCGGTATGGCTCTTCCTTTACAGCTGCTATTGAAAGAGATTTAAAATGGGCAAGCACAATGGCTCCATTGAAAGAGGCCAGGAAGCGCCACCAGTATAGGAATCTGTATTAAACTCGATTGTTCCAATGTTTTTGCTATGCTTGTCAATGGCAGAATATGCATCTAGTGGGCAGTTGACAGAAAAAAGCAAACCCAAAACGTCATGGTTTAAAAATTCCAGGAAACTTCATTATTTGATTTTTTTGTGGAACATGCTCGGTAGAAGTTATATTAGCAGTTCCGGAAATGGAAAACGGATACGGATCACATTACACAATAACTACAAACATTATTGAGTGGAGATTATGTTTTTTTTCGGATTAAACACTACACGGAGTATAACCGCTAATAAAAGACTGTCAAAAATGAGTGACAAAATATCCAAATTCAACGTTGAACGGACAAAACTTCGGAAAGACAAAACGTCAGTTGAAGAGAATCGGATGAAACCAAAATTTCTTAGTAGTACAATTCTTTTCCGAAGGAATAAATAACATAATTCACAGTGAATATGCTACCTAATACGATGTGAAAAATTAAATCTGGAAAGCAATTTCAAATCACTAACAAAAATGCTTGTTTGGAAAGGACATTTTGCACCTTCCATCATTATAGAATTTAAATTTTTAGCCTTCGACGTTTTGTCTTTCAGCATTTTGTCCTTGCCGCCGACTGCCAATATTAACTACCCCATTGGGAACCCCATTAATTTCATATATTTAGTTAACATCTTAACTAGAGTGTCCATTTTTTTTCGGCCATTTTGCTCGTTCCGCGATTCGGGATAAAAATCTTAGATTGTCCCGGGAAAACCCGGGATCCCGGGAACTGGTATTTCATTTTTGATTGAACCTTAACAAAAATCCAAACTTAGCTTGACTAATTATGGGTTTGCTATGATTTTTTTTTTCAAATTCTCTGCAGCACTTATTTATAAAAGTATGGTAAAAAATTAAGTCATAAAATTAAAGCAATTTGCTTCATACATTTTACAACTCATCAAAACTTTAGAACAAAAGAAACAATTCAAGATAATTGAAGATTATGTAGAATATCATGCTTAAAGTTTAGATGTACTTTCAAATTTGCTTTCTCAGAATTGGCTTATAAAAATGGCTAATGTTGAAGAGAAAAGCATTAAGGCTGGTTTGCTACTGGTTGGTAGGTCATTTGGCATAAAGTCATTTGGCATAAAGCTGTTTAACATAAAGCCGTTTGGCATAAAGTCGTTTGGCATAATGGTCATTTGGCATAAAGTCGTTTGGTATTATGGTCGTTTGGCATAATGAGTCAGAAACTAAGTTTTTCTCAATTTTTCGTTTTTACGTTTCTATTGAACCTTTCTGATGACATCAGGCTTGTTTTGGAGCTAACAAAATGACATTTTATTCAACAATCATTCGCTCTTGATTAAATTTAAGCAAATTAGGAAAGTTGTTGCCAATAGTATTTTATTATTTATCCAGAAATTACCCTTTTTTTCAAATATTAATTCTTCTTTTGAATTTCACTATTGGAAAACATTTTTGCACTGAAGATTTTTATATATTTAGCACAAATTTACACTTCTTTTGAAATTGTTTTAATTGTTCTATTTTTTTTTTCTAAATATGAGGTTACCATAATTAAAGGTAATGAAAAATGTTGATTTAAAATTTCAATAAATTTCTCCTTCTTTGGAGCTAAATTTTTTTAAGTATTTTTTTGTTTCCAACTGACAAAAGGGCGGCAATCGATAACATTGATCTGCTCATATTGTCAGCGAAAAGATTAATCGATTACTGCAGTTACTTCGATGGGTTGTGCTACTTTTCCCTGAATGTCGTTTCCCCGAACGCCAGTTCCCCGAATATCCCGTTTCCCCGAGTAGTCCACTTCCCCGAAAAGTTTTAAGCACTCATAATTATCGTAACTATACACATTTCAGGGTGGTGAATGAACTGACCATCTAATATTCACCCTTCTTTATTTATTTGGCGGTTTTTTCGAGTTTCACCGTTCTCAGCATTTTTGCCAACATGTCTATACACACCCCAAGAATGACAGAATACTTTCTTTTTTTGACTGTTGATGATTCTTTCTCGTCACCACTTTTCGGGGAAACCAGTCATTCAGGGAAAAGTAGCACAATCACTTCGATGTTTCTGAACGCACTTTATTTTTGGCGTCCATTCTTCTATTGGTTTGATTATAAATTTTCCCTTCTTTTAAAAATAGACTGTTCTTTATATTTATACTGTTTTACTGTTTTATTATTTAGTAAAGCTAAATGTTTTTCTCTCTATCTTTCATCTGCCATTTATCATGCAAACTGTCTTCGTATCTGCGCCGTGGTCACCAATTGAAAAAAGATTTTTTCGAGTCGTTTAATATTGATCACCTATTATTACAAGTATCGGATGCAAAATACCGCAAGCCACTAATCTTAACTTTACAGTACTGGGTACCCAAATCAACATTTTTTTTAACACTTCAGTCGTCGCGCTGTTTTGTACAACAGTGGTGAAAAAACCTCGCTTATCGTACACAGCTTCAGCGTGGTGGTTCGAACGGTGGCAAACCGCGCGACGACTGAAGGGTTAAGGAAAAATCGCAAATGAGTTATATGATTGATTCATGAATTTATTATTTTGAATTTGATGATGGTTTCGGATTTAGGTCCAAATTTGATGGGGTACCAAGGGTATTTTAAAATTGAAAAACACGACCCCGATTTTGTATTTTTCCCAATTTTTAGCAGATCTGGACCACATGAAATCAATAAGGCAATCATAAATTTTCGCTTATTGAAAGATGGTTTGTCTGAACGCACATGGATGAACTTTTTAATCTAATTTGCAGTTCCTCAATACTACGTTGTCCAGGTTCAGTAATGCTTTCATATTTTAGAAATAATTTTTGAAATACTTTCGGGGTTCGAAATTCTTTGATTATTTGATTTTGTAAACCAAGAATCATAAAATGGAATAATTTAAAAACTCCTTAAAATTCCAATCATAACCACAATTTCCAGAAATTCCTTCAAAGATTTTTAAATTCGATCACGTTTCATGGAAAATGCTCATATCGCATACCCTTAGTAATTTAGCTGTTTAACTTTGTCGAATGAACCAACTTTATATCCAAACACTTGACTGAGATATAAGCAAATTAAACTGTTGCCCACTAGCACCATCTCAGACAACGAAAATGTACGAATAACGAAATCTCCTTGAGGCTTTGCATGTGCAACATTTTACTTATAAGCTGTCGCGAAACAAAAGTGGAGACGATATACATGCATAAATTATGTGATGAATATCATACAATGTGAGTGTATAAATTTTCTTCCGAACTAAGATCTTATGCAACTTAACTTATGATAACAAATGTTGATATAACAGCTGCTACGGATTGCTTCGACTTACTTTGTACGAGTGTACGGGACGAAACAAAATGTACAAATGAGCTCAGAAAAAAAGCGTTTAATGCGAGGAAACTCAGCAGTCTGACGATTTTATCCACCGTGTTTTGCGTATTTGATGTGATTTGCATGAATAAACGAGTTATGACATGAAATTTTATGCGACTTTTGGTTGTCTGAGATATTATGAGTGTTTTACAAACTAAAAAGGTTTTAGGCAAATAGGTCTCAAGCTGTTGTTAAACTTTGTTGAAAACACAAAATTTGTATCTCATAACTGTACTGTGTTCAATCTTTAAAACTAATTGGTTCTGAAAACATTCGGTTTTGAGCGAATAGATCTCATTTAGTTGAACACTTTTGTCGATGAAACCAACTTTGTATCTCATAACTGATGTGAGATATAAACAATTGAAAAGTTCGACCACCAGCGCCATCATGTGAGCAATATCCGAACTAATGTGGTTTTAGGTGGATAGATGTCATTGAGTTGATCAACTTTGTCAAAGTCATCAATTTTGTATCTCATCGCTGGACTCAGATATAAACGAAGCAAATCTTTGTACGCCGAAAAATTATTTCATATGTTGCCTCTACATGCGACGTTGTTGGAGTCTGTGCGCCACCTAGTGAGTTAATTCTGAATTAAAACATTAAACAAGTGTAAGTCAGAAGTCCTATGAACAACTTTGCAAAAGACAGTTTTCTTCTATACTCTCTCTCTTTATTTTCCAGATATTTACACTAAATGTACTGTCCTATTTATAGGTCGCTGGCGATGGGGGCTTCTGTCCTATTTTTAAGACGCTGGGCGGATATGGGTTAAATTCAGGATAAAGGATTGGTATAATAAATGATCAAGGTATTTCCATGGGCGTAGCCAGAGGGAGGCAGTCGTTGCCCCCACCTCCCTGGCTAGAGGAAAAAAAATATGAAAATTGACTGGTTTGCTATGAAGGTTAGTTATTTCTTTATTTTAATCGAACTTTTAAAAACAAGTTTATGTTTATTTGCGTCGTGTTAAACATTTAGAGTATTTTTTGGAGTTGATCCAAATATCAGACTTCTGTCAAAGAACGTACCAGAAATTTTTCGAAGGTATTATCTACAATCCACTAAGGATCTTGCAAGGAATTCGCCAAAAATCTGCAATGCAACTCAGCAGTTCTTCGAATTCATTGAATTCGATAACTCCACATATTTATTCAACTACCGTTGTCGTCGGACCCACTGTGCGACCGATTCTGGGTAGTGTGAGTACCGAGATCTGGCAAACTGACGTCTATCGTCTGTCAGCGACGTATGAATAGGAGCATAGCCATATGTCATATGGAGCATAGATCGTTCAAAACGTGTTATGAGCTAGGAAGATATTTGGACAACTAAAGTGAATTCTATTATAAATTATACTACAAGTGGCAAATTAGAGTTTGGGGAGCATTTATCGACCGACAGGTTTGACAATAAGCTAAAATGTAATTATACTACAACTAAATGTAACATATTTAGCAGTTGGAGCGATACACGGCTAGCTATACGGATTACTGATCCGACTAGTACGTAATTGGAACTGTGAGTAGATCTGAAATTACATAAGGCCTCAATTGACATCGTTGTTATTATAGTATAGATCGGTTGGAGTCAGCACTACGTTAGGAAGTTCACCAGAATTATAGGAACAAACGTAAACGTAAGATGAACTACTATATAAAGAACCATTAGAGATAATCCATCGCTTAAAATAAACTTTCAGCTTTAAAGCTGCGCTGACTACAGGCTACTAAAAAGGCGTTTGCATTCTCCTGGTAGTGACTTCCCAACAAACTTTAAAGGTTTACTCCATCACGCACGGAATGGATTCCAACATCGATCCGAAAAACAACCACAATTGCGGTAAATGTAATCGATCCGACTCTGCCAACAACATGGTCGGGTGTGATTTATGCGATAATTGGGCTCACTTCGACTGTGCCGGAGTGTCCGATTCTATTGCGGATCCGGAAAGAAGCTGGAAATGCGAAGTCTGCCTGGCCCAACTTCACGCCCAGCAGTTATCGCGTAAATCCAAATCAACAAGTTCGTCAAACCGAAGCGGAAACTCTCAACGTCAACGTTTGCAACTTCAGCTGCTAGAAGAAGAACGGAAGCTGCGTCTGAAGCACCAAGAAGAAGAAGATGCTGCAAGGAAGAAAGCTGCTGAAGAAGAAGAGCTGGTGCGTAAAAAGCGAATGGAAGAGGAACAACGATACTTAAAGGAAAAGTTCGAGCTCTTGATGGCAGAAACGGATGGTAGCATGGACGGTTCGAGCAGTACAAGTCGGAAGAGCGATCCTAACAGTAGGACTAGTAGTCAGAAGGTAAGAGATTGGCTGAGCCGGGAACGGAACGCAAATCAGCTTTCCGGAGGTGCCCCTCCTAATCCGACCACATCTGGTGTCCAAGGATCGATCGTTCCTGAGTCTGCTGATAAGAGTGCACCACGGAAGGTAGTCGCAGTAGACTTTCCACCCGAATTGACCAAACCCACTACAGCAGCTTCGAAAGGCGGAGCCCATAATGTTGGGGCAGGGCAAGTGCCGCCGAGTTCTTCCACCCCTCAGTTTTCTCGAGAGCATGTCAGTCCATCAGAAGCTCTGGGGCAACGTACATCGATTTCGCATATTCCAATGGATATATCGGAGTTTGTTCCGGCAAGAAACAGAGCAGCTAATCCGATGACTTACGGAGAACAGGAGATTAATGCCCACTCTACCAGTGCCAACTTTAGAGACGCAGTAGATCCTCAGAGGTTGGCATATGAACAACAAAATACGAATTTTCCAGCTCAATCGTACTATAACACTGGACATCCGTCCAAGCAACGAGGATTCGTACTGGATACGGATGACAACACAACGGTCGGTCCAACACCAACGCAGATCGCAGCACGCCAAGTAATGTCGAGAGACCTCCCGATGTTTTCCGGAGATCCTGAGGACTGGCCAATGTTCTTCAGTGCATTCCAGAATTCAACAGTGGCATGTGGATACTCCGATGCGGAAAATTTGGCAAGGCTGCAACGTTGCCTCGACGGCACGGCTATGGCGGCGGTCAAAAGTCGCCTTCTGCTACCAGCCTCAGTCCCTTACATTATCAGCACATTACAAAGGCTATTCGGGAGGCCAGAAATATTGATTCATTCTCTCCTAAACAAGCTACGAGATGTCCCTGCACCTAAGGCAGAAAATCTCCGATCCGTGATTGAATTCGGATTAGCTGTTCAAAATCTTGTGAATCACATGCAACTCGCTAGGCTAAACGAACACCTTTGTAATCCGATGTTGCTGCACGAACTAGTTGAAAAACTACCAGCGATCTATAAGATGCAATGGTCGGCTTACAAGCGAGCGAGTCAGATTGTGAATTTGGCAACTTTCGGCAACTTCATGTCGGACTTGGTGAACACTGCATCCGACGTAACATTACCAGACCTTTCGGTCTCATCATCAAAGTCGACAAGGCCAACGAGTCAGCGCCATAAGTCGAAACTGTTCGTACACACTGAAGAAGCGCCACAGGATGAACCAGAGATGCACCAAACACTAGAAGACAACAAGAAAAGATGTTCGTACTGCTCCAGCATAGATCACGAAATTCATCGTTGTATGCGGTTCAAGGATTTGAACGTTGACACACGATGGAAGGTAATGCGAAAGAACGGTTTGTGCAGAATCTGTTTAATACCGCATCGAAGGTGGCCTTGCCGATCTGGGAAAGAATGTGGCGTCAACGGATGTCGCTTACGTCATCACGCTCTTCTACACATTTTGGATGACGATATCCCTAGAGATCACATTGAAGCAGGTCCTAGCGTCTCGAGAAATAACCAAATAGTTCACCATAACGTGCATCACGTTCTGCCGACTGTTCTATTTCGTTATCTACCAGTCTTGATAGAGGGTTCGAATGGGAAGTCAGTCCATACGTTTGCATTTTTGGATTCGTCCTCGACCCTTATGGAGGAGGGAATAGCTAACAAACTCGGAGTAGATGGCCCATCTGATCCGCTTTGGCTCAGCTGGACAAGCAATGTTAGTCGAGAGGAGAAAGGCTCGAAACGTGTATCAGTAATGATTTCTGGACGTGAGATGGGGAATCGCTTCCAGCTGAACGATGTCCGAACTGTTCAAAGTCTTCGTCTCCCACAGCAGACGTTACAATACGATGTTCTGAAAGACGCATATCCTCATCTTCGAGGATTGCCAGTACAGAGCTACTCAAAGGCGGTCCCTGGGATCATCATCGGAATGGAACACGCACGGCTGCTGACTACCCTGAAAGTTAGAGAGGGCAGTTGTGATGATCTAGTAGCAGCGAAAACGAGATTAGGCTGGTGTGTATATGGCAAACAGTCCTGTTGCGATGTATCTGTAGGACATCTGAATCATCATTCCATTCTCTCAAATCGGGAACTCCACGAGCAAATGAAAGGGTTCTTTGCAATCGAAGAAGCAGCTATAACAGTGAAGCTGGAATCAGATGACGATAGACGAGCGAAGCAAATTATGGAGAGTACTACACAAAGAATAGGTAGAGCGTTTGAGACAGGACTTCTATGGAAGCACGAGGAAGTTTGCTTCCCAGACAGTTACAAGATGGCGGAGAAACGGTTAATACAACTGGAAAAGCGACTTTCTAAAAACCCAGAACTCAGGGAAAAGGTTGATGCTCAAATTGCAGAATATGAACAGAAAGGCTATGCGCATCGACTGACCGACGAGGAAAAACAATCATCCGACTACAAACGAGTTTGGTACTTGCCCCTAAATGTGGTCCAAAATCCCAAAAAACCGGAAAAGATTCGTTTGATCTGGGACGCAGCGGCTCGATCTGGCGGAGTCTCGTTCAATGACATGCTACTTAAAGGGCCTGATCTACTGACATCTCTGGTAGCTGTTCTCGTCAGGTTCAGACAAAGGAACATCGCCATCTGTGGAGACATAAGGGAGATGTTCCACCAGATAGTCATACGGGATCTCGACAAACAAGCTCAACGATTTCTCTGGAGAAGATCATCCGATTGCTCACCAGAATGTTTCGTGATGGACGTGGCAACGTTCGGAGCAACTTGTTCTCCAAGCTCTGCCCAATTTATTAAGAACAAAAATGCCGAAGAGTTTGCAGAACAGTACCCAGCAGCAGCAAATGCCATAATTAAGAGTCACTATGTCGATGACTACCTGGATAGCGTCGATACAGTCGAGGAGGCAGTTCAACTTTGGAATGACGTGCGGTACGTTCACGCACAAGGAGGATTTGAGATGCGAAATCTTATCAGCAATTCCTCTGAGGTAATGCAACACGTGGGAGAGACCGGTAATACAACAGTCAAGTCTATGAATCTGGATGAAACGCCATGCTGCTCCAACAAAACGTCAAGTGCTGAGTACCGTGATGTCCTTTTTTGACCCGCTTGGATTGATCGCGCATTTTGTGATACAAGGAAAAGTCCTAATGCAAGATATCTGGCGATCAGGAACCGAATGGGATGAGCCGATAGCAGACAGCTTGCATGATAAATGGATCAAATGGAGTCAACACATGAAGAAAATGGCGGCCGTTCGAGTACCTCGATGTTTCTTCAGTGGTGCAGACCATATAGCAATGAAGGGCATGCAAATTCACGTTTTTGTCGACGCTAGTCCAGAAGCATACGCATGCGTAGCGTATTTGAGAATCGTCGATAATGGAGTCCCACGTTGCGCCCTGCTGGCTGCGAAGTCTAAAGTGGCCCCTCTGAAACCGGTCTCCATCCCTAGGCTTGAATTACAAGCGGCGCTGATCGGGAGTCGTTTAGCAGATACCTTCTGTGGCTATTTAAGTATTCCCGTTAAGCAACGATTCTTCTGGCTCGACTCAACGACGGTACTAGCTTGGTTACGCTCAGACAGTCGCCGCTACCATCCATTTGTGGCCTTTCGAGTTGGAGAGATCTTAAGCCTCACAGCAGTGAACGAGTGGCGACATCTACCATCCAAGTTCAACGTAGCCGATGATGCTACGAAATGGGGATCTGGGCCAAGCTTCAACCCGGAATGTCGGTGGTACAGCGGACCGTCATTCTTAAGTAAACCGGAGGAATACTGGCCGGTGCTTGTCGACCACATAGTACCTGTAACCGAAGAGCTACGCATCGTTCACCTCCAGCATCACAAAGTTAGTCAACCATTGATTGATGCCGCCCGCTTTTCTAAGTGGCAAAAGATTCTTCGTACAGCTGCTTACGTATTGAGAGCAATCAAGAAGTTCAAACGACAACAAATATCTGCGTGGATTTCCAGCGAGGAATATCGTAACGCAGAGAACTTATTGTGGCGTCAGGTACAAATGCAGAGCTACCCAGAAGAATATGAAACATTGTACCATAATAGGGAACACCCGGATCAACCAAAGCAGCTCAACAAGTCAAGCTGCCTGGTACCACAATCACCGTATCTTGATGGTGAAGGAGTTATTAGAATGGATAGCCGGATTAAAGCTGCCCCCAATACTACCTTCAATATGACCCACCCTATCATTTTGGCGAAGAATCATCGTATAACGTATCTCCTTGTTGATAGCTTTCACTCTAAATTCCTGCACGGGAACAGTGAAACAGTATTGAACGAGGTACGGCAACGATTCTCCATCCCAAAGTTACGAGGCCTGGTGAAGCGTGTGTCCAGGGACTGTCAAAGGTGTCGTATACATAAAACAACCCCCCAACCTCCTAAAATGGCCCCTCTGCCGACGGAAAGATTATCATCGTTCATCCGTCCGTTTACAAACACCGGTGTCGACTACTTTGGTCCAATAACAGTGAAACAGGGCCGCAATAACGTGAAACGGTGGGTGGTGCTGTTCACCTGCCTTTCCGTAAGGGCAGTCCACCTGGAAATCGCACATAGCCTTACCTCTCAGTCTTGTGTGATGGCCATTCGTAGATTTGTTGCTCGCAGGGGCGCGCCTGAGACTATTTGGTCGGACAATGGCACTAATTTCGTTGGGGCTAACAATATTCTGATAGAGCAACTTCTGAAAATCAATGAGTCCTGTGCAGCGACATTCACCAATGCCAGAACTAGCTGGCGTTTTAATCCTCCCTACGCTCCTCACATGGGCGGTGCGTGGGAGCGGTTAGTGAGGTCGGTCAAAACGGCTATGATCACCATCAACGAGCATATTCATCGCCCAAGCGATGAGGTATTGGAGACTGTAATACTGGAAGCGGAAGCAATAGTAAACTCCCGACCGTTAACCTACGTACCATTAGATTCTTCCAGTGACGAGGCACTAACACCCAATCATTTCCTTTTATATGGCACCCAGGGTGTCAATCAACCTCCGATACCTTTGAAAGATACTCACGCACCTCTCAGAGACAGCTGGAATATGGCTAAGAACATTGTAGATGAGTTTTGGAGGAGATGGATACGCGAGTATCTTCCAGAGTTGACAAGACGGACCAAGTGGTATCAACCTGTGAAGCCACTTGAAGTTGGGGACTTAGTCATAATTATCGACGAAGCCAAGCGTAACGGTTGGACCAGAGGAAAGATCTTGGATGTTAAAACAGGGAAGGATGGTCAAGTACGTAAAGCTACGGTGCTGACATCAAACGGGGTGCAGACACGTGCCGCTGTGAACCTAGCATTACTGGATGTGGGGCAGACATCAGAATACAAATCTGGTGATCTCGGAGCTACACGGGAGGGGGATTGTCGTCGGACCCACTGTGCGACCGATTCTGGGTAATGTGAGTACCGAGATCTGGCAAACTGACGTCTATCGTCTGTCAGCGACGTATGAATAGGAGCATAGCCATATGTCATATGGAGCATAGATCGTTCAAAACGTGTTATGAGCTAGGAAGATATTTGGACAACTAAAGTGAATTCTATTATAAATTATACTACAAGTGGCAAATTAGAGTTTGGGGAGCATTTATCGACCGACAGGTTTGACAATAAGCTAAAATGTAATTATACTACAACTAAATGTAACATATTTAGCAGTTGGAGCGATACACGGCTAGCTATACGGATTACTGGACTAAACCTGATCCGACTAGTACGTAATTGGAACTGTGAGTAGATCTGAAATTACATAAGGCCTCAATTGACATCGTTGTTATTATAGTATAGATCGGTTGGAGTCAGCACTACGTTAGGAAGTTCACCAGAATTGTAGGAACAAACGTAAACGTAAGATGAACTACTATATAAAGAACCATTAGAGATAATCCATCGCTTAAAATAAACTTTCAGCTTTAAAGCTGCGCTGACTACAGGCTACTAAAAAGGCGTTTGCATTCTCCTGGTAGTGACTTCCCAACAACCGTCAAACTGAACATTACATGTACTTCGTAATTGAATTTCCTATTTGCCTGGAATTATTTCTGGGATTCTTTGTTGATTTTCCACGATTTAATTTTCTTTAGATTCTTCAAGGAATTTCTTTAATAACCATACCAATATTGATTCCAGTCATCATTGCTGCGAAAAGCTCGAATTTCTCCAACAAGCGCTCAGCCATATATCAAGATATTTTCTGCCTCATAAATTTGATTTCACTCGAGAAATTCTATAAAATCACTACGAAAATTTACCAAATAATTTCTCTCAAGAAATCGTGTCAACAATCTTGACACACGTTTCTTGTTTCATTATATGTCAGTTATTCAAACAAAGAACATACTGGGAAGTTTGTAGGAATTTTTTAAAAG
Source organism: Aedes aegypti (assembly GCF_002204515.2). Classification (NCBI taxonomy): domain Eukaryota; kingdom Metazoa; phylum Arthropoda; class Insecta; order Diptera; family Culicidae; genus Aedes; species Aedes aegypti. The sequence goes on along the minus strand of NC_035107.1, from coordinate 230,778,313 downwards.
TATTCGCTCAAGATCACCTTTGGGTGTACTTCTACATTTTTTTAATTCTTCATGCATTCCCTCATTGACTTGATTGGTAATTACGTCCATATTTACGCTTCGGGAATTATATTATATAAGAATCATTTAAAGAATATTTTTCTTTTGCTTCTTGTGAAATTTAACCGTCGTCATATATCATATTTAAAAATTGATCCTTATAGCTCTCGGGATTTTGCTTTCAATACCATGAAGCTCTTGAAAAATCCAGTTTCCTAAAGTTTTCTGTAAATCCTTGATGAAATGCAGTTTGTGACTAATAAAAGAGCTTGTTCAAGGAATTTTCCGAGAGTTCCTCCAAGAACTCTTTTGTAAACTTTTTCAGTAGTTTTGAGATATTATCTGTGAAATTTCATCATTAATTCTGATTGGGCTTCTTCAAGGAAGTTTGCAGAATTCTTCAGATTTGGAGAAGCTTTGGGGTTTTTCGAAGCATTTTTCTCAGATTATTTTTAAGATTTAAGATAATTTAGGATTTTAAGAATAACTCCAGGTATCACATAAGAAATCTTTAAATGGTGCTTGCAAGGATTTCTCAACCAATTTGAGATTTTTCCAAGAATTTTATATAGAAATTCTGCCTGCAGTTATTTCATAGGTTTTCAAAAAGGAATTCATAAACAAATTTTCGAAGTTTGTAAATTTTCAAGAGTTCCAAGAATTTAACCAGAAACACCTAAAGTGTAATGCCATGGTTTTCTAGAGGTATTATATCAAGTTTTGTCCAGGAATTAGTCTTGTTACTTTCCTAGTATATTTTCCTTCGCATTTCTCCAAATACTGAAACAGAAATTCCTTCAAGGATACATAAAAATGGTTCAGATATTTTTCAGGAATTCATCCAATGCTTTCTTGTGGTTTTATTTTATTCATGAATATCTCTAATGATACTGTCAAAAACTCAACAGCGAAATCAAAAGGAAATTTCTTAAGATGTTACTAAATGGATTCCATAAATTTCTACAATGAATATTTGTTAAAGCAAAAATACCTGAATATATTGTTGAGGTCTTCCTGAAGGAATTTCTTATATATTACTTGAAGAAATTCTTGCATGGATTTATTGGGAAGTTCTGGGAAAGTTTCTGTAGAAAACATTTCGCATGGATTTGTCCATAATAACATCCTGTGACATTTGTGGTTGGCAGAGTTCCTCCAAATATTAAAAAAAGGATTTTTTCAAGTTATACACCAGAAAACGGATCAGAATTTCTTTTTTCAGGACTTCGCGTTACGTAATTCCTGCAAGGGGTGTATTAAAAAAATCGTGGTAAAATCTTTGAAAAATATTTTGAAAGGATTTTTGAAGTATTTAAGAAAAATAAAAACCTGAAGAAGAAACTCCAGAATATTTTTTTAGGATTTCTTTTGACATTTCATACCTCTGGTCAAAATTCTGTAAGAATATTTCAGCTTATGTTCATAGAAATGCTAAGTCGAGAAAAGTGAAAAGTTCTTGTATGAACCATTTTAGGAATTTTAGTGATTGAAGAGTAATTCTTGATTCTTTTAGTAGCTGTTAGTGTTTATTCTGAAAAAAGCCTTGAAAGTATGTTAAATGAATTTTCTGGAAAAAAAATATTGTAAGAATTTTTACAGTTCTTATCAAGGAAATCCCTAAACAAACTTTTGATAAAATCTCTAGATATATAGGATTGAGAAACGTTCTTGTGGAAGAGTGGCTCCCCCTCCCCTTGACGAAAACGACTGGTTCGATGAAGAGTGCCAGAGGCAGAAAAGGCAGCACGAAGAAAGTGTGGTAGCTGAAGCTCAAGAAAGCATGAACCGGAATGATATGCGGAGATTCTGGAAGGAGCACTTTCAGCAATTGTTGAACGGTGAAAATGGAATTGTATCATGACGATCAAGTTGTGAACCCATCGACCTAAGAAGGCTACCAGCAAGCTGAAGAACTGTACGGCTGCTGGGAAGGACGAGATCGCGGTCGAGCTTCTCTATCACGGAAGTGAGCAGCTTTACCAGTCGATCCACCGAGTACTTCTGAAGGTATGGGAGGACGAAGAATTGCCCAGCCCACCGGCTGGTTGGTGGCGTTATACGCCCAATCTACGAAAATGTGGAAAAAAAATTGGAGTGTGCCAATTACAGAGGAATGTCCTCTTCATTTCTTATTTCCAGGTAGAGCTTCATGTCAACGGCATAAATAAACACTTTGAGTTTATTGAAAATGAAGGAAATGTCGTTTACGTACATGATTGAAAAGAAGAGGTCCCAAATGCGAGCCTTGAGGGACACCCGAAGTGACTTGAATTGGTTTTGATTTGTTTCCTTTGAATTTTATGATCTGTTGGCGGTCAGTTAAATACGATTCAAGCCATTTCCAGTCCTGGCTCGATTCCAATTTTTTGTAGTTTGAAAAGTAGCATTGGTATGTCTATGCGATCAAATGCCTTGCTAAGGTCCATCTAAAGAGCTTCTACGTGATTTCCATTGTCCATCGCATTCAATGAATAGTCAACAAATTGAAGTAAATTTGTTGAGGTCGAGCGACCTTAAAAGAAGCCGTGTTGCGTGTCAGTTATTCTATTTTTGATTTGAAAAAATAATTTTTCGTTGACAATTGACTCGAAAAGTTTTGGAATACAAGAGATAATGGCAATACCACGATAATTACGTATGTCAGATTTTCGGCCAGATTTAAAGATAGGCACTAAAAAGGAGCTTTTCCATATTTTTGGGAAGATTCTGGATTCAAAGGATTTATTAAAAAGCCAAAACAATGGCGCTGCCAGTTCTTTTGCTATATTTTTCAAAAAATATTGGTGGAATCGTGTCCGGGCCGGAAACTTTTGAAGCGTCCAAATTCATTAGAGCGCCTGAAATTTCCCGCACATGGATTTGATTTACACCAATATCTCTAAAAAATTCTGGATAAAACGCAAAACAATTGCGATCGCGGTCTTCTTCCGAAAATGTAGGATAGTTTTCTTGGAAAAAATGGCATATAGATTACAATTTTTTTCTGAGTTGCCACCTACATTTTCATCAAGGTGCATAACGGATAGAAAATTGTCAAATTCAGGATCGTGGTGTTCAAAATAGAGACTTTAAATGGTCTAAACTTATGTTAAATTTTCTTTACAGTGAATTCATAACAATTCAACCAAAGCCTATGAAGCTTTAGATTCGGTTTTGTAGCGGAGTGGCATCCTCTGTAATGTGATGCTTGAAGCAAAAAGCATTAGACCACCACCAGTACTCGGCATTTTATGAATTTATAAATTAATGGAATTATTATAAATATATTAAATTGGTGTACAAATATTGAATTCATCAACATCCTTCTCAGTGCATTGGCCTTATTTTTAACTATTTTTTTTACAAAGCTTTGGACAAAAATTCCCGGCTTGTTCCTGAAACTAAGCCATAGATGGGTCGTTTTTTGTCTTAACAGTTTATGGGGGAGTGTTGCTCGGTATTTGATATGAATTATTTGAAATTTGTTTTCAGCAAAAAGAAGCACGATAGGAAGGTGAGAGTTCAAATCCACTTTTATCAAATTATTCTTGTCCAGCTAACGCTCAAGAACGATATCTATTTTTTATAGGATCTTAAATTAACTTAAGCTATGAAAATGTATGATGATTTCTAATCGAGCCATTTTCATTCGAATTTCCATGCAAAACTCCTTATAATGACTTGTTGGAAACAAGAATATTGCTGCTAGAAAGTTCGTTCATATAGTTAAGGGTACTACATTTGAGCTTTTTTTTTTTTGAATCAGTCGTCCATCAGGAGAAACTATACGAATTATCTGTTCCTACCCCAAATGAAAGCAGAGTTTCTGGAAGACTATGGATGATATGTTTCTTCAAAAAAAACCTAAAATGAAACAATTATAGTTATATAGTAGGCAACAAAACAATTTTTGCACACACCTGTTTGCTGAAAGAGAATGACTACTCATGCATGAGGATTCCATCCTGGGATTGAATCCCAGAACAAATCCCGCTCATTGAGATCGGAAAAAATCAGGATTCAAAACCATCCTGCTAATTAGGATGAATTCAAAGCATGCTTATTTTAATCTCAGTGTAGAAAGATGATCTTAGAAGACTGCGTCGAAGAGACAAAACGTCGAAAGGACAAAACGTCGAAAAGTAAAAAAAATGAGTGAAACGATATTTTTTTGGAAGAATGATTTTTTTTCGAAATGAAAAATGTTCATTATGTGCCAAACCTTATTCATAGCATATTAAAAGGACCCCTATGTGAAAAAAGAAGTCTGGCAAACAATGTTGAAAATTCGCCACTTTCGACGTTTTGTCCTTTCGACGTTTTGTCTCTTTCGACGTTATGGCATTCGACGTTTTGGCTTTCGACGTTTTGTCTTTCGATATTCGATATTGTCGCTAAACCGACTTTATCCTAGTTTTCACAGAGGACATAGAGTAGCTTTGTGATTGCCACATGATAAACTATAAATTAGTCATTTGGCGTTCAGTTAACAATTATGGAAATACAAATGGAACACTAAGCTGAGAAGCATGCTCTGTCCTAGATAGTAACGTAACGCCATAAAGGAGAAAAATACTGGGCAAGTGGAGTAACATAAAACATGCTGAAACATGTCATGAGCAATGCATTGATCATTATATTCCCAAATGATTCGATTCGTTCTTGTTCGAACTTAATCCTGACCATTCAATACCACTCATATTCAGACAGGATCCCGAAAAATGAAATAAATTGAGTTACAACCACTTCCTACCATGTTCCGTCCAGCTCATATCAGTACGGATGCTGTGAAATTTCCCCTGGGAATAATGTTCTCAATACGCGTAAAGTACACGGTGTTATATTCTGTGAAGTTGGCAGTTTCCTCCCCCGGAGCCGAATCTGCATTAATTAAATCGTGTTAATTTCGATTGACGAGTTTCAACTGATGGCAGCTTTGGGAAATGCGAATCAACGAGACAACGGTGTTGGACTCATTTTTGCATGCACGAAAGTCGAACATATCTTGCATTGGGAGAAGGAATCGATATAACATCTCACAACTATTTGGTCACAAAAGAAAAAAAAGTCATAACAAAACCTAACGAACTGGAACCACCCGCACAATGCCACGCCAAACCAGATTAGGCATTCATTCTCCCACAAACCCAGAAACCGCAAATGAACCGAAACGACAAATCCCTCCACACGGTGCCGTATAGGACATCATCGACGACGACGACGACGGCGGTTCCGTTGTGCAAGGAAGCGGAAAACAACATTCGCCAGTCTCATTCCAGTACCAGCAAACCCAGACCAGTTACCCAGTGGCAGTGAGCTACTGATCCCGTTTGGCGGAACGTGAAACGACATTCGGTCACAGGATCCTGTGTCATAGTTTTTTTTGGGTGTCATTTCATATTTTTTATTCCTATATATAGAGTCCCGAATAGGGTGTCCCAGAAAAAAAAATCAATGCTTGAAAAGTCATAGTGCTTACCCCTAGAATGAAAAATAAGCTTATATATAGTGGGCTTTGTGTCCGTGCGGTTAGTGTCGTCAGGCATCGTGTCATGGGGTGTGGGTTCGATTCCTGCTGCAGCCATTGAAACTTTTCGTCGGGAATGTTTCTCGGCTGTACCATTGGAGCATGCTTGTCCGTTGTCTAGTGTTAAGTTACAGTCTGTGCAGCTAAATGGCTGAAGACGGTGTCCGTGCCTTTTATTTTTTTTTATATAGCATTTATGTAAGATATACCAAATTGAGGTTAAGCTTGATTGGCCGCCCGTGGTTGCTTCTTCAGTATCGCCAGATCAGCTGCACTTACAAAAGCAACCAACCAAAGGCCTGCTTGGGACTAACAGACACCCTCTGTGTATAAGTGGTGGTGATCTTCGCTTCTTAGGCAACAATGCAATGACGCTTCCCACGTCAGAATGCAGACCAATGAGGGGAAGGGAGAGGAAATGATGATGCATTTCAAACTGACCCACAGTAGACCAGATATAGCCCTGCGTCTACGTCCTGGGATTGAACCTATGACCTTCTGCTTATGAAGTAGAAGCTGTAGAAATTAGACTACCAAGCCCGTCTCACTGTTTAGACATGATTTTCCAATGAAACTAATTAGGCTGATATGTGCAATGCTGAATGGCTGAAATCAAGTATCCGATTAACAGACGAGGTGTCAACCTCGCTCCAGCAGATTAAAATGTATTTTTTTAGAAGGTTTGTGTACTCTACAAAAATACAATAAATAAGCATATCTCACAACGTAGAGTTTAGCTCTATGAATTTTTGAACATAATGTTTTTTATGGAACACCCTACCCCAGAACTCGAGTCCTTTGTGCAAATGCCATAAAGCTTCCACCGGGCAGAGGCCACTGGTGATGTTGGTTGGTCTGGAAGAATCCTGGATATGGTTTGGTGGTTTCTTGTTGTTTCACGCAGCTTTTCTCTCTCTCTCTTTTAGGTACATCTTGGCAGGCTTGGCTACCAGTTATTCTTGTTGTTGGAAATAATGGCATAATGCGATTTTCATTTTCCACAAATAGGATCTCTTCTCTGTCGGTGCAAGCTGTTGCGAAAAATGAAGCATGACCATAAAAGCAACAGGAATAATCCCCGGTTGCATCATTCTTTGGAGATTGTATGTTTTCCTAAGAAGTCTGCAATGGACTAGGGGACACAAAACAAGGATAAGCTGAAGTAGAGCAGGAAGTTTTTTTTTCCTAGTAAAATGATGAAAAACAAACTTTTTAAAATTGAGATTTTGTGCCATAAATTTCTGATAACACAAATCACGACTTTTAGAGTTGTACAAGGAAAAAAATGTATTTTCACTAAAGATATGCACATCTGGAAATGCGCTGAGTATTTCAAGACTTGATAAAAGAAAAAAAAATATTAAAAAAACTGCCGTAAAACTGGGTAGCTTTGATAATTTTTTCGAAGAAAACTTGAATATTTATGCATGCAGTCTCAATGATATATTATTTATATTTTAAAACAAGTACTGGCATGCTAGCTATCGATTTCAGTTGAAAGATTGCCAATAGATTTATTTTGAATGGATATATAATTTTTCATATGATCGAAAGTCGGTTTTCTGTTTTAGGGTAACTTTGATAATAGAGTATAAATCGAACAAAATTGAATGCTTAAGTAACATTTATAGGAAATTGCATACCTCTAGGCGTTTAAAGTTATATGGAAATTTCTGACATAGATAACAAAAATGGCCCCAGTTTGTAAAAATGCTTTTCACTAAGAGATTTGAGAGCATATTCAAGTTCTCTGATATCTAGGCTATCAAAGACAAGAGACCAACTATTCAAAACTACTACAAATAGTGATCATAGAACAGATTGTTTGTAAGGGTTTCAAAAATGCTGAAATCTCATCGATTTTAATATTCGAACATGAAGCTTTAAATATTATCGCTTCTAATGAAAATAGCTCTGACATGAAGTGTGATACTTATATTCTTTACTTTTGCATTCGTTTTGCTTAACTGATTATCAGAAATTGTGTTATTTCGTTTAGAATGTTGGGAGTCCCCTACTATCAAAGTTACCCGCATTATCAAAGTTACCCCGTTTTACGGTACTTCAAAACTACTCATCGCAGATTTTTGCACTGGTTGAGTCCTATGGAAAAATTTAAAACTACGCAAAATATTGAAATATGACCAATGGACGCAACAAGGTGCAGAATGGTAACTGTTACAGCACGAATCGTACATTTATCAAACGAGGCCTGCCGATTAATTCGGAAGCTCTTTTTCAGGTATTTTTCCTATGTCTTGATGCAGGATTCAAACCATATTTTCCAAACACTCAATGTGATTATTTCTTCACGGATTAGCCCAGTGATTTTTCCCGGAGATAATTTTACTTTTTGTTTGTATATTTTGTTTTGCCCAATTTCAAATTTTCAAGAGTATAAATCTGGAAAACCGTACACTCGTTTGAGCTGAAAACTCAATCGATTGATCACCACCAGCTAGAGACCAATCGATTAAGTTTTAAGCCTGAACGGATGTTTGATTCTCCAGATGTGTACTCTTGAAAATTTAAGGTTTGGCTTTGATTCATCTTCACCTTAACAAACCAAAAAAAAACATATCAGAAGCTTCTCTTAAGATACACCCGAAGACAGAATTTCATGATGATATTTCATCTTAGCATTAATTAAATGTTGCTTCAGAAATTACTGCGTAAAAATTCTACATTATTTCTGGATAATTTTTCCGATTGTTTCGATAATCCCTAACGAGGCAAATTTGGGTAAATCGCTGATCACGACAGCTTAATCCTGTAGTGCTTTGAATATGCATGGTTTGATTTCTTCGACAAAATATTTTGAAATTGAATGCAATACATTTTGACTGATTTGGTTTTGATGTAAATAACTTGTAACTAATCTAGATCAGTTTTATATTTTAATATATACGTCCTAGTTCATGTTTGTTATTTTTTGATATTAACATATAGGGTGTCCCAGACAGTATGGGCACGTCTTTCATACTATCATTTCGAAACTAGTGCAAATAAAAATCGGATTTTCACACTTTCTATTCTTGCGCTTATCAAAAGCAGAATGTTATCTCTGAGCATTTAGAATGGTGATCGCTGGAAAGTTCTCACAATCTAACTTGTCGCCTTTCTTGTAGATGGGGCATATTACCTTTTCCTTTCCCTCCTCCGGTAGCTGTTCTCTATCCCAAATTGTGTATATCAGCTGGTTCAGACAATTGGCCAGCCTTTTTATGTGCAATTTTAAATTAAAGTTTTATTCACGAATAATTTTTTTTTTTGTGTTTATATATATGCCTTGCAGTCGAATAACTTCTCTATACCGTTTTGATTCATATTACGGACAGCTTCAAATTCCGGACACTCTACCTTGTATGGGAAACATTTCATGCGAAACGTTTCAATGTTTGCTGTTCAAAAGTTCTCAATTTCAAGGCTCATTTTAGTAAACTTTTTCCATAAATATCTTTGAAAATTTATAATGCCCAACTACCTTAGATGTATCTTTGGTGGTTTAAAGATTTCGATTGATGATTTGACTGTTCCATTAATGATTTATCATGAGCTGTCCGGAATTCGATTCAAAATGTCCGGAATATGAGGCAAAAGTGAGGAAGCGTCCGAAATAAGAATCATGAAAAGGCCACACATTTTGATTTATTTAAAAATATTGTAGTTGCGGAACCGTATTCTTCACCCACCGTTTGAAAGTAAAGGGCTTCCGACGCTCGATAACGCTAAGGAATCATGCAAAATGATTTATTTTGTATGCTCTATGCTGGGTTATATTTCCCTGAGTCCTTAAGTGTCCGTAATATGAATCAAAACGGTAGAACATTTTTCTAAAATATCAAAAATTTCGAAACAAGAATTTGTCAAATAAATTGCTTGCAAAAACTCATAGGCCATTTTCAAAAGTTATTCTTGAGTCTTAATGATCATGATCATGATTATTTATCTACGAAAAGCATTAATTCTACCATACTGAAATATGTGTGATATTTAATTCAAATCGAAAATTATCGAGCTCGATTTTTTTTAACTCATTCTGAATGGAATTCGTCTCCACCCGGATAAAAACGTACCATTCAGTGAATGGAATAAACCATTAATGTACAATTTAACTTATTGGATACAATACAGCGTATTGTAATTAAATGTCGGAGCAACATTATTCTTGTTTGAATATAAAAAGAAAAAAAAAGACAATTTACACCGTCTTCAACCAAAGGCTGCACAGACTGAACAATCACGAACACTAGGCAACGGATAACACATAACACCCAGTAGCCCAGTGATGAATTTTTCATTTGACGCGAATTTTCCACCGACTGGAGCGGGAATCGAACTCACGCTTCGTGGCACAATACGGCACAATGTTTTCTATTGGTTTCATACCTTACAATTTTGGTCAAATTCCTATTTTCGCATAAGACAACTGTTGCTTTTTTCTGTGTAGCTTAGCGGAAAGAAGTAAAATTATTTTTCTACTGTTGGTACGAATATCCGGTAAGCTGGGGGACAATCAATACAAAATTCAAATTCAATACTTTTCACCAGAGCTGCTAAATGTCATGAATTTCACGTGACTTTGACAATTAAATATTGCTAATATCATCGATCCCCGTTGGGAAAAGTCATCGGAAAAGCATTTTTCAATGGCCAACAATCGGTTGGCATTATGTGCCGATGTGATATTTCGCATAGGAGGGTGCTATAAGCATTCTATTTTTTTTTTTTTCAAAATTTTGACATTTAACAGTACTGCTTTTCTCCACTAATTGGATGACATTTTTGATTACACTGACAAATTTACCAATTTAAATAAACTTAGAAAACCCTTATTTTGAAATGTGAATTCTCATTTGAAGCGTTTATTCGATTCGATTCGAATTGAGAGAAATCCAAATTCTATCTTTGATAATGCATGTATCCACTTATTTGAGCGACTTCCAAAATTCTTACAGCAATTAATACAAACACTTTGAAAAATGAACGCACTCTTTAAAGCACTAACTCAAGTTATTGAGATAGGCACTTCCTAGTTTTCTCTTTTATGCTTTTTGGCAAAAGTTGAACAATTTAACACCATTTAAAATAATAAAATATGATATTTGTTCATAGTTGAAAAACTACTATGAACATGTATGCGAGAAGATACATTTTTTTTGGATTTAACTCAAAGTTCGCTTTAAATAAAACTCAATTGTTCAAAACGGTTTTTTTTTTTCGACATTATTTCAATTACGGAAGTGAACATATTTAGGCAGAAATAGATATTTGATTAAAATACAAATTTCTTTTTATTAAAAATATACGAAGCCTTTAAACCTATTCTCCCATACTTCTACATTTAAAGCGATTATTGACTGGGCAATGGCTGCGGAAGGAATTCGGTTTCTTGGAGCGTCAACCAAACATCCTGGGTGTCGGAGGGCTCTCCACGACGGTCTGCATCTCTGGGACGACTCAAATGCTCTGGATGGCTTGTGGTCTATACCAGGCGGAATTGGCCTATAATAATGGGTCCTGAGGGAGAGTGGAATCGGGCAACGGTTTAACCGAGCGACAGGATTTACTCATAACTGTCGTTGATAGTTGGTTCCTTCATACCTGATTCGGGTATAGTTGTTGAACGAACTTCAATTTTAACGGTAAATTTGAGTACACCGGGTATACGGTTAAATCTGCGAACTGGTTGTCTCGAGGTTCTAAATTATATAGGCTTTGCTCTTAGCACAGTTCGACCCAGATGCCTGTCCCTTTTCCCTCTATACTTTTTTGTTGATAAGTTCTGTTTATACATGAAGTATGAATTATGTGGCAAATTAAGCAAATAAATTGCCATTCAAGCTGGCAAACTTGCATGCAAGTTGGCTTATATAGTCAATATTTGCATTTTAATAGTCAATATATAAAAAAAACTACACGTGCTATGATATTTTTGATAACGACAATGAGTTCAGCATCCCTTAATTAGGTAAATAACGGTATTTTGGTGCTTGAGACAAAAACGTGTTTCGCAGTCTTACTTGATTAAGTATGTACAGCGTTGGACAAAACATTTGCAACTTTTTCGATTTTCCATACAAAATGGTAAACTTTAGATGATTCAATCTGAGTTATTTATGGACCGATTTGAATGAAATTTTAAAGTGCTTCGGAAATAACTTGAATTTTAAAATATATTTTTGAGTGCATTTTCAACCCCGAGTTTGAAAGCAATAACGGTTTATCAAAAGTGAATTTTTTGTCGATTTTTTTAAAATTGACTTTACTAAACACATTGGAGAAATAAGGTATCTTCAACAAAATTGAAGATTTTGACAAGACAAACATGTTTGCTGCAAACGGTTTTTCTGTAGGGCTATTAGAATTTCAGATAAATAGTTTTGAATTTACTAAATTACGTTTTAGCAAAATCGTTATTACTTTCAATCTTGTGATTGGAAAAATCATTCAAAAATACATTTTGAAATTCAAGTTATGTCTGATGTTCTGTGAAGATTTCATTCAAATCGGTTCATAAATGACTGAGATCTAGCCTACCAAAGTTGATCATTTTGTTTGGAAAATCGAAAAATTTGTAAATGTTTTGTCCAATGCTGTATTTGTTTGAGAAAACCAAAATCATGAACTGGTTACGCTTGTTATTTACAATCTCAGAACTTTGTAGTTCTGCCAAAAATACAAATTTAGCTATAGATGACTTGAAACTATATATCATATTTTCAAATCTAGAAACTCATAAAATGTAATCAGTCATGCAGAAAATTTTATCGCTAGTAGTATGAGCACTAGTTATAATGTAGGAAAAAAATCCAGGTGATAGAACCGTGTTGTAACCATTGGATAACAAATTTAATGCTTCAATGCTTAGTCCCTCGTTAATAGAAACCTTCCAATGCACTGAAGAATCTCAAAATCATAATCCATTAAAACCCAAAATGTTCAGCCTTGTCGAAGCATAGAGCAACAAAGAAAGCAAATTCCTTCGCACACAACGGGCACAATAGATCCTACATCGTTTTCAACCCATGTCAACCTCGCCGGGCAACGTCTCAAAGACTTTTTGGTGAATTAACTTAGAAATGGTAAAGAAAGAAAAATGGATTTTGTAGCCAAATCTGTTCAATTGTAGGAAAACATGCGCAGGTATGGAGATAAACCGAAAAACACCCAAATGCGATTATAGCCAAGGACGGTCTCCTGTTCGTCTTGAAACGAAATTGGAACCCGAGCCGCGACGAGACTAAAACCGGGTGATGAATGAGAAGGAAACAGGAAACGTACGGTCGGTCACGAACAAGTTAAATCCTCCTCCTTTCTTGTATCTTTGCTTGAAACATACCAAACTGGACTTTCTTCCAGAAAACAAATGACATCCTTCTGTCTGTAGCGAAGGAAAAAAAGATTCTTTTCAATTAAAACGTTTTCAAATTACTCACGTCCTTCTCGACTAGCGATGGCGATGCACTAAGGAGTATTTCGACATTCTTGCTGGTCAAAAGTATTTGATGATTTGGCTTAATACTGAAAACAAACCACCGGTACCGTCAATCGGGAACAAAATGATAATTTGTTTTATTCTTTTTATTTGTCTTCTCAGGAAATAAGACAAAACCAGTACTTCTCTTATCTATCTCTATCGAAATGCAATGTCAAAATTTGTGTTTATGTTTTCAAATTTATTTTTGCACGCTGCAAAAATGATAATTTATGTTATAATTGGTCGAGAAAATCTCATGAAGTGAATAATTATAGAATTATGAATTTATCGGCTTACTTGTCTGGTACTAAGATCCCCTAGAAGAGTTATTTCCATGAGCATTAGTTGGTAACCTAAACTTCTTATAATAACCTAACTTTAAGAATCGTCTAGTCTTACTAAAAATAAACTGAGCCTAATGATTTCTGACTTTCAATAACCGTTGATGCTTGTTGAGGCCATCAGCAAGCTGCCGGGGTGTTTTCATTACACCGCGCCGGCAGACGAACATGCCTCATGCTGAGGCCCTAAATCGTACTCTTCACATCCGCACTATTCTGCCAAACACTTTACTTACCTGTTACTTATAATTTATTCAGCATACCTGAAACAAAACAACAAAACATTAGTTAAACATTAGGGTTTCATCATAAACAATCAACTTACCTTTCGATCTTTCCAGACCGAACACAATCTAACGATTGTTTATTTACATTTTCATTCTCTCTATGGACCTATGCACGAGTTCACTAATTTGACGTTTGAGCGGTGCCGAATTCACTGGTTTCCATGGTCACATAAATGACAAGGCACCGCTAAAACGTCAAATAGTGAACCCGTGCATAGGTCCATTGTCTGACAGTTCCAGAATATTCAGTCCGTCAATAGTATAACAGTTTAGACACAACACATTATTGTATACAACAATGCACATCGAGAATATTCTATGCAAGTACAATAGGGTAGAGGACTATAAATACAACACCATGTAATGTACCAAATCAGTCTGAAATAAACCGTGAATTCGAACGTATCTCACTTCGTGTAATTATTCCCTACCGGATCGTATCCGCGGGAACATGGTTGAATTTAACGCTTGGTATACATATTACATAAAGCTATACCTAATATTCAGTATATCTATTGTTTTAGCATCTGTTTGCAATTTCTGCATTATGTTATATCAGCTGAAACGGAAATCATAGCTCGAAAACTGAAACAATCATTAATGATTTGAAAAAAAAAGCCTGAATTCGTTTTTTAACTCTGGTTTTGAGGTTATGCAGCTTCAGCATAGTCTTGAATAAAAGAAAATTTAGTATAACGAAATATTCAACATTTGCTTATGAGCCTTATTTTAAAATGACTCTTAGCCAGCTAAACAGACCAATTTTCCCTTAGTGCGACGACATCGATGTCCAAACGAAGACGATGCTGGGTGGACAATGCGGAACCCAAGCTGTGAGCTAGCTAGGAATTCCTTTCGAATTTATCCGACTGAAAGACTTCAAACTGGCCGGGACGAAATTGAGAGGTAAATTATGGCATAATGGCTATTAAGACCTTTCCTGTACTTTTCGTTTGCCTGCCTCCATTCCGCTAGTAGATACCGGATAAAGATGGGTTCAGCGGAAAAAGCTTGTTGTCGGCAATGTCGGTCGGTTTGATTCTGAAGGCTGTTTATTGTTATTTTGATCCCATGCCAATTTAGCTTTGCCCCGTCATGGTCACATTCGCGAGGAGGTCCCTAACGGATGTTCCATATGGAAACAGTGGCAAATGGTAATCCATTTATCGGAATAAATATATCCTTTGTGACGAAGAATTTCCGATGTTTGCGCAAGTGATTAGAGGAGAGCTACATTTGGAAGAAACTTGCAGAAGATATAGATTAGGAATTGTTTAGAAGCAGAAAACTGTCACCTGGAAGACATCTGCCTTATTGTGTCTGTATTAACCCGTATAGGCCTGAGTGGAAGCAAAAATACTGGAACCCTCACCGCTCAGAGAATTCCGAATGGATTCAAATGATTTTTTTTTCAGTTCACTGGCCCACATATCTAGTTTCAAGAAGTGGCCAGAGGAACTCGGAAATATTCCTGTGGCCGGAGTTATTCCGGTGGGTCACTGGGTCAAGTCGGGTAAAAAAGGGCTATTTTTTGGGACATGCCAAGATACCTTTATTTATTTGCAATGACAATCATTTTAATTTGCATAAATTATTAAGATTTGACATTCAACTTTATGAATGAAGAGTTTTGCACCGTTTAAAATATACCAGATGTGGCCATTCGGACGTAATGCCTGGAAGAACCGGCTATAGATTTGTTGGATACTATACTATACTATACTATAGAATTATGAATTTATCGGCTTACTTGTCTGGTACTAAGATCCCCTAGAAGAGTTATTTCCATGAGCATTAGTTGGTAACCTAAACTTCTTATAATAACCTAACTTTAAGAATCGTCTAGTCTTACTAAAAATAAACTGAGCCTAATGATTTCTGACTTTCAATAACCGTTGATGCTTGTTGAGGCCATCAGCAAGCTGCCGGGGTGTTTTCATTACACCGCGCCGGCAGACGAACATGCCTCATGCTGAGGCCCTAAATCGTACTCTTCACATCCGCACTATTCTGCCAAACACTTTACTTACCTGTTACTTATAATTTATTCAGCATACCTGAAACAAAACAACAAAACATTAGTTAAACATTAGGGTTTCATCATAAACAATCAACTTACCTTTCGATCTTTCCAGACCGAACACAATCTAACGATTGTTTATTTACATTTTCATTCTCTCTATGGACCTATGCACGAGTTCACTAATTTGACGTTTGAGCGGTGCCGAATTCACTGGTTTCCATGGTCACATAAATGACAAGGCACCGCTAAAACGTCAAATAGTGAACCCGTGCATAGGTCCATTGTCTGACAGTTCCAGAATATTCAGTCCGTCAATAGTATAACAGTTTAGACACAACACATTATTGTATACAACAATGCACATCGAGAATATTCTATGCAAGTACAATAGGGTAGAGGACTATAAATACAACACCATGTAATGTACCAAATCAGTCTGAAATAAACCGTGAATTCGAACGTATCTCACTTCGTGTAATTATTCCCTACCGGATCGTATCCGCGGGAACATGGTTGAATTTAACGCTTGGTATACATATTACATAAAGCTATACCTAATATTCAGTATATCTATTGTTTTAGCATCTGTTTGCAATTTCTGCATTATGTTATATCAGCTGAAACGGAAATCATAGCTCGAAAACTGAAACAATCATTAATGATTTGAAAAAAAAAGCCTGAATTCGTTTTTTAACTCTGGTTTTGAGGTTATGCAGCTTCAGCATAGTCTTGAATAAAAGAAAATTTAGTATAATGAAATATTCAACATTTGCTTATGAGCCTTATTTTAAAATGACTCTTAGCCAGCTAAACAGACCAATTTTCCCTTAGTGCGACGACATCGATGTCCAAACGAAGACGATGCTGGGTGGACAATGCGGAACCCAAGCTGTGAGCTAGCTAGGAATTCCTTTCGAATTTATCCGACTGAAAGACTTCAAACTGGCCGGGACGAAATTGAGAGGTAAATTATGGCATAATGGCTATTAAGACCTTTCCTGTACTTTTCGTTTGCCTGCCTCCATTCCGCTAGTAGATACCGGATAAAGATGGGTTCAGCGGAAAAAGCTTGTTGTCGGCAATGTCGGTCGGTTTGATTCTGAAGGCTGTTTATTGTTATTTTGATCCCATGCCAATTTAGCTTTGCCCCGTCATGGTCACATTCGCGAGGAGGTCCCTAACGGATGTTCCATATGGAAACAGTGGCAAATGGTAATCCATTTATCGGAATAAATATATCCTTTGTGACGAAGAATTTCCGATGTTTGCGCAAGTGATTAGAGGAGAGCTACATTTGGAAGAAACTTGCAGAAGATATAGATTAGGAATTGTTTAGAAGCAGAAAACTGTCACCTGGAAGACATCTGCCTTATTGTGTCTGTATTAACCCGTATAGGCCTGAGTGGAAGCAAAAATACTGGAACCCTCACCGCTCAGAGAATTCCGAATGGATTCAAATGATTTTTTTTTCAGTTCACTGGCCCACATATCTAGTTTCAAGAAGTGGCCAGAGGAACTCGGAAATATTCCTGTGGCCGGAGTTATTCCGGTGGGTCACTGGGTCAAGTCGGGTAAAAAAGGGCTATTTTTTGGGACATGCCAAGATACCTTTATTTATTTGCAATGACAATCATTTTAATTTGCATAAATTATTAAGATTTGACATTCAACTTTATGAATGAAGAGTTTTGCACCGTTTAAAATATACCAGATGTGGCCATTCGGACGTAATGCCTGGAAGAACCGGCTATAGATTTGTTGGATACTAATTCGTTTCAATTCTCGAAAAGTAGAAATCAAACATAATAGTACACTAAAATGCATTCCCATAAGCTTCACACAGATGTTCAGATGCAAATTGGCCACTTTATCGTAACTTTGAGGCGTTCTGGACTCGAAAATGGTCATTTGTAGGATGAATCAAATGCAATACTCATAGTTTTCCATTTCAATCGTTTCTCAAAAGGATTACACTGATGCAATTTTCTTTAAGGCTAAGTAGCCCGTCATTCGTTTTGGCAACAGTCATGAATTTTCAGCTTGCATTTCAAAGCGATAAAACTCAGTGTTGATAGTTTATATTGACTTGAAAATGTATCACCGTACGCGCTAACATGCGCTACGTATGCTGATACTTTTTCAGCTGTGTCAGTACAAAACCAACTAATTTTCTTCGATTCGAAATAGTGAGGCGAATTAGCAACAATCATCAACGACACGTACAAATTTCAATGACGGCCTACTTCGCCTTAAATTCCGTCATGTAGTGACCACATTACAGCCGATTCCGGAAAAAATCTGTGGCTTGAAATTTGCCTACCTCCAGGAGCACAAACGCACAGTACCCTTCTCACCCGACCTGACCCAGTGATCCACCGGAATAACTCCGACCACATGAATATTTCCGTGTTCTTCTGTCCACTTCTAGAAACTAGATATGTGTACCAGTATACTGACAAAAAATCATTTGAATCCATTGAGAATTCGCTAAGCGGTGAGGGTTTAAGAATTTTTGCATTCACTCAGGCCTAAACGGGTTAATATGAAGAATCAAGCAGAAAGTTTGTGTAACAAATTTTCACTTTCTTGAAGGAATACTTTCTTTTAACTTCTTACAAAAAATAAACACTTCAAATCTATGGTTGGCGCCGTCCTTTTAAATTTTGCAATGTCATTTGCATGTTCAGCAAAGTTGTAAATTATTACGATATTGCAGGATGAGCATGGCGTAAATCGGTATCGGTATCGAATCGTTAATACGTTAAATTTAAAATAAAATAAATTGATAGTCCAACAACAAAAGTATTTAGTGTCTAAGAAAATCTTTAGAAATATCTAAGCCAGAAAAACTTCTTGAAGCATGTATTGTGAAATTCTAGATAGAAATTGTCACAACATTTTAACCAGAATTTTTGGAAGCAATAATTAAAGTAATAAGCAGTACGTTTTACGAACAATCCAAATTGCTTATATAAAATATTGACCTCAAAATTTCGTTTCTGTTCTTAGATAAATTCCAAGGTGATCCGAATTTAGTTTTAGTAAGAAATTTTCAGTTCAGATATAATAAAATTCGATAGGGATTTGGAAAAGCTATGGCTATTTCATTGGTGTTTGTCGTAATTTTGTAATTTTCGATATAGAGAATATATTATCGACATTTAGTTTTCTTGAGTTGGGAAGGACAACAAATCTCGAATATTTTTTTAAAAAGACGTAAGTCGAAAAATTTACAAAACAAGATTCTATGCTATGTGCAGTAGAGCAATTCTAGTTCAAACCAGGCCGCCATCGGCACCAATCGTTAGAATTTCAATCGTAAATGTCACTGATCGCTAAAATACGCAAAAACTAAATGGTGGTCCTTTCGGTTTTCTCAAATTGGCGGACTCCTCGTACATCAACTAGCTAAACAGTTTGCAAAAAAGCCCGTCTTTCTATAAATCTTAGGTATTTCTTCACGTTATATGCCTCATATTTCGATGTCATCGATGTTAGATCTTTAAGGGTCCCTAATATCGACTCAGACCACTGTATCATTGTGAGCAAAATTCGGGCGCGATGATTAACCGTTTCGAGTTGTAGGAATCGACTATCGTTGCGCTTCAATACTCAACGCCTGTCAGCAGATGGTGTAGCAGCTGACTACCATCAAAAGCTCGACGAGCGGATTAGCGAAATCAACGAAAGCGAGAAGAACTTGGCTAGAAGCCGGATGCTGGTGTATGGTACCCGTCAGAGCAGAGAGCGGTACAAGGAAGCAAGGGCAGACGAAATATGGATCCATCACAGAAAGAAAAAGGAGCATTAAGAGGCAGTAATTGCTCAGACACAAGAAGCAATGGAACAGAACGACATGCGACGGTTCTACGAATCTGTCAAGGGTGTGCGGAGAGAAACAGCGCCGTCTTCCGCCATGTGCAACGACCACAAAGCAAACTTGCTGACGGATAAAACAATGGTGATCGCCAGGTGGAAAGAGTACTTGGAGTCATTGTTGTACGGAGAAAACGGAAGTGGATCTGGAAGCAGAATTCAAATCGATGACGATAGACAGGCTGTGGAACCCCCAACGCTAGATGAGATAAAAAAAAAGCAATCAATGGCCTGAAGAACAACAAAGCTGCTGGGAAGGACGAACTCCCGGCCGAACTTCTCAAACACGGAAGAGAGCAGCTGAACGATCTCCTTCACCGTTTTATTTCGAGGATACGGGAGGAAGAACAAATGCCTACTAGTTGGTTAGATGGCCTCATTTGCCCTTTGTACAAGAATGGGCATCGACTGGAGTGCGCAAATTACCGAGGGATAACACTCCTTAATTCGGTGTACAAAATCATGTCTGGAATTCTGTTCAACATATTGAGACCGTTGGGCTCCTCATTTGTCGGCGAATACCCAGCTGGTTTTCGAGAGGGCCGATCAACGACGGATCAAATGTTTACCCTGCGTCAAATCCTAGATAAATTCCGGGAGTACAACTTGCAGACTCATCAACTGTTTGTAGATTTCAAAGCAGCGTAAGATTCAGTGAAAAGAAACGAGTTATGGCAAATTGTGTCCGAACATGGCTTTCCGGCGAAGCTGACTAGACTGATTCGTGCAACGCTTGACGGGTCGAAACCAAGTGTGCGGATGGTAGACAAAAATTCGTCATCATTCGTAACCTTAGATGGATTGAAACAGGGTGACGTTCTTCCTAACTTGCTGTTTAACATAGCGCTCGAAGGTGCTATCAGGAGCCGATGTGCAGAGAATCGGTACCATTATCACACGTTCTCATGTGCTCTTTGGCTTTGCGGAAGATATCGACATCATCGGGATTGACCGGGTGAGGCGTTCGTGCCTTTCAAGAGAGAGACAGCGAGGATCGGGCTCACGATCAACACCACAAGAACGAAATACATGAAAGCTGGTGGTAAACGTGGGTCCGGGCGTGTTAGTGGCAACGAAATGGTGCAAGGTGGTGAAAAGTTTGAAGTAGTGGAAGAATTTTTGTATCTTGGAATACTAGTGACATGCGATAATGATGTTACTCGTGAGATGAAAAGACGTATTGCAGTTGTGAGTCGAGCTTTCTACGGGCTGCGTAACCAGATTAAGTCCCGTAGCCTGCAAACGGAAACCAAAATCGCGTTATACAAGACACTGATCCTTCCGGTTGTCCTATATGGCCATGAAACATGGACATTGAAGGAAGTCGACCGGAGAGCTTTCAAGGTGTTTGAACGTAAAGTGCTGCGAACAAAAACGGCATCTGGTGGCGTCGCATGAATTACGAGTTGTACCAAGT
The DNA here is from genome assembly GCF_002204515.2 of Aedes aegypti. NCBI lineage: Eukaryota > Metazoa > Arthropoda > Insecta > Diptera > Culicidae > Aedes > Aedes aegypti. The sequence goes on along the minus strand of NC_035107.1, from coordinate 230,757,344 downwards.
GTATAAAGAGGAGGATATTGTCAAGCACATAAAACACGGCAGGCTGCATTAAGCTGGTCACGTTGTCTGTATGCCGGAAGAACAACAAGCAAAGATAATATTAAACCGAAAATCCGGACAAAGCCGCCGACTGTGTGGTCGACCACGCACACGATGGCTTCTTGCAGTTGAGGAGGACTTAAGGGCATTTAACGTTCAAGGCGACTTGAAGCCGTTGGCCCAGGACCGAGCCCAGTGGAGAAGACTCATTCGGCGCAGATTCATCGTAGCGAATTATAGCCCATTAAGTATCGAGTAAGTATGTTTCATGTTCTCTTAGTTTGATATTTTTTTCACATTTCAATCAAAAAGAGGTTATCTGGCAACACACTTGTGACATTTTTTTTTTAGTTTGCTCTTAAGCATCCCAGAATACATAAACATTGCATTGAGCAATATTTTTTTCGTAATAGATTACTTGGGATTTAATATGAATAAATGTGACTTTTTATCTTGATAATAGAATAAGGCGATATTCAAAACTAAAAAGGCAATAGATGGCTCTTTTTCAGTGGTAGTAAAAACGAAATAATGAAGCAAAGAAAGCACAACGGAAGATGAATTAAACACAAAAAGTTAAATATTTACATTACGCTTGATTTCTAATCACTACCTTTTCGATCCAGTTTCTAAATTGCAAATAATTTACGTTTTTCATTTTTATCCATACGTTTTGACAGTTTTCGACTACCATTCTTCCATGCGCTTGCGTTGGAAGTTTGAGAAAGTTGAGAATCCAGCGTAGCGCGATCAGTGAGTGGAAAGTGAGAGAAACTAAATGTTCAAAAGGTTGTTGTCTGTAATTTTTGCCACTGGCGCCAACTGTTAGTATTTAAAAGCGAAGTAATTAGTCGTTCCGCTTTTATTAAATATTGGCTCAAATCACCTCTGAGAGTAAAAAAATACTCATGCGATTAAAAATCGGTTTGGAGCTTTAAAATTCAAAATTAGTATAATTGGTAACACTAAATGCTTAAAATTTGAGCAAAAATATTAAAATTAAAAGGTGGCGCAAGCGACTTGAAGGTGAATTTTCAAGTTATGAAATATGACCTTCAGCGATGTCTTCATAACATTGTTATTTTCCAACCTTTTTTGAAGCTCATTGCATAATTCTGTTAAAACTTAAATTTATTAATAGCTTGTAGAAGGTCAATGTTCGGACCACAGTTCGAAACTAAAATTTTCACAGCAGCGTTTAAATTGTTCAACAGCTTGAAACTAAATATATTTAATTATTATACTTAAATTTAAGGATATTTCAATGGCACTTACATTATATAGTTTCTCGATTCAGTTCAAGTTGCTTTGTTGCTGTAGGAGCCCTTGTTGAATTCTCGCTTCGATCTAGAAAATATCTTCTTCATACAATTCCTTTGATATTTAGTTAATTCTACTTACATAAATTCAATATTCTGACACTTTTCAATTATCCCTTAAAACTATCTACACTTTAATCGTTTCAAATCCCGAAATATCTACTATACATTATTCTTTTTTACGTTTGTTTACATTCATACATTCCTTCATTCCACTTTTCCTGACAACGTTCATTGTGACTGGTAGCTTGTTACCATTTGGGCTACCACTGCATATATACTCGCTTAGGGTGGTGCGTACATACCCCCCGACGTAATTCTGGTGAAAATCTACCATAAACCAGATTTACTACTAGTACTTCTAGCACCACTGAACGTTCCACAGTCCAAAGAGGTTCTTTGTATTGTTTGTGAAGCTTTTCTTGAGGGATTATCAGAGATTTTCGACGATTTACTGCTAATTCTATTCAGAGGGAAACCTATTGAGCTTACAATGTTAGACGGTACCATCTTCAACGGTTCAATGTTTCTCGCAGAATCAATACTAAGTTTGTCTTTCTTCTTCTTCTTTTCACTCTTCAAGTAGTTACAAATCCGCGATGCTTCACACTCTTTAGTCCCTACCGCTGACTGTGGTGTCTTAGATGTTGTCATTCCAACTTTATTGATGTCACTTCGACCTATTTCTAGAGCACAACCTTTTTCATTGTCGAATGACTCACAGTTATGGAATCCAATGATCCTTGTTTCCACGTGACTCATGCTAATTGGACCGTAGATCGTCCAGCCAAGTTTTGATCTGACGGCGATAGGTTCGTTCGTTCCACCAAATCTCGATTCGATAGGAGCACATAAATGAATATCTTGCAAACCTATCAAAATTTTGGGAACCTCTTGCGGAATGTCCATCGGAGGTAATCCACGCAAGTGTGCATACTTTTCAATCACGTTTGACATAACTACCTGCTGCTGAGGTAACTTTAGACTTTCCACAGTACGTGCGCTTGTGATACTATATCGACGTGTTGATCTTTTAGCAGAAATCTCTAGATTCACTATCCGTGAATTTTTTTCCTCTCGAAAAACACCTGATGTCCATTTTACTCGTAACGGTTGCGCTTCACCTTTGACTGCTAATGCGCTTGCCAAATCTTCTTCTATGAGCGTATATGATGATCCTTCATCCAAGAACGCTAACGTTTCAACAGTATTTTCACCGTTATAAAGAGTAACCGGAATCACCCTGAAAAGCACCGATTGTTTCGAATATATCTCGGGCTCTATACTTTTCGTAGTATTGATGTTCTGGAAGTGCAGCAGGGGATTGTGACTTTTAGTACACTGACCAACGTTGCATTTTATATTCAGTTTGCAGAGACTATTTCCGTGTTCATTCAAACATTGGTAGCACAATTTCCATTCTCGAACAGCCTCCCATCGTTTCGCCAAGCTGAAATTTTTGAACGCCTCACAGTTGCGAATCCGATGATTGAAGAAACCACAAATCCTACAGGGTTTCATTTTTGTTCGTTCAAGCTCCGGTCCATGCTTCTCTTCATCGCTATGTGAATGGAGATAGCCTTGCTGTCCCTCAATATCAATCCACTCATGGGATTGTTCGCTCTCCGTTCCTTCCGCAGAATCACAATACGAAACCAATTCACTTGCATCTCTCACTATCTCGGAAAGAAAATTTGCGAATGTGCGTAATGTTACACCGTGAGCCTTTCGACGATATCGAACCCATTCCAGTTGTGTTGTAGCTGGTAGCTTTTCGGTAAGCTCTTGAATCAGCATAGGGTTTACCATGTGTGCAGTCAATTTTGTTGCTTCTAAGTGGTCCGTCAACTGCTGAACCACCACGCCAAATCGGATGAACGATGCTAGTCTATCTGCTTTTGGTGCTGGAGCTTTTCTAACATTTGCTAACAACATATTCAACAGAAGTTCTGGTCTCCCGTAGAGCATCCTCAAGGTCTCGATTATTTGTGGCACGGCGCTTGGAAGCAGTAACCTGCTTCTAACTACCTCAAATGCTTGACCTTTCAAACATTGTTGAAGACGAGCTAAGTTTTCCACATCAGAAAATTCGCAAACTTCGTTAGAAGTTTCGAATGCACTTATAAACATTGGCCATTCTTCAATGTTTCCGGAAAATAACGGAAGTTTGGTTGAGAGAAACTGTCGCGCAGAAAGTTGCGCTTTCGTTGGACGACGTTTGGTTGCTACGGGAAGCGTAGTGAATCTTCGATCCGATGTAGTGAGTTCAGTGGCAGAGTTTTCATCGCTGGATTCGTTGCGAAACTCGTATTCCGTTTCCAAGCGCTCTTTTTCAAAATTCAACACCATATCTTGTTTTTCTTTTTCAGCTTGCCTTCGCATGAGAAAAATCTTCTGTTTATGTTCGAGCCGCTTCTTGTGCAGAACCTTTTCCAATTGCATGGCCCGTTTCTCCCTCTCTAAATCCTTTTCGAGCTTTCGGAGCTCTTCTTCCAAGCTAGATTGCAAATCGTTATCCACTGCTGGATCCAAGCACTCATGGCAAGACCAATCAACATACTTCTGATCTGCTGTTACACCCGCACATGCACAATGGTAACATCTTTTGCATCGATGGCAAATCATTCTATCATCTTCACCAAACTCAGAACGGCGGCATCCTGCACAACTATTGTTAATCTCTTCAAGATTTTGATCCGATCCAGGCATTTTATATAATTTTCAAGTTTGTTCGGACCACAGTTCGAAACTAAAATTTTCACAGCAGCGTTTAAATTGTTCAACAGCTTGAAACTAAATATATTTAATTATTATACTTAAATTTAAGGATATTTCAATGGCACTTACATTATATAGTTTCTCGATTCAGTTCAAGTTGCTTTGTTGCTGTAGGAGCCCTTGTTGAATTCTCGCTTCGATCTAGAAAATATCTTCTTCATACAATTCCTTTGATATTTAGTTAATTCTACTTACATAAATTCAATATTCTGACACTTTTCAATTATCCCTTAAAACTATCTACACTTTAATCGTTTCAAATCCCGAAATATCTACTATACATTATTCTTTTTTACGTTTGTTTACATTCATACATTCCTTCATTCCACTTTTCCTGACAACGTTCATTGTGACTGGTAGCTTGTTACCATTTGGGCTACCACTGCATATATACTCGCTTAGGGTGGTGCGTACAGTCAAATTTGTCTGAATTCAAATTAAATATGTTTCAAAAGCTTGTAAAAGATCTGCAATCGATTTAGTATACATGAAGTTATGGTCAAACAAATATGATTTTTTGTGTAAAAAGAAGATTTTTTTTGAGAAAACTACATTCAACCTAGACAAATTTTGATTTTTGACAAAATTTACATTCTTCAAACTTTTTATGAATGAAATTTCAAAAAGAATGTTGCTAATAGCTTCAAAATTGGTTGGAAAGTAACAAAGTTATAAAGATTCCACTAAAGGTCATAACTTGAAAATTTACCCTCAAGTTGCTTGTGCCATTTCTAAATTTTGATATTTTTGGCTCAAATTTTGAAGTTTTCCTTTTTAAATGATTTGAATTTTGAAAAGCACAGGATTTTTTTTGGTTTTGAGAACTTTCGAAAAATAAGCCGTAGTAATTTTTGCATTATTCGCCAAACATATCTTTGACAACTGAAGTAATCTCGGAGAGAATTTTTGCAGAAGTCCTCAGAAGAATTTCTAGATTAAGGTGAAGATGAAATGAAGCCAAACCTCGAATTTTCAAAAACACAAATCTGGAAAACCGAACACTTGTTTGGGCTGAAAACTTAACTACCAGCTAGTGAACAATCGATTAAGTTTTCAGCTTAAACGGATGTTTGGTTTTCCAGATATGTGATCTTGAAAATTTGAAAATCTTCACCTTAAATCTCAGGGAACTTTCTGCTGCAATTTCTGGTATAACCCAAGATGTTATGGAACAATATTCAAGCGTAATACTCTGAAAACCCACTTATCCGAGGAGTCTTCCTATAATGGACGTAACAAACTCTTCCAAGGACAAATTTGTGCAGGAAATAGGCTTATGCATGATACATATTTTTTTTTTTTTCAACAATCAAATCGGAACCGGTTTCCTGTACATCATTCTACTGCTGTTATTATACAAATTTAAGATCCACCAATATATTTTGGATTAAAAAACTAGATAGTTTTTCCTTGAAACCATTAGTGACAAATATCTTCATTTACTTAAAATAAATTTCATGTTGATATCCTTAACTATCCTACTGAAGATAGAGACACAAAACGTTCTTGTGATTTATCCTTTTATATCACACCTTTCTTAATAACTGTTCTCTAACGTTTGATTAAAAAGTGAAGGCTTATAATACTAAAAAACTATATTTGCAGGGATTGCCACACTAAAATCTGTGTTCTTTCCTTGATATATCTGCTTTTTTTCCTTGAATTATTTGTGTTTCTGTATGCTGGAGCAAAATATCTATAGTTTAAATCTGTATCCGTGCAAATTGCGATAGAAATGGGAATAATAAAAGGAATTCAAGGAAATTTCAATCATACGTGAGTTCAATTTAATAAATTGTCACATTTAAGTATATATTTTATTATTATTTTTATCCTGCTTGAAAAAAAATTGAGCGAAAATCTGAACACATAATCTGTACAAATGTATTTTTCTCAAATAACTGTAATTTTTATAGGTCAGGTGGCCATAGTGGTTCCTTATTACGACATACGTGATAATTCGTATCTATATTTTTAAAAGTATTGTATGTTTTAGCAGTAATATATACGATAACATTAAAAAAGATTCGACGAAAGGAATATGGAATAATATAATATGGAAGGGCTTAATTCCCATATCCTTAATTCTATAAAATTTGCACATTATATTTACTCGTATTCGAAAAATCTCATACTTTTCCATACATGTACATATACTTACTATTCTACAACAATTCGTAAACATGTGTCTGCAAGGAATGTGATTTCATTGCCCATGTTTTGTCGAACATTGCAAATTCATAATTCTTGTCATTCGCAAGCTATAAGCAAATTAATGTGAAACCTATGAAATATTAAATTGCCATTATCTCATGGATTTGGTTCGAATTTTTTTTTTCGACGTTTTAAATGCATCGATTTCTGCAAAAAGTGCGAAAATGATTTTTTTTTTATTGAGAAAATTTATTTCAAAAATAATTATAAAAACAGGTCAAAATTCGCCTGTAACAAAATTTTTAATTTCTCGGCGTGTTGTATTCAGCAAAGTTGTGGGTTCTGTAATTAGATCTACATCTTTTCCAAACAGAAGAAATATAAAACGAAAACAATATAGCGATAAAATACAAAACTCGTTTCAAAACAAACAGCGTTCCATTGCAAAACATAATACTCTTCATAAATATTCCCACGCCAGGACATCTGTGTAAACCAGCACATTACCCTTCTAATCTGTTGTATCGTCGTCGTCACAATCGTCGTCTGCAAATAGCACTCACACAACATTGTACCAGCTTCGTAATCGCGTTGGTGACCACGAGGGCCGCTCTTGATCAAAGTCATTTGGCACGATTATATGACCACCCAAGTGCATCAAATCCTCTCATTGCGAGCAGATAATAGACAATTTCCACCCCAAATGGTACTTCCAGCGGCACTGCAAGGCGCCACTTAAATGTACTGGTGACCTTCGACTACTAGAAGTGCGCATTATTGCAATAAACTCTCTCTCTAGAGACAAACAGTGGTTCAGTTTACGGAAAAGTTGGCAAAAATCCAATTTCAAAACATGTTATTAGTTGAAAAGCAAAGCAGAATGTGCATCTACAATATCAAAATTCGCTTTTGGACGTTCAAAAATGTATGAAAAACGACCAAGCTGTTGAAATTTGTTTATATAAAAACCAAAATACGGTGACTAATCCTAAAAAAGATCTACAACCCTAAAACTTGTTCTTCAACACTTGTTATGATCAGAACTTGTAAAATAATAAGTATGCGCCATTCTTGCCCAGACATTTCGAATCAGGACCACTGTGCGCCAGAGTCATTCCTTTGAAGGACACTGTGTAATCCGCTTCGCTTGAAACGCGCTTATTGTAATGGCATACAAGACCGAAGCAAGGGTAATGCTTACAATAGCATAAATCTTGTCCTATTGAAGTGTGAATTGAAAATGCGATGAGACGGAAAATGTACTAGTGGGCGAATGCCAGCTTGTTTGCGAGTTTTAAGCGCTGGTGGGTGTTTTGTTATTTAAAGATGCCCGGTGGGGCGACCCTAAATCTTGTCGGATATGATAACACACTAGCGCCTCCATGTGGTAGAACTTAAAACTAATCTAACAAGCTATATATAATTGATCAAATTATCAAAAAATCAAATTTTAAAAGAAATGTTAAACATGAAACGATTGAAGCCCCCGGGCCTCAACAAATTGAAAAAGCTCCAGTTTGAAATATATCATTAAAAAATCTCATCAAATAAATAAATCCACGCTTGCTATTCAGAAATAGATATGCGATATGATTGAAAACATCCGTTTGAATTTTCAGTAACGCTTTCATCTTTGATCAAGGTTGAAATGATAAATGGCAACCACAGGAGACCCCAGTTAATATTTCAGTTAACAACGAGGGGGCACTCGTTGACTTTCATATGCCGCCAATTCTCTCAATGGGGCTCCAACAGCAAATAACATCAACTCCCCATAAACTTCAATTGCGCTATTTAAACAAAAAAAAAACTCCGAACTCACTCCAGGGCCATCGCAAACCATTCATGACATCTTTCTCCCCCTTATCTCTGGCCTTCTGCATCCAAACGCATCGTTTCATTCGGGTTTCCGATTGCAATTAACCTGATCACTGACCACACGCACCGGAACCACGCCAGGTGACACAATCGTACGTCCGAAATCGGTACAGATCGGATTACGTTCCAACTGGGACAGAGTCTGCTTCTCAGCTTAGTGCTTTTAAGAGTACTTCCACAGTTGTTAACTGAGAGTTTTTTTTTGCCAATTTACCATTTTTGTGGGAAGTTGAGAAAATTTCCATTGCGAAAGAATCCACGACTGGTACAATTCGAATCCACAACCTACAGCTAGGCCTTGGTGAATAGCTACGCGTTCACCGCTACAGCCATCCGGGTCCCGGATTGGGTTCTTGCTGCGCACATTTTTTCGCTTTCCGATAGCTGAACCCGACACACATGGAACTGGTTTGCCCAAGTGTGCTTCCATCATTGCCGCTCTGACCAACCATTCATTCGACCTGCTGATCTATAAAGCGTGACCGGCTGTAGATAGTTCCGCAACGTTTGTCCTGCTACTGTATGTGTAGCTCATCTGACAAGCTACTATTTTTTTAAAATTTCTTTATTAGTATAATTTCAAATATTACATAAGTTTTTACATATTACACTCAGGTGTTCTCTGTTTGGCAACACCATCATCCTAATTTTGTACAACTATATTAAGCTATTATAAAACTATCATTAAAACATAAACCATTTCATTTGCCGTAGCAGTTCAAAATTTTTAAAACATGAATTTATTTCACCTGCTTATAAAAGAAATAAACGTTTTCAAATAACTTAACCTACATGTGCCTACGGTGCCCCAACAGACCGTTATTATGTAAAAAAAATGTCCATCAAATCTGACAAGGGAAGGTCACGATGGTGTTACACGGGGGTTTCAACCGGACTATTTTTGTTAGATTCTACATGTCGAAATATGAAAAACCCCAAAGCCTTTCGGGTGATGGACCAGTGGTGTAGCCAGGAGGAGCCCGTGTAACACCATCGTGACCTTCCTTGTGAGTACAGGGATCGATTCCTGAGGTAACTCTGGGCAAATTAAAAAAAATCCCTAGGAAGAATCTCGAGAAATGTTGATTTGAAGTTTTTGACTTGAAAATTCAATACAATCCATATGAAAATAACATAAAAGCACTGAAAAATCTACAAAAACGCTCAAAAAGTTGACCAAACTGTTCTAAACTAGTATATTATTGTTACCGTTGTTATGATTAGAAATATTTACAACTGACTTAACTTACCAGAGTGGCTTAGGCATGTTTTTACAAGGCATAAACCTTTAAGCTTAGTTGAATAGAATAAAATCTAAGAAATAAAATTCAACATGATATTGATATTGTATTCGATAGACCAGAATCACTCAATGCTGAATATTATATATTTACAGCTTATTTTTAGACTTTCGCGCTATATGACCAGCCCACTCTGCCATATTTGTTTGCTTAAAAAAATTTGCTTATTTGTACATCTAGTACTACTCTTGATGTTTACGTCTAGTTTTCCACCGAGTATTTCTCTCAGCATTTCATGTAAATATTATTCTGTTGTACATTCTCAGCCACAACAGGATTTTGACTACACGGAAAACGAAACGTACGTCACAAGTATTCGAAGATTAACAAAGTATTCTACAACTTCGAACAAATCCCCAATAATTACTATTTAACTATCAACTTCACTAGGACTTCCATTCTCTATAGCTGCAACCATTTACTTCATTTTGTTAGAACTCATCGCCAATCTGTTTAATGATTTCTAGGTCACGTTCGACTAAGTAACGACATTCTAGTGGAATAAGATGGTAATACATTAAAATAAACAGGGAAAGCTTTTTCTTATAAAATTACATGAAATGAAATGGAGATGAGCTTCCGAATATACTGTTGAATATTGCGTTGTTGCATATACTCCTTGATTTTGTAGACGATGACCTTATTGGAATCGATCGAAATGCAGAAGAGTGGGGTATCTTCTATTTCAAAGAGGGACAACAAAGATAAGCTTCGTCTTTGTTGTAATGTCATTTACTCTACTGAAACGTATATGATTGCATGTAGAGAAATGAGCAGGTTCAGTTGTGTTGGTGCTGAGGCAGTACTTGATGGGGATGTAGTTGATGTTGTTGAAGAGCCATAGAACACTTGTGACGTGTTATAATGATATTTCCCGTGTTGTAAAAACATGTGTTCTGGCTGCGAATATCTTTTTTATGGATTACGTAACCAGCCGAGGCACTCGCAACGGGCAAAGGGAAACGACATTACTACACTGTTGCTTGATAAAGGCTTATCTGACTTCATAGATCCATTCTTTCATTAATAACTTCGCACAAAACTCCTTGCGACCCTATATCGCACAACACTGAAAATTTTCCGAAAAGTAAATCAGTATTCAATATTAATGCAAAGAGAGCAACGATGAATGCAAGCATGCCCAAATGAATTATCATTGTCAATTTGCCATGCATAGAACGCTGATTCTTGGCACTTTAACCACATTTGTTTAAGAAAAGGAGCGAAGCCTATTAAGCGAATAAAATACGTTAAACTTCAGTGGGCTGGTCATTAAGTGCGAATGCCGGAAAATAAGTTGCATCGATCAGGTGATGGTCAGTGGCCACATGGAAGATATCTGCGTAAGTTCATTCTGATGTTGACTTGAGCGTGCCAGAGCAACCGAATCATTCCTGATTTTAAACATACGTTTGATACTTGCTCTAAATAGTTGATTAATCAGTAATGGCTTATCTTCGGACTATTATTATGCTACATTTATCCTTCTTCTTCTTCTTCTTCTTCTTCTTCTTCTTCTTCTTCTTCTTCTTCTTCTTCTTCTTCTTCTTCTTCTTCTTCTTCTTGGCATTAACGTCCTCACTGGGACAGAGCCTGCTGCTCAGCGTAGTGTTCTTATGAGCACTTCCACAGTTATTAACTGAGAGCTTTCTTTGCCAAAGTTACCATTTTCGCATTCGTATATCGTGTGGCAGGTACGATGATACTCTATGCCCAGGGAAGTCAAGGAAATTTCCTTTACGAAAAGATCCTGGACCGACCGGGATTCGAACCCAGACACCTTCAGCATGGCTTTGCTTTGTAGCCGCGGACTCTAACCACTCGGCTAAGGAAGGCCCCATTTGCAGGCTACATTTATTCTAAGATTCTTGTTTTCGAAATACAAACATTGGTAATTGTAAATTTATTTTATTTTTTCCTTTCAATCGATTTCACATAGAAAACAACAATCAATTGAACTTTGACCCAAAACTATGAAAAATAAAAACAAAGCGTACTTAAGCCATTCCGGAATTAATTATAACAACGGTAACAGTTGGATACTAATTTAAAACAGTTTTGCCATTTTTTGAGCGATTTTGTAGGTTTTTTAGTGCTGTTGCGTAATTTTAATATGGTTTATATCGAAATTTTTAGTCAAAAACTTCAAATCAAGATTTATCGAGATTCCTCCTAGGGATTTTTTTTTAAATTGGCACAAAGTTGCAGAATGACCTCAGGAATGGTTCCCTGTACTCAGATTTGATGGACATTTTTTTTACATAATAACGGTCTGTCGGGGCACCGTGCTACATATATAACGCATGTATCGTGGCAATAGAAGATTGCAACTATTTTTGTCTAAAATTATTAATTATTTTATTTGACATTTGTTACAAAGTTTCAACATTGGATATTCTATGTAACTCTTTAGGGAGGGAGGAAAGTTTCAGAATCATTTTCAAAATTTTATTTTGAATTCTTTGCAGAGCTTTCTTCCTGGTATAACAACAGCTAGTCCATATTGGTACAGCATACAACATGGCTGGCCTGAAAATTTGTTTGAATATCAAAAGCTTGTTCTTAAGACAAAGTTTTGATTTTCTATTGATAAGGGGATAGAGACATTTCACATATTTATTACATTTGGCTTCAATGCCCTCAATGTGATTTTTTAAAGTAAAATTCTTATCAAGCATGAGCCCTAGATACTTAACTTCATCTGACCAATTTATTGGAACCCCTCTCATCGTGGCAACATGTCTACTTGGAGGTTTCAAATAAAGAGCTTTTGGTTTATGTGGGAATATTATTAGTTGAGTTTTAGAAGCATTAAGAGAAATTTTCCATTTTTGCAAGTATGACGAGAAAATATTCGAACTTTTTTGCAATCGACTACATATGACACGCAGGCTTCGTCCTTTGGCGGAGAGGCCTGTGTCATTTGCAAACAAGGATTTTTTAAATCCCTGAGGTAGCTCAGGTACAAGTCAGATGTGAAAATATTGTATAATATTGGTACCAAAATGGTGCCTTGAGGAACACCAGCTCTTACAGGAAGTTTTTCAGACCTGGAGTTCTGATAATTAACCTGAAGTGTACGATTTGACAGATAACTTTGAATTATTCTTACAATGTATGTTGGAAAATTAAAGTTTTCTTATTTTACAATCAAACTATCATACCAAACACGTAAAAGTTGATGAGTGGTCGAATGTCCATGGTGGAATCCGAACTGTTCATTGGCAAAAATTGAATTTTCGTTGATGTGGGCCATCAATCTGTTCAATATAACCTTTTCAAAAAGTTTACTGATGGAGGAAAGCAAACTGATTGGACGATAGCTAGAAGCTTCTGCAGAATTTTTGTCTGGCTTTAAAATTGGAACAATCTTAGCATTTTTCCATTTGTGAGGATCTTTTGTAAGTTTGGATCCAGGTTTCAAATATGTTTCAGTACGCGCAGCTATTCAGCAAGACCAAGCTGAGGGTCGTGGGTTTGAATCCCACCGGTCGAGGATCTTTTCGGGTTGAAAATTTTCTCGACTTCCCAGGGCATGGAGTATCTTCGTACCTGCCACACGATATACACATGCAAAAATGGTCGATGGCATAGTAAGCTCTCAGTTAATGACTGTGGAAGTGCTCATAAGAACACTGAGCTGAGAAGCAGGCTCTGTCCCAGTGGGGACGTAACGCCAGAAAGAAGAAAGAAGAAGAAGAAGAAATTATTATTTATTGAATCCATTAGAAAAACGTAATGGAAATGGCCGAAGGGTTTTTTTTTCATTTGATTTGAAACAAGTAGAATGGGTACTTATAGTAAAAATAGGGAAATAGGGGAGGAGTTCAAATTACCTGCTACGATATTGGCAAAGGATTTTCCGTGGGTAGATACATTCGAAATTAAAAGATTCGAACGGCTACCTGACGGATTAATATAAGTTTGTAAATGAGCATGATAATGATCTTCCTGATGGGTATGATTCCTAATCAAGTGATCGTTAACTGAAAAAATGAGTATTGTTCGATACTCTTCCGGGCAAATTCCAGAAACGACCGTTATCGTAACGGATATTAGCTTTCATCTGCCTGTCACGAGCCTCGACGACTCTCCTACGCGAAGGACAAGCCCAAAAATTTGACTTATGATTGTCCCCGCAATTCGAGCATATAAACTTGGTGGTATCTTCCTTCACTGGACAGACGTCCTTAGCGTGAGAAGAATCTCCGCAAAGCATGCATTTACCATCCATGCGGCATTTTTTTGTACCATGACCCCACTTTTGGCACCGACGGCACTGAGTGGGGTTTTGGTAATTTCCTCCAGGTTTCTGGAAATGTTCTCATATCACACGGACAACGAACAAAAGTCTAACTATTTCTAAAGCTTCAATATTATTCAGTAGCCTTTTCCGTACAATGCCAGATTGGGTTCTTTTTTCATAATGATTACTTGGACTGGGGAAAATCCAAGTAAATCATTTATTCCATTTTTGATCTCTTCAGGTGACTTATAGTCACTTGAGAAACCTTTCAAGACGTCATAAGTAAAAAAATGTGTTTCTTCTCTTCAAGATGTTTGAGAAGAAGTTCACGATCTCTAAGAGTTTCCGACAAAACGCGACAGTTTCCATTCTTTGCGATTTGGAAGGAGACCTTGATTCCCCTAATGGAGGCCAAGATCTCCAGCCCAAATCCCCCAAATTCGGAACAATTGACCACGATAGGCGGCACTCTTTGTTTCCTCACTTGAATCAAAGAACCTGGGCTAAAAGCTGCTTCGATTTGATGTTCGAAAAATTTTCTAGAGCATCGAACTGATTGCTCATTTCGATGCAATTATCAACATTATCCATTTCACCCTTGTAAGAAAGTTCGCATTCCGAAGAAACGTCCTTTCTTCCATTTTTGCCACTTTTAGTGGCAGATTTAGTGATTCGAATCGTGAAGAGATTAAAAGGTATTAAGAGTAGCACTGAGAAATAGTGCCTTTTTTATTTAGGTATTTCAAAACTTCCGTGAATAGAGTAAGATGTTCAATCTCCATTCGACCTGTTGATCTGTAACGCGCAACGAACTGCAGATAGTTCTGCAACATTTGCGTTACTGCTGTCCATCTAGCTAATCTAACGAGCTACTAAATTAACTCGTCGGATTTCAGATTAACCCAACACAGCTGCACCTGTCCAAGCATCGCATCTTCACTCGCTGTCTCACGGTGATACATATCGACAGATGCCGCCCCGATTTCGATAATCCACCCAAAAACGGGAGATGGTTTATGAAAAGTTGATTTTAAAGTTCTTCATCACGTTCGTGGACTGAATTGCGTCCGCTGCTGCTGCTGCTGCAGAGAAGGGTTTATTTGGGGGGATGTGCGGAAAATCTACGGCTGACGTTATGTTTTATCGACGACCATAAAAGTGCGTATCCCATGTTTTGGCACAGCGCACCACGTTGTCAGCCGATAAATCATGATACGCGCCCGCGAAAGGACGGAAGAAATGCGTTTCTCCAACTCACGCAGGAAAGTCTATAAATCATAACGGCCATAAGAAACAAGCCGGGCGAATTTTGGTTCGGGCCGCTGCTGCGCCGTTCTGAGGGGCAGATGGCAGTCAGTTCCGGTGCTCTTGATGCACTATGGATCAGTATTACAAATTTCGCGAAAAAAATCTTTATGTCATTTGTATTTTGAAAAATTTCATACCGGGTCTTTAAAATTCTTTGAAATGAATGAAAGATAAGCTTATTTTTATAGGAAAAAAAAACGCAATCCAAACAATTATTTTTCAAAATGCAACATTTTTATGTAAGTATATCTAAGTTTGTACTTCTTTAAGGTGGATTTCCGTTCATTACAAATGTGCTTGGAATTTGGTTGCAAAACTTCGATTTCTTGCCCATAGTGCGATGGAGACTACCAACTCCCCGAAATGGATGAAAGGGGTTTTCGGAGTGTAAATTGCGTGAAAGATGTCGATTTAGGCAGTTGGGCACGTTTTGGCTGGGAAAAGTTTAGATCGTTGGCGTATTTTTTTTCTTGGTCTTCAAACCGAATGGTTTACATGATTTAGATTTTACAGGTCATCGAGACTGGCGATGGTAGGGTGACCGTAAAATGTTCTAAACACATACAAGTTGAACGGGATTCCATTGAGATATGTGTTCTTCGGTATGGATTTCTGGATAAGGTACAGTAAAGTAGCTGCAATGCGGTGAATTAAAATTTTACAGGAATAACGGGATGATTTTGTCTCTATACATCAAACAGTGCAACCATTTTTTTTGGCTCAAGCATCAATTATCAATAACAACACTTAGGGGCCGACCTGAAACCACGTGGTCATTCATGGAGGAAGATGGAGGTCTGGAAGAGAAGACCACGAGAGGGAAAGGGTTGTGATACTTTTCCCCGAATGTCAGTTTTCCGAATGTCGTTCATCTTCTTTTAATTGCTTACCGTTTTTTCTGAAGACTTATACTTTTACCTACGTGATCTGCAACTGTTTAGTGGAATACATATAAAAGAAAACTGAATTTAGTTTAAAACTGTTTATTTTGAAAAGGTTTATAGTAATAAATTCCAGTTTAAGCAAATTATGATCATAATGTTGCCTACCATAGAACATCTAGACATAAAATTCAGATAAGTATCAGATCACAAGACAAGTTCTCTCACAATAAACAGCCTTAGAGTCAATCTGGTGCTCATCTACATTTTTGCATTCGACTTCAAATCATTTATCATGCCCCGCATAGCTGCGCAGCTTCCCATCGAGTTCCACCCATTCCAACTTGGCAAGTCCAAAGAACTAATAATTCTTAGGAAAGCGTCGTTGCCATTTGGTTCATTGCTCCGCTTTTCGTCCTCCTCTCTCTCTATGGCCCAACATCAGTCATCGAAGCTATCAGATCTCGTTTGCCTGTCCGACTCAGGCCTATGGAGCAGTGGTTCCCAACCACTGTGGTTCATTATATCACAATTTTGCAGAAATCTGATCACATATAGGAATAAAACTTTTGACAGATACCAACAAATACTTCCACAATACCCACGACAATTTTACAAATTGCAGCCTTAAATAACATTCAGCTTATTGCTTTTCGAAAACATTATTTTGAGTCCGCGGTACTGGGAATATTTGCTACATAAAAAATAAATTGAACTTTAATTTTTGAATTTTATGACAACAAAATACAATGAAATTTTTTTTTGAACGGGCACAATTCCTTACCTAAGATGACCAAGTTCCCTCTAGGGGGTACTTCCCACAGGTTGAAAACCACTGCTACAGAGGCTCTGCGCGCTTTTTTAACAATCCGTTCCTTCATTGAAAGAGCATGCTGGGCCCCACGACTGGAAGATTCTTTTGGATACAAAAAAAAACGACAGAATGAAAAGAATAACGAAGACAACGGCTTTGACAGTCCGATTTCGTGCTCTCCTTTAATGTTGTTGCTGATGCTGCTGCTGCTGCTGCAAGCTGGTCAAGATTAATGATAAAATTAAAGAAATGCTCGTCCTCCTCCTTTCATATTGCGCTTCTTACTATGGCGTTTGAGGTCTACATGAATCTAGAACATGAGTGGGTTAGGAGCATTTTATAAGGTGGGGTAACTTTGTGGATGTCTTCGGATAGGGTAGGCGTACTTTTAAACGTATATGAATGATGATAGCAACTTCACCACATGTTGCATCTAGTCGAACATTACAATATACAAAAATGTTTGGATTTCTTTCAAGTTTGGATCCAGGTTTAAAATAGGTTTTAGTTATAACTACTAAATGTATGTTATTAGTTGCTGGTAAATCAACCTTAAAAAGTACATAGGGTCTTTTGTGCTCTATTTAAAAATTCAAATCAATGTAACTTTTGATAAGAATAACCCAGCAATTTAATATTTTCTGACAATTATTATTTTGCACTAAGGGGGCTTTCATAAAAATAATTTACAAATTGTGATTTAGAGTCGTTTTCGGTTTGAAAATTCAAAAAGCAAGCAAAAACACTGTGTTGACTAATTGCAGTTCTGTTGGGCTTGAATGAAAGACACACATGTCCTTCAGAAACTTTCAGAAGATTCGGATTTGGTCACTGTGGTCACCGGAAACCTGTTACATTTGAAAAAGGGCCCTTTAGAGTCCAACCTGTAGTATCGTAACCAAACAAGTAATCAGAACCGTCCATTCATGATTGAAAAGGTATTAACTTGGACTATGAATAAAGATCCTCATATCATGTCCGCATTCATACCCGGTTGCGGAAACCCGGAACATCCAAAAGGTAAGTTTCCATCGTGATTTTTTAAATGTTGTTCGGTACTTTTCGGTTGATGGATGTTTTGGAATGAAAATTCTCTACAACAAGGAACAAGTTACCGGAGGTCATTTCCAAAAATTTCGGTCTAGTATGGTCCATGTGAAACTGGTTCCTGAAGTCCCGGAAGGTGGCCAATCTGGACAATTCTATGAAATTACTCGGATTTATGTCCCAAACCCAAATTAATGGCGTCCAAATTTTTATATATTTATGGTTATTCCGGTCTTTTTGGAGCACCGGAATGGCCCCCGGGAAACCCGTATTATAAAATCACTAAGTTTCAGCGCCAAAACTTAACTTGCGACGACTCAATCTTCATGGTTTCGAATACCTGTAACTCTTGAGGTTCATTTATAGATAAATAACCACTTTGATTTATTTTGACCACCGAAATAACCTAGAAATAACCACCGGTGATACTCATATTATGGGACATTTCAGTTTTTGTACCAAAACTAGGCATTCGACGGCTCAATCTTTATTATTTTGAATACCTGTTGATTCTTCTTGACCACCGAAAAAAAAACAGGAATGACCACCGGAAGAAAGCGTATAGTTGAAAATTTTGATTTTCATGCCAGAACCAGAGATTTGACGGCTCAATCTATCTATTTTTACAGCATATGTGTCAAATGCTAACACAATAAAAAGTGAATTACCAGTCAATAGTGGGACATTTGAGAATTTAGGCGTCCGGAGGCTAAATCTCCCTTATTTACTGCGCATGTGACTCATCTTACATAATAATGAGTAGTTGACCAGTCTGGTTCTTTGTGACCACCGAAACCACAAAACGAATGACCACCAGAGATTTACCGCAATTTTCCTGATTTTTTTTTTTTTTTTTTGAGAATATGACCTATATCAGAAGCCCAGATTCAGGGCCATGATTGAGGTTGGATGATAAAACGTCAAATGCTAAAAAGTCGAAAGGACGAAACGTCGAAGGGACAAAACGTTAAAAGGACAATACGTCGAAAAGAATGAAATTGAAGAAAACAAAATTTCTTGGAAGAATGATTATTTTCCGGAAGAATAAATAATTTATTATGTGTCAAACGTTATTCATAGCCTATTTAATCGATCCTGATGTGGAAAAAAGTCTGACAAACAATGTTGAAAAATCACCGCTTTCGACGTTTTGTCCTTTTGACGTTTTGTCGCTTTCGACGTTTTGGGATTCGACGTTTTGTCTTTCGACGTTTTCTCTTTTGACATTTTGTCCCTAAACCTACATTTAGCGTACAAGGCTAGGGATTGAGCACAGAAATAAACCCAGAATCAACAATCGTAGGGACCGGAAACAGAACTATATTTCTTTTGTTTTTTTCGGGCGCCGGAACATTTTGTCTCCAAGAGCGAGCTTAGATTTATTACTTTGTGCGTGAGTTTATCAACAGAGAAGTGTGTTAAATTGAATCGAATTTAATCTAAGGATTCAATTAGTTTGGACTAGAGCCCCTCTAATCAGTGAGAAATAGTTTGCAAAAGCACGTGCTTTCTGAAACACAGCAGTCCATTGTGTCCCGAACAATAGTGAACAACCATACTGAGTGTGCGAGGTATACAGTATTCTCGTTTCATCGCTTCTCGTTGAGTGCCAACTAAACGAAGTCGCTTTGTCGATTGTTGGCTGCGAGAGATGGCCTCGGGGTCATCTCTGGAGATCGGAGGGAACCCGTTTCCTCCTGATCCTCCAGTAACACAGACATGGGCCAATAGAAATAACATAATATTGAATACGGTCGATGGTTTGTTTTGTTTGTTTGTTTTTATTAACGACACGTTACACCTACGTGGTGCATCCGTGTCGGATTCTAATATAAATTCATTAATTAATTATTTTATCTACCTAATTCCATCAAATTCAAATATCAACTTTCCTATATTTCCTAGACCTGGTAATTCTCCAGCCTGAATCGGAAGACTGATTCCCTTCTATTTCTTTTTCAGATTCTTGGTCCGGACTGCGTGTGTACGTTCCTTCATTCTCTTCGCTCGATGGTCTTGTCGACAGCCGACGTTTCGTGGTGGTTTCCAGTTCGTTTTCTTTTTCGCAATCGTCGTTTTCGTCATCGTCCTCATCGTGCGGTGATTGTGATTGTTCGTCGTTGTTGTTGGTTTGGTTCGTTTGATCTACAACAGCCGCAGATGAAACAGCAGTAGAGCTGGACGTTTGCTCATGGCCTGTATTTTTATCACCTCCTTTCTCGTGCCGAATTGTTTTTGGTTTGTCCCCTTTGGAATAGGTGACGAGTGAATGTTGACCGTCGATTGTTATGTGCGATGGCACCGACTTCTCCATCCTCATGCGCACAACTCTCACACCGTTTGGAATCCCTGCAAAATACTTCCTCCATAGTTCGTTGTGGATAGAGATGACTATGCCAAACTGTTCCATGTAGTCAGAGATGGTGGTGTTAGACATCTGCGGTGGTAAATCGTGGATTCTAACAGTCGTAGTGGGACCATCCACGTACATCGGGATGTAGTATAGTATCCCCTGATACTCCAGGTAGTGTCACAAATGATGCTTTTTGCCAGGCGTGGGGGTACGCCTGCGTCACGCATTTCGATGTACAGGCAGTTGTCAAGGTTGTGCAGCTGGACGTTCCTTACATCGGCCATGTTGAGCTTAACGACATCCTTGAGGAACTCCTCTACCTGATCCGTTAAAATACGATGCGGCAGAACACTGAAATCCACAACAAGAGTGTTTTTTTGATGCGAAGACATCTTGTGTTTCGTAGCAGTGATCGTGGGGTACTAGTACCGCGAGAGCTATAAAGAGCTCTGTGAAAACACGTCTATCGCGCACGAAAAGCGGCTGTCAACTGATGACGGTGGATGGTAGTTTCGCGGGTCGGAGACGACCAGAATGGATGGATCCGATTAACGCTGAATTGTCGATTCTCATGATGAAGCCTGTCGATGTCAACGAGTCGTTGTCCGATGACCCGTTTGTAATACGCAAGTCCATTGAAGATGCTGTAGGTGAAATTGAAGACGCCCGTCCTGAAGCAAAAGGTGCTCGGTATGTTCTCAAAGTACGGCAGAAACGGCAAATAGAAAAACTTCTGAGATTGCGGAAGCTAGTTGACGACACGGCTATTGTAATTGAATACCACTGAACACAAGGAAATGCACTGTAACCTGCCAGCATGGTGTTCACATCTCTGACAGCAAAATGACATCTCGATGAAACCAGAATCGTGAAAATCAAAGTGGATCAGTATGTGTCATACGCAAAAGCAAGAAAAAATCATGAATCACAGAAAGAACAAGGACCACCAATGAGCACGAGCCCGTATGTCAGCAACCTCATGAAGAGATTGGAGGAAAAAGACCAGGAAATCGCAAAACTGAGAACACTGTTACAAAATTTGATCAAAGAGGTAGCAGAGCTTAAAAATGCAATCAATTAGAAAAACGGACAACGAAAAATGGACACCAGTGAAGATCAGAAAATCCCGAAACGCCAACGCAGTCAGGATACATCACCGACCATCTCGCAAGGCAATGGTAGAAACTCTAAGAGCTCTAAAGAGCTAAGTGGAACAACGCCCAAGGACCAACAAAACACCGCACCGAAGAAGGAAACTACTAGGAAAACCAAGACGACTCAAAAAAAAAACTACTTACAGCCCAACAACTTTCTGCATCTTTCCCATACACGATTCAGGTGAATCTGTGTGGCAGGAACCAAAGCTATGATTTTCTTTCTGTTAGTTTGCGGATTCTAACTCAACCAACCAGCATTCAACCACGAACCTAATAACGAACAAATTGATAATCCCTCGATAACAATCCACACCAATAGTACTAGCGCAGACAGACTACATTAAAAAAAAGTCACTGCCGTCCAGTGGAACCTGCGCGGTTATAGAACAAGGCACTCAGAGCTTCAAATTTTAGTGAGAACTCATCAACCAGATATATTATATCTACAGGAAACTCTCTGTCAGCCAAATTGTCCATTCTCACTGCCTTTAGAAATCCTTCAGTGGTACCATGAGGCAGTGTGCTGAGACAACTAATTTTTGTGGTGTACATCAATGACTTGTGCCGACGGTTTTCGTCTGAAAAAATATATTTTTTGCTGATGATATTAAATTTTATCGAGTGATCAATTCCATACTCGACTGTGTTGCTCTACAAGACGACATCCATGCTCTTCTACAAAGGTGTAACGAAAATAGTAAGACACACAACATAAAAAAGTGTAAAGTTATATATTTTTGCCGCAGCCTTACCTCAATTGATGATGCTTACAATATCTTCAGAACTACTCTCGAGCGTGTCGAATCTATTCGAGATTTAGGAGTAATAATTGATCCCAAATTGGGTTTCAATGAACATTTTTCCGCTGTTACTGCTAAGGCGTTTTCCGAGCTTGAATTCATCCATAGAAATGCATCGCAGTTTACTGACGTATAAATACTGGAAGCCTTGTTCTGTGCCCTAGTGCGCAGTGTTTTAGAAAACGCAGTTCCTGTGTGGGCATCATATTACACGTCTCAAGTGATTCGGATAGAACGAGTGCAAAAATTATTCATCCGCTTCACTATTCGGTGTCTTTCTTGAAATAACCCAGTTAACTTACCGGATTATTCTTCCCGCTGTGAGCTTATGGACCTAGAGCAGCTCTCAGCTAGAAGGCTTAAACTTCAAAGTCTCATTGTACCCATTGTACACGATATTCTGATGGGTAATATCGACTGTACTGATCTTCTTGCAAAAGTACAGCTGCATGTACCAGGTCGTAGATTGCGTTATGCGCCTATCATTGCCATCCCTATACACAGAACGAACTACAATTACCCTCTCACCACTTGTTTGAGGAATTTTAACTCTGTTTGTGAAATGTTTGATATTAATATGCCGAGTACCTGTTTTAAAACTGGGATTAAGAATATAGGTTAGTCATTCAGTCTGTACGATATTATTAGAGACAATGGAAATTCGCGGCAAAATTTTTGAAATTTTGCGGGTGACCCAGGCGATAAAACCAAAATTTCTCAGCTTTGTCGCGGTTTCATAAATATGATCATATTTAATATTTAAAATGCATGTTTACAGTTAAAATATTTATATGTGTAAATTTACCAGAACTTCATTACATGTTTTTTCATTTTTCAAATTTAGATTATAAGTTTAATATTATATTACCAATGTCAAATTTCAAACACAACAAGAAAACCATCCATCTTGAAACTAAACGATTAGAAGATTTCTGATGGAACCTCGAATTAAAAATAAATTACCCATTTTCATAAGCAAACATCCTAAATTAACTGGGATTGTAATATAAATTCTTTAAATTTAACAAATTTCGCGGCATTTCGCGGGATTTATGAAATTTTGCGGCGAAGGCCAAATTTCGCGAATTTCCATTGTCTCTAGATATTATTATCGAAGACGATTATACAATAAATAAAATGCTATCCAAGGACGTTGTCTTCCGATCTATAGTGAAAAACTTCCCAAAAGATTTGGTACTGCACTGTTATAATATGAAGAGATCGATAGAGGAGAGAATCTCTCATTGTTACATAGGTCATTTAAGTTTAGCTAGAAATATTTTTTTCTATTTTTTCTGATTAGCGACATGTTCAATTCTTTTCAATAATATAGATCAATTTTAATCTAAGAATTCCCACTCCTCAGTGCATATTCGGAGCCCCAAACCAGGTCTGCCTCTGATCCTCAAATAAGAATGCGACCTGAGAAAAGCGGCAATAAAATTATAACTGTCGTGATCCCGAGTCACGTTTCGTTACACATTAGCATGATGCGCCCAAACTCTCAAAGTTCTAGAGCAGCGATGCAGCAATGATTCGTGGTCGTGGTCGCATCTCCGCTTGGTCGGTGTCGTGTCCCAGGGATGAGAAGAGATGACGATTCGTACCTACCTTCAGCTCTCGCGTTGCGGTTTGTGCAATTGATCATGGCGAAAAAATAAACTTTTGTCGTTCACCTCACGTTTTAATCGCAAGCCACACGGGGTTCATGAACTGCGGGGTCTCGACCAGGTAAGAACGAAATTTTACATTTCCCGGAATTTTTAATTATCCAGAGACTTTCAAAAGGGGTCATAAAACCTCCAACACGCTGCGATTTGCTTGGTGCAGGAGATTCTTTCACTCTTTAATGTGAGAATTATTTATCCGTGTAAAGATGGTACCAAGCACCGTTGAATACTTTGACAGATGTCAGTTTCACGGTAATGAGCTCGTCACGAATATCTATTGTTATTGTCATGGAGAGTTACCACTTGAACCTTAGCAACTTTAAAGCAGTTTTATTTTGATAAAAAGCTTAGAAACTGTTCTAAAATCAACAAATAAAAAATCTTTTTGGAAATGTAGGAACCGTTAGGGGCTATTAGAAAAACTAAACACTGAAAACACATTCGACTATATTTGGAATGAAAATTTGATCGAAACTTTAATTGTCAGAATAATTCAAAGTTGCCTGTCCAATCGTACCTTTAATTTACCAGATCTTCAAGCCCAGATAGACTTCCTGTTAGCGCTGGAATTGCTTCTGAGATAAATGTTGTATAACGAAGGGACGAAGCCTGTATGAAATCTATAGTAGATTGCCAAAAAGTTTGGTTATGTCAACTTCAAACCTTCAAAAATGGAAGATTTCTCATAATGCTTCCAAAACTCAACTAATAATATTCCCACATAAACCAAAAGCGCTTTATTTGAAACCTTGAAGCATGCATGTTGTCACGATGAGAAGGGTTTCAATAAATTGGACATATGAAGTGAGAAAGCTCTGTTACGTTAATGTTTGCAAGAAGAATATCCAAATTTCACATTGTGAGGATTTTCTTTTGAAATAATTGAAAGCTTATTCCCGTTATAAAAGCAGGTCCAAAAGTCCACAATTTGATGACACTTCTGCTACTCAGGTGATCACCAAAAACAGTTTGTATAACAATGTCCATTATAACCAGCAGTCCAATTATCTTCACCCATTAAAACTCTCAGTAAACTACAATTCATACCACCTACCTTCCTTCCACAGAAACAAACTTTGTATAGCTCAAAACGTCTCGAAAATGATCTGCGAGCATTTCAAATCCAGCAGAAAAGAGCAAGAAGCGCCATCGTCGCCGCCCATTTGCGACACTCCATGCTTCGGTTTTATAAGTCCAATTTAAACAACAGTCAGTCCAAAAATCTGTTTTATGTTCTCGTCAAATTGTCTCGGTCGCATAAAAGTTGAATCGCTTCCTCCCGTTTTTGGAAGGAATATGCTGACAGCAGAGGCGGCGCAGATGGGCGCCGACAGTTTAAATATTTGAACTGCCGCGTTGGGAAAATTGGTGTGATTTCTTCTCCAACAGCGGTTGACCATCATCAAATCGCTGTTCGCGAATGCAAATGAGATTGGAGAATTTTGGTGTATAGCAGTTGACTACTGGCTAGAATTTTCGCTTTATAAATGATTAGGATGGAACATTTTGAATTCAAAAATAACGCTTAACTTTCAAAAGCCTGGAACGAACCCTGAAATTTCAAATGACCACCATTTGATCGGTGTTAAGTCATAGTGAACGAAATGTTAAACCTAAGAAAAAAGGTTTATCCTATCAATAGATACAAAATTGCCTTAGGTCCAGTCCAAGTGAACCAAGTGCTTTTCACCAGATCAACGAAAACGATCAGAATTATTGTGAGAAAATGGAAGACATTCGAAGTGAATTATTAGATTTTTCGACAAGGAATGATTCTTCTACTCAGCCATCAATAGAAATTCATAAACAAACATCATTTGATGCATCTGATTGCAATTTCTGGTAATTTAACATATTCGAGCGAGCGAACCAAGTGTCAAAAAGCAACACACTGATTGATTCGGGGGAATGTGTTTGTATCCAACGTATTAAGCATTGATCAGTGAGAGCCTGCAATTTGCTCAGTATTGAAAATGATAGGGTGCCGGTGCCATTAGTGGACTACCTAAGTTTTAAAAAATCATAACAAAATAACGAAAAGCCTGAACAGAGATCTTTTGACGTCAACAGAAAGGTTTAAAACTCTACTATATGGGAAAAATATAAAAAGAGTGATAAAACTATTTTTTTAAACATAAAATCGCTTGAGCCACTATTGGTACACGTGTTCCAGTAGTTGCGCTAGTGCTCCAGTAGTAGACGTTCGGGAATGATACAAGGAATTTTGAACAAAATGGTAAAGTTTTACATGGGTTTTTCATATTTTCCTCGAAAGAGCAATTAATATCTTTCGAATGAAGCATAAAGATCTCTGGGACTTTTCTTCATTTTTATACATCCATTTTAAAAACTGCTTCCATCCGTTGATCCACTACTGGAACATGACGGCGAGTATTGGTGCAAGGGAGCAAATTTTTTGCGTTAACTTAATTATTTATATGACTTTTTGATAGAATAAAAAGCTGAAATTTGGCAAATCGACTAAACTAGAGGCGATCTATCCACCAAAAATAACACAGGTCGTTTTTATCGAAAAAAGTACGTTTTATTCCATAGTCTAATCTACTGGTACATTACAACCATTGGTACCGGCACCCTACTTATTCAAACCGATGCCAAACAATTCTTTTCCAAAACGGCTTTCACATTGTAAAATGAGATATTGATACATCTTGTTCGTCTTGTTGGAAAAAATGCAATGAAATTGCATCTTGC
Organism: Aedes aegypti; assembly: GCF_002204515.2. Classification (NCBI taxonomy): domain Eukaryota; kingdom Metazoa; phylum Arthropoda; class Insecta; order Diptera; family Culicidae; genus Aedes; species Aedes aegypti. Next base: position 230,730,884 of record NC_035107.1, on the reverse strand, counting down.
TGTATTCTCAATTCGTCGTATTGTTTTCATTTCGGTCGCAATAAGTATTCAGATTCGTCTCATAACTTGCTGCTCACTGTGATATAGTGAGTGGTCAACATACAACATATCAACGTTATAATAAAATGTTTTACCAAAATATATAGATCTACGGGCATCTCCCGCCATTCCTTCAGTATGATGAAATATACCTGCCTACGGCAGAAAATCCCTAAATAAAAAAAAGAAAAAAAAATGAAATATACTAATTTCCTTTAAAATTATTTGTTTGCAATCAAAATTCAGCTCAAACACATAAACACAATCTTAAACCGAACAATAATGACATTTGCTCACAGTGCAGCTAAAACAACAAAATCAAAGGAACCGTTGTTTTTCGCCGAGCATCTTGCACACATTGATATGCACAAGCTTTTTTTTCTCAGTACGATGGATTGAACTTTGTTAACATTCTCAATTTTACGGCCGCGTTGAGGAAATTTCATAAAATTTCGTGAATCATAGAACTTTTACGGCATCTGATTGGAATGAAATCCTTCAGTGAAGGGGTACAAAAGTTTTCCATAGTGAAAATAAGTGCCCGGCGAAGTACCGTAATCCGGGGTAACATTGATCAGCTGGGTAACATTGATTGGAATGACTCGTCTCGTTAAAAGTTCAAATAAAGGTTTATTGATGAAACATTTTCGAATAATGAATAGTGCCATTCTTTCTTATATTCATGACTAATGAAAATTAAGGTTTTTGCCAAAACTGCGTTTACTCCATGCGTAAATTTGTCAACTTTTTGAATAAATGATTTCTAGCACTTTCACTGACACTACCAAAAATTCATGTCTCACATGAGTTCTGCAGACATCGCCGAAAACGATTCCATTGTCAAATCTTTTATAAGTTTATTCAATTAGGCAACATTAACTAATTACAATTAGGAATGTAGAATTCCCTTAGTAAATTGCCTACTTTTAGGCGTATTCCGCGGTTCAAGGTGTTTCTAATTTGAAATAACTCAAAAAGTAAATGACTTGTAAGAGTTTGGTCTTCATATTCGGCTTCAGGGGCCACGATTTTAGTAAGTAACGACATTTTTAATATTACCGAAAGTTGTTTACTTGGGTGATCAATGTTACCCCATATCAGCTGAATCAAAAAATCACTTAAAACATTTATTTAAACATGTTTAAATCTTTCGAAAAACAAAATAAAGTATAAAGTTAGGAGCGGTGGGTGCCAGTACTTGTTTTAAAATATACAACTTGTAACATTTGTATTGTGAAATGAAAAATTTGAGAAAAACTAAAAAAAAAAGATCAATGTTACCCCGGATTACGGTAAGTTACACAGGGGGGCGGGAAGAAACTTGTATCATAAAGTGGTGTGACCGGTGTCGATCGCTAAGCATTTCTCTCAAATCGTGTTTGTCCATGCGATTTCAATGACAAAGTGCAAAGTGGATAATTTTACTGAAGTGATTTTTCGAAATACAGTAGTTTTATTGCATTTTTGGTGTACAAATGTACGAACCATAACAGCTTGCACAAAATTACACTTGGAAAATGAAACTTTGTTGCAGGTTGCAGGTGAAACTTTGTTGCAGGTAATTTAGAATATCCGCCGTAGTGGAACATTTTAAGTTTGATACGACGAATAATAGCGCTTACGACGCAATAGAACGAAACCCTATTGGATTTTTAAGGTTGATTCTAGAGTCTGATACACGCAGCGAACTGGACTATCGAAGTTTGCCTTATGTTTGCCTTATGAAAGGTGGAACGATTACTGCAATACGAAAGCTTTATCTATCGTTTTAGCATCATCGCACATCAAAGCGTCGATAGACGCGTGGAGTACGCACGGGCCTATCGATCGCAAGGTTCTTTGTTCGATTCCAGGCTGCTGCGAAAACAGTTTTTGTTTTGAAATTTTGGTGTCAAGGCAAATTAATGAATTTCAACCCGATTTCTTGCGGCGAATTTTCATAAGGGATATCTATGTAATTCGATAGCCCATTTGCCTCAGTGTAGAAGTCTTTGGTTGTTAATAATGATGCTGTGCATAGAATATCCTAGAAGCCGCTTATTAGACCAGATTATTTTGGCCAGTACTCACTCTGATTGAACGCATATTTGAATACATCTGGTCTTCAATGCCCTGACCCAATAAAACAACTTTAATCGAGCTATCGTAATTTCACTGATATCGGATTTAGAGATATGGATTCTTGAAAAATTTACGATGCTGATGTTGAAGGATGGAGGCCTTCCTTAACCAAATGGTTAGAGTCCGCGGCTACAAAGCAAAGCCACGCTGAAGGTGTCTGGGTTCGATTTCCGGTCGGTGCAAGATCTCTTCGTAAATTCAATTTCCTTGAATTCCCTGGGCATACCCTGGGGTACATGCCACACCATACACGAATGCGAAAATGGCATATTTGGCAAAGAAAGCTCTCAGTTAATAAGATGAGAAGCAGGCTCTGTCCCTGTGATGACGTAATGCCAAGAAGAAGATGTCGAAGGATGTTGGTAATTTGTTTTTCTTATATATATGAACTCAGTTTGATCATGCAAACATTAAATGATTGTTATTTTGCAAGAAACTATTCAGTCAGAGTGAACCAAATCACCGATAGGTGTTCTTTAGTTCAGTCAGAGTTGACCAAGTGCACTCAGTCCACTAAAAAAGCGAAAGAAACTTGGAAGTTTCTCTCCAAAAGATTAGAAGCTTCTCTTCAGAAGCTTGGCAGCTTCTTGGAAAAAGCCTGAAAGCTAAGAAAGCTAAAGAGCTTCTAGACAGAATCTTGTTAGCTTTCCGGAAAAACTTCGATTGCTTCTCGGAAAAAGCTTCGAAGGGGTGCCTTGCCAAGGTTCTGGTCGAAACCTTGAAGCAACTGACGTGAAGCTTCCAAGCTTCTGCCGAAAAGTTTTCAAACTTCTAACTGCACAATATTTGAGATTCTTTGGAATTAACTTGGAAGCATAAAGGCTAATCGATTAAAGCTTGAAAATTTCATGGTAGAAGTTCATTATTATCGGCAGAACCTTAAAAAAATCTCTGCAGAAGCTTAGGTTTGCGAAAAAAAAGCTTGAAAGCTTTCCGGACGATACTTGATAGTCTTTCAGAAAAAGGTCGGAAGCTTTTTGGAAGAAGCTTGGAAGCACCTCAGCAGAAGAAAGTTTCCGGGAGAAGCCTTTTCTAGTTCCAGGGAGAAATCTTCCCAAGTATCTGAGAGAAGCCTTTCCATGCTTCTACGAGAAGCATTTTCAAGTAGATGAAAAAACCGAATTTAGTACTATACCATTTAATTCCACTAGAGTTTGTATCCTTTGACAGATACGCGTATTTCGACCTCAACTGTAAGGCCTCGAGTCGAGTGTACACGACACTGAAGACGGCCTTACAGTTGAGGTCGAAATACGCGTATCTGTCAAAGGATACAAACTCTAGTGGAATTAAATGGTATAGTACTAAATTCGGTTTTTTCATCTACTTATAGGTATTCTACTAAACAGCTCGAAGATTTATTATCAGCATTTTCAAGTTTCTGGAAGATGCCTTTCTTAGCTTTCTGGAGAAGTCTTCCCAAACTTCTGGGAGAAGTATTTCCAAGCTTCTGGGAGAAGCCTTTTCAGGATTTTGGTGAAATCCTTTTCCAAGCCTCTGGGAGAGGCTTCTTGGAGAAGCCTTTCCAAATTTTGGGAAAAAGCCTTTCCAAGCTTCTGAGACAATCCATTCCAAGCTTATTATTATTATTTTATTCCAAGTGTTTCCGAACATCCAAAAGATTTTTCCAAGCTTTTTGGAGAAGCGTTTTGGAGCTTATGGTAGAAGCCTTCCCAAGCTTCTTGGAGATCCTTTTTCAAACTTCAGGGAGAAGGTCATGCTTCTGGAAGAAGCCTTTCCAAGCTTCTGGGAGTTGTATTTTCAAACTTCTTGAAAAAGCCTTTCGACGCTTCTAAAAACAGTTTTTCAAGTTTCCGGAAAAATTTTCCAATGCTTCTGAGAGGATCTTTCAGGCTTCTGAAAGAAGTGTTTTCAAACTTCTGAGAGAAACCTTTCCGAGCTACTGAGAAAAGCCTTTCCAAACATCTGTGAAAAGCTTTCCTAAGCTTCTGGGAAAAGCCTTTCCAAGCTTATGGAAGAGGATTTTCCAAGCCTCTGGGATAAGCCTTTCTAAATTTCTGGGAAAAGCTTTTCCAAGCTTCTGGGACAAGCCTTTTAAAGCTTCTGGGACAAGCCTTTCAATGCTTCTGGGTGAATCCTTTCTATGTTTTTGGGGAAAGACATTCCCCAGCTTTGGGGACGAGCCTTTCCAAGCTTCTAGAAGGAGCATTTTCATGTTTCTGTGAACAGCCTTTCTAGTCGTCTGCGAGAAGCTGTTGCAAGCTTCTAGAAAAAGCCTTTCCAAGTTTTTGGTGAAAGCCTTTCAAAGCTTCTGAGAGAAGCCTTTCCTATCGTCTGGGAGAAGCCTTTGCAAGCTTATGGGAAAAGCTTTTCGAAAACCTCTGGGAGAAGCTTTTCCAGGAGGAGCCTATCCATGTTGTCGTCTGAGAGAAGCCGTTGCAAGCTTTAAAAAAAACCTTTCCAATTTTTTGGTGAATGCCTTCTGAGAGAAGCCTTTTCAATCATCTGGGAGAAGCCTTTCAAAGCTTCTGGGAGTAGCCTTTCTATGTTTCTGGGAAAAGCTATTCCAAGCTTCAGGGACAAGCCTTTCTAAGCTTCTAGGATGTTTCTAGATAAAGCCCTTCCAGTCGTCTGGGAGAAGCTGTTGCAAGCTTCTAGGAGAAGCCTTTCCAAGTATCTGGTGAAAGCCATTCAAAGCTTCTGAGAGAAGCCTTTCCAAGCTTCTGGGAAAAACCTTCCCAATCCAATCTTTCCAATCGTCTGCAAAAAGCCTTTACTAGCTTCTGAGAGAAGCATTTGTGAGTTTCTGGAAAAAGAGTTTGTAAGCTTCTGGGAGAAGCCTTTACAAGCTTGTTGGTAGGAGGAACGTTTGCAAACTTCTGGGAGATGCCAATCTAATCTTCTGGAAGGTGCCTTTCCAATCGTCTGGGAGAAGCCTTCTCAAACTTCTGAGAGAGCATGTGCTACCATCTAGGAGAAGCTTTTGCAAGCATCTAGGAAATACCTTTCCAAGCTTCTGGAAGAGCTTTTCTTAGCTTCTATATGAAAGCGCGTTTGCAATATTCTGAAAAAAAAAATCTTTCAAAGCTTCTGGGGAAAGCTTGTGCTGGAAAATTGAAAATACTGATGACAAGCTTCAGAGCTTCTCAGAAATAGCTTCGAAACTTCTGAGAAGAGGTTTCGAAGCTTCCGAAGAGAAACTTCTAAGGTTCCAAGTTAGAAGAAGACTTCAAGCTTCTGGGCAGAATACTTCAAGTTCTATAGGCTTCCGAGTTTTTAATGATTGTTTGCAAACATCAAAATCATTATAAATGCGGAATTTAGTATTTTTACTTTGAAATCTACACTAATAGCTTTATCTTTTGACAGTTACGTGTATTTCAACTACCACTTGTACCTTCCTTCAATGTCAGTTACTTGTTTCCATTTTGGATACGAGTAACTGACACTGAAGTTGGCTACAAGTGGTACCCAGTAAACACAAACTCGTATACGATAGCGCAAAAGAGTACAAATGTGGAGGCGATATACGTACATGCGCCATAAGGCTGCATGCAAGATGTACGTATATCGCCTCCACATTTGCACTCTTATATCCCATCAATTACGATGGTGTGTTAACTGGGTAGTTGAAATACGCGTATCTATCCAAGGATAATACAATTAGGGTTTCCATTTTAATAATTCTCTTCATAGAGATTCTTCACGATTAGTGCTCGAAACATCACACTATTTTTTGAGATCAAGATGTTCCGTGTTAAGCAACACTACTTTTACATACTTGCCGAGAAACTTCAATAAAACAATCATCATAAATCATAAATTTCAATGAAGCACACCTGCACAATAACAAATGGAATTATTTCAATACTGAGTGCATAACAAAATGCGATGTAGAACAATTAGGATAGCATAGCATAGCATAGACTGACTGTACATGTCAATGGTTGCTACTCCGTGATTGATCGGTACTGGTAAGAATTGCACTACGATCCAAATGAATAAGGGATGGGAGTTTCCGCTTACTCTCGAAGTGCAATTTTAGAAGATCTAATATTATTGATCAATAACGGCGCCGGCCAAGTCCTTACAGTCAGTTGGGATGGGGAAGGAATGTTAGGATGTAATGATTGTTGCTTCTAGAAACCGAGAATACCTCTGCATCTCCGCAATCACCACGGGAAGGGTGTTTATTGATGAGGGAGGAAAAGATCTGGGAGTCACCTCTGGTCGATGATGCGATCCATGGACAAGGGGGAAATATACGACTTATATTTAAAGCTAGTTTTGTATTTTTGTCTTGAGAAGTTTTTGGTAGAAGCTTTAAAAAATACGTCAACATCTATAATGTCGAACAATTCAAAAGATTAGGCTTCCGAATTCTCACTCACTCTCACGATAATGGATTTATCCCTCACAGCAATTTTCAGCGATTAGCTGCCTTGCGATTTTATCCGTCCACAAAAAAAGCGAAAATAGATAATTGCACATTTCCGCAGCTGTGAGAAGTTTGTTTTCTCTTTCTCCGATCCATGGAGAACTTTTCCCGTATGCATCGCCACAAGCAGCAGTTGCTTTTATGCACCAAATTAACCACTTCTTTCGTCAAGTTGGTGTGGCATATATTTTGAATTATATGAAACAGGAATAATGCCGACACTCGCAAAGAACTATACATAGTTTGTTTGAAAATTACATATGAGTATTACTGTGCATTTTGTCTCGATATGGTAGAAGTTTTAAAAAATACGTCAACATTCACAATGTCGAACAATTCAAAAGATAATTTTTAATAATGTCAAAAGAGAAAAATATATGTATATTGAAAATGTATAAGAAAAAAGCATAATGCCGACACTTATAGTGACGAACCATACAAAGTTTGTTTGAATATTACTTAAAGCTACGCTTTCAAGAAAAAAATGTGTTATCACAAGCATGAAACGAACTCACCAGTTGGTAATCCATCCTCGACTGAACACAAAACTTATTGGCGTCCCGAAAACAAACCGTCTTGCTTGTGCCTTCCCAAATACCTACCCAGCAAGACGCTTCAAAACAGAAAAAAAAAATCTTCGGCGACGAGACCACGCGCGAAACCGTGAGCAAAATCTATCTGACGACGCAAAATCGAACCGTCCTGCTTGGGCTTCACGAAGAACTCCAAAATGCGATGTAGAACAATGAAAGAATAAATGACCGACATGTCTGAAATTCCGACACAAGGGAGTCATGATTGTCCTCTTTCATTTGCAGCTTAAACGAAAATAATCGGATGATAGATCTAAAGCATTTTTTAATTGTTTACTGAGTTTGGGATGTACCGTTTTGTCTCAAATTTCGAACATGACTAGAAAGTTATTCAGGAGGTTATGAGCTGTCATTATTCCATTCAATTGATTTGACATTTTGCCACCGGACGCTGCTAGTCATGCTTATCAAGATAGCGTCTTCGACAAACTTGTTCAAAAGGTCAAGGAATATCATTAATCAAGCTAATTGATTCGACGTTCTGCCACCAGGCAGCTCTTGTGAGCATTCGATTTTCGTGTCAGGATCTTGATCACTTAAAAAGGTGACGTCTTCGGCAAAGTTCTTCATTAGCTCACGGGGTATCATTATCAAGTAAATTGGCAAAATGTCTAGACTTAATTTGCAAAATCATAAAGATTAGTTTGTTGCAAGCCTTGATCAAAACCGCCATTCTATTTTTATGTTTTTCATTTATTTAGTGAACATCTAAACAGATAACACTGAATCAACAATTTCACGTCGGTTCGTGGTCGCATCTCTTCATCCTCAGTTCTGACCCACGCTCGTCAAATCGAGGCGCACTTGATCCGCTCACCTAGCTCGCTGCGCTCCACGCCTTCTTGTACCAACCGGATCCGACGCGAACACTATCTTTGTAGAGTTGCTGTCCGGCATTCTAGCAACATGCCCTGTCCATCGTATCCTTCCAGCTTTGGCCACCTTCTGGATACTGGGTTCACCGTAGAGTTTGGCGAGCTCGTGGATCATCCTTCGCCGCCACACACCGTTTTCCTGTACGCCGCCAAATATCATCCTAAGCACCCGACGTTCGAAGACTTGCTGTCCTCCTCGAGCATCGTCCATGTTCCATGCCCGTAGAGGACTACCGGTCTTATAAGCGTATTGTACATGGTACATTTGGTGCGGGTGTGAATCTTTTTTGACCGCAGCTTCTTGCAGAGGTCATAGTAGGCCCGATTTCCACTGATGATGCGCCTCCGTACTTCACGGCTAACGTTATTGTTAGTCGTCAGTAAGGATCCAAGGTAGACCTCGTCGACCACCTCAAACGTATCCCCATCTATTAAAACACTGCTACCTAGTCGAGCTTTGTCGCGCTCGGCCCCACCAGCTAGCATGTACTTTGTCTTGGTCGCATTCACCAGTCCAACTTTTGCTGCCTCGCGTTTCAGGCGGGTGTACAGGTCTGCCAACTTTTCAAATGTTCGGCCGACACTGTCCATATCATCCGCGAAGCAAACAAATTCACTGGATCTCGTGAAAATCGTACCTCGGCTCTCCGCATAACACCTTCTAGCGCAATATTGAACAACAGGTACGAGAGTCCATCACCTTGTCGTAGTCCTCGGCGAGATCCAAACGAACTGGAGTGTTCGCCTGAAACCTTCACACAGTTTTGTACACCTTCCATCGTCGCTCTTATCAGTCTCGTGAGCTTCCCGGGAAAGCTGTTCTCGGCCATGATTTTCCATAGCCCTACGCGGACGATACTATCGTATGCCGCCTTGAAATCGATGAGAAGGTGATGCGTTGGGACCTGGTATTCACGATATTTTTGGAGGATTTGCCGTACAGTAAAAATCTGGTCAGTTGTCGATCAGCCGTCAACGAAGCCGGCTTGATAACTTCCCACGAACTCATTTACTACAGGGGCCAGACGACGGAAGATGATCTGGGGTAATACTTTGTAGGCCGCATTAAGAATGATGATCTCTCGAAAGTTCTCACAATCTAACTTGTCGCCTTTCTTGTAGATGGGACATATTACCCCTTCCTTCCACTGCTCCGGTAGCTGGTCTTTTTCCCAGATTGTGCCTACCAGCCGGCAGACAAATGGCCAGCCTCTCCGGGCTTACCAGCAGTTTTATTATTCTTAAGCTGGTGAATGGCATTCTTAACCTCCATCAAAGTGGAGGCTGGTTAGTTTCCATCGCCCGCAGTACTGACGAAGGCATTTCCTCCATTGTCCTGTCCTTCATTACCTGTGCTCTCAGCGCCATTCAGATGTTCGTCGAAGTGCTGGTTCCACCTTTCGATCACCTTACGCTCGTCCGTCAAAATGCTCCCATCCTTATCCCTGCACATCTCGACTCACGGCACGAAGCCGTTGCGGGATGCGTTGAACTTCTGATAGAACTTACGTGTTTCTTTCGTGTTTCGGCACAGCTTTTCCATCTCCTCGTACTCCGCCTCCTTCAGACGGCGTTTCTTTCTCTTGAAAGAGGCGGAACTATCTGTAACGTTCCACGTTCTGGCGGATTCCTTGCTGCAGCATGACCGCCCGCGCTGCATTCTTCTCCTCCAAAACCTCCTGGCACTCCTCGTCGAACCAATCGTTCCGTCGATTCCGCCCCACGTACCCGACGTTGCTCTCAGCTGCATTGTTGATGGCTGCTATCACTGTTCTCCAGCAGTCCTCAAGAGGGGCTTCATCTAGCACACTCTTTTCCGGTGGCTCGAGGTTCTGCACGTATGCAGTTGCGACATCCAGTTGCTTAAGCCGCTCTAGGTCATACCGGGGCGGCCGTCGGTACCGGACGTTGTTAACGACGGATAGTTTTGGGCGCAGTTTAACCATCACCAGAGTCGATGTAAGTGCCACGATAGGTCCTGACGTCGATACTGTATCGGTATGGAAGACTGTGCTGGAAGTAGGTGCTACGAATGACCATATTCTCGTCGGCAAAATTGGCGAAATCAATATGTCGTTGGCTGAACTTTCCTATAGTCGGTTGGAACTCCTCCTCCTGGCTAACCTGAGCGTTAAAATCTCTTATTTGTTATCGTTATTATATTTATTAGTGTCTTTCATAATATTACATTAATTCCCTGTATATATATGTTCTGTGTTAGATAACAATATGCTTTGACACTCATTAAGAAATTTAAAAATTGATTCACTCCGCACACCTTTTTTTTGTAAAATACAACTTTCGATAATTGGTCCAGAAGAACATATCCCCATTCAATGACAGCAGCTTCAGCTCATTCAGACAATTCTATGCTCATTTCATCCCGATGGGAACGGAAGTTAATGTAAATGCACATTAATCGTTTGAGATGAATCCTTCGTACTTACAATGAAGCCCTTCATCCAGTCGTTGGTTGGTGCAAGACGAGCGCAGTTTCTCAGAATGAAATTCGATCCTGTTGAAACATCCGAAGCACCGGGTTGTTTCTCCGTATACCGTCCGAGATTTGATTTATTCCGTACCACGAAAACCACAGCAGAAATGATTAACGACGCTTCACTTTTGGGATGCTAGGGTACAAGCACCGGGTACTGGTCATAGCGCCAAAAGTAGCCATTGGGAGTTTAACGCCGTTTTACTCAGCAAATTACCATAAAAACATGTTGTGTTCAGTAGAACATATTCATATATTACATCTTCTTCATCTCCTTGACATTAGCGTCCCCACTGGGACAGAGCCGGCCTTCTTATGAGCACTTCCACAGTTATTAACTGAGAGCCATTTTCGCATTCGTATATCGTGTGGTAGGTACGATAATAATCTATGCCCAGGGAAGCTCGACTTAAATTTGTGCTTCTACCCTAGAATCCAGAAGGCGCGTTCGCCAACTGCGACTCACAGAATTGTGGGTGTATCGAGTCAGCCACAAATCCGTGGCGCTTATGGAGAAGAAATTTTTCTCTGGCAGCACCCTACGATTAATTCTCAATCAGCATAAAGTGGAGGACTGCCTTAGTGGTCAGCCTCGTGAAGTGGCGTTTTTGATCTTTTGCTTCGCCATAACTTGAGCTAGAGGCCACTACTATGGGCGATTTCCATGTAATCTGGCGGTCAAAAGCATGTTTGCCATCTCATGATATACATACTTATGGGTTCAGTGGTACGAATTCGATAATTATTTAGTTTTAGATTTAATTGTCAAACTCAAATTTTTGTTTGCAAGGCAATGTTAACTTCAAGATTACTATCGGTATGTGTTTCATATGTATTCCAGTCGAGTCTTAATTAAAAGTGGAGCTGATAAGAAAGAGAATCGCTTCATGGGATGTTTGAAATGTTACAGGGACATGATCAGAATCAAAATCAGCGTGAGTTGGTTACAAAGGTGACTAGAGTCGGTTAATACCAAATCAAAAGTAGAAGGGTTTCCAGAAGAGAAAAAGCAAGAAGGACTATATCATTCAATACCCTGAATTGAGAAAAATCCTGAAGAGCACTCATTAAAATTTAATTAACTCATCAAAGAAATATTCTGAAGAGCATTATCAAATCAAAAAATAAATAAAAATAAATTGTTTTGCATCAAAGTCACCAATGACATATTGTGAGTCAATTTTCGATAATAATTTTGAATCAAATGAACTTGCTTTCCAGTGCATTGAAAAGCCAAATAGGCAGCTATGAAAGTACATTTACCAAGATATGTTTCAACAAAAACATCCAAAGTTTAAAAAAAATTTGGTTCAAATTACGAAAAAATCTTTGTCAATTAAAATGAAAATTATACAGTTCACTATGACATCTGAACGAAATCTGTCAGAACAAGACATTTTCTTCGATTTTTGGCCACCTGCTCGCCCACAGTGGGGCAGCCTTTTTCTGTAATCCGGCTAATGAAAACCATAGATGGTAGTAAGATGGAAACTAGCTAAATCTGCTGTGGAATTTATTCGTCCGCTGCCTTGCCTTGCCTTGGGGTTTACAGAAGAAGATATAGAATTCCGGTGAATCAACTCAGCCAAATGATATTTCGTTTGTTATGGCAATGGGTACGAATTAGAACGCATAAATCACCTCGTGAAAGTTAGATGTATTCCAACGCAATAGGATAAGCTTCTCTCAGAGCGTGTTGATAGCATTTCAACAATGTAGTGACTCTTTCAATGGCAAACGACGCTTTCTATCAGGCAGGGACAACAGCAAACATGCTCTGCTTCGTCACGATTTTTCATATTTAAATGCCGAGCGACTCGTCTTCAACGCCACGAAATTAGCAGTGTCATTTTTGTGCCCTTCTCGTTCGCTGACGGAACTAGGGTAAGGGATGTAATTCTCAACCCTGTGCTAGATTCTAACTGAACAATTGAATCGAATGATTGATGCAATGTTCAAAACCACCACTATAGCTGAAGCAGTCCAAGTTGGTGTATAATGTTCTAATAATATTGTTATTGGATTACATTTATCTAATGGATTCAAATATTTTTTTAAATATTTTGAATTTGAATGCTCGTTCTTTGAATGGTCATGGACGCACTGTTTAGTTTTCTAATAGCAATTCTTATCTAAAATTATTTAAATCCTGGATCCAAACTCAAAAGAGATCCGAACTCTTTTGTTTATTGTAATGATCGACTGGATGCAGCATGTGGTGGAGATGCTATCTACATTCATAGGCGTAATATCAACATCAACTTTTTTCGTGACTTGAAACCAAAACTTTTGAAAGTTTGGATGCAAATATTTCAAAATTTTCATAGCTGACTATTTGCCTATTCAATGCATTGGACAACAAGTTAATTTACTTCAAACTGACTTGCGAAAATTGACTCGAAATAAATCAAAAAATTTTGACATGTGTGACTTTAATGCCAAGAACAACAAAATTCATTCGAATAAATTCGAATTCGAAATTATATAGTAGTGAGTTTTGAATTATGCGCCATTTGTACGTTCTTCCGTATATTTGTTGGCTTCACGGGTCTAATTTAAGTGCTTTTACCCTACTATTGCTCGTCGTGTAGCTTCCAGCTGATCGTTTGGGCTCGATGGGACTGCGGCCCGGTTTTGGCATTTGAAGAAAGACAACCTCACGCTTCTCTGGTGGAGTCGTGCTTTCGTCTCTGCTGTGTCTCCGACTATTACTGTTTCGCTTATTCCTCTCATTTCGCAAATCTTAAAGCATCGTGTTACAACGCCTAGGAGAAATAGTAAACAGGGAGAATGGCAAGCTTGTTTCGGGGGCGAATCCTCTTCAACACCGTGTAACCTTTCGTTCAAATATCATAACCCACCATCAAAGACGCGACGACGCTCATCTCTCAGTATACAAGTCGAGAGCCGCCTGGGAATGGAAAGTGCAACGTCATGCAAACAAGCATCCGATCGTGTGTTTGGCCCTCTTCAGAGTTAACCTTACATCAAAAAAAATCGATATTGTTCCATGTTAATCATCGTTTATGCCTTCCATTAGGAGGTTCCACACTCCGTTGACCTTAAGGCCAATTTTTGTACTTTCTCTGTGCGGATCACGTCGATGACATAGGTAACGAGGTGTAGTTGAGGGTTATATGATCACAGACATGTGTGCTGGACATCGCTACTGACTTTTCTCGAGAAACAGTAAAAACGCGAAGGTTCCATCTGTTTGATTCTATAATTTGGAACGATAGGTTGGCTATTGTTAACAAATTTTTGGCAATTGTGTAAGTTCGAGTTTTGGTCGACTAATAAGAGAAAGCATGCGACATACCTTTTAGTCTAATCCCAGGGGCTTCTAGCTATTGAGAGTTGAAACTTAGGGTGGCCCTAGACCGTCACGTCGCTGAGGGATGCTTCCTTGGCGTTAATAGGCCCACTCGCTCGCACACACACACACACACACTGGGGACTTGCAAGATTTCTCGGGCTCGGCCCACTCGGGTGGGATATGTTCTTGGGTTTCGGTTTTAAGGGTTTTTTTTATAGCGCGGAGACCAACATTTTTTTTATAGCGCGGAGACCAAGATTTCTCGGGCTCGGCCCACTCGGGTGGGATATGTTCTTGGGTTTCGGTTTTAAGGGTTTTTTTATAGCGCGGAGACCAACAATTCACACACTTTTGGTCTCTTAATTCCGTTGTTCTAAGCTTTAGGGCACACCAGAATCACACACCGGACACACACGCGGTCCGATTTTCGATCGCGTTTTGTCCACACTAGAGCGTTATCGCACTCTCGGTCATCCTCAAAACGGGAGTTTACGTCTCAATTTCCACTAATCACACCTGTCCGAGTGTGTCCTCCAGATATTTTCGCGGTTCAATATGATTATTTCACCATCTACTCGTTTTGTGCCACCAAATATAGCAATCTTGGGGACTTGATCTTGGATGGGAATTCTGCAACTCGGCTAATCTTCTCGCTTATCTCATTCTAGTCTAATTCTCTAGTTTAGCCGAGGTAAGGAGTGCGCTTTGATGAGCGAGGATTAAGTGACGGTGCTTCTCAGGGCAGATTTATAGAGAAATGATATAGTATTTTGTCCTAACTCCTATTTGCAAACAATTTACATAATTTTATTCTTCACTTTAATTGAATGGGACATGTCAATGTTACAATGGTTGCGGGTCATTTGGCCGAACGCCACTTGGCCGAATGCCACTTGGTCGAATGCCGTTTGGCCGAATATTAAAACAATAGGGAGCTACACTGCTCACATTCGCATAACAGTCCCTTGTTCAATGGGATTTCTTATATACATGGGACTATTATTCGAATATGGGTAGTAAATGCAATTGAAATGAATTTCAAAGTTGAATTTCGAAGAACAGCTTAGTTTTGAAGAAGAATAAATCATCATAATGAGCTCTTCTGTTCAAGAAACAGTCAGAGCTAAAGAAGAACATTCTAAATGCAAGCAACTATTCACTTCTCTATTAGCGGCAACAGCTGCCAATAGAGGCTATTCTCATTGCGTTATGTAATCAACTTTTGACAGTGACTAAAACGGTTTACGACTTAGGGAAGCTGGGGGCAAGAAGGACAAAGATATATAGGTTCAAATCATGGTTGATTAGCACAATTTTTGAAGATTATTCCAGTGTAGGGGCAAGCTCACCTCTTGTTCTAAATGATGTTATCGATAGATTTCAAAAATATAAGAAACACATGATGATTAGAGATTTTTGAAAATGTCACTTCTTATGAGCTTTTTAAACGAGGCACGGGGCAAGAGTGCCACTCGTATGGGGCAAGAAGACCACCAGAGCAAAATGCGACAAATTTTGTATATTATTATTTCCCCGCCTAAACGATAAATTGTAGAGTAAGTAAAGATAAAAACTGAGGGTAAAAAGATGACTTATAGTTAAAAAGTAATTTTTCGAAATTAATTTAGTTTTCATCTTATTTGACTGTAACAATAATAGCAAAAATTTTCAGAAACCATTTTGAATGTCCAAGATGGTTTGTTTTGATTGTATTTAGTAGGAAACATTGATTTAATGCAATATTAAACAAGAAAAATAAAAGTTCATTTGATTTTATATGAGAAAATTGCGGTGTCCCTCTTGCCCCATGAGACATACTGTTATTATTTATGTAAAATTTAATGTCAAAAGGACTTTTTCGAAAAAAAATTCTCACACATATATTAAACAATTGAAAATCATCAATACTGTGCGGAAAAATCAATACGTTTTGTATTTATTGGGAGTCAAACCTTGTTTTCCAGTCTTACATTATTATAATATTTCGCATATTTTGCGTTGATGAGTTAAAGACATTTTTCTAATATTTTGTACTAAACATTTTTAACTGTAATATTTACACAACCCTCAATTAGTACTCAATTAATACTTATCCTGCGAAAAACATCAAAATATTGATTTGAACTACGTGAAATTAGAAGTGGCACTTTTGCCCCGGGTGTCCTTCTTGCCCCATGTCCCCCTACTCGTCCTTTTACAGGATCGGTTTGCTTAGATTCTTCAAGAATCTTACTAATTAAATTGTTTCTTAGTTCTAGTAATCAAATGAACATGCAGCTTTTGCAAAAACCGTTATATTAGTATAGCTACGAAGAACTGCCAATGATTTAAAGGAGGTAAAATTACCAATTAAAATAAAAGCGAAATTATTGCCAATAATTATGAGCAATACTTTTCTCTTGAAAGAACAGCCGTTTTCCAAACGAATAAAAAATCTTCTATGAATACATAAGCAAATGTGATGCAAATAATCGTTAGATCAGTATAACCACAAAGAATTGTCCATGATTTAAAGAAGGTATAATTCCGAATTAAAATGTAAGCAAAGTTATTGCCAACAGTAATCATACCAATAGAACTCGAAAGAATAGCCTATGTTTAGAAGATGGAAAAAAATCGGAAGAAGTAATTTAAAATCATATTAAACTTCAGCACACCGGTGATAACCCAGAAACGAATCAATCATCAGCTTGAAGTCTTGAAACGCTGTGAAGTTCACAACTTCGCCCTGAATTTAAAAGTCGATTTTTTTCATTCTCAACAAACATGGCGTCCCATCCTATCACAGTAATTGGGCCACTCTTCTGAATCCTACACAACAATGCAATGTTGTTGCAATTGGATTAAGGTTTTGTTCGTAATTAGGCCAGATGTCCCGTTCGGCCAGATGGCATTCGGCCAAATGGCATTCGGCCAAATGGCATTCGGCCAAACTGCCTTCGGCCAAGCGGTTCGGTCAAATGGCTGGACACCGTTACAATTGTAAGCAAGTCGTATATTTGAATGAATGATTCATATAAACGGACACCCAGTACCAAAAGCGTTTCAGAAAAATCGGCAAGCAACTCATTGCTTATTTGCCGAATCACGAAGATAATAAATAACGTTTACTCTTGCTTGTCAACAATAAAGAATGACATTCTATTTCATTTTCTTTTGGCAGTCATATAGTTGGTAGTTTGATAGACGAGTAATGTAACATAGGTGAATTACAAGGTATATGTAGAGTATGTAAGATGAATGACAGCTACTCTCCCCCTTAATATCCAATCATGTAACTGTCTACAGATCTACATAAATTTGGTTAGTAGGTTTTTCTCTACACATTACAGGTTCAATCTACGCAGAGCCCTTGTTTCACGGAGAGATTTTCTGATAGTTTCGCCATCGTTTTCTATCAAAGCTCTTGCATTTACACTCAGCTTACCCTTTTCCCCTGAACCTGGTCCGTATCGTTTACCGCAGTACTGACAGGAGAAGATTGTCTTGCAGTGTAATTGCCGTATTCTGTTCAGCAACATCAACAGTTGTATCTAGCTCGTGTCCAGTAGAATCAAGCTCAACTTTTACTTGAACATCAGCTTGATAAATAGTCTTGGGTGGCAAAAACACTTAACAACGTCGCTGAATATCTTCAGGACTCTGTTAACCCGGTTGTAAATATTGGGCAATAGGACCCGGCTTCAGTAGGGCAATGTGACCCTACCGCATTCTTCCATCATTAAGCTCGATCACATATTTCTCCGACTCTCTCAGCTACAACTACAAATCTCCACTTCTCTGTTTATGATATAAAGTCTCGTATAGATACTGTAGCACGTAAAATACGGCTAAAGGTTTCCCGTCTCCTGTTTCGTTCCCTGGCTCAAAAAACAGACGGCTTTAGCGCCACCTCCGAAGAGGACCATCTGTCGAGTTATGTTTGCCCGGCAAGAAACCCAACCTCAGGGCGGGTTTGTTTTATAAGAATCCAAATAGCAAATTAGGAAACGATACAGTAAACTCAAAAGGTATAGTGGATCGTTATATCTCACTTATAGAGGTCGCCTTAAGTGATTCTCAAAAAATAGATGATGCTGACCGTCGTTCTACCGACACACAAAGACACCACTCACGAGTATCATCACTGGAAAAACTCACTAATTCAAATTTCCATGTCCGCTTCAGACACGTGAGTGGAGAGACTGATTTCCCAGGCAGTTTATCCTGGCGTACAAAAAAAAAAAAACAGAAAAAGAAACAGGTAGAACGACGCGAAACGTGAGAAATCGCGAAGACCAAGAACTGTTACCGGGAAAGCTTTAACATACTACAAAAATATATAATTTGGTGGAAAACAGCAAACAAATTTAGAAGTTTATTCAAATTTGAAAACCTAGGTTTTTATTCATAAATGTGTGTTCCTTTTCTCTTCATTCTTCTTCCTAGCTTTGTCTAATGTGTGTGCGGTTTTTCTATCCTACTTCTATCGATGTTCAACGATCACTTTTATCTTTCCGAGCTCGGTTAGTTGTGTGGAGTTTAACTCATGCGCATGGTTAGTTTGTCTTTGGTTTTTACTCACGGACCCTTTTAGATGCTGCGATGAATGCCGCCGGCAAAGCAGAAGCGACGGTGATGAATGCGACGGCAAAGCAGGATTCCGGATTTAGCGCATCGACGATGGTGGTATTGCGGCTACCACTATAAATACGGCAACGAACTGCGACTTTTGGGTTTTACCAAATGATGAAGTGTCGCACCCCGGAAATCACATGCGTCGGTGACGGATGACGCAGTTGACGATCGTGTTTCGTGGTGTAGTGTGTAAGGCGACAGGGACTTTTATTGCAAGTTTTGTATGCGGTTTTGGAAAGATGCATTTCATTTTGAACTGTGATATTGAATATCGCATATATTTAAATGAACTATTGAATATGTTAATTTTGACAATGAAATAATATATGATTAAATAAAAAATAAATTTACACGAATAATAAATTACCATTGAAGAACATGAAAAGAAATATAATTATATAACAATTTATGTACATCTATGTTTAAATTTAATAAATCTTAAAATAATATTTACAAAAAAGTGACCATGCTACAATACTGTATCATATACCGCAAAAGAATACACCGGCTTTTCCTCCCCTGGAAAATCTTTGCAATAGGAGTTCTGCTGTTCGGGAATTAGAAGATCAAGCCTATATTTGATTTGCCTTTCAAAAAGCAACATGGATGGACTTTTTTCTGTGGCAGGATGCACAGTCCTTCGATGCGCCATCAATATCTGCTGTAACTCAACGTGGACCTCAGAGCGCGGGCCTTTCAGTGCTTTGATTTTCTCCTTAAATGTCTGGACATACCGTTCCGCTTGAACATTTGTCGCCTGATTTCATTCTTCTTCTTTCTAGAACTAGTCGGACATTGATTTGGTAAACCGATCCGTTACCAAAACTGATGGTAGTCCGAATGATGCGAAAAACTCCATCATCTTCTCAATAGTAGTCTCCGTAATCATGTCAGGAATAACCTTCACCTCGGGCCACTTGCAATGAGCAGTTCTGAAGGCGTTCCTAGCAGTGTACTTGCTCGAGCGCATTCCACACAGCTCTTCTATGTCCCGATCAATGGTCTCCCACCAGCCATCAGTAAGATCTCGCCAATAACTTCATCCTGGAGACTCTAAAATGACCTGTATGCAACTTGTTGAGGTCGTGGCTCTGAAGCGATGGAGCCACATATCCCCGTATCCCTCGCATTAAGCACAAACCTTGCATACTGAACTCCTTCTGGTTGACTCATAAATGGAAGCGGCCATCAACAGTACGTCCAGATCTCAGTCCTTGACCTTAACCTGAAACACGTCGATTTCTTCCACATGATTTCGAATACTACTACTTCTGATTCTGATATTTCGCTATTGTCTACCAGGTTTGCTGAATCTTTCTTTGAGCGGTTTTTATTCTTACTCGTTTGAACATTGGAACTGAGCCTTTTCTCTTGCACAGGCCGCAAATTTTATGTTAGTGTTCACACTTGTCAACCAAGTGTGCCTCACTTCCGCAACGGTAACAAATAAACTTGCACAGATTATAAATGATCAAGTTGTAGGCAATTCCCGCCTAAGGAACCTTGCTGTTATAAGGGTTTTGACATTTTGAAGTTTACATGTACACGACGAAAAACGTCACTTACATTTTGAGGCCGGCCATACATCTGGGTCATGTGAGACTGAAATGCTCCTGTGTTTGTTGGTTCTCTTGACTTCACTGTGCTGTTCATCATGCTCTTCGGGCGGACCGGTTAGATGTCGTGGTCGGTCTAGCGATTCCGGTTGAGGGGTGACTTCCGGTGTGCAAGTGACTCAAAGCCGACGATTCGTTGTGATCGATACCACTAGTCGTAGTTCCAGACGGTGAAGCTAGCCTACTCCGGTGAATAGATCATTGACCGAGGAATATCTCCCGAAACCGGTAACGCTACGCGCACGGTAAAAAGAAGCAAGGTATTATCAGGTCCGTCACACTCGGGTTCAGATTGGGTACCACTTCTAGTACTGCATTTGGTCCCTCGGTAGTGCAAAAGGTACCCAAGTTTGACAGATCGCAGTACACTTTTCACGGCATTCTAGATTACCTTATGAGCCATAAAATTTTGGGCAACTGCAAGGGACATGGAGGTCTTTAATTTGTCTTTGGTATTATACTCCGAAAAATGACATTTGGCAGTGACGTCATTCCTATCGCAAACTCGAACGAGTGCAAAAGAAAGCAAGGCTTGCCTTCTTTTACTATCCTGTAAGCCTCCTGCTTGACGATAGGAATGACGACACATGTTTTGGTTGAAAACCGTTGTTTACACGTGGGAATAGCCTACCTTGTTGCGTTTACCGTGCGCTACGCGTTGCTATTACTCCGTTGTCGGCCAGTAGAGTACCAAAATTAGTCCAGCGATTCCGGTTGGGTATGATTTCCGGTTTGCATACTAGTCCCCGATGGAGAATCTAGCCTACTTCTATCGTGGCCCGACGTTCTCATATCTTCTCACCATATCTGTTGCAGTGGCGACATGACCTGCGTTATTGCTCTGTTCACCGCGTGCCATGTGTTGACACATTTTCTGCACGATGTTTTCAGGGTTTAGATCTCCGTCGCTGCTTCCGCGCATTTCGTTCGGCACTTCCGTGAATCTTAAACAGTCAAAAACTATATGTTGCGGTGTTTCCTCGATGTTTGGGCAATCTGGGCAGTGTGGCGACTCTGCTTGCACGAATATATTGAGATACATTCTGAAATATCCATTATATGATGGGAACTGTGTTACCTCTACATGTGTCCTATTCATCCACGCCTTCTACATTCTTTCTTTCTCCACGCAGACCCACTCGTGCTACCATCTCGCCATAGATTCGACTCTGATCATCTTCCGTACGTTTCTGCCGTCTTTTCGTTGGTAGCACTCGATTTCCTCCACCAAATTGATGCAAAAGGGGATCATACCGGCTACAACGCATACAGCATGTGACGATATCGCTCTATATCATCTCTCCGCTGCTTCGCTTTATTTCTAGTGTCTTGCCCCAAGCAGGAATCCCATACCTCAATATCGATACTGGGACCGTCTAAGTTTCTCGGAATTTTCGCATGCGTAATCAACGTGGCTGTTAAAATTCAGCCGATCGTTGATCATTACTTCCAGGTGTATCAGTACGCGCTTCGATGCTACCAAATACCTTCCGACGTTGACCTCCATCTGCTAAACCGCCTTGCAGTTGCTGACTAGCGGCCCCTCTGTTTTGTGGTGAGCTATCTGCAATTTGACTCCGCTCATCCAGCTCTCGATTGCGTCGATTGTTTCCATCTCTGACATCTCCACTTTTTCCAGCGTCACCGTTAGTGACACATCATCCGCAAAAACAACAGTCTTAACTTTCCTGGGTAGCCGCAGTGTGAAGACTCCATCACTCATCCCGTTCAAGAAAGTTAGACGGATAATGGAGGGACACCCGCTGTCAGTTGCATTGACTTCTGCCCTTCATTTGTTTCGTACACCAAAATTATGTTCTGGATGTAGCTCTTCAGGATCTTGCACAGATAGTCGAGAACCTGCATTATGCGCAGTGCAACGATGGCCTCCCAGCTGGCGCTGTTGAATGTGCTTTTCGCATCTATTGTAACCACAAGCTTTGGATATGCCAGGATAGCAGCTTTCAGCGCCACGTTCGGTATTCCAACTGGACCAGGGGTTTTCTTCGATTATAGGTGTTTCGCCGCTTCTACAAGCTCGCCGTTGGATACTAACCGGTCCTCGTCGATTGCTTCTGCGTCTTCACCATACGGTGTTGGTGGCTAGGATGCTGGATCGTGTTTCGGGAGGAGACCTTCCACGATCATCTTCAGCATGTCTGGGTACATTTCAGCTGGCTTCGAAAGGCCCTTAATATGGGCCATAACAACTCCCCAGACAACCAAAATGTACGGGTAACGAAATCACCTGGAGGCTTTGTATGTGCAAAATTTCACTCATAAGATGTCGCGAAAAGGCCTTCTACGTACAAAAGTGGAGGCGATATACGTGCATCTATTATGTGATAAATAATAACATACAATGCGAGTGTATAAATTTTCTTCCGAACTAATATGTGATCTTTTGTGACTTAACATATGATAACAAATGTTGATTTGACAGCTGCTACGGATTGATTCGATTTACTTTGTACGAGTGTACGGGACGAAACAAAATGTACAAATTAACTCAGAAAAATAGTGTTTTATGCGAGGAAACTCATCAATTTTATGATTTTATCCTCCGTGTTTTGCGGGTTTGATGTAATTTGTGTGAATAAACGAGTTATTGCGTGAACTTTTATGCGATTTCTGGTTGTCTGGGTCGATACGCATTACCCCACTGATTGGTGTCTGCATCTCGGCAAAGTTCTTTGTTTGTTAGTTTGATCTCCCGTTTGAGTGCGGTCTTAGCTTCTCGAAAAGCTGTCCTTCACTCCCTTCTCTCCATTCCCATCCTTGCTCTCTGAGAATGCCTTCTGGCCCTGAGACAAGCACTGTGAAGCGTGCTGAGCGTGTCATTCCACCAGTAAGCTGACCAGCTACCGTCTGTTTTCGGCTCCAATTTTCGCGGTATAGTTGCGTCACGAGCCGAAACCATCCTGTTAGCTTGGTGGCGGCAATATCCTCGTTATCGCCGTCTTGAGGAAGTGCCTCAACAAATAGTTTCTTGTTAAAGGCTTGTGTCTTCCACTTCCGCTCGCTAGTTATTCTTCCCATTGTTGTCGCAGGGTTCTGTTGACCGATGCGGTAGCGAATCGTTAGATGGCCGCTTTGGGTGTACCTCTCACAAACTCTTCAGTTCAAATTCACCGACAATGCAGTGCCTTCATTGCACAATCGTACATCTAACTTCGCTAAGGTTTCCTGCAGAATGTTTTCTCTTGCATGGACAGGGTATTTGAAGCCATCTGTTTGATCGTCGTTTCCATCCAGTGCATAGCATGCACTTTGCTTTCTTCGTGTAGTCTTTAACTAGATGGCCTGTTCTCACACAATTCCAGCACATTTTGGATCTGTCTGGCCCATTGCAAGTGCCTGCCCGGTGTTCAACGCTTAGGTACTTGAAACATTTTCCTGCTTGCTTGTTTAATATCGGAACGACTCTCAATCGAAGTTTCGACCATACAGTCAGTGACATAAGCTAGTAACCAAATGCTGTTTTTCCATAAAAAATTCCCAAGTTTGGGGTGCTGTATCTCAGTTTTTGGTAGTCTGAATTGGCTGAAATTTGGATGATGAACTACAAATAACTTGAAGTTTTGCTTGTAGGGGAATTATTACATTGCAGTCATTTTACATAGAGTTTCAGAGGGTTGTTCAAAGACAAAAGTAAGTAACCGAGAGACTTTTTAATTTAATTCGAAAACGGTAAGTCGTGATGATTGATGTGTTCTGCAAATTTGTGTGACTTCTGAAATTAAACAACTTTGTGGAACATACCAACAACCCACAACTTACCGTTTTCGAATGAAATTGAAAAGTCGATTACTTACTTTTGTCTTTAAACAGCCCTCTGAAACTCTATGTAAAATGACTGCAATGTCATAATTCCCTTACAGGCAAAACTTCAAGTTATTTGTAGTTCGTCATCCAAATTTCAGCTAGTTCGGACTACCAGAAGTTGAGATACAGCACCCTAAACTTGGGCATTTCGTATGGAAAAACAGCATTTGGTTACTAACTTATGTCACTGACTGTACAATCTATACTTTGCCTACCTTAAAAACTTTGCTCGCAGCGGTCACTGGCAGACGAATCATCGCTGTCTGTGTGCCTCCATACATCACCCTAGTTACACTGTGACTTAATTGCACCACTCAGCTTTTCTTCCGATGTAATTTCATCCAGATCCTTGCAAACAAGTACAATCCTCGGGCCTTCACTTCTGCCTTTTCGACGAACGATCGAGCCATGCACTCCTGAATAGCCAAACTGTCAATTGTAAGATTCTCCGTAGTATTGTTAGCCTTACCGATTTCGGCGTCCCTTTTCGGCGGCATCTGCCGAGGTGGAGACTTTTCTGTTTATTTTTTCAGCTCCATTTTTTGAACCTCCCTCCGCTTCTGCTGGTTATTGTTCCTCTCTTTTGCCAACGACTCTCCACTCATTCTCCCGTGGAGTACCGTTCATACTTCCAGTGTCTCGCCTCTCTTGGAGTGGTGTCCTTACCCGAGCAGAAGAAAAATGCTACTGAATACCAAACTGAGGCATTCCATACCAGATAATTTCCAATACTAACAATTTGAATGAAGTATGAATGAGCCCTACATAAGAGGTAAAATACCTCAAATAATATCTCATGCATGTTCTACTAACACCAAACTGATAACTAGATCAGGTATTGTAATACCTAACTAATACGTGATAGATTTTCAGATAAAAGTGAAATTTTTCAATAATAATTAAATACCTCAAGCAGTTCTCAATAGCTGTCAAATACCTCAATGAAGTATTTTTGATTTTTTTTTTAAACAGTTTTTGTAATACCATTGCACACTGGTCCAGGAAACTAATTTAGGCGGACATGAGGTTTTCGTCAAGATTTATTGATTTTAGAGCCATAGTTTATTTAGAGAATATGTTCAGAATTTTCAGTACTACAAAATGTATGGAACAAAAAATTTTTTACGGTGATCGCAAGAGTGACGTATACGCCAACTTTTTTATTTTAACGAATCGTAAGTTGGTATGTTCAGCAAAGTTGTAGCAAATGATCATAGAAACAACTTTGCCGAACAAACTTTTTCTCGGTTTTGCTTCAGAGCCGAGATAATTAAGTATTTTTAATAAAAAATCGTTTTTTGCTCTTAAGTGTTTTATTTTTTAGTTTTATTGGCCTACTATGTTCTACAAAGTTTTTATACTTATCATTTGCTACAACTTTGCTGAACATACCAAAGTTGTATTTCTTATGGTTTTCATGTTATTTGAGTTTTTCATCTTAAAATTAGCTATTTTGTATGCCTTGTATCTCAACTATGAGCACCTCAAAAAAATATATCTTTCCACAAAATGATTTTGCAGTCTTTTAAGTACCTGTGAGCAAAATTTGGAGAAGATGATATTTTTCTATCTCGTTTAAAATCGATTTTACTAATAGACGATATGAGATAAATCCATATTTATTGAATATTCATACATGTTCAACTCACAAAAGTCATGGCTACCTTAGCATATCAAACAAAAGGTAACACGTGTATTTATATAGAAATATAGAGTACATCGTCTTTCAGTTATTTTCGATTAACTTGGAAGCTTCTGCAAGAAATTCATCGTATTTTCCTCTACCAGTATTTGATCTATTCCTAAGCACGATCACCGGGTTGGAAGTCAACATAAGCCGTATAAAATACATATACAAAATTTACAGTCCGATTGGATTCTGTGGCATGATTTTCCCAGAATCTTCTGATGGATTTATTCCGCATTTTTTATGCTTCTTCGACGGCATGCCGAACAACATCACTCTATGCGAAAGTAGTTTTTGCACCGTTGGAGAGAGTACATACCAATCGTAGAACTGGCGATACTAACAGTACGTTTCTGACAAAAACTGTTCAAATGCCTCCTCGTTAATCTTCCGATTAAAGTTGACTACTTTTAAAATGATTGAGATCTGTGAAAAGAAGTTATTACAAGTGTGGAAACGCTAACAAAAGTGCGCAATTGAATCAAATCGAGTAGGTGTCTTCGGGAGACTTATTCTTCGTAAATCGAAGAATAAGTATTCTGCAGACACCAACAGGATTCAATGCAATCCCTCACTTTTATTCACACTTTCGGACTGATGAGGCCGCACTTCGCAGTCCAGTAGTGAAAGAAATACACAATATCTACTTCCCGTTAAAAGCAGCATGCCGTGTTACGACCATTTGAGTTCCTACCAACTGGAAGAGTTTCGTACAGTCTCAGCCCTAACCTTCCTTTGAGGGCTTTTCGTGGCGATCCTTTAGAATGCTGTTACACTTACTGATACGTCTACAACTATTGCACGGAAGTGGTGTTATCCGGCATGCCGCGTTACCAAAGAAAAACATGAAACGTGGAATCCATCAGAAGATTCTGGGAAAATCATGCCACAGAATTCAATCGGACTGTAAATTTTGTATATGTATTTTATACGGCTTATGTTGACTTTCAACCCGTTGATCTTGCTTAGGAATAGATTAAATACTGGTAGAGGAAAAGACGATGAATTTCTTGCAGAAGCTTTCAAGTTAATCGAAAACAACTGAAAAACGATGTACTTTATATTTCTATATAAATACACGTGTTACCTTTGGTTTGATATGCTTAGGTAGCCATGACTTTTGTGAGTTGAACATGTAGGAATATTCAATAAATATGGATTTATCTCATATCGTCTATTAGTAAAATCGATTTTAAACGAGATAGAAAAATATCATCTTCTCCAAATTTTGCTCACAGGTACTTAAGAGACTGCAAAATCATTTGGTGGAAAGATATATTTTTTTGAGGTGCTCATAGTTGAGATACAAGGCATACAAAATAGCTAATTTTAAGATGAAAAACTCAAATAACATGAAAACCATAAGAAATACAACTTTGGTATGTTCAGCAAAGTTGTAGCAAATGATAAGTATAAAAACTTTGTAGAACATAGTAGGCCAATAAAACTTAAATATAAAACACTTAAGAGCAAAAAACGATTTTTTATTAAAAATACTTAATTATCTCGGCTCTGAAGCAAAACCGAGAAAAAGTTTGTTCGGCAAAGTTGTTTCTATGATCATTTGCTACAACTTTGCTGAACATACCAACTTACGATTCGTTAAAATAAAAAAGTTGGCGTATACGTCACTCTTGCGATCACCGTAAAAAATTTTTTGTTCCGTACATTTTGTAGTACTGAAAATTCTGAACATATTCTCAGAATAAACTATGGCTCTAAAATCAATGAATCTTGACGAAAACCTCATGTCCGCCTAAATTAGCTTCCTGGACCAGTGTGCATTGTAATACCAAATTGAGGTAGTGACTACTGAACAATATCTAATTATGGTATGATATCAAAATATAGTATTCATATGTTATTGCGTGTTATATTCCCTCCTCGGGTAATCATGTGTGTATGCAGAACAGATGCTAGTTCTACAGTATTCATTGCTGATTTCCTTAGTTTCTTAGATACGAATGCAAGTACCATCGCATCAAAGTATCATAGAACATCATTTTTTTTTTTCATCAAAAGATTTATGAACTCTCCTCCATCTCTTAATACGGAAATAAGTCGGGATCTATCTCGCACATTTATCCACGTCACCATTTCCGCTCCACACTATCTCTCATCCTGTTCGGCTAATAAACTCGGGCACACTGTCGCCGTGTCACTTTCCATTTCTCATTTTATCTCTCCAGCCTAATCTACAGTAGTGCCTTCATCCAAT
The DNA here is from genome assembly GCF_002204515.2 of Aedes aegypti. Lineage (NCBI taxonomy): Eukaryota > Metazoa > Arthropoda > Insecta > Diptera > Culicidae > Aedes > Aedes aegypti. Next base: position 230,703,084 of record NC_035107.1, on the reverse strand, counting down.
AACGGAAAACTAAAACTAAGACGCACTATTAATAGTCTCCCTCCAGTCTCCAGTCAGCATGCCATAATTGAGCCGTTTTTCTTCGGTTCCTTCCAATAATAGTATGAGTTGCTGCTGGAGGAAAATGAGTCCAATAGTGCCAAGTGGAAATTTTCTCCTCCTCTGATGGGACAGGAGCTGAAACCGGGCAGCCTTATTATTATTAGTTTGCTCGTTTCTCATTTCCTTGTTATAGGTGCGATAATTCAATGGAAGGGAATATAAGATTTTCCCCCCATTTGGTCGTTGCCACTCATCGCTGACGGTATGTGATATTCCGAATGATTTCGTCATATACCATTCGAAACGAAATAATGTGGTATTCTACGGAACACAGTGTGGCGATATTTTTGTTTTTCAATTTCCTTTGTTTCGTCTAACTGGAAATGGGTTTCTATGTGATGGAATAGTAGTTTACGGAACAAGTTGCAGAATGATGATTTTTACAGCAAGAGTCGTAAATTACGGCGTTAATTACGTAAATAATTACGACGAGTGCTGTAAAAATCGAGTTCTGCAACGAGTTACGTACACCATTTTTTGCAATTTCGTTGAAGACCACTTGAGGGTATCAGAAATTATATCGAAATACATGCACCATTATTTTACAATTCCTGAAAAATTGTCGTGTTATGATTCATTACGCAACTCAAAACAGTTGCGTAATGAAAAAGCGTTACGTAATGACTATTTCCGCACTGCATACTTCAGTGCAGGAAAGTAGGCTGTTTCATGACAGATTGGCGTGATAAAAAACAGCCTATTACGATGAGAAATTGCAAAAAATCTTTTTTTGAAACGTGTCTGCATTTGTAGTGCTATTAGAATACCTGTATGCTTCTAAGATGCTCATTTAGGTCTTATCATACATAGGTGCTTATGGGTACTTGGGCAAGGCAGATAGTTGAAAGCGAAGAGAGTTTTTTTTTCTAAAATGTTGGACCCGGAGATGCTGGGTCATACCATCATTACCAATTCGGTGAATTGTTTCATATCGCCATTAAAAAAACATGACGCATACCCTTGCTCTACTCTTTGAGGACCCATTCGAACGCAGCCGAATGGTCGTAAATACGCCGCTGACTCCTAGCTCTAGACGAGAGCCGCCGTGTCGTGGAAAAATTGACTTGAAGGCGACACGGTGCAAAGATCGAGGGGTCGTTTGCATGCCCACGGTTCAGAGCAGCAGCAGCGGCGGGTGGCGTCGAAGCATAACCATAAGGCGGAGGAGAACATTATGGTAATTTCCACGTTTGGAAGATAATTGCGTACTTAATGAGAACCATGTGCTAAATCGGGGAAAAATATAGTTCCGAGCAATTCCGGACGATTATAAGATCGTTCGGATGAAATGAGTACCAGTTAGTTATTTTGTCACACGATTTGGAGTAGGTACGAGGATCTGAGATTTAGGTGGTAGTTCATTTGACATAAGGATGGTTGACATAAGGTCGATTGGTATTAAGGTAATTTGGCATAAAATCGCTAAGTTTAACTTTCATTGGGTATAATGATCGAGTGGGATAATGAGTCGAAAACAAAAGATTACTCAAGATGACTTTCAATTATGCGTTCCTCATAAAGCTCACTGGCGATTACAGGCTTATTCAGGAATAAACTTTTACAAAACATAAAGTTACCTTATCTACAAATGCCATTATCTTGAATAAACTAAGATTTAGTACGGCTCATTAAGGTGAACATGAATCGAAGCCAAAGTTCAAATTTTCAAGAGCACGAATTTGGAGAACCAAACATCCGTTTAAGCTGAAAACTTAATCGATTGATCACTAGCTAGTGGTAACCAATCAATTAGATTTTAAGCTTAAACGGATGTTGGGTTCTCCAGATCCGTGCTCTTGAAAATTTGAACTTTGGCTTCGATTCATCTTCACCTTAACTTTGCAGTGTGAGGAATTATTACCCTTCTATCAAATACCAATTATTCTTCTGAGTTGATACTGAAGCTTTGGATACAAACTCTTGATTGTTAGCTTACTATGCCTTAATATGCAAACGCTTTATTTGTGGTCATTTGTTGAGACATTTCTAAAGGGAAAAATATGGTCACTCATTTGTGACTCGTCGCGAGAAATAAAATAAATTCTTTGCATATAAGAACTAAGATAGCTAATAATTAAGAGATTGTTCAGTGCGCATCATACCTTTGTACTGTACTTACACAAATACTCTCAGCTCCTGGAAGTTTTTTTTTAAATTAGGGAAAGTGTACCAGTTATGGCCATAGTGGTTGCCTATTTGGCCATATGTGAAATTTTGATGACTTTCACATTTTAAATCTTTTTGAATGTTTTAACATCAAGATATATCTTAAATCTAACCAATACAACACACAAAAAATTTCAAAATTAGGAGACATCAAAGTTATCACGTATGGCGAAATAGGGAACCACTATGTCCATAACTGGTACACCCACCCTACATAAAGCAAAAAAAAACTACCTTTCAGTACTATCTTTCTACTATTGATCTGTTTACGATCCTTGCCTAAGATTTTGAAAGCTAACGGTGATAATCCTTCTTGGTCACCGTCTTGGGAAATAACCTCTTAGAAGGTCGCTTTTTTTTCTTTTATTCCCTAATGTAGTTGCAACCACTAAAAAGAAGGGTGATTCTTTGCACTCAGAACTCCCTCCAAAAAACAGCTGTCACTCAACATGCTAGAATGGAAGAAAGGACTTTCCTTCGGAAAAGACGTTCCTTCGGAACGAATGGGTAATGTTGATAACTGCATCGAAATGAGCAATCAGACAAATTTTCCGAACACCAAATCGAAGCAGCTTCTAGCCCAGGCTCTTTGATTCAAGTGAGGAAGCAAAGAGTGCCGTCTATCGTGGTCAGTTGTTCCGAATTCGGAGGATTTAGCCAGAAGAACAAGAACTCAATTATTGAAGGTTTCCTTCAAAATGTCAAAGAAAGTAGACTGTCGCGTTTTGTCGGAAATTCTTAAAGATCGTGAACTTGTTTTCAAACATCTTAAAAAGAAGATGTTCATTCGTTTACTTATAACGGCGAAACTGAACGTTTGTTAAAAGTCGTCTTGAAAGGTCTCTCAAGTGAATATAAGTACCCTGAAGAGATCAAAAAGTGAATAAATGATTTACATACAGTCCAAGTAATCATTATGGAAAAGTGTACCCAATCTGGCATTGATCGGTAAGGGCTTTCTCAAAAATATTGTTTGCATCACTTCCACCAAAGTGATCTTAAAAATATTAAAGCTTTAGAAAAAAAGCAAGACTTTTGTTCGATACATGGGAAAGATTTCAGAAACTGGAGGAAATCTCCAGAACCCCACTCAGTGCCGTCGGTTGCTAAATTGGGGTAATGGTACAAACATTGCCACATAGATGCCAAATGCATGATTTGCGGAGGTTCTTCTCACGTCGAGGTCGTATGTCCTACGAAGGATGATACCAAAAAGTTTGTATGCGCAAATTGTGGGGGCCCTCATAAGTCTAACTTTTGGGATTGCCCTTCGCGAAAAAAAATCGGCTCGTACCAGGCAGATGAACGGCACGTTTTTTTTTCATTTCCAGAATTCCCCAGGCAGAATCTCCAACAATGCTCATTTTTTCAGTGAGCGATCGCTTGCTTAACCCCTCTACCGGCAGCTTAATTTTTTACCGCTCAAAAAATATTCAAATCACGATCACTTTTTTGTTTCTTAATATTTTTGCACCCTTCTTTCACAAGTTTTCAAAAAACTCTCCTAGTTTTCGAATATGTGTCGATATTGATAATTGGTCATCTGGATCCAAAGATATTCCAAAACTCCTTATGGGACCGGCGCGTAGCCATAACCCACGTAAATATCTCAGGCTACAGAATTTTTATCGTATTCGAATATTCACTCCTCGAAAGATACATTAATGCAAGCATGTTGTGAAAAAATGAAGCAATTTGGTAAAACCGTCTTTGAGTAGTGAGCATTTATGTTTCTGGTACCACCCTGGACAAATAAAGATCTTGAAAACTCTGAAAAATCTCATATCGTAACTTTCAAATTTCTCCAAGAATACTGAACCGATTTGTATGATTTTTTCAGAGAAGCTCCTTTTTATCTAATATTGTATAGTACACATTTTAGTTTTTTGATTAATTGACCTAAAACAAAACGGCCGCTAAAGACATTTTATATGGGAAATATCGGTCCTTCAAGGAATATCGGAATAACTTCAAAGCCAGATCATTAATGATTAATATCGACACGGCTTCTTAAATTAGAAGAGTTTTTTGAAACAAAAAAGTTATCGCGATTTAAATATTTTTTTTTGGCGGTAAAAAATGAAGCTGCCGATAAAGGGGTTAAGAATCATACTCATCAGATTAATTATAATCATGCTCTTTCATAAGCTGTTCGAAACTTTAAATTTCGAATGGATTTATTCATGGAAACTCGTATGTCGATATTGTAGCAGGCAATTAGAGCTCCTCCTCTTTCAAATTGACTTCCTAAAGATAACCGTTTGGATGGTTTCAAATCACCCTGAAACCCCTGCCGCCGCAGGCAACTCCTATTCCGTCTCTTCATTTACGGAAAATCCAGCAAAAAATCACCAAAAAATCCAGCTACTTATAGTGAAATATCACCCTTTGATTTTGATGCTTTAACTGAACAATTGAATTAAACGATTGATGTAATGTTCAAAACCACCACAATAGCTGAAGCAGTCCAAGTTGGTGCTGTTTAATTTTCATACAGCTAATAACATAAATTGGGTATGTGTACCAGTTATGTATATAATGGTTCCCTATTTCGCCATACGTGATAATTTGATTACTTTCAAATTTTTAATCATTCTGTGTGTATTGGTAGTTTAAAATCAAATGAATATGGATGTTCAAACCTTCAAAAATATTCAAAATGTGAAAGTTTTCGAGAAAACACATATGGCCAAATAGGGAACCACTATAGCCATAACTGGTACACTTTCCCTATAGCATTTATAACTGAAACTTATTTGAAACCTGCATCCAAACTCAAAAGAGATCCAAACTATTTTTTTTATCGTAATGATTGTAAACATCAACTCTTTCCGTCATTTGAAACCAAAGGGTTTGAAACTTTGGGTGTATCTGTTGAAACACAGCGTGGTAAATATACTTAATTTGTGGATTTTTATCAGAAAATCCAATGACAATATTTATAGCAGCAGGACAATTTGAGAGTATAATGAAGGATCTCCGTCAAAGTAATAAAATATTATTCGTAACAGTCTCCTAGCTACCTTCATCGAAACTACATACTTTATTAGCACAGGTGTAGGCAGGATTTCCATCAGAGGGGGGCGAGCGACTTCATATGCCAGTTTAACAAAATATGACTGTTTTTGACACCTCTTGCAACTTTTTAACCTTCCTAAGGTGTTCAAAAGAAGTTACGTATAAGGTGTTCGGGTCATATTTAATTTCGCAGCTGTGTTTTCACCAAATATAAATGTTCTTGTACTCAAAATTATCGTCAAGGTTTATATTTTGTGAATCTAGCTGAAAATCTTGGTCTGTATGGAATTGGTCGCTCAGGTTTTTATCCAGCCCTTCAGAATTGTCCCACAATTTTTTTTTTTCAAACGTAAGACTCTTATTTTCCAAAAAAGATTTAAAGCCACCAAATTTCATAACAATAGGAAGTGACAAACAAAATTTGTGGCGCTTTGAAAGTTCGTTTCGGGTCATATTGACCCAAACACCGTAGGAAGGTTAATAAAAGCTTTCGAAAAGGTTCGGGTTTGATAAGGGGTTTGTAAGAATCGAAACAACTCTGAAAATTTGATTAGTGGCGAAAGCAGCCCGAAATCAGGCTTTAAGAGAAATACCTTCAAATGTCATCCATTAATAGTTCCAGAATTTCTGCATGTGTCTATACAAATACTTAAAAAATTCTCCAAAGAATTTGAGACTATTCTAGATAAAATAAAACATTCAGTATAACATCAGAGGAATTGATATTATGACCTGACTTTTTTCCAGAAATTTGAGCAAAGATTCCTCCAGAAGCTATTTCAAGGATTTGTTCTAGAATTTTACAAGAATTGCACAATGTATTCATCAATGAGCTTCACTTTCGAATTTTGTTTGTGAATTATGCCCGGAATGCTTCTTCCAGGGATACCGCGTTATTTAATCAATGTAAGATTTTTCAAGGATATCTATCTTAATTTATATAGTCCTTGTCTTGAGATATCACCAAATTTTTTTACTCCATAAATGTCTCATTAGATCCCTATCTTGAGGAATACCAAATAATTCAGTAGATAGCTGTGAGAACATCTTTGAGTGTTCATTTAGGGTTTTTTTCTTGAATACTTTGAGAATGAGCACCAGTCACTTTTCTATTGGTACATCTTCCAGGTCTTATAAGGCAACTTTAAGAAAGTCCAGCAGTTCAATCAGAGATTTCTACATGAACTGTCCCAAGAATTCCTAAATAAGTACACAAGAAGTTTTTAGGGGAATTTATTTAAGTATTGCTGTACAATTTTCGAAGAAACATTTGATGAAATCCACGAATCTCCTTCTATGCGTCTAACCATAATGTATCTCTAGAGGATTTTCCGGTCAAATTATTTGTGGGATTGTTAAAATATATAGGGTGCCGGTACCAATGGTTGTAATGTATCAGTAGATTGGACTATGGAATAAAACGAACATTTTTCGATAAAAACGACATGTGCTATTTTTGGTGGATAGATCGTCTCTTGTTTAGTCGATTTGCCAAATTTCAGCTTTTTATTTTATCAAAAAGTCATATAAATATTTAAGTTTATGCAAAAAAATTGCTCCCTTGCACCAGTAGTTGTCGTCGTGTTCCAGTAGTGGATCAACGGATGGAAGCAGTTTTTAAAATGGATGTATAAAAATGAAGAAAAGCCCTAGAGATGATCTTTATGCTTCATTCGGAAGATATTAATTGCTGCTCCGAGGGAAAAATGTTAAACCTATGTAAAAATTTATCAATTTGTTTGAAATTCTTTGTACCATTCCCGAACGTCTACTACTAGAGCATTAAAGAAACTACTGGAACACGTGTACCAATAGTGGCTCTAGCGATTTTTTGTTAAAAAAATTAGTGTAATCACTCTTTTTTTATTTTTCCCAAATAGTAGAGGTTTCAATCTTTCTGTTGACGCCAAAAGATCTCTGTTAAGGCTTTTTGCTATCTTGTTATTATTTTTTATAGCTTAGGTACTCCACTAATGGCACCGGTGCCCTAATTCTCGGAAAATTTTCTGCAGAAAAATGTGGGAATATGTCGGTATAAACTCTGAAGAAAATCAAGACAAAATTCTTCAAAAATGTAATGAAAGCAACTTCAAATCAAATCACTGATCAGTTTCCAAAAAAAAGCTCCTGATCAAAAGAAAACAAAAATTCTTAAGTCCCTTTAAATTTCTTTATGAATTTTTTAAGAATCCTCAGTACGACTTCAGGAAAATTGTAAGATAAAACTATTGATGAAATCGTTGAAAAGCCTTCAAACAAATTCCTACGTTAACAGCTGTAGAACTGTTTTCATGTTTGTCGTGAAAGAAGCTGAAAACATACAATAACTACAAAAAGATTTATCAGAAAACCTTTAAGAAATTCAAAATCGTGTAGAAAATGCCAGAAAGATTTCCAGCAGAAGTAATAAGATGAAACCTAAAAATTTTCAAAAAAAATCCTGGAAGAATAGCTTTAATAATTCTCAAAGTAAATTAAGAGAAGACTTAAAAATTCCTGATGGTACTTCTTGCGAAATTCCTACACAGAAGTTATTCTCGGTAAAGTTCTTCAAAGATTCCTGTAAAAATGCTTTACATATTTTTGGAAAAATTGCCGATTTATGCTTCTCATTTCAGGATTGGTGAAAATTATTTTCAGAATTCATTCGGGAACATTTGCAAAAAGCTTCAACAAATCGACCAAATACTTAAAGTTTCAAATAGTTGTTTTTTATTAGTTAATTAAAGAATTATTTTCAATAATCCTTGTAAAAGTGTTAAGTATCCTTGATAGATCCAGGAGTAAAATAAGTTGCACTTCTGGAAAATTATCCAGATGAAATCTCTGGAAATTTCCCAAGACGATTTTTCTTTGGCGAATCACAAGTTCCATTACATGTCAGTTTTCCGGGGATTTTTTTTGGCGCACATTTTTGAAAGAATGTTTATACAAGGAGTTATTCAAAGCAGCCTCTCAAAAATAACAAAGGACAATTTGCAAAATATCTTGATATATAATTGCTACTAGTCGTTTTAAAATATCTTGCGACTATTAAACTAAATTCCGAATGTAATTCATGGAATAAGTTCAGCAGGGAACACTTGATTTTTGTTTTTGCAGATAATGTGTTTATAAATTGCATAAGAAGAATTGCAAGACGAATACTAAAAAGAAACGTCAAGAACGCCAATGATTTCGTTATACGAACATTCTGGTTGTCTGGGGTTATGACTAACGGCTTTATGCTAAACGCGGCATAAACGAGATTTGCAAGCAGGTCCGAATTGGACGATAAGAGTTTAAAGTAACTGGTACGGATGACATTCTCAATAGTAATGGCCCCAGCATACAACAACACGTGCGTAAACTTACCAAATTCGTAGAATTGCTCAGTCGAGTTCTCAGCACTCAGCGACATGAATTTTTATAATTAAAGTTCAACCCAAATTCAAATATTTAACTTAAGCACCCGTTGAAATGGTCTCCCCACTTTGGGTCGCTAATGAGTTCAACATCACCTCTATCGGGAGGAAGTGAACGATAAAAACGGGCAGTTAAACAAAACAACCGTCTCCTTCGGACCTGAAACGCATGGCTTAAGAAATGGGGGAAACGTTTTGTTGGTTTAAACTGAACTGAGGAAAAATATCAAATTGATAATAAGAAAATTAAAAAAAACACCGACATGAAAACACATAAACCGGAGGACGATTGTTTCTCCCGAAACCTGGCCTTGTGACACATGCACCATTGGTGCTGGGTGACAAAAGCGAAAGCCAGATGAAAATTAAACGTAGTTCATATGCGGCAGGCTAGATGTCGGCTTGCCGCTGGAAATGATGCTGCCGTAATTGGACTAATTAACATTAAAAACGGCCGTACTTATCCGACGAGGAACGACATAGACACACGTTTAGTTTAAACTGTCTCCAAGATGTTAGGAACTGGTGAAGGAAGTGAAAATCTCCTGCTAGACGTTAATTGCGGCTTGGTGTATGATTTTGAATGTGATAATTTCAGAAGAGTTTGTTGAACTCAACTTGTATTCGAGAAAATCGTTTTAAAAACAACATCATAGAGTGTGTGTACCTTTAGTACACAATACCTCATTGTTGCACTATTGGCATTTTACGACCATTGTTCTGGAAACCATAGCAAAATACTTTTTTTTATGGAGCTCTGAAAATATTGCTGTTTGCATTTGAGGTGCAAATCTTGACTAAATGTCCTTCAAATGCGGTAACACAAACCAATCAAAGGACTCCTAGCAACGATTATCTAAATCACCGCTGACCTAGATAGAAAAACCTATCTTTGACATCGCATTTCTTGTGGAAAATCTTACCGCGTTCGTTGTTTCGCATTTGATATTTGCGTTTCAAACGCACACAGCAATATTTTTGTTAGTACCATTGATTTACACCTCGTCGCAAGTAACCATAAGCACTAATATATGAGGAATTTTAAAAATCAAGGATCACAATGTGACAATCATCGTAATAAAGACGAAAACGTTCAAAATAATAAATATACACCTGATTCTGCTTTTGCACGGATTTTTTTTTTACACGGCCGTGCAAAAAAAGTTTCCATGCATTTTTTTTTCGTCAAACCCTTTTTTTGCATGAAACGTCGAGAAATAGTGCTATTTTTTTTTATTGCACGGTACGCATTCCCTGTGCAAAAACAGAATCGTGTGTAATACAGAGAAGTACTCTTCATCATTCCATTTTATTTCTGTTTATTATGTGAAATACAGGTCGGACTCGATTATCCGATTTTTTTCACTCTGGATAATCTAATCTTCCGGATTATCGAATCACTAAGAAAAAAAAAAATGAAATCTTTGACAGAAGAACTTGTATATTATCTCTTTTTGTTATTTTATTTATATGATGCGGTGGCGTAGCAAGAAATTTTTTCTAGGAACAGTAGACGTCTCTACAAGAAAAAAAAATTTGACCAGCGTGCACAAAAAAACACTTTTTCAAACCCCCCTTTCCTTAAATACGTGCAAAACCATGCATATTGTACATTGCAATACCAAATTATCTCAGATTGATGCATAAAAATTAAAAAACAAGAACATCAAAAACAAATTCCGGATAATCGTGTCTAAAATTTCGGATAATCGAAACTCCGGATAATCGAGTCTGACCTGTATATATATATATTTTTTTTTTTTTTCATTCATACCCTTACCTCGGATACCAGTTGCTTGACCGCGTACGCAAATGCTCTTTGGCTGCGTACAGGGAAGCATATAAGAAAATCTTTTTTTTTTCTCCTATTCAAGAGCAGATAAAGTTAATTCTACAATATTTTTTGATAAATCAAATCACCTGTAGGTAGATTGCAAAGTATTTAGTCCAAAAATTCCAAAATATGCCCACAAAGTTTCATAGTAAAACAGATAAAAATTCCAAACATTTTACAGAAGTAATTGAAAATACATACATTAAATTAATTAAATTTTTCATTGAGGAGAACGATTTTTCCTTTAGAGATGAAACTTATAAACAGTTAAATGGAGCCCCAATTGGAAACTCTCTTTCGCCATTTTTAAGTGAGATTTTTATGGAAATTTTAAAGAAACGTTTAGAAGATAAAAACCAGCTCCCTCAAATTTGGTGGATGATGTTTTCAGTATAGTTAAAAACATATCTTACCCCAAACATTGAATTCACTTACGAAGTTCAACATGACAACAAGTTTCCTTTCTTGGATATGCTTATTGTAAAAGAACAATCATCACTTACATTTGAAATCTATAGAGAACCAACTTACACTCAACGTATTATTTCAAACACATCAAATCACTCACACCAAAACAAAATGTCTTCTTTCAATCACATGAGACATCAGATGCTGACAATCCCCCTCAGTAAAACTGGTTGAAGAAAGGAACTTGACTACATTTTTGAAACAGAACAATTAAGGACATATAGGAACGAATCCCTGTCATGGCAGGAAAAATGGCTGCCTCACACTTACAAACGCATTTGACGGAAGTTCGCATTTTTCTCAAATTATTTCACTTACCTCTAATAAATCACTCCCATATTGCTAAAGAGACATCCGAACACTGCTACCTTACAATTTTCATAGTTTTTTAACTAGTAACTATTCAAATTTTGACGAATCGTGCTAATTTTCAACACGAGCGGCGAACATTGCTACGTTTGTTTACACTTATTCACCCGCGACCGGAGGACACTTTTCCCACAATCGTATAATTTTCGCCACACGTAGACCATCGTATACAGTTTACTTGCTTTACTCGTTTATTAAAGAACACTTTATAGTTGATTTCTGAGGAAAACAACTTCAAACTTCACAAAACCGTGCTTAAAACAATCACTCGATCAAAACTTTTCGCTTTTTTTTATTTTTCTAATTTTGGGTGACTGATCGCTTGCAGTGCTGTCAGGAATGTTGATGATTGAGTACGACATCAAACGATATTATTCAGTCGAAGTGAAAAAGGCTCAAACTGATGCAGTGATTACTGGCATCATCGTATTATTAATTATAACTTCATTAATACTAGCAGTTACGAGAATGTTTCTTGTGTACTACTACTTGCACACATAAATTTACGGATTCAATGGAGTTTCACCTTAAACGGTTACACAAGACTAACAATACAACAACTTATTGACAAAAGAGCACGAGAACAATACAGACGTTCACTTACTTCTTTCACACAAGAACAACCAATACTCAAACGTATAACCGTCAACTATAACCATGAAAAAAAAAAAGCTACGCCCAATCCTACGAAGGTTTGGTTTTGAGTTAGTTTTTACTAGTGGAAACAATCAACTCCAAACTCTCCTAGGTTCGACAAAAGACCCAATTGACAGTTTATGTAAATCAGTCGTTTACAAAATTACATATGACCACTGTACTAAACCACACAATGACACATAAAAAGGACTTGTATATCATTTTAAATCAAAAGTTGCTTAACATATTTACAATGAACAGCATTTTCTATACACAACAAATATTAAACTCTTACGACATATTTCAAATCTTTGGAAGCTTGACGTAGCGGAAAACATAGAAATTTTCAAAAGTACTAAATAAAGATCAAGGAAATGGGTACTCTTGGCTGTTTAAACTTATACGTAACCTATACACTATATAAGCAAATAATTGCCTCTCTTTCACGAATCAGTTGATGCTGTAGGGTATGGTATCGGGTTAAGGATCCAGAGGTTGTGTGTTCGAGACTGGGTGAAATAATTTTTTATTTTCTTGAAATTTTGTGGCATCGTATTGCTGACCACGGAATGTCCGGAGAAGTCGAAAATGAAAATGAAAAAAAATTAAAAAATCATAACTTTTTTGTCCATGATTTCTCCATCTTGACCCACTGTGCAAAAGACTGCATTTTTTGTCTACTTCAACATATAAAAAAAAAACCAAAAATACGATTTTTGAGAAAATTGATTTTTAAGCTCTATTTTCGATATATATAAAATTACAACATTTTTTTTTTACAGTGTATATTTTTTTCCAGATAGTCCCAACAATAACCTAAAACTTTGCGGAAGGCACCAAACTGATCGGACAAACCGTTTCTAAGTTATAATTTTTTGAAAATTATTAAGGATTTTTTTCTTAGGCCCTTCTCAAAAGTAAGGCTAGAGTCAAAATGGCGAGCCGATGATGCAAAAAGGCATTTTTGGGCATAAAGAAAGCATGTGCAAAATTTCATCCAAATCAAAAAATATAAAAATGAAATTTGGGAAAAAAGTCGTCATTTTCTGTGGAACCGCTCAGAGATTAGTTAATCTACTTGCTCGATCTACTCGGATGTGCTCTTCATCATCTTCATCATCCAGTCGAGCGGGTAGGCGTGAGCAGACCAACATTCTTTAATAACGACAATACTCCTAGATCAATCCTAGACTCCTTGAGCGCAACCGCAGTTCAGAAACGGCTACAGGAAATCATCTAGGGATACCTTTAGCAAAACCTCCAGAGATTCCTTCAGGAAAACTTTTAGAAATTCCTTCAGAAATGCATCGAAGGATTCATCCAGAGATTCCTTCAAGAACTCATCAAGGGATTGTTTATTGAACTCCTTAGGGTTTATTCCAGTAATGTCTCCAGAGATTCGTTCAAACATTTATCCAGGGATTCCTTCAGGGAATTTTCCAGAAATTACCCCAAATCCCTATTGTAGCCATTTTTTTAAAGGATTATTTCAAGAATTTCTCCTGGAGTTTCTCCAAAAATATCTCCAGTAATTTCTCCAGTGATTGATCTAAGAAGAACTTTCGATCACAACCGTATTTTTAAGGCCAGCTCCAGGAATTGAAAAACTTACAGTTTAATGATCCGGGCTCCAATCGTTAGTCCGTTTTCGATGTCTGGGTCAATGCCGAACGTTCCGGTACGAGTTTACATTGTATGTTTCCTGTACTGACAAGTTTTACGGCAGGCTTGTAAGACCAGCACCAACCCCTATCTCGACGGAGAACCATCGTGCACAACGCTGTTTAGAGTCCTACGCTGGCACTAGGACGATGATTATCTGCTCCTAACATGGAGAACGCTCTTATAAGCTACACTCTCCGAAGCTCTCCGGGCCTTCTTCTCTGTCGGCATACGACCAAAGTCCCACCGGAGTTGGTTACCCGATCTTTCCTATGGTTACCCGTACCCCAGGCGGCACCGCGGGGTAGGAATGTGAGTTACTAGAGAAGAGACTAAGGACCACAAATAGGGTATATTTTTTACCTGTAGGTACGCGAAGTATCTATGATACGCAATGTCCAGTCATTTACCTCCCAAGTAGGGTAATAACACTCCGTGATTGACCAGAACAGTCGGAGTTGAACAAAGATTCAATAAATAAGGCTCTAGCTCACCATTCTCTTACCAAGTGGTCATATTTTTGAATTCTCATCAGATCAGAATAATGTAGATTTTACCTTGATTGTAGTATTGCCAACCACCTTGTTTTATGTTGAACTCCAGAGAGGTCAAAAATATTCTAAGGTATTTTGCTGAAGTTTCATATTCTCCATCTTGCAACTGATGTGAAATATCGGACTTTTAAAATATTTTTGAGGCATTCTTTCTTACTTGAAGGCAAGTATCATTCTCGATGAGCAACTTAAACAAATTTTATGCAAACTGAAGTTCCATTAACTGCTTCAATAACGAGATGTTTAAGCCAAAATGTACCCTTTTATCCAAAGTTTTGGTTGCTTGGGTCAAGTTTTGTTCGAAGCAAACGAAACGGTGCAGCCATCAAAAGTAAATAATCTACTTAATAACGTTCAAATAATATGTTCTGACCACTCAAAATATTCTAGTGAACCAATAACTGCAAGACGATATGAAAATGATTGTGACGATAATAAAATAAAGGTTACGACGGGAATAAGCGACGGTGACTGACTTGAAAGTTTCAATATAATAAAACAAGTCCTTGACTCCAAACTTCTGTTAAATAATAAAGTAGATACCGTAATCCAAGGGCAACTTGATCATTATTTTACAACTTTTTGTTGTGTTAACCTTCGGAATTCAAATATTGTTAAAAAAAATTCTACAAAATCAGTACTCAATTGATTTTTATCAGTTTATGTAAGCGACTTTTCATGAAATAATAATTAACACATCATAAAAATAGTTACAATATCAAAAAAAATAAAAAGACACACTGGGGCGAAATTGATCACCATATAACAAAACAGGATTTGGGTGCCGAGGGGGCAAATGCCCCGGGCCCCCCGATTAAGGGGGCCCCCGAGGAACCAAAATTGAGAACAAAAAACATTTTGAAATACCTTTCAATATTTTCTCTTTAGACATTTCAACATATAACTAAAACGTTTCGGCAAACTTTCCAATATTAAAGTAATCTGTTTTTCTTCGCCTAATATCTGAATCTCACAGTATGATTTGATCAATAAATATATTACAAAAAACATGAATGTTAAGCCAAAATCTTCTAAATTATTCTCTAATTAGTTTAAAAAATATTGGAATTTAAAATGCGCTCAAAGTTTTTGCATGATCTTAAAAAAAATACGGCTTAACCTGTAAATTATTGTTCAATTCAAGAAGTTTATTGGGCTCGTATCAGAACTTTAAAATTCCAACATGTTTGCAATACTATCAGAAACTCGAAGTGTAAGAGCAATTCTATTGCGACGCAGTAGTCTGTATTTTTAAATATCTATTCTATTTTGTATGCCATAATTGATGAAGCTTTCTTTGAATTCAGTATAAGCTTAGCTTTGCTTCAGTAATGGCTTAGCTTTAAATATGATTCATAGAATATACATACGATATTCAAAATGTTAAAGTTTTGGGAACTGTATAACAGCTTCTAACGAATCGACTGACCTGAAATTTGAATTACATCTCATAAATAACTTGAAATTTGATTCATGGGTAATTGATCAAATTCTATTCAAGAATTTAGAAAATATCAAAATTAATACTATTTTGAAAATAAATATGCCGGAAAATTTAAATAGGAATGTTTTTGATTTGATTTTATATTTAAAAGTAGGAATTTTTTGTCACTTTGATGAAATGTAAAACTTGGTAAAAGATTATATTTATCGTAAATTGATTGTTTCCAAAATATATGAGATTCAAAATATGGACATTTATTGGCAAAATATTTAAAAACCTAAAAACTTAGACGCTTTTGCATATAATTTGATGATTTATTCACAGATCGAATTTGAAGTTATTTCCAATATTTTTATATATATTGGATGGAGCCACGGTACTCGTGGCAACTCGAGGTTAGTGGTCACAATTTTTGAAGAAAGAACATGGTAGGGATTGGGATCAGGATTCTCTGCTGCTCATCCGGGAGGTATATCGTGGTAGCTAAATTTTCGTTTAATGGCGTTGGTACCGGAGGCAAATTGGAAATTTGTAGTAAATGGAATCAAAAAAAGCTTTGGAGTATAACGGCTTTGTAAATTTTTAGCAATTTTTCACTCTATGCAAATTATATAGAAGCCGAAAAACGAGCCAGTCTTCTACGGATTGTTATATTGAACGGAAAAATCACCTAAAAACACTATTGGAAAACTTGAAAACAGTTGAATTTTTTAATGTAAGGTACCGTGGGGGAAGTGTATCAGTGCGGTAAGTGGATCATTTGGCCATATTAAGCATAAATACTTGCATATTTTGAATTTTTTCGCACCATCGCTTCGATTGAGGTTATATTCTTACGTCGTCACTAATACTACTGCAAACTTGGTACTACTTGTGCACTAACACAAATAAACTTGTTAATTGCAAAAATCATTTCATTTCTAAATTGTTTTCTCTCAATCAAAAATCAATTGCATCTCTGCCTAAAATCGAATACTATTAGTTTTTTCAACGCATGGTGAACGTTTTAGTTCTAATTGAGTGAATCGCACAGAAAAAAAATATGATTTTCATAAATAAATACAGATATATTGGACATGGTACACTTCCCCCTACTTTATAATGGGATGGGGTAAGTGGATCAAGTATTTTTATCATACATTGGCAGACTGCTTGCGCGGATTTAAATAAGTTTTAATATCCTTAAAAGTTGTTTTCCTTTAAACTGTTTAATCCCTAGCTCAAATTTGTCAAATTAATCAGATAAAATTTTGATTAATCCACCTTAAAGTTTTTTACAGCCTTTTCGGTATAAAAATTGAATTAAACAACGAATATTGCAAAGTTCAAACAAAACGTTTCGTGGTTTGTGGAAGCTGAATTGCAAAAGAACAAAATATAAAAGTTCTCCGATTGAACGCATAATCGTACGTTATTTGACCAGATCGATTGTACCAGACAGGTGATACAAATATATTCACAAATAGGATAAAAGATTTCAGTTTGTCAAACAAAAGTAAATGTAATTAATATTTTCAAATCATGTGTATCTTTAGAAACATCATTAGGAATAATCTTAAAATACTGCTGAATTCCCTTCTGTACAAAATTGACGAATTTTCTGGAAAATAGTCTAGTTGCAATGTTTTTATTTGTTCGAATTAGTGTGAAGTAACGTTTAGATATTTTTCATAATATTTTGATAAAATAAAGATTTTTTTAATTTTAAAACTTTTCAAATATGTAATATAGCTCTAATAACAAGAATAAGAGTAATATCTCTCTTACTAAACATAATAAAATCACATTTGTTTTGAGGATAGATTATTTTACTTGCAAAATTTCAAGTTTCTCATACTCAATACATAACAATCAGACACATCGAAACAAATAACGATTAAAAGTATATTAGTCCCTCATTTATTCTCCACATAAAAAAGTTTGAATAACATCATTCAGGTTACCTGTACATAACAATGAAGTTGACTATTGATTTTACTGTATCCGCTTACCCCACGGTACCTTATATAGCTCACAACCAACTTTTCATTTGGGCCCCTCATATTTTTGGACCGACCTCGTTCAAAACTCAAATTTAATACGTTGGTTCGTGGAATTCCAAAACGTGCTGAATTTTGTATAAAAGGGCCCCCTTTATGTTATCTGACCCGGGCCCCCCGAAGGCCAAATCCGGCACTGTAACAAAACAGGTTTAAGAATGAAAAATATCCCTATCTACTAAATTTGGGACTCCTCAATCTGAAAAAGTTGTCAAAACTCTTACAACTCGAGCATTTGATAATTTTATTGCAAAATTAATGTTACGCCTAGATGTGAGTATTTTCTCTTGAAAAAATCACATTTTTTGAGAATTAACGCTTTTATGAGTTAAAAAACTATATTTGCTATGCTGTATGGTAACAAAAATCAATTCAGTAGTTCATACTTAAGCTTACACAACATTTCAAATACTCAAAGTTGTCATGTAGGCATAGCACCAGTGAATTGTATAGCACCAACATTTCCAACTGTATTGCTTACACCTTCAAAATGTGTGTATATATCTATGCAAATTGATTCTAATAAAAATGAAGTAGTTCAAAATCATATCACGGTAAGGCATCTATAAACAAGAAAACATGGAATGTCTATGGCGCCAATGAAACCTTCAGCATCCTTGGGAGGAAAGGTTTTTTGCTAACGACCTGATCAAATTCGCTCGTGATCAATTTGCGCCCGGATTACGGTATCAAGAGTCACATGGTTAAACACACAGTTAGCTTTTAACAATGCAAATCTCAATATGAATTGCAAACATGATATTGCGGAGTATTTGATTGCTTCCATGTTTTTTGAAGGGCTTGTTGTTCTTTGTGCTTTGTGTGTACTTTTTTTTATTGTTCAATATTTAACAAGCTTTTGTTTAGTCGTTATAATTTTACCCTATCCTTGAAATATATAGCGCGCCTAATAAATCGCACCCAAACACCCATTCCCCCGAAAAAAAAGCTATAAATTCACGACTTTGCGACAAGCTCCGCTAATGGCACCCAATAACGTTTAACCCCTCTTGGGAAAGGTGGCGCTTCGCGCAGCAGCACTCGTTAAAACGCAATAATTGAATAAATATCGGATTTTTATTGTTCCACTTTAGCCCCATAAATTAATTGTGATGTATCGCCCGAACTGCCCACCGGGAACAGGTCCACTGCCGCTGATTCACAATGGGCGGAAAAAAGTTGTGCTTGGCCAAAATTCGTTCCATCGCCCAAATCGAATCAATATCAAATATTGATGTGCTATTTGTGGATTTTTACAGTTTTAGAAAGGACTATTAACGAATTGCAAATAATAAAAAACATGAAATCTCAAAATCATTTGTAACAGTTTTGACCGCTTCTTTGAATGGATCCCGACCTTTGTGCATTTGTTTCGTTGATAAATGCGCTCATTCATCATCATGGCGAATCCCGCGTGATCCATTGGCACAACATCGACAACAGTGTCACCGACATGCAATTTTGCTGGGGGAGCTGAGTAGCTTCCTCGCGAAATCGTCGAGAGATGCTCGTGGATAACAACCCCCTCGGAATCCAAATTGTTTTAAGCTGGCAGGAAATCTACCACGATCTGTTCTCATGCGTCAACAAAATTTTGGATGGCGGGGAGGTACAGAGACACGAGGGCGGTTCAGAATACAAAAAAGTTTGAAAATCAACATTTTTTGACATCCCTGAGGTAACTCAGATAAGCCAGATGTGAAAATATTGTATAAAATTGCTCCCAGAATGCTGCCTCGAGAAACACCAGCTCTTACAGGATGTCTTTCAGGCTTGGAGTTCTGATAATCAACCAGAAGTGAACGATAGGACAGATAACTAAAGATCATTGTAACACTGTGTGATGTAAAATTAAAGTTTTTAAATTCAACAATCAAATTTGCATGACAAACACTGCCGACTGCCTTTTTATGTTTAGAAGGGCAAGATCAGCTGGATGGCCTTCAGATCAGTTGGAACGCATCAAATTCGTTTCACTTAATAGTTGATGAGTTGAATAAAATTCTTAAAGAAATTGGCTTCAAGAAGTTTGTTTCCTTAGGAACTTTTTCATTTACGTCTTGGTGAAAAAATAGATAATTAATATGAGCATCAACATCGATATTATTGCTCTATCGTTGTTAGTAGTAGGAATTTTTTTAATATCATTATATAACAATTTGTGTAAATTTTTATCGTCTTTAGGCCACCTTCGATTCCTCACCGTAATTGCTGAAAATTTGACAGCACGACATTTTCATCATTGGGACTGTAAAAAAGCCATGCGAGATATAAAATTCAAACTAGTTTGCAATTCGCACCACCCCAATGTGGATATTGATGGCTGTCTCTCAAATTGACACAACATTTTCCCGCAAATAAAATCAGCATGCAAACACGCACGTAACCACCCACTCACCTCTGTCGAGCAAATTTATATATGGATGCTATGAAAATATTGAATTTGCTGATGCTTATTTCATTATGGGAAATAATCGTGTGGAATTTGCAAATAACGTTCTGATAGCACTTCCACACACCCACACTCTTCACCACTCTTGGCTTCACTGATATAAATTACGGGGCTTCCGGGTCACGAATCTATTGGATTTTCAAACGATTATGATGATGATGTTGCCAAATGTGAGTGATGATTTTGGCGTTTTAATTAATACGATTTATGCGTTGGCGAGGATTGGTTCGATAATTTTGTTCAACGGGGAAACGAAACCCCGTTTATGAGAGGCCCAATTTAATGAGTTTTGATATTTTATCAAAATTTAAACTCGATTTAAACATTATGTCGTAAAGTTTTGGAAGGATTTCGTTGTAGTAAACCATCGATTTGTCCAAATAACTTTTTCGAAAATTTTACTGATAGAGGAAAGCAAGCTGAAGAAAAAAAAGAAGTTTCGGCAGGATTTAGCTTGATTTTCAAATTGGTGAAACCTAGGAAATTTACCATTTTCTAGGAAAATAAGTCAACTAAAATGATTGGTTAAACATATCAACCAAGTAAGATGGGCAACTCTGGAAGTTCTTTGTTCTCTTCACATTTTGACACTGCAATGTCGTTTGCTTTAACATATGAATTGGTTTTAATTTCAGAAACTTTAAGAACAAGGGAAGACCCGAAAACATTTATTCCAAATGGAAAATATAAACAATCTAACCAATTCAAAATAGATAGTTCGAAATTATTTATATCCCAATTGATTCCATCAACCCTCCAATTTAAACTATACAATTTTCCCATGGAAATCAGTTGACACTCAGCTCGTAAATTATAACGTTTTATCCACCGAATATAGCCTGTTTACATTAGCGTCACTTGAACTCAAACCTAGAGGGGGCTTGACCCATTCGATAAAATAAAATCCCTAAGTAAGATGCGACCTGAGCATAAGAGGTATAATTTTCTAGGGGGGACTTGAACTTTTCTAGGGGGGGCTTAGACCCCCCTAGCCCCCCCGTTTTTACGCCAATGCCTGTTTAGATCCTGGACGGACACACCGAATTCCATAACCAACACGCTCGAAACGTGGGAATGAATATCAGTGTTCAATGTCATAATTCCATTATTATTGCCTAATAATTGAATAATCAATACCGAACACGACACCGACGCACCATCCCGTTCGGCAAACCATTGAAGTGGCCGACCCGATTAGTGGCTTACGACAGAATCATGACAGAATTTGTAGGTCAGTTTGTACGGTTTTCTAAGTAATTATGTTATTATTTTGGCTGAATGATACATAATAAAGATAACAAAAGTTTTTTTTACGTTAAACAAAATTCGAATAAAATATGTTTAAATTTATACAAACGTTTAACTCATTGTGTAAGTTCTTCTTCTTGGCATTAGATCCTCATTGGGACAGAGACTGCTTCTCAGCTTAGTATTCAATATGCGCTTACACAGTTATTTACTGAGAACTTTCTTTGCCAAATTATCCATTTTCGCATTTGTATATTGTGTGGAAGGTACGATGATACTTTATGCCCAGGGAAGTCAAGAAAATTTCCATTACGAAAAGATCCTTAACCGACCGGGAATCCAACCCAGACACCTTCAGCATGGCTTTGATTTGTAGCCGTGGACTTTAATCAATCGGCTGAGGAAGGCCCCTACATTGTGTAAGTTACCAAAACTGAATAATTACAAAAATCGTTGTTTGGCCATTGCTGCCAGATTCGTTATTACAAATTTTGTTATAAATATGTTTTCAAGTTAAATAAGCTAAGAACAGCCCCTGTTTTCAAAAATGATTTTGTTGTATTATGTTTGAATATTCTCAACCAACTCACAGCGCTTCTAACAAAATAGAAACAAAATTTGTTATCTGATTTTTTTTATACAATTGTCACACAATTTTGTTGCATTCCACTAATCGGGAAACCAGTCGATTTGAAAGTATGATGGTTTGTTCCCCGACACTTACCCCCACCTTACCATTCCACCCAGTCTTGTGCCCAAAATTTACTACCTGGTCCTTGCGTTGGACACAGCCAGAATTTATAATCAGTTTCCCCCGAACTTGGTCCTGTTTTCCACGAAAATAGAATTTCGATTGATTATTAATGCAGCCCAAAGCACGGGTAATTTAGCTGTTTGTTTGGATATTCCGATGGTTTGGTCGTGGAGCTTTTTGGGAAGTGACTTTTGGCACATTTATTGATCGTTTTGATGTGAATTGTTAGAATTTGAATGCCAAAATATTTAGCAAATATTTGTAGTAAAATTACGGTGAAACAGTTTTGAATCGACTTCTTAGGTTGCACTTAAACTTCAAAGGCACAAATCTCGCGAAGAAAGTATCCAACAACAGTGCACTTCTTATTTTGGATTTGTGTACAAGCAGAAAGCTTATCAGATACATTTGCCCACTTATTCTCCAGTTTAGTGACTTTAAAAACGTGAGTATGAGCACAAGTCGATCATTTTGGCGGCCATCTTTGGATTCCGAGATGTTTAACCTTAACTCAAGCGTGTGCTAGAATAAGGGTGTAAGTAACACGATCGATTTCTATTCATCGATTCTCTCTTCCGTGAATGAAAGTGACAAGATGCATGTTTGGTGTCAGTTTTGCACACCAGGACGCAAGATTGCATCACTGCCTTGCGTTCTGAGGTGAACAGTTCCGTTCGTACATTCATTCCGTGGTCATCACTACCATCACCCGTGGTTCCTAACCGTTGATACACGATCATCCATGCTACCTCTGGACGATTTTGGCACACTAAAACTATGAATAGTACATACATTCTTCGTACTCTCTTCATTTAGGGTGTCGTTGCAACAACCATTCATCATTCCTGGCGATATTGTGCATCCGGCTACGTCGATCGTAGCCATTCAAGAATCAGCGATAAATTTCATTCCTGTTGGGTGATTAATAATACAAGGCAAATGTTTTCCTTGGAAAAGGTACGTTCCTCACCAAGCGCTTTTTATTTCCATCCCAGGGCTACTGGTATTGATATTCGCCAGGAAATTGTCGCTCTACGCTACTTCTACCGCACGAACGTCGGCATACGTGAGTGCCTTCCAAAATGGCGACCACGCAGGAGAACCGGCAATTGGTACTGCGGCGCACGTCGCTGTTGACTTTGCCTGGACGAACAAAGCAATTCCTGGAGGCGTATCAGGATCCGAGGGACAGGCTCGAGGTGCAGCTACCGATCGACGATCTGGACAGCATTCGACAGAAGTTTGAGGATATCCAGGAAACTCTCGAGGGCATTGAGGAATCGAGCGAAGGCGTTCAACTAAATGCGCAGGTACGTTCTGGCTTTGAGGAGTTGTATTTTTAAGTAAAGGCTGGTCTGTTGTCCAAATTACGTCCGTCTAACCCCGCTGGTGGAGCTCCCAATCCCCTCCTTCCTACGGTTTCCACTAGTTTAAAAGGCCTCAAGATTCCGACGATTACCCTGCCTGAGTTTAACCGCGATTATAAAGAGTGGTTGGCATTCCACGACACTTTCATGGCGCTGATTCATTCAAACCAGGACGTTCCGGACATCCAGAAGTTCCACTACTTGCAGTCATCGGTTTCTGGTGAGGCCTCCCAAATCATCGAATCGTTCGCGATCAGTGCAGCCAATTATCAACTGGCCTGGCAAGCTCTGGTTAGCAGATACGCGAATGAGTACCTCCTGAACAAGCCACACCTGCAGGCAATGTTAGAGAATCAACGAGTGAAGAAGGAGACAACATCAGCGTTTCATAGGATCGTCGACGACTTCGAGTGGCACATCAAAATCCTACGGCAACTTGGTGAACCAGTTGACACTTGGAGCACCATACTGGAACACCTGCCCTGCGTCCGGCTTCCGGATGATACACTCAAATCCTGGGAGGATCATGCCGCTGCTACAAACGACTTTTCATACAAGCCCCTTATTGAGTTCCTGCATTGCCGGATTAGAGCATTGGAATCCGTTTCTGTGAATCATGTGCACCCTCCGCCGCAGATTGTTAACTCCTCCCACGTTTCGGCCACTCGAAAATCTTCCCAGGTGAAACCGTCGACCACTGCAGCTATCGAAATTCTTCAGAGCAAATGCTACGCTTGCGATCAGCGCCATCCGTTGGTGAAGTGTTTGAAGTTCGAGAAGGTGAGTGCTTCTAATCGCCTAGCGTTAGTGAATTCCAACCGACTGTGTTTGAACTGATTTTGAGCTGATCATTTTTCAAAGAACTGCATATCCAAATACAAATACAGGTACTGTAAAAGGCGTCACCATTCCCTTCTTCACGATGGTTTCGGCGACAAGATTTCCTTCTCGTTCCAATCAAATGCCATCCAATGCTGCATGTGCATCTACGAATGTGAACTTGGCCTCTGTGAGTGACGATTCCTCGCATCCCGTCCTGTCGGCCGCTGCGTCCATACAGCCGGCAGAGAGTACATGTAGTCTACCACTCCATGACATCGAGATAAACGTTTTTATGCTGACAGGATAGTCATCGTTTTTGATCGTTACGGTGCAGAGC
Source organism: Aedes aegypti (assembly GCF_002204515.2). Taxonomy (NCBI): domain Eukaryota; kingdom Metazoa; phylum Arthropoda; class Insecta; order Diptera; family Culicidae; genus Aedes; species Aedes aegypti. The sequence goes on along the minus strand of NC_035107.1, from coordinate 230,678,408 downwards.
ACTATCCACGCTCAAATCTGATCCATAAAGGAGAACTTTTCTGTAAACGCCGAGTTCTTGATTCTTCCCCGAGTTACTCCAGAACTTACCGCATCCGACTTTCCGGTTGACCACTGGAACCTTCCTTCGAATCCGTTCCTATCAGATCCGCAATTTCATAATCGAGCCTGGATCGATAGATTCTCGGAATCGAGCATTTCTTCGCCTTCTTCCAAACGGTGAACAAAATCAGCCTCGACAGTGTCTTCGGCTGGCTCGTATCCGGAATCCAGATCGATGGACAAGAATTCTTTCACAGTGAAAAATCGTCCACATTCCATCGTCGCGGTCTCCCTGTTCAACCTGGATGAGAGTGTTGAACGGATTTGGAAGGTCGAAGAACTACAATCTTGGTCGGATTATTCGCTCGAAGAGAAACAGTGTGAAGAGTTCGTCGAGCTCATTGGGAATTCCAAGGCAATGGCACTCCGCCAATTCAATCTGCTAGAAAGAAGGATCGTTCGGAATCCCGAATTGAAGGAGGAGTACCACAAGTTTATGGTAAAATATCTCTCCCATGGACATATGCCGCGTATCCAAGAGGACGACGAACTCCATTTCCGCACCACCCAGTAGTGAAAGAGGCAAGCACAACAACGAAGGTACGAGTTGTCTTCGATGCTTCGGCCAAGACCTCAACAGGCTTCTCCCTGAACGAAGCACTGTTGGTAGGTCCCGTGGTGCAGGATGACCTCCTTTCAATCATCCTTCGGTTTCGAATGTTTCCGGTAGTGCTGGTTGGTGATATCGCTAAAATGTACCAGCAAATCTTGCTTATAAGTTATGAGCTGTTGACGGTGACTAATAGGCTGAGTCCGTCTTCCTTTCTCGCCACTCGAAATCTACAACAGTTAGGCGATGATAAAGGAGATTCTTATCCACTGGGTGGGCCAGATCTTCGGGAAAGCTTCTACGTGGATGACTTCATTGGTGGCGTGCAATCCATTCAAGAAGCGATTCAACTAAGGCAAGAAATGTGCGAACTCATTAGGAAAGGCGGGTTTGAACTCTGGAAGTGAACTTCCAACCAATTAAAGGTCCTAGCTGGTCTCCAACCTGATAAAATTGGAACACAGGCAACGATCAAGTTCGATGAAAACGAGACGGTAAAAGCGTTAAGCATCTCCTGGAAACCCGAGTCCGACAATCTTCGTTTCGATTCCAAAAACCAACTGCACGAGGGTGTGCCTACGAAACGATCAATTTTGTCCGGGAGTTCCCAGCTTTTTGACCCGCTAGGGCTGATATCACCGATTGTCATCAAGGGCAAGATGTTGATGCAGAAAATTTGGCTACTACCCTGCTCCTGCGACGACCCAGTTCCCGACGACATCGCAAAATCATGGGAAGAATATGTGTTGCAGATCCCAAAGGTGGTAAACTTCCGCGTCAGTCGGTACGCATTGCTTTTGAACTCCAGCGTCCAACTTTACACGTTCGTCGACGCCTCGGAGTTAACCTACGGAGCATGCACCTACGCCAGATGTGTGGATCCGTCCGGAATGGTCCGAATTCAGCTGCTTGCATCAAAATCCCGAGTAGCGCTATTAAAGGAGATCACGTTGCCTCGTTTGGAACTGTGTGCGGTCGACATAGGCACAAAACTCCACTGCCGCATCGTTGAAGCTCTTCAAATCACTATCACCAGCTCGCACTTCTGGTCTGATTCCACTGTGACGCTCCAATAGCTACGAGCATCCCCTAGCGCTTGAAAAACTTTCGTTGCAAATCGGCTGTCCGAAATCCAAGGTTTGACTATTGGTGCTTTCTGGAATCACGTTGCGAGTAAGGATAATCCTGCGGATTTAATATTCCACGGCATGAACTCAAACGATTTCCTAATCAGCGAACAGTGGAAGAGAGGTCCCAATTAGCTGTCCAACACCGAAGAGGAATGGCCGTTCAAAAAACTCGCTCAGTATCTCGAGCATGGGAAGGAACGACATAAGCTGATTGCTGCTGTAGTCAGAACTAAATCCAGAGTCAACCCGGTGTTTGCAAGATTCTCCTCCTATGAACGTCTACTTTGTGACACTGCCTACGTTCTCCATTTTATCTCCAACATTCGGTGCAAAGCCCGCACGCAACCACTTACTTCCACTAGTCCGCTTCCCAGTATCGCCTTGGCTGTTGAACACCTAGACATCTCCGAACACACCTTAGTCCAGCTTGCACAGGCAGATGCATTCCACGAGGAAATCCGTGACCTTCAAAACAACAAGGCTGTTGGAAAGCGATCGTCAACTCGTCTACTCGCTCCGTTTCTCGACCCAGAGGGAACCATTCGGGTAAGAGGGAAACTTAGACATTCAGACCAACCTTTTTTTAGCGAAACATTCCGGCTTGATGCCAACCAACCATCCTCTATCACGCCTGATCACCAAATCCTACCACCTGATGCTCATTCACGCCTAACTCTCGCGGCATTGCGGGAAAATTTTTGCCCAATCCATGGACAGTGACACGTCCGCAGTATTCTCCGTAGCTTCTACCGATACGCCCGAGCCAACCCTGTCCCAACGAGCCAGCAGATCGGACAAATAGCGACCCACCGAATCACGCCCAGTCAACCATTTACTTTTATCTACCTTGATACTTTGATGGCTACAGCGTAGCGTCACGTCATTGCCGGGCGTATTGTAGAGCTCCATCTTCGTCGATCTTGGGCGAAACTTCTCCAGTTGCCCCGAATGTTTGTGGGTCGCCAGGTCCTCTTCCACTGCGTACAGCCAGCGTATTCGTGATCTTCCCCAAAACCGCCAACCTCTACCTTGTTCCCTGCTGAATATTATTTTCGCAATTTTTTCTTCCGACATTCGCACTAAGTGACCAGCCCACTGAAGTCTGCCGTATTTTACACGATTGATAATATTCGCATCTTTGTACACTTGATACAACTCGTGATTCATGCGTCTGCGTCTTACACCATTTTCGAGTTTCCCACCGCGTATTGTCCGCAGCACTTTACGCTCGAAAATACCGAGAGCTTTCCGGTCTGACTCTTTCAACGTCCACGCTGCGTGCCCGTAGAGAGCCACCGGAAGAATCAATGTTTTATACAGGGCGAATTTTGTTTCCATTTACAAGCTGCGGGACCTAAGCAGGTAACCTAGTCCGTAAAAGGCCCTATTCGCAGCCGCAACACGTCTTTTCACTTCGCGAGAAACGTCGTTGTCACATGTCACAAGTGTTCTAAGGTAAACTAATTCTTCAGCAACTTCAAACACATCCCCATCAAACACTAACTCAGCACCTACATCACCATGCCTGACTCTATCTCTACCTGCAACCATGTACTTCGTTTCGGTAGAATTAATGGTCAGGCCTATCCTCGCTGTCTCCCCCTTCAAAGGCACGAAGGACTCTTCCACTGACCTGCGATCGCTTCCAATTAGGTCTATAACGTCCGCAAAGCCAAGGAGCATGTGCGACCTTGTGATAATAGTGCCATTTCTCAGCACGCCAGATCTCCTAATAGCACCCTCGAGTGCAATGTTGAACAGTAAATTCAAAACTGCGTCTCCTTGCTTCAATCCGTCTAACGTCACGAACGAGGCTGACACCTCGTCTGCGATTCGAACACTTGATTTCAAACCATCCAGCGTAGCATATATCAGCCACGTTAATTAGTTTCGTCGGAATACCATGTTCAGACATTATCTACCAAAGCTCATTTCTTTTCACTGAGTCGTACGCCGCCTTGATATCAATAAGCAGATGGTGAGTCTGAAAGTTATACTCCCAGAATTTGTCTAGGATTATTCACAAGCTAAGCATCTGGTCCGTCGTTGAACGGCCCTCACGAAAACCAGCTTGGTATTCGCCGACGGTCCTTGAGCGGTCTCAGTCTGTTAAACAGGATGCGCGACAGAATTTTGTACGCCGAATGCAGCAGGGTAATTTCTCTGTAATTGGCACACTCCAGTCTGTGCTCTTTCTTGTAGATAGCCAGTGGGCAATTCTTCGTCCTCCCATACCTTCAGAAGTACTCGGGGGATCGACTGGTAAAGCTGCTCACTTCCGTGCTTGAGAAGCTCGACCGGGATCTTGTCCTTCCCAGCAGCCTTACAGTTCTTCAGCTCGCTAATAGCCTTTTCAACCTCTCCTATGGTCGGTGGGTCCACAGCTTGATCGTTATCATCTATGTTCATCTTGTTCCTCGCTACATTTCCATTTTCACCGTTCAACAATTGCTGAAAGTGCTCTTTCCACCTGGCAGCCGCCACCGTTTTATCGGTTAGCAAATTCCCTTCTCGATCATTGTACTTGGTGGGCACTGGTACGGTATTGTGCGCGCACCATTGACCGTTGTATAGAATCACCGCATATCATTCCGGTTCATGCTTTCTTGAGCTGAGACTACCACACTTTCTTCGTGATGCCTTTACTTTCAGCGGTGGATTCGCTTTTCTTCGGCTCTCGCTGCCCTGTACCGCTCTCTGTTCTGTCGGGTACCGGCCACAAGCGTACGGCTTCCGACGACATTCTTTATGTCTGTCACTCTCTGGCACTCTTCATTAAACCAGTCGTTTCGTCTTCGTCGTTGACCAGTGCCAATCACTTCCCGCGCCGTTGTTGTCATAGCTTCGTGGATAAGGTCCCACAGGCTGTCGACGTCTTCAGCAACGTTGATGCTTCCCAACTGCTCGTCTGGTTGCTGACGGTACTGTGCAGCCACCCTATCAGTCGACAAGCGTTGTATATTGAAGCGCAGCGTTCTGTTTGTTGTGGAACTCGTGACGTTCGATAACCGCGTCCGAATTTTTCCGAGTCGATATTAGGGTCCTGACATCCATGACATCTCAGAAATGTCGCCCATTAACCAGCACGTGGTCTATTTGGGAGCAGGCATCGCCAATCGGGTGTCGCCAAGTGTGTTTGCGGATATTCTTTCGTGCGAAATAGGTACTGCTGATTACCATCCGTCTAGCAGCAGCGAAGGATACTAGCCGCAGGCCATTATCATTGGTAAAGGAATGAAGGCTTTCCGTTCCAATGACGGGTCGGAAGAAATCTTCTTTCCCGATCTGCGCATTTGCGTCGCCGATGACTATCTTAACGTCTTGTTTTGGGCACTCTCCGTAGGCCTTATCCAGGCTCTCATAGAACTCATCCTTCATGTCATCGGGCTTATCGTTTGTTGGCGCATATATGCTGATCAGGCTGTAGTTGAAGAACTTGTCCTTCATTCTCAACACACAGAGTCGGTCGCTTACTGGTTTCCACCGAATAATTCGCTTTATCTGCTTCCCAATCACTCTGAAATCAACTCCACGTTCTGCTCTGTCGCCACCGCTGTAGTAGATGTGGTACTTGATGGGGTCCACCGCTCGGAATTCGCGGTCTCCGGTTCTTGGCCATCGTATTTCCTGGATAGCTGCCACGTTCACGCCGACATTCCGCAGTTCACGAGCCAGGAGCCCAACACTCGCGGGTTCATTCAAAGTTTTCACGTTCCAAGACCCAACTTTCCAATCGTTGTCCTTTATTCGTTGCCGGGTCTGTTGCCATAAAATCAATCCGTTTGGTCTACTTTTGCCTTTCTTGGTTGCTGAAGTGTCTTCGATAGGCCACCTAACCAAGGTTGCGCTACCTACATCGTGCGAGGGGCTGCCTCCTCGGTGCTAACACGATACAGCAATGTCCGTTTGTTCTTTACATGATGACCGCGGCATAGCCATCACAACCATCCACCTTTATCAGGGCTTTGGACCTGTAGCTCTGGTTCTCAATAGTTTCAAGTTCTTTCGGACATGATACTATGGTGAACCGTCATGCGCTAGCGGTGTTTACTGTTACTGGGATGAAATATGCCGGACCGGTGTACCAGAAACCGGTACACAGGCTAAAAATCAATTGCACCAACAGCTCGGTACGTCCAAACTGTTTTTCGAAGACATGTCTACCGTTATTACACAAATCGAGGCGAGCATGAACTCACGCCCCTTCGTGCCTCTAAGCAAAGACCCGAATGACATTGCTGCTCTCACTCCAGCGCACTTATTGATCGGTGGCCCAATGCATCCACTACCAGCAGTCAACCTACAACAAATTTCTCTGAATCGCTTTGTCGACCAACACCAGAAGCTTCAGTGTGTCTACCATCATTTCTGGATCACTGGAGCCGAGAGTACTTGCAGGAATTGCAGCGCGATTCTTTTCACCCCATCACCGATAAAATAGAAATTAGTAGAGAAATACAGTTTACGTTAGTTGCCTTCAATAAAGTGTTTCTAGTCTAAGTGAATCAGATTTTATACTTACTTGTCTAAGAGAAGGGCTTGAAGCATCTGTCCGCGTTCGGTCCGTGTGTCTGATCCTTCCAGATCGAAGATTACAGTGTTTCTTGGCGATGCTGCTGCTCTATCGCAGGTAACAGATCCAAATTGCACTGCCTACAATTTGCGCCAAATCATTCAGGTGCGAAAGTCCGGTTTTGGATACAACAAGGTCTTATACGTACAAAAGAGGAGGCGATATACGAGCATATCCTATATGAGGAAAAATGGCATGCAATGCGAGTGTACAGATTTTATTGACAATTGATCTGTAATCTTATGCGACTTATTTTAAGATAACAAAGTTGATTTGGCAGGTGCTACGGATTGATTCGATTTAATTTGTATGCGTATACGAAAGGAAACAAAATGCATGGATAAACTAAAAAATAGCATTTTATGCGAGGAAAGTCGTTTATCAAACAATTTTATTCATCGTGTTGTGCGGGTGTGAAAAAAAGTGAAAGACTTTTGGCATAAATTCTTATGCAACTTCTGGTTGTCTGGGATGCTCGGTTGTCTATCGTGCCAAGCACAAAAGCATGAGGCACTTCCTTTCTTTTCTAGGAAGTCCATCCATATATGTCGCTTCTTTGCACCTCGACCATCGCCAAATTAGTTACTAATTGTTGAATACCTTACTGTTGATTTGGACGTCAGCGACACGAATAATGCCGTCTTTTCCAGGGTATGTTCTAACGACTTTCGTGTTATCTTAATCTACCTTCGAACCACCTCGTGCGACTCCTTATCTACGACAAGTATTATTTTATCTATCTAGACCAGAAAAGTTCTAGTAGATGTTGCGCATGTCGCACATTAGTCTTGACGCTGACGACTATTGACGCTACTGGAATTTTAGCAGGCTACATCACTCCGCTAGAGCTGAGCATAAAAAAATGATTCGATGCGAGTTTTCTCATCGGAGTTTCTGCTCTTCGAGATTACCTCTAATCCGCTTTGGACTAAACTTTCGCATGATCCACCCATGTGTGGGGTGGCAGGAAGATTTAGAATCCACTGAGTGTTGCTATTCGAGACAGTTTCTGCTATTTTTTTTTTATTGATTCCGGTTATTTCTTGGGCTAACTTCTTCCTTGCTCTATGGATATTAGTTTCTTGATCGCTGTAGATCATTTGTGGAAAACTTGCGTTGAATCTTCGTATCACCATTTTATTTTTATTTGTTTATTTTATTGGTGTTCTGGAATCTGGTGTGTTCAGGGAATTGATGTTTGGGCAAATGACAGTCGAGAAATTGTAAATTACTATTCAGATATCAAAAAGCACAAACAACGATTATCTCTTCCAACAATTTGAGATTTAGGAACTGCAAAATTCTTCAGAAATCTTGTCATTCCCTTCAACCCTTTCGAAAGAATTTACAAGACTTATGAACCAATCGCAACAATATGCCAAACTCTCCAGTCATCTGAATGCCCTTTTTATGATAATCTCGCATCCCGTTTCCGACAAAGCAATCGTTCAAAGTGCAATAAAAGCGTTGCACACTCTATCTTTGCTGTCGGAATCGAGACAAGGGTCACACAAACGTTTCTTTCCATACACTGTAACCGCCCGACAGCACATTCCAAGAAGCAGAAATTAATATGTCAGATCACGTATAAGTACTTCCTGAGGCCTTGTTGCTCGAGCAGACTGTCCAGTCCATCGTCAAATGCTCCGACCGAACAATAATGGCTTCCTTCCAGCATGTTGCACACTTTAAAGTCGTCCTCAATTCTGACTCGGGTTTTATTGCTGCTGCTGGGACAATCGCCCAGCGAAAACCGGACATCAATGCTGCCAGCAATAAGTTGAAGGAAATAAAAATCCTCTGGGTATTATCGGTGCACGTCGTGCATTCATTGTCCTTTTTGGCAGTTCCGAGTTTTCTCATTTGGTTAGGGTGACCATCTGGTTGAGTTTGGAAATCTATTACTACTTAGAACTCAAACACAGAAAAAAAAATACAAAACTACTGAGCAATATCGCAGTTACCTTTCGAAATAGTTTCATTAATTACCTCGATCTAAGAATTCATTCGCTTTTTACTCTTTGATTGCGTGACCAAAAAAAAATATTTATTTTCAGAAAAAAAAATAACTGTGAACATTACTATCTAACTGTTTCAGTTTGAGGAATTGATTCGGATTATCATTTTTCATCAGATGTCGGAAATAGTGGCACCAGTCAGGTCGGATGGTAACCCTACATTCGATGGACTGTTTTTTTCGCCTTTTTTAATGTTCACCAATTTGCTAGCTCTCGCGGTAGCCCTCACCATGTCTCAGCCAGAGCGCCCCGTACGGAACCATCCTTAATCTTTAAGTGAAATTTAAGGTTTGCAGCACATATGTTACACCCATAAACGGTGTCCTTTCCTCCTTAGTCTTTTTATTGCGAACGGGAGCCAACCGGCAGCATCTGGCACCAGATCTGACCGTGTATGCTCCGCTACTTGGGAATCTACTTTTCGAGCGCTTCCTACTCAAAACGCAAATAAAAATTACAACTGACTATTGTCAGTGTAAATGAAACATTGTGCATGTAATAAAAGATATACAATATCACATTTGCCAACAATATTTTGTTGCATTTCCTGAATAACTTCCTAAAAAAACCTTTGCAAAAACGTGGTAGCGTCCACGAGCTTTGCATTTTGAGCTGGAAAGGCTTTTTCACAATAAGGGGTAAGAGTCTGGAAGCGTATTCTATTTTGCTTGGTCAAGACGATCCATTGGGAGCAGCAAGGAACCGACCGGGCAGTCGGTGGTGACGGTAAGGAACAAATGTATGCCACGTATGCGAAAAATGCTACAAAACAGACTTCTTTTCCCCGAGTGGACCGAGGGGTGCCTAGCCATGGCGTTGGGATGCATTTGATGTGTGTAAATTTAGCCGAGAAGAAAGGATGTAATTTGTACCGCTCAGGGAAGGGAAGTGACCATTTGCTGTTCTTTGTTTTAATTTTTTTTGGCACGTTTGAGTTACGACCTTTGCTCTGCTGCTGCGGTTACTTAAATGGTCATGTGGGAGCTCAGACGGAGAATGTTAGAAAAACCGGATACCTGTTAAATTTTTTGAACGTGGGTCTGCCAGTTTCTGAAATTAAAGCGCTGATGTTAAACTTTAAAATTAGTATAAAAGTTTGTGAAAGTTAGACTACTTCTTGTTTGGGACTTACCTTATACTTGCAAACTGTAATTAAACTTAAAAAAAAACATGGACATAAGAATATTGATAGTCATTAAAAGCATCATGATTTTTTGATTACAACACACTTAAATTATTTTACGGATTCCTGTGAAATCTCAACCGCTGACCAGTTCGTTAAAATAAATTAACGGAGTACGGTAAATTTTTACAGTATTCGGTTAAATTCCGACGAAGGTACGGTGTTTAATTTCACCGAACTGTTCAGCTGTTGGGATTACGGTGAAATTCACCGTATGAGCTTGATGTGTAAGACCTCTTCAATTAGGTTGTCCAAAAACGTTTCCTAATATTATTATCAGTAAATACAATATTACAAATCATTGCTAGTAATTTGAAAGCTCCTTAACACACAAGTATCCCAAGAAACAACTTTTGCCTTAAGAAAAGTTTCTCAGAGCTGTTTTATTTGGTTATTTGTTGTTTGTTAATTGCCATTATTGAATATCCTGGAGTTCCTTCATGAGTTGCTTCGGGAATTGTTTCAGAGATTCATGCAGAAGATCCTTAAGGAATTGCTCCAGATAATCCTTCAGAAATTCCTTCATAAGTATATTCAGGAATTTTTCCAGGAGTTTCAGGAGTTTTTACAGGAATGCCTCCGGGAGTTCCTGCTGAAATTCCTCCAGGACTTCTTGCCGGAGTTTTTCTGAAAATTCTTCAGGATTTGATCCAGTAGTTCCTAGAAGAATTTTTCCAGAAGTTTCTTAGGGATTCCACCAATTCCATTCTTCAGGAATTCCTCAAGAAGGTCTTTGTCCAGAAGCTCGTTCAGGAATTCCTCCATAAACTCGTTCGAAATTCCTCCAGGAGTTTCTTCAGGAATTCCTTCATGAGTTCTTTCAGATATTCCTTCAGGAGCATGAGTTGTTTCAGAATTGTTTCAGAAGTTCCTCCCGAAGATCCTTAAGGAATTGTTCCAGATTATCCTTCAGAAATACCTTCATAAATATATTCAGGAATTTTTCCAGGAGTTTCTTCAGGAATTTCTTAAAAAGTTTCTTCAGTAATTGACTACCTTCATAAATTCCTCCAGGAGTGTTTTCAGCAATTCCAAGAGTCGCTTCACGAATTGGTCCAGGAGTTACTTTAGGAATTTCTCTAGGAGTTCCTTAAAAAAATCTTCCAGGAAATCGTTCAGGAAATCTTTCAGGAATTCTTCCAAGAGTTCCTCCAAGAATTCCTTCAAGAGTTCCTCTAGTAAATTCATAAGGATTTGATACAGGAATTCCTCCAGAAGTTTCTCAGGGATTTCTCCAATTCCATTCTTCAGAAATTCCTTCAGAAGTTAGTTCAGGAATTCCTCCAGGAGTTTTTTTTAGGAATTCCTTCTTGAGTTCTTGAATAAATTTTTCCAGAAGTTCCTTCAGGAATTGCTCCAGATAATCCGTCAGGGATTCCTTCAAGAGTATATTCAGGAATTCCATCAAGAGTTCCTTCGAAAATTCCTTCAGGAATTCCTCCGAGGGTTCCTTCAAGCATTTCTCCAGAAGCTCCTTCAGGAAATCTTCCAGGAGTTCCTGCAGGAATTTCTCCAGGGGTGCCAGCTGGATTTCCAACATGATTTCTTTCAGGAGTTTCTTAAGGCATTCCTCCATGGGTTCCTTCAAGATTACCTTTACAAGATTCTCCAGGGATTATTACAGGTGTTCCTCCAGGTATTCATCCAGAAACTCCTCTAAATATTCCTTCAGGAGGCCAATCAGGAGCTACTCTAGAAGTTCTTTCAGGAACTCTTCAAGGAGTACCTTCATGAATTTTTCCAGCAGTTCTTTCTGGAGTTTTTCAAGGATTCCCTTCAGAAATTTTTCAACGAGGTCTTTCAGAAATTCTTCCAGTAAATCTTTCAGGAATTCCTTCAGGAGTTCCTACAGGAATTCCTCCAGAACTTCCTGCAGAAGTTTCTCTGAAAATTCTTCAGAATTTGATCCAGTAACTCCTTGACGAATTCCTCTAGAAGTTTCTTGAAGATTCACCCAATTCCATTTTTCAGGAGTTCCTTCAGAAGTTCGGTCAAGAATTCTTCCAGGAATTTCATTAGGGGTTTCTTCAGGAATTCCTCCAGATATTCCTTCAGGAGTTGCTCCACATGATCCTTCAGGAATTCCTTCATGAATATATTTAGGAGTTTACCCAAGAGTTCCATCAGGAATTCCTTCAGGGCATCAAGAATTCCTCCTGGAATTGCTTCAGAAGCTTCTTCAAAAATTCCTTCAGGAATTCCTCCAGAAGTTCGTTCAGGAAATTCTCCAGGAGTTTCTTCAGGAATTTCTCCATGAGTTCTTTCAGGGATTCTTCGAGAAGCTCCTTCAGGAATTCGGTGCTCCAAATAATCCTTCATAAATTTCTTCACAAGTACATTCAGGAATTCCTCCAAGAGTTCCTTAAAAAATTCCTACAGGATGGTTTCCTACAACTTCAAGGAATTCCTTCAAGAAATTCTCGAGGAAATTTTTAGGAAATCTTCCAGGAGTTCCTTCTGGAATTTCTGCATGAATTCTTTTAGGAATTTCTTCAGGCATTCCTCCAAGAATTCCTCCAATAATGTTTCTTGGAGTTCCTCCAAGTGTTTCATCCAAGAATTCCTCCAAATATTCCTCCAGAAGTTACTTCAGAAATTTTTCCAGGAGTTCCTCCAGAAGTTCTTTCAGGAATTCCTCCAGAAGTTCCTCCAGGAATTCTTCCAAGAGTTTCTTAGGTGTTCCTTAAGGATTTTTTTAGTAATTTCTCCAGATGTGCGTTAAGGAATTCATCCAGGAAATTCTTCAGGAATTCTTGCAAAAGTTCCTTCAGGAATGCCTCCAGGAATTCCGTCAGGAATTGATATTCAAAGAAATGTTTCAATTCTACCAGGAGTTAGAGCAATGATTTAACCACAAAGATTTTTTTTTCAACTATTATTCTTGAAATCATTTTTGGGTTGAACAAAAATGTATTCTGACTTTTTCTAAGGATCTCTTGGAAGCCTCAAGCCTCTACCATTCTAAGGGCATCTTTAGGAATGCCTCACGAAATTTCTTTCGAAACACTCCGTATATTTTCCTTACATGATAGCAAATTCTCTCTAAACATATCACCAGAACTGCTTTAAATTCGATCGATTTTTATCCAGAAGCTTCTTGAGGAACTGCTCCAGATAATCCTTCAGAAATTCTTTCATGAGTATATTCAGGAATTCCTCCATGATTTTTTTTTTCAGGGAATTTCCCAGAAACTCCTGCAAGGATTTTTTTCAGGAATTTCTCAAGGAAATCTTCCATTAGTACCTTCTGGACTTCCTCCATGAATTATTTCAAGTGTTTTGTTAGGCATTCCTCCATGATTTGCTCCAAGATTATCTCTAAGGAGTATTCAACGTGTTCCTCCAGGTATTTATCCAGGGATTCCTCAAAATGTTCCTCAAGGAGGCCTTCCAGAGATTCTAACAAAAATTCTTCCAGGAGTTCCTTCAGCTATTGATTCTAGATTTCCTTCAGAAATTTCTCAAGGAGTTCCTTCAGAAATTCCTCCAGGAAATTTTTCAGAAATGCCTCCAGGAGTTCCTATAGGAATGCCTCCAGGAGTTTCTCTGAAACTCCTTCAGGATTTGATCAACTTCAGGATTGAGAAATTCATCCAAAAGTTTCTTTGGGATTCCACCAATTCCTTTCTTCAGAAGTTCGTTCAGGGGTTTCTTCGGGAATTTCTTCAAGAATTCCTCCAGAGGTTCCTTCAGGAATTGGTCCAGATAATCCTTTAGAAATTCCTTCATTGGTATATTCAGGAATTCCTCCAAGAGTTCCTTCAGAGGTTCCTTCAAGAATTCCTCAAGGAATTCCTTCAGGATTTACTCCAGAAGCACCTCCGGAAATTCCTTCATAAACTCCTTCAGAAGTTCGTTAAGGAAATCATCCATGAGTTGTTCCAGTAATTCCTCCGGGAGTTCCTTCAAGAGTTGCTTCAGGAAATCTTTCAGGAGTTTTTTCTTCATAATTATATTCAGGAATTCTTCCAAGAGTTTCTTCAAATATTCCTACAGGAATTCCTTCCAGAATTCACCCAGAAACTCCTTTAGGAATTCTTCCAGGAATTTCTTCAGCAATTTTTCCAGGAAATCTTACAGGAGTTTCTTCTGGAATTTCTCAATAAATTCCTTTACGAGTTTCATCAGGCATTCCTCCAGGAGTTCCTCCAAGAATTTCTCAAGGAAATCTTCCATTAGTTCCTTCTAAAATTCCTCTACGAATTCTTTCAGGTGTTTCGTCAGGCACTCCTCCATGAGTTCCTCCAAGATTTTCTTTATGAGTTTCTCCAAGGACTATTCCAGGTGTTCCTCCAAGTATTCGTCCAGAAGTTCCTCAAAATGTTCCTCCAGGAGGCCCTCCTGGAATTCTTACGAAAATTCTACCAGGAATTCCTTCAGCTATTCCTTCAGAAATTTCTCAAGGAGTTCCTTCAGAAATTCCTCTAGTAAATCTTTCAGGAATGCCTCCAGGAGTTCCTGTAGGAATTCCTCTATGAATTTCTCTGAAACTCCTTTAGGATTTGATCCTGAAGTTCCTTGAGAAATTCTTCCAAAAGTTTCTTTGGGATTCCACCAATTCCTTTCTTCAGAAGTTCCTTCAGAAACTCCGCCAGGAGTTCTTTCAGGGGTTTCTTCAGGATTTTTTTCAAGAATTCCTCCAGAGGTTCCTTCAGGAATTGGTTCAGATAATCTTTTAAGAATTCCTTCATAAGTATGTTCAGGAATTCCTCCAAGGATTATTCCAAGAATTCCTCCAGAGGTTCCTTCAAGAGTTGCTTCAGGAATTCTTTCAGGAATTCCTCCAGAAGTTCCTTCAATTATTGCCCCAGATAATCTTTCAGAAATTGCTTCGTTAGTATGTTCAGGAATTCCTCCAAGAGCCCCTTCAGATATTCATACAGGAATTCTTCCAGAATTCTTCCAGAAGCTCCTTCAGGAATTCTTACAGGAATTTCTTCAGCAATTTTTCCAGGAAATCTTTCAGGAGTTTTTTCTGGAATTTCTCCATGAATTTCTTTACGAGTTTCTTCAGGCATTCCTCCAGGAGTTCCTCCAAGAAATTCTCAAGGAAATCTTCCTTATAGAATTCCTCCATGAATTCTTTCAGGTGTTTCGTCAGGCATTCCTCCATGGGTTCCTCCAAGATTTTCTCTACGAGTTTCTCCAAGGATTATTCAAGGTGTTCCTCCAAGTATTCATCCAGAAGTTCCTCAAAATATTCCTCCAGGAGGACCTTCAGGAATTTCTTCAGAAGTTACTTCAGAAATTCTTCCAGGAGTTCCTCTGGAAACTCCTTCAGTAAATGCTCCAGGAGTTCCTCTAGTCCCAAGACTCAATCATTCTAAGGGCATCTTCAGGAAAGCCTCACGGAATTTCTTCGGAAGCACTCTAGATATTTTCCTGCCATGAAAGCGAATTCTCTCTAAACAAATCATCAGAACTGTTTTAGATTGCTCGATAGAAATTCAAACAAGGATTTCTGAAAAAAAAACAACGGAGATACTGCCAGCATATTTCGCAAGGAATTCCTTCTGAAGTTTTTTGACAGCATAATCACACTCACCACAAGAAATTGCATTGAATTTCAAGAATTTGTTCTTAGAAACTAAAAATTGAAACCATCAATGTTTTCATGGCAGCCGAGAATTGAACCTAGAATCTTACGATCGACAGGCATATGCACACGCTTCAAAAATTTCAAATATTAACTTACTTCCTCGAAGAAAATCTCCAAAATTCCCTTAAAAAACGAAATTTATCGCACACTCTATAAAGATTTGATTGACGAATACTTAAAATATTTCCTTCAGAAGTAGTTTCCGAAATTTTCTTAAATAAAATTCTGAAGTAACGTGAAGAATTATTTAAAATATATGTGATAAGTTATGGATGGTAAATCATTTATCATTTCATCCTTTACAAAAAAAATGTTTAAAAAAAATACCAGAAAAATATTTGAGAAGAAAAAAAAATAAATTAAACTTATATAGGATATTTATCAAAAAATACACTTAAGTGATTTTTAATATGAACTGTAGCAGTTATCCTAGAATAATTTCTGGAAGTCTGCATGTAATTCATTAATAAATATCAAGACTAACGGAATTTCTTGATGTTTTTTTTAAGGTCGTTCATGTTGGTGTTATTTCTTAGATAAATGGAAATTTCCCTGACTTCCCTGGGCATAGAGTATCATCGTACCTGCCACACGATATACGAATGCGATAATGGCAACTTTGGCAAAGAAAGCTCTCAGTAAATAACTGTGGAAGTGCTCATTGAACACTAATCTGAGAAGGCTCTGTCCCAGTTGTGACGTTAATGCCAAGAAGAAGAATTTCAAAATCAATATAAATTATATAAATAATATAAATTATTACATTTTAATTTGGCATAATGCATGAGGTGCTTTAAAATTGGTCATGTTCAGGCGTGGAACTGTTTTATGCAAAACTTACTTTATTATCGCATTATTATTATTATGCGAAACATCTTTATGCAAAATGGGTTACTATCTACAGCATCTGATTTTCCTTCACTGCTCTGCCTATAACTGCATATTTGTAACATTCGACAAAAGTAGGCATTGAGTAAATGGAATACCAAGTGTACATTTTATGGCAGCATGGGAGGAAACTAAAATTTCTAAAAATTACCAGGAACTCTAGAGTGCTTATTTGAGGCTGATTTTTTGTACAACTCAAATCGCATGCTAGGTGAATAGTCAGAAAGCAATTCTGATAGAAATTTCATTTCTATTAAATTACGAGGCTCATTTATAATCTCAATGTGACTGTTATACGGTTATAATAAGATCTCTTATAGCAAACCATGATTTGGAGCAAAACTAATTCCGAATCAACTCGTACCAAACGGAACCATCATGTCTCCAGAGAAAGCCTCCGGGAGCCCCATCCTTGAATCTTTAACGCTGCGTGCCGGAAAATAATTATTTGTACATGGCAGATTTCCAACTAATTTCCAGCTAGGCGCACAAACCAGAAAATCGGGCCTTTCGTTTGTCCACTGGCTGTGATACACATTTTTGCCCCGGCTTTGTTGGATATTGTTTTATGATGTGAGTAAAATTCATTATGAGAAATGTCTTTTTCAAGAGCCATTATTATTTGGGTTGACCTAGAAAAAATAAAACTACTTCAGCTTGGCTTCTGGTGTTCGAAACCCACTTTAATGCTACACAGTTTTAATTATGAATTTGGGAAAAGGTTCAACTTCTGTTTTTAGCTTTTCCGGGATAATAACATACGAGGGGGACTACGAAACAAATTCAGTGGGACACAAAATGCTCATTTCATTCCGAATGAATGGGAGACAAAACCTCCGCTACTAATCCTGGCGATGAAAGGCTGAGCTGAGTATAATGCATGTTTCAGTTGACTCAATCACAGAATAAAGCCTGGAACGGAGTGACCCGATTTGAGCATTTAATTCTATGCCTCTATGCTAGGGTGCGGCGAATATTGTGAAACCTAATTTTGTTGATTTTATAACATTTTTTTTTTAATTTTTCAGCTCATACCACACATCAGTAATAGTGTGTGGTAATCCAAGGGTCTTAGGTTTTCTAATTCCGTTTTATGCTCCTGTAGAGCAACGGAATCAAGATCAATCGCGTTTGGTTCGCGTTATGCGAGTGCAAAAAGATATTTGTGTCCAGTCGAGGATGGATTGCCAACTGTTGAGCTCGTTGATCGTGACAACGTTTATGTACATTCCAAACAAACTGTGGATGGTTCGTCACTACAAGTGTTGACATAAATCCTTATAAATGTTTCATATGATTGAAATATATGTACAATATATCTAAATACTTAATCTTCTACTAATATTTTTACACCGCGAGACAAAAATTCAAGACAAGTTTAAGGTAAGTGTCGTACTCTTTCACTTCATTCATGGATTGCTTTACCGACCAAAGGTGTCTACCAAATCTTTTTCCTCACTCACTTATCAACATTTTTCTCGTGATAACTGTGGAGGCACAGAGGTATTCTCGGTCTCCAGAAGCAACATTCATTACTCACTAACATCCATACCCCATCCCAACTGAGTGTAAGGACTTGGCTGACGCCGTTATTGATCAATAATAAATGCTAAACTCTGAATTTAGAGTGTAAACGAAAAGTCCCATCGCACGTTGCCCCGCCATGTTCATCAAAACTGAGTACACTCGATTCTGTTTTTACACGAATTTTTTTACACGGCCGTGTAAAAAAAAAGTTTCCATGCATTTTCTTTCGCCAAAACCTTATTTTTGCATGAAACGCTGAGAAATGGTGTTTCTTTTTTGCACGGTTTTTGAAACTTTGAACTGACATCTTTTTTTTTTTTGTACGGTACGCATCCCCCGTGCAAAAACAGAATCGGGAGTATAAGGCTCGAATCCTGAGATCAATTTACACCTCTGGACCAATTAAAAAAAATCTATGAAGGATCTGAAAAAATCTTCATTTGAAATTTTAAAAAAAGTTAAATTTAACTTAAATTATTACTTAAAAATTCACCTGCAAGAGGTTTGCTTCTCAATATTTTTGGCTTAAATTTGAAGCACACAAACTTTTGATTTTGAGGGCTTTCGAAAAAATAAGCTGCACCCTACTTAGCACATTCCCTGTTCCGATAATTCTGAGCCTGGACGGAGTCGATGTTTTCCAGAAGACACAAGCCGGAGATAATTTCATCTGCCAACACAAAGTGCGCTGACGAAGGTCAGTTTGCTTTCTTCCGTTCCGAGAGCTCACTTATTTTCGACCCGACTCAGCAGGGGCCAAAATTGGCCAGATTCCATCGTTGGCAGCGTAGCCAAATGGGTCGGTCTTGAGTGAGGGTATGCGATATTTAGAATTTTTTAATTCCTGTATAAGTATAATTTTGAACATTAGATTCATTTCTTACATCTAGGTGTTCTGTGCTAGAGAAAACTATAATCCTAATCATTTTCGACTTCCCTGAGGTAACTCAGGTAAGTCAGATGTGAAAATATTTTTATGCGCATGCTTTCTTCAAATAAATTTGTAAAATTTGAACTTTCTTCAAATAAATTTGTAAAATTTGAACTTTCTTCAAATAAATTTGTAAAAATTAACTCCCCGGAACAAAATAAAACTTCGTTATTAATCAATGCTGAAGATTCCATCTATGATTTTTTTTCGAATCGACATAATAAAAATGCATATCGCATACCCTCAGTTCTTGAGTTCGTGAGGCGTCTTCCAACCAGTGAGGGCCGCACGTCATGCTGATTTGGTTTTTATTTGCTTTGACGAAATTTCATCAAACAGAACGCCTCTATTTTGTTGCGACTGCAAAATGGTACATCCTCTATCCAGGGTCGGGGAGGGGGTGAGGTTTACCGACCTGAAAAGATAGAAACTGTGTGCCGCTGAAGTCGTCAGTTGTTAGATAATTACTTAACTGTTGTTTTCCTAAGAAGATCACCTTGGGTGGGGTCGAAAAAGATGTTCTCGGTTGTCGGCGTTGTAAACGGCATCTGGGTGGCTTGTATTGAGAATTTCGGTTATACTTTACAACAGTTCTATGAAGATGCCAAAGAGAGACATCTTTTGAGCAGTTCCGTGGGTTTGATGAATTGTTATCTTTTAGAACTTTTTCTATTATTTAAAACATGTTAGCTCACCGCTTATAAACTTCGGGAAAAAATCAAGGGAAGTTTGAATCGTAGGTGGGCATTTTAATGAGTTCTTGAATTCCTTCCAAAAAGTGGGATTTAGGACTCTAGCTCAATGTGGCAAAAATGTAAAGGAGGGCGTATCTGAAGAATGTGTGTTTTTTTTCCTTTGGAGAAATGAATAATGGTGGAAATTTAATTAAAATGAGTTATCAGTTCGATGCTTTTCACACATTTTGCATGCACCTCATCGGAATAGTCTCTAGCCCAAGCTTGTCTTTAATTCAAATAAAGAAGCAAAGGTTGCTGCCAATCGTGCACAGTGTTTTCTAAATTGGAGAATTTATATAGGAGATCTGGGAATTTATTAGGGGAATCATGATTTCATCTTAAATCGAAAAGGAAAGAGACTGTCGCGTTTTACTGGAATTCTTAAGGATCGCGAACTTTTTCTCGAACATCGTGAAGAGAAGAGAGACAAACTATTCACTTATAACCACAAAAAAAATGTTCGAGGTCGTTTTGAAAAGTCTCTCAGTAACTTGATGAGATCAAAATGGAATAAATGATTTATTTGAATTTTCCCCATTCATGATGAGAAAGTGAACTTTATCTGACTCTCGTTGGAAGAAGCGATAACATTTATTTAAAAAAAAAAAAAAATGTGTAACAAGGTACCTAGCAATGAAGAAAATTGTATGCATCTATAAGTTAAATTTTTGACAAAGTTGTTTTAACTATAATGAAGGTTCATTTCAACGAGATTCATTTTTTTTTTTTCAATAAACTTCGATATCCGCCATCTGGTTAAATCTCTAGAAGAATCACTAGAGAAATTCTTGCCGCAGTCATAGAAGGAATACGTGAGGAAATCTCTGGATGAATGCCTGAAACCATCACAGGACCAATGTTTAGAGGAACACATGAAGAAAGTTTTCTGGAGAAATCCCTGGAGAAATTCCTGACATTATTGCTGAATAAATCTCAGGAGGATTCCTCGTAGAGATAACCTCAAAGGATCCCCTGGAGGAGTCTCTGGGGCTGTCCACGTGATAATTCATTTAGAATTTCAGACCCCTGGATTTTATTCCAGGATAATTTGAGAAAAAAACTTTAAACACTCTGCACTCTTGAAAATAACAAAAAATACTGCGGACGTAATTCACATCATGACTGAATGACACTGACATCATGACTGAAAAATGTAATATTACATGATGAAGGACATGAAAACGATGCCACTATGATGGACATTTCTCAAATCAGACACAGGACACTTTGAAAAATTCTTTCAAAATCTTCCTTCCTGAAGAACTGAGTAAATTTTTCGTAAAGAATTCCTCCAGGATTTTTCCGGCTTTCCTTCTTCTTCTTCTTCTTTACATTAACGTCCCCACTGAGACAGAGCCTGCTTCTCAGCTTAGTGTTCTTATGAGCACTTCCACAGTTATTAACTGAGAGCTTTCTATGCCATTTTTGCATTCGTATATCGTGTGGCAGATACGATTATACTCTATGCCCAGGGAAGTCAAGGAAATTTCCATTACGAAAAGATCCTGGACCGACCGGGATTTGAACCCAGACACCTTCAGCATGGCTTTGCTCTGTAGCCGGGGCTCTAACCACTCGGCTAAGGAAGGCCCCTTTCCTTCAGGAACCCTTTTATTCAGAAATTTCACTCCAGTGAATTTTTTCTTCAATTCTTTGAGTAATTCATCCAAGTGTTGTTCAGAAGTTCTACCAGACTTTCTCTCTGGTTCATAAAGGATCCTTTCGAGAATTCTTCCAAATAATACCCCTTCCACCCCCGATTTCGTTTGGAAATTGTTTTAGGAATTTAAAAATATCTCTGCATTCCAGTTTGAACAAGCTTCATTTTGTGGAATTTCTTTCAAACATTTCTTCTAGAAAAAATCCAGATGTAGGAACACCTTACTTGTAAAAATCTTTCATAAATCTAATGTTTACGATCGATTAAAAAGCTTCCTTTATTAAATTTAATGGAAAAATAGTGACTCTTGGAAAAGCTATCTTTAGGTAGAATATCGCTACTAAAGGTGCAACGGAGCTTCAATTTCAATCTCATTCAATTACAGTAGTTTCTCGATTTTATCACTGCTCGTTTTAATATCGCTTCATTATATCACTCTCGATTTTAGCACGGTTTTCTGTTCGATTTTATCACGCATCAATAATTGTATGAAGTTCATACATTTTACATTGAAATATAATCCCAAAGAATCCACTTATATCAATTTGACCCACCTCTTGCTTGCTTTTCATGTCAATCGCTCTATTTTTTCAACAGAAAGCTGAATATTATATGGTAGAAAAATACATTTTCATTATATCACGTTTCGGTACATCACACCAAAAAAAATGGATCCGTCATATAATCGAGATATTACTGTATTTCAATATTTGTTGAGGTAGAGAATTGGGTAAACAACAAGCATTTGGCCATGGCAGCTGGATTCGGAACACGCCAAGTCCCCGGACACCCAAGTACCAAGTGGTGGTATGTTTCCGATTGTTTCTACCCAGACTGACATTTCCAATAAGTCCGTAGCAGCAACTGATCCGTACGACCGTAATAATATCGCTTAGTAGGGAATACGCCTACCTCACGCCATGCAAAACACCGTGAATTCGGTACCGAATCTTCCTTCATCGCAACCAACAACGACTAGCACGTATCTCCATCCCACATCGGTGAAAGATCTAGGGAGAATCTAGAGCGAGAAATTCAGGAACGTCAACAATTGGCCAACCTCAAGCGAAATTCATCCATTCAGCGTCATCAATACCCAGTTCCCGCCAGCAGAAACGTTTCGGAGGTCTCTTCAGTGCTAGTGCATACAGTGGGGTCTACTCATCCACATTCCTCGACCCGTATTTCTGTTTGGTTTTCTCAGCTATACCGCCAACTGCCAAGTCAAGCACTTTGGTAACAGGTCGTTGAAGAACTCCATTGACCGTCTGCACATCCACTCTTCCAACTCCGCCATCGTTGCCTCCACCACCTTTCCACGAGTCCAGCTGATTCGCATACCTTCGTCAACCACGAACACTAGGTCACCAACTGTAATGGGTTTGATATCATCGATCTATTTAGTACTAAGACCATCGCAACGGATCTTCTTCGCGAACGATAATCTACGCATCTTCGCGATCCAATATTCGCCAAAATTCATTTTTCATTTTTGCGTCACGAAGAGCATCGCAAAAAGCGAACAGATATGCCGAAGAAGTAAAATGAACACACCGATAAGTTGCTTGCGAAGCCCTTCCATTCGTAGGATTCATTTATCCACGCGCTGTTCATTCTCACGATTCATTGTAAGGTTGCTTCTTCTCGCAAAGTCAAGCAAACACTTTGCTGGTCGCATCGTGTACTGAGTACACGCAGTCCAACAAAGGCACGCTTGAAGTACACAGCACGAGCGTGGCTGGGTGCTGCTGGCTATGGCTTGGAGCACGAACGCTTTTGACGTAATTACGCAACAATAATCTGGCAATGCTTAGGTACTATTGCAACATAATATCGATGGCATGTATACAAATCGCAAAATGTACCAACTTCAACACATATTACAAGTTTAGTTTGCTCTTTCCTAAATGTTGTTGAAAAAACATAAGAGGTCTGGGACATTGCAGGTTTTCTACCATTTAAATAATTTAAATGACAACCACGTTTTTCATAGCGCACTAGCGCGCATGAAGTTGATCGAAGTGAATATTAAATCGTACCGTTCACAGTACCAAGCGATGAAAAATGACTGCTTTTGACGTAGGACTACGTATTTCTTCTCTATACAGGATTGAAATTGGAATTTCAAAACCAAGAGCGTTACGTTGGCATGAAATATTTCAACCGTTTATATCTGTTTGTTGGCTTAACGAAATTCCTTTATTAGCACCTTAATCGAAAGACAAGACATCAAAGACTCATGTCGTTTACTTACTGAACCCCACATACCTGACCAAATAGTTTAAAAACTGTTTTAAAAGAGAACGTTGATTTCAAGCAAATCTATAGATAGGGGTGATAGAGAAAAGTTGACGTCATTTGCTTTTCACTCTCCGTTTGGATCGCATCTCAGCAGGCAACAGGTCAGCTTGCTCTGTCTTGGCGTGCTTCTCAAGCAGACATCGATAGCGAAGGACCTGGCATTGTTGATGTTCCATATTTTATGGCAAATTATCACATGTAACTAAATTGCGACATATTTAGAATGCCTTCGAAAAGACATTCTCATTGAAAAATTGTAATAAAGTTGGCACCCATGGATCAGAAATTGACCCTCATAATGCAGAAAACTATTGATTATCAATAGTGCATATTGAATATTTAGTTGGTTGCAACCCTTCCAACAATTCATGTTCGACCAATTTCTCACGCATTAGCATTATCCGCAATTTTCAAGTAACTCTGAGCCC
Organism: Aedes aegypti; assembly: GCF_002204515.2. Lineage (NCBI taxonomy): Eukaryota > Metazoa > Arthropoda > Insecta > Diptera > Culicidae > Aedes > Aedes aegypti. The sequence continues at coordinate 230,654,782 of NC_035107.1, read as the reverse complement.
AACACATTGTTGGCAAATACCCATTTCCCATATTGGTCCATCAGAACGCGAAGAGCACAAAAGGGAGGAGCATCATCTGCTATTCTAAGGTTATAAAACATGCTCCCTTCGTCGGATTAAGTTTCATTCCATTTCCGCTTTCGATTTGGTAAGAGCTCCTCCGAACTTACTTAGCGAGAAGTACCTCGCTGCTAGAAACCTGCTGAGCTGTTAATCTTCAAGCTGCCAATCCAGCATCTGGTTTGTGAAATCGCTCAAGATTTCTAGGTTGGCTGAGACGCACTTCCAGATTTCGACTCGTGATAAACTCAGCATCGGTAGCGCAGTCAAGAAACAAGCCCGCTAGGCACCAATACCAGAGCCATCTGAGTAGCTGCATTTCGAGCGTATGGCTTGTGAAATCACTCAAGATTTCATGATTGAGCTACGTTTCCAGATTTCAACTAAATCCCTGTGATTCGCTACCCTGTTGCTGTTGTGCACCCATGAAATATTCAGCTGGCTAGTCGTATAAACAGAGAACTTACTCACATATACACTTTCATTGGGCTTTCCCTGTTTAACCAAGGCAATCAACTGATAACATCCTGTAGTGCTATTCATCTGTGACAGCATACAAGCTCAATCGGCCCTTTTCAGGGCCAACAAACGTTGTTTATAAGGGTTTATTGAATAATATTTCCTGACTTATTTATCATGATCTAAATCTAGCGGTATTGTACAAAATTTGATTTGGTTCACATAATTTATCCTTCATAATCTCATGAAATTAAAGAATTTACTTGCGGACTCTGCTGCAGCGCCGTCGGACCGTAATCATAGTACTCAGCATTGTTTGACATTCCTAACAGCATTGTTGAATTATCATATAATGAGGGAACACTTCCTAAATTCTCGAGTACGGAAAATTGCAACAGATTTTAAATACTGCTTACTAAACTATTTCTTGACTAGTTGTAATAGGCATCTATAGATCTATCTTAGTTTCAATGAAGAAATCCATTGCAAATGTCATATCATATAGAGCAGAGCATTTATATTAACGCTTGTATTGGGTTTCGAATTCCAAATTCAAAACATTCGTGTTTTTTCATTTATTGTAAACTATTGAAATAATGCTTTATTGTCCGTCCATGATTTTTCAAAGATATGTAAATCCCTAATCAAGTCATCAACTTTATATACCTTATGTCCCAGATTGGTCGATCAAAAGAAGGCGAAGAATACGAAAGTCTGCTATTCAAATTGTGTAAAACATACTACTTTCGACTGATTCGGTTCATTTCATTAAAACTTACAAGCTAGTAAGAGCTCCTCGTGATAATCGCAGCATCGGTACTGTCAAGATACAATCCCGTTAGGCACCACTACAAGAAGCCTCATGATCGGCTGATCCGAAAAGCTGCCAATCTTCGGGTCGGAATCACTTAAGATTGAGCTACGTTTCCAGATTTCGACTTAATCCTTGTGGTTGTCATATAGCCTATTTCTCAGATCAGCAAGCTCTGGGCTTGCTGAATAAAATAGGCTTATTAGGAAATAAGCCATATGAAATTGATGTCTTGGCAAGGGATGTACAAGATGAACATTATGCCGCATCACATTGCATCCTGACGGCACTGCAGCAGCGTCCTCGGAAACATCCTTAAATTATCGTATTGTCTATTATTCGTAAAAAATTAGATATTGTACGAGATGAATTAAGAGAGTATGTGGTAAGCACATTAGGAAATATTACACAAATAACTCTCTAGTACACATTTGTTGGCCCATGTCATTCATATAAAATTGAGTCCACGGTGACTTTGTGGTTTGAGCAAAACTAAGTTCAATGTTATGAAAAATTACGTCAATTGATCCTTTAAATTCGATCGTTTAAATATGTATTTGCTTGAGTTCAGAGGTGCGAGAGAAGAGGGTAAGAGTACAGAGAGGACCCACTTCTCGCACCTCTGAATTAAAGCAAATATTGCAATGAAATATTTGATTTGATGGAAAATTACATAGAACAAACTGCAAGTTAATTGCTTTAGTTCATGTTAATTGCAATAAGCTACAATATTGAAGTCAGCCTCACCTTAACTAGGACAAATGATTCGAAAACTACACTGATGCTCAGTCTAATAACAATGTCTAAGTGCAATAATTGCTGCAACAAACCACTGCCATTAAGCTGTTTCGCAATAAACGCCATACGAAAATTACACGGAGAAAAGTGCCACAATTACTTGTTCGAAACTGTTTTACCCCCGGTGCTGCGTAAAGTTTGCACCAAACATATACGTACTAGTACGAAGCTGCGGCAGCAAACGCAAAACCAAATTCGTCAGAAAGCTCTTTTGAGATTTCATTCTGGCCTTGCGTATTCATAGCTTGGTTTGCTCAGTCGGTCCGCACATATAGTATAAAGTGGATGTTTGCCAACAACTGTAACGAGTGGGAAATTTCTGTTATTACCGAGAATGCCGTTTGTAGCACCATATGCCCCATGATGTCGAAAGCTCAAATAATTTTCAACTTCTACCATCGTGATGCTGCGCTGCGATGCTCCGAAAGACAACTGTGCTGATAGTATCGCTCGCATTGCGTGGCATCAGTGGCTCCTGGAGACTACCGCCTTCATCCAGCGGCTTACGATTGTTGCTAGCGCTAGTCGTTCTCGCTGTCAGTCAGTGGAAAGGGATCTAACCACACATCGAGAAGACAGACGATGCTGGCTATGAATGATGCTACGTCTTTTCCCAGTTATAATGGTGTGCAGATGTATGGCACCACGTTAGCATTGGCATCTCTGTGCTGTCGGACAGTTTGCGCGATGCGATTGATCTAGTCTAGTGCGTATGGGACCGTCGTCGTTTTTAGTGATACTTCTCTGCTCTGCTGGTGGGAAGTAGTTTTTCAGTTGGCTTCGACGTGTGGGGGAAGTTGGTATAAAATACACCATCGAGGTAAAACGCATCATCGCAATGTCGAACTGAACTCGATAACCTCTGAGCACATGCTATCATCATTTTACAGTCTAAACCTTCTTCGGATGTATGATGCAGCCCACAGACGCTCAGACGGTTTGACCAACTTTCCAACTATTTTTGGGAAATAATCGTAGTAAGCAAGAGCAGAACTTTCAAAATTTAAGTACCGGAAAAAATGGCTACTAGTCAGGAATTACAGTTCAAATTCGCACGAAGTATTCCGGTGAAATTCTGAAATTATGAAGGGTTCATGTCGAGAATTATTCTGAACATTCATCGACATTCACCATTCCCATGCGAATTTCTCCAAATATTCCATCTAGATTTTTTTAAGTAGTTTCCTCTAGTGATTCTACATCGAAGTTTTTCCAGGAATCAATGGGTTATACTAGGGAATCCCCCAGAAATTCTTCCTGGGGTTCTACTAGAAATTTTATCAATAATTCCTCTAGAAATTTATCTACAGATTCAACCAGAAATTCCTCCGGGGAAAGTCTCTCAGGCATCCTGGTATTCTTCCAGAGTTTACTTCAGAGATCTTCTACAAAATAATCAGGATTTTCTCCACTGATTTCTTCCACGATCAATCCAAAAAAAATACTCAAATGATTTCTTCAGTGATTCTTCAGGACTTACTCCTAGGCTGCTTCCAAGAATTCCTCAGTAGTTTGTTGTTAACATTTCTTTAATGATTTCTCCAGAAATTCCTCTTGAAGTTAGTTACAAGGATTCCATAACGCTTTACGCAGGAATCACATCACAAATTGTTTGATAAGCTTGTCCAGGGATTTCTCTAGATATTCATCACCAGGAATAATCCCAGGGATTTCATCAGAACTTTCTCTTAAGAACAGCTTTCCCAGGAAGCTCACAAGACTGATTAGAGCAACGATGGACGGTGTGCAAAACTGTCTAAAAATCTCGGGCGAACACTCCTGTTTGTTCGAGTCTCGGCGGGGACTACGACAGGGCGACGGACTTTCGTGCCTGTTGTTCAATATTGCGCTTGAAGGTTTCATGCGGAGAGATGGAATTAACAGTCGAGGCACGATTTTCACGAGATTCACCCCCGCACGATGTACAAAACGCTCATAAAACCGGTAGTCCACTATGGGCATGAGACGTGTACGAGGAGGACTTGCAAGCTCTTGTGGGTTTCGAACGCCGAGTGCTTAGGACGATCTTCGGCGGCATGCAGGAGAACGGCGTGTGGATGCGAAGGATGAACCACGAGCTCGCTCAACTCTACGGCGAACCCAGTATCGTGAAGGTAGCTAAAGCTGGAAGGATACGCTGGGCAGGGTATGTTGCAAGAATGCCGGACAACAACCCTGTAAAGATGGTGTTCGCTACGAACCCGGTTGGAACAAGAAGACGTGGGTGCAACGAGCTAGGTGGATTTACCAGGTGCACCAGGACCTGGATAGCGTGGGTCGCAGTCGAGGATGGAGAGAAGCGGCCTTGAACCGAGTGAATTGGCGAAATGTTGTTGGCGAGGTTTTATCAAGATAATTGATGTAAAACCAAATAAATAAATAATAATTCCTCTGAAGATTCCACCTTAAATTCAAACAGGAGTTGCATCAGATATTCTACCAGGAATTTCTTCAGCGATTCTTACTAGTAATTTTTCTCCAGGTATTTATAAAAACAACTCCCTTAGGGATTTCTTCAGTAATGCTTCCTTAAAAAATCCACCAAAAATTCTCCAAAGATTTATTTCAGAATTTCTCCAGCATAAGTTCATAAATTATTAACACATATTCATTCAGGATTCTTTTATTCAGGATATTATATAAGGAATTCCGCAAAAAATTCTCAAAGAGATTGCTCTCTCTCAAGAGATTCAGGAAATTCAACGGGGATTCAATCAAAAGTTTTACCAGGAATTCATCCTATCAAAAATCTTCCAGTGATCGATTCTTCTAGTGATTTCCCTAGGAATTCCTTCACAAATTCCTCCAGAAAACTCTTCCGCGATTAATTCAAACATTCTTCCAGGAGTTGCTTCGAAGATTCCCACACGATTTTCTCTAGAAGTTCCTACAGAAATACCTGGGGAGAATTAATCCAGAAATTCTACCAAGATTCTACCTAGAATTTCTCCAAGGATTCATCAAGGAATTCCTTCATGAGCTCCACAAAGAAATTACTCAAAGGATAGTACCAGGAAGCCTTCAGCCAGCGATTCCACAAGTAATACTGCAAAAGGATTTACCAAAACTTCCTCCACGGGATTTATCCAGGAATTTCCTCATAGATTCTGCTTGCAATTGTTTGAGAGGTTTGCCCTGGCTATCCTACAGGGATTCTTCTAAGGAATCTTCAATATATTCTTATATAAATTCCTCCAGTGTTTCGTACTAAGATTTTTTCTGGTATCCCTGGCATTCTTCCTGGGATTTTTCAGGAATAACTTCAAGAATCTACCAGAAATTCCTCCGAGGATTCCTAAAAGAGTTTATCCGTTAATTTTTTGCAAGATTTTTAGAATTACCTTTAAGAATTCTTTAGGAACTCCTGCTTTAGAAGTCTTTCTAGAGATATACAAAGGAATTTCTTCAAGGAATCCTCTGGGAATACCTTTAGTGAATTCTTTGATTATTCCTCTGATGATTTCTCATAAAATTGCTCTATGGATTTTGCCAGATATTTTCCAAAACCTCTTCCAAGCTATTTCACGGATACGACATGGAGGAATTCAGAGAAATGCTTCGTTATTTTCCTCATAGTGAAATCAGTGGAATCCCTGGATGAATATATTTTTGGAATTCTGCAGAAGCTTTCTTTTTGAAATACCTAGAGTAAAGAAAGAAAACATTTATAGTTCGCGGAAGTATTGGTATTTTCCCAGAAAAAAAATCTTGTGGGCTCTTGAGATATTTTGTGTTTATTTCCCTGGAGGATTTTCTGATAACCCTGAAAACATTCTAAGAGGAAGAATCATAGTAAAACATTTGTCTGGTAGAACCTGTGACAAAACTCTGGTTGGTAGTCATAATGGCGAAGCTCTGGTGATATACGCAGTGTTAATCCTGCAAGAACTCCTGAGGGAATGAAAAACGGTTCTCTTGATAAAATACTGGTGAAATATTTAAAGAAATTGGTGAAGTCTTTGAAGGAATTACTGGTAGAATCTTTATAAGAAATTCTGTTTGAATCCCTTGAGAAATTCGTTATGGGATCCTTGGAGAACATCTTGGTGGAGTCCTTGGATGTTTTTTTTTTCTTTCGAATGTTTTGGAAGAACTTCTGGAGGATTTTTGAACTCCCGGTAATATCACTGGATAAGTAGTAGTGAAATTTTTAAAAGAATTTCTAGTGGAATCCCTATGAAAATTCAGATGAAATACTTGAAGATCTTCCTAATGAGAGATTTACCCGGGTTAATTCCAGATGAAATCCATGAAAGAACTTCTGGTGAAATCCCTGAATGATTTATGTGGGGGATTTTTAGTTGAAATCCTTAGAGCAAATTCTTGCGCAATTTTTGATGGAATTCCTGGTGGAATTCCTGAAAAAAATTTTTAAGGAATCTCTGTAGGAATTCTTTTTTTGAATCCCACGAGAAACTCCTAGTAGAGTTACTGTGGGAAATGTTGGAAGATTCCCTAATTACTGATGATATCTTTATGAGAAATTTCTGGTGAAATCCCTGGAGGAATTCCTGATAAACCCCAAGAATTCCTAAAGATATTCTGCAAGAATTTTTATGAAAAAATCCTGGAGGAATTCCAGAGTTAAATCCTCAAGAAGTTTTGTGACGAACCATTTAATGAATTTCGCGAAACTCCCATGAAAAATTTCGGAAGAAATCTCTTGAGGATTGCCGATGGTGAAATCCTTATTAAAACTCTGATAAAATCTATAGAGGAATCCTGATAATCCGCAAAATTTCTTGGAGACATTCCGAGAGAAACCCTTTAAGAAGTTCCGAGATCAAATCTTTGAGGAATTTAGGGAGGCATCCCTTGATCAATTCCGGAAAGAATCCCTTGAAGAATTCTGGGAAGACTCTCTTGATAAATTCCTAGAGGAATTTCTTGAAGATTTCCCTAGAAAAACTCCTGGAAGAATATCGTAATAAATTCCGGGTAAAATCTGTAGCAAATAGCCTGATAGAACCCAGAACAACCCTAGAGCAATGCCAATTCAAACTTTTAGAAGAATTTCTAATAGAATTCCTGACAGAAATTCTGATGGAATCCCAAATAATCCCAACAAACGTTTTTACTGAATAAGAGCTGAACAAATCGCTCTTAAGCATATTTCATTTAAAGAAACCATTGTTCAATTACTAATGTTACGTGGGGTGTTTATGTTGGAATTCCAGGAGGATTTCAAAAGGAAATCTTAGAAATATTCCTAATAGAATCCATGAAAGAACTTCTGATGGAATTCCTGTGGAAAATCATAATGAAATTTAAAGAAGAATTTCTGATGAAATCCCTAGAAAAATTTCTGATGAAATCATTTAGAAGCACTTCTGATGTAATTCCTGAATTCTTCATGGAAATCTTAAGGAAACTCTTGGCAGAATTCATGTAGTTATTCTAGGTAGAATCTCTGCAGCAACTTTTTATAGAAACCCTGGAGAAACTCCTGATAAAATCCCTAGAAAAAATCCTCATTGAATCCCTAGAGATACTTGTGCTGTAATCCCTAGAAATTCTTCTGATAAAACCCTTGAAAGAATTCCTGATAGAATCCCTAAGAAAATTCCTTATGATATCCGTAGAAGTAGTTCTGAAGAAATTCTTTGAGGAAATCCTGATGTGATCTCATATTATCCATTGGAATCCCTAGCGGAAATTCTGATGGAAACCCTGAAGAATCTCCTGATGGAATCCTTCCCGGATTTCATGATAGTATATTCAGAAGTACTACTGATAGAATTCTTGAGCGAACTCGTGTTGAAATACCATGAATAACTCATGATCCCTAGAGGAATCCCTGTAGGAATCCATTGAGTAAATTTTGAAGGAATTCCTGGTGGAAACCCCTGATGGAACCCTTGGAAGCACTTTTAAAGGAATCTTTGGAGGATCACCTGATGGAAGGAATTTCTTAATAAATCTTTGCATAACTTTCTAGTTAAATACCTGGACAAAATCTTGAGGTGTCAGTAGTGTTTGATCCGTTGAATCTGTTGCATGCTCCTCTGAGTGTGAGCGGTGGAGTGAAAAAGAGCAACGACGCGTCAGTAGTGTTTGATCCGGTGAATCTGTTGCATGCTCCTTTGAGGGCGAGCAACGGAATTCGGATCGTGTCCGGTTCACATAGTAACCGCACTACCAGTAACAATCATCTGTGTATGTGTTCACGTATTCATTTAAAATTATATCTTTATTGTTTACCAGAACGAATCCTTACCCATATCCAAACTCCCAGTGTTTTCTTATGGAAGTGCAGACGACGATTCTATGACACTACCCCGAACGCCACTACCCCGAATGCCACTACCCCGAACGCCATTACCCCGAAAGCCATTACCCCGAATGGATCATTACCCCGAACGCCACTACCCCGAATGGGTCACTACCCCGAACGCCATTACCCCGAATGGATAACATTTTGAGACATATTCTAGTTAGAGAGTGGGGAGATACTTGTACGATTCCTTTTGAGTATTTAACGAGTTTGGGTCAAAAACGTATTTTTCAAATATTAGAGGATAAAACAGCAGCTAGTTGTTCAGCAAATAATTTTTACACACTAAGTTTTGTCCTCTAATTTTGAGAAGATTCACACAGCCACATTGCAATGCTCTGAAGAACAGCCTATTTCGAAAAGAAGGGTGAATTTATTATGAGAAGGATAGCTATAATATGCACAAAATTAGGATGTAGTAAAGTCTCTTATTGGACGTCGGTAGCCACTTCCTTTACTCATTTTTATAGGTGTCGGGCATTAAGATTAAGATCTTCTTAAAGATTTTGTTACGTAAACGATGGTAATGGAAGTTCACCCTGAGATAGCCGCTGCAAGTGTTGTTCTATGGAACCCGCCTAAAAACCAACCTAATAGACGACCGTTCCGCTATCGCACTTGTACACTTGTACATGTTAGAATAATCGGCGGCCTCTGATTGACGCTACAGTAAGCAACTTTTGTTGATTTGTGGGATCATTAATTTGAATTTCTGCGAGATAACCACAAATAAATTTTTTTTTTTGATTCAAGATAATGAAGAAATTATGATGGCAGAAAAGTGGTAAGTAAATCCATAAGAGACCTGTCTGCTTTAATACAAGAAGATAAAAGAAAGGGAAAATTTCCGATTAGAATTATAGCAGGAATCACTTTAGTGAATGCCTTCAAGATATATTCCTTTATAAAAAGCTATTTTATATGGAAATATTAGTGACTAGCTTATCGAACAAAATCGCGAAAGAACAGCCTATTTAAAAAAGAAGGGCAAATTTCTGCTGAAATGTTTGCAGCTATGACGTGAATGATCACTGTAACAACGTGATGCTATGACACAACCTATATTCATAAGAAAGAAAAATATTTGTTCAAAAACAAAATTGATATATGAACACCACCAACAAGTCCAAATACCAATGATTACGCATCTGTTAAGCAATACCATATTGTGGGTTATGGATTCGAATTCCTTATTTTTATTAAAAGGCTTATTTTATTAAAGCCCATTCACAAATTTCGTAACGCTAAAGGGAGCAAAAAAGTTTGTGGGTGGTTGTCCTCAAAATGTTACAGTCCATTCACAATATGTAGAATTTCCATACAAAAAAAAGTACGAGGGGGTGGATAGGTGTTAAAAATGGCAATTTTTGGCGAATGTGAAATATGTGAATGAACCCTTGAATTGCGAAGGTTCCCACTGAGCTGATAAACAGGCACTGTCTCAGAAAGAATGCCATCAAGATATTTCGAAAGAATAGCTGGCATATAAAAGAAGGGAAAATATATGATGAACATTTCACCGACGAATTTTACGTGCCATTAATTACCAGCCTTCATTAGAGACGCATTTTTGCACGCAAAACAAGATACTGTACTGTATCTCATACTATTCGGGGTAATGGCTCATCCGGGGTAGTGGCGTTCGGGGTAATGACCCATTCGGGGTAATGGCTTTCGGGGTAGTGACCCATTCGGGATAGTGGCGTTCGGGGTAGTGGCGTTCGGGGTAATGGCGTTCGGGGTAATGGGATGGAGCCGCAGACGACTCCTCGGCTTCCATAAAGCAAGTAACACATCAACATTTCCTTCCCATTCCCATATTGACCTGCATTCGGATGCAGCCGGCGCCGGTATTGTTTGTTATAATTATGAGAGCACCAGTACTTACACATTGAAGATGCTACTGATCCTGAGTAGTATCTGTTGGTTCCCTGTGTAAGTAATAACGGAGTAGCAACTGCGGGCGGTCAATCATGCTCATGCTCATGCTCAAATACCTGGACAAAATCTTGATTGAACTTCTGGAGCACCTGGTGAAATCATGAAGGAATAGGGTGATATTCAAAACTGAAAAGGCAGTAGATGGCTCTTTTTCAGTGAAAGTAAAAACGAAATCCTGAAGCAAAGAAAGCACCACGGAAAATTAACTAAACACAAAAAGTTATGTATTCACTTTACACTTGATTTCTAACCACTACTTTTTTGATCCAGTTTCCTAATTGCAAGTAATTTACGTTGTTCATTTTTTCCATAGGTTTTGACAGTTCTCCGACTACCATTCTTCCATGCGTTTGAGAAATTTGAGAAGCGCGATCAGTGGGTGGAATACAAACAACAGTGCCATCGCTCAGCGGCCAGTGAAAGAAACTGAATGTTCCAAAGGTTGTTGCCTGTACTTTTTGCCGCTGGCACCAACTGTTAGCGTTTAAGAACGAAATAAACAGTCGTTACCCTATTACCGTTGAAATTCTGTGAAAATACACACATTTTGACTTGCAACCCATCTGCATTATGCCGACGTAGATGTTTTTGCAACATCCCTACATGCAGCACGATCAGTTCGTCAAACATTCGGCTCCGCTCATCGGTGGTTTGAGCAAACGTTTGATTTTGGCCGATCAACTCGCCAACCGTCAAATCGGTTCTCCAAATGGGTATGTCAAGCAGCTGTCAAACATAGCACCAGCTTGGGGGAGGAGTCAATGTTGGTCAGACAGTCTGAGTCGTCTGTGGGCTGCATGAGAAGTACATATAACGCATACCTACATCGTCGTGTACATGTAGACATCAAAGCGAGAGAGGTATGTTTTCTATGTCGGCTTCGTGACCACAATACCTACCGATCACTTACCGGTCAGGAAATTCAATGCGTGGTCGTCGTCCGACGAGATCGGGTCTCGGTCGATTGATTACGATAGATAGAGAGACCATTGCTCATAATAATTGCATATTTAAATGATCAAGTTCTAGGCTATTCTCGCCTGAGGAAATTTACTGTTATAAGGTTTTGAACAGTTTAACACTTCAGTCGTTGCGCTGTTGTATTTTGTACAACACCGGTGAAAAAAGCTCGCTTTTTACTCACAACAGCAGCGTGGTGGTTCTGAAGGTGGCGAATCGCGCGACGACTGGAAGGTTAATGATGATCAAGTTATAGGCAATTCCCGCCTAGGGAATCTTGCTGTTATAAGGTTGTAACGTTTTGAAATTTGCATGTAGAAACCGTGCTCCAGTGGGGATTGAACCTACAACTCGCTATTCGCGAGATGGGCGGTCCAACCTATAAGCTGCGGAGTCCCTTGAGAGACCCCGACAATCGGCATCGGCATCGTGACCATCGAGAGTTCGCCTCCCAGCGTCGGAATCTCTCAAAGGGCTCCGTAGCTTGTAGGTTGAAGCGCCCATCTAGCGAATAGGGAATTGTGGGTTCAATCCCCACCGAACAAAAAGCGTCACAGGAGATTAATAATTGTCAATTTTAGCGTTACAGTCACCCCACAGTTATGGATCAACTAAAGGTCATTTTTCATATCGAAATATGATTAAAAATCATGTTGACATTGTACAAAATAAATTTAACTCCCTATCACTGAAGAATATAGTTGTTTTCAGGAATACACCTCAAGTTATTCACGTAAAAGTGTCGATTTCGATGAAAATTTCAAATGATGTGGGAAAGAAGGATCCTCATTATGGATCAAATCGGCTCATATTATGGATCAAAACCCTATTACAGCAACTTATCTGCGAGATAAATGAATGGAGTGTTGGTGAAAGCATACGTTTTGGCGTTTCTTTCGGAATCATTCTATCTTTGCTTTGGTATGGTTTTCAATGCCCCCCGTAGAATGCTTCTACGAAAACGGTTGACATTTTATTTCCTAAAGACGGAGAAAATATGCTCAAACATATTATTATTGTTTGCGAAGCTGTATAGATATATTATTCACAAACACAAAATATGTTTTGCATAATTACAACTCTATTTGATGAGATATTCTCGTTTCAATCTATTCCTGATTCATATCTGTGTGCTATCCATAACTGTGGGGTGACTGTACTTAATAAACGGACGCTGCTTTATCTTCTGTGGTCGTTGGAGCAAAGGAGCATGACTTTAAGAATTTAACTTTTTTTTTTTTCAAATTTCTGCTTGCTAAAGTGGTCCAATTTCATATTCGTACAGGAGACTGGTGTTACATGAAGTAAGCAAACAACTATTAAATGATATATTAAGTTTGAAATGCTTTATCTATATTGATGGTCATAGATGTAATCTATAATTTAACAGTTGGGGATTTTTTTTATTATCGGACAATTTGGGCCGGAGGTTTTCCGATTTGCATGAAATTTTCACCAGAGGTAGAGCTCGTGGATACATGACCAAAAGTGAAATTCAAAAAAAATATAGTGGCCTATTTTCCCGGAAAACTCTAGATGAATTTTCACGATTTCTCTATATACCTCAAACTTTGAAAATTCATATCTCCTGAACTATGCATCGTAGAACAAAAGATTTTTAGTGAAATCGAAAGGAAATGTTCTCAGCAATCTATTAAAAATATAAAAAGAAAAACATTTCTCGGAAAATTTTTCACCATGGAGAAAATTGTCGGAAATATAGCGAAAAAACTATCGTCTGTATCATGAAAAATTTTCAAAAAAATATTTTTTGTTTCATCAATCCATACCCTAACTTTCGTCCATAGACGCCAAAGTGGTATCTTTTACCGTTTAAGCGACAGAACTGAAAAACCGATGACCACCCGCACGCTTCCCATAGGAAAATGTGTGCTAATGTGGGCCTCATAACCGTGCGCTAACGGCGGCAGTAATTTAAACGCATTGTAAGTGTAACGCAGTAAACCATCCTTTCCTTTCCAGCCAGAAGAAGCTTTTCGTCAATCGGAGCACTCTCCTTTGGTCTGTTGGTCCTTTTTCGTAACGTTTACTATTGAGACCAACAGTCTTTAATTGAAAACGATCCTAACATTTAATGATATAGGTAATAGGAACTGACCCTCAGCAAGCATGGGAAAATTCACTCACTCACCAGAATTCCACCGATGAAAAATAGCCAACAAATCTGCTGCTATCGAACATTCAGTGATAGCTGAACCGTCCTAGGCGGAGTGTAGCATGAAAGCGTCGAAACCGATTGTGTAAAAGCGACAATCGGAAGGAACGCGAAGAGAAGTGAATACCAATACACTTGTATCTGCGAGGCACGAGTTAATGCACTTAGCATCCATTCACCGAATGCATTGAACTGAATGAGAGAATTCCTACTCACTGAATCATTCCGTGATGTGGACTGCCAGTCAGTGAACGCTCATTAGCACTCAAACCCGAATGCCATCCGAACAGAATCAGAATGTAAACAATCATTCCTGGACAAACATTTCAAAAGAGCACATCGACATTGGTAAACATTGGCTTTGCAAACCGCTGTTGAACCCAATTCAACTCGATCACGCTCACCAATACCACTATCAGGAAGAGCTAACACCAATCTTTCTGATAGTGGGGTTAATTTGCGTGGGCGGGCTCAAAAGGGCTCAACAGCAACGTTTTTGAAAAAAGCTCAAGACCTCTTGGGCCCTTTTCAAATGTTTGTCCTTTGTCCGAATTTTGGTATTGCATTCGACTGATCAGATGCCGTTTTCTGTTCCGATTAGTGCTCGCTGAAGAAGCAGAATGGGCACTGGAAATTGAAACGTTCGGCTTGGTTGAAAAAACGGCTTTCTCGCTCCCGACTGTGCGTAGAAGCGAGCGAGGGAAACACAATAACTGAGTGAGTGTTTCCCATGCTTGACCCTCAGTATCATATAGTTGCAAAGCAAAAAGGATATTTATGCATACATAAAGTGCTATTTGTAATTTTCTTGCCTTTTTCAAATTTTGTTCAATTTATCAAATGATTAGATAATTAACTAAAAACGCGCGAATAAATTTACAGTTTTGTTTTCTATACAAAGTGATATATTTGATATAAATTCTGATTGTTCCTTGGAAGAATATAGTATAGTATTTGCATGTTAATAATATCAATCAACTGTATAACACTCAGGGACGCTATCTATTGTTCCATTGATGGCTGCTGTGGAATATTCCACTGCCAGTCAGCGTGCAGCCTCTACAGTTGGCGCCAATCCAACAGCGCGCCAAACTGTATTGAGAAGCGTACGCGCGTAATGAATAATTATTGTATGTTTTGTCAGGCCGTATCGTGCGCCTATATAAGGCGCACCCATTGAATTAGTAAGAATGTAGTTTCTTTCGTTTCTCCACTGAGTAGGCATGCTGCCTCTCAGTGGTAATAAATCTGTTAAAGTGAAGCCGTTCGCTTGATTTGCTGTCCGTTGTATCGTAAAAGACACAAAGTAGGAAAGACGTCCTGGCCGAAACAACATATTAACAATATATTCATAAGTTTTCAAAGAAAGTGGATCTTGAGGTTTGATCCTTCAAACGTTATCATAATGATTGATTGTAACAAGAACTTCCCGTGCGGCTTTCATAGAGGCTGTTAGCTTTAATACTAAATAACATTGCTGATGAAGGGCACACAAAACACCCAACTGACCAATGGAGAGTGGTCCGATTGACGAAAAGCTTCTTCTGACTGGAAAGGAAAGGATGGTTTACTGTGTTACACATACAATGCGTGTAAATTACTGCCGCCGTTAGCGCACGGTTATGAGGCCCACAATAGCACACATTTTCCTATGGGAAGCGTGCGGGTGGTCATCGGTTTTTCAGTTCTGTTGCCCAAACGGTAAAAGATACCACTTTGGCGTCTATGGACGAAAGTTAGGGTATGGATTGATGAAACAAAAAATATTTTTTTGAAAATTTTTCATGATACAGACGATAGTTTTTTCGCTATTTTTCCGACAATTTTCTCCATGGTGAAAAATTTTCCAAGAAATGTTTTTCTTTTTATATTTTTAATAGATTGCTGAGAAAATTTCCTTTCGATTTCACTAAAAATCTTTTGTTCTACGATGCATAGTTCAGGAGAAATGAATTTTCAAAGTTTGAGGTATATAGAGAAATCGTGAAAATTCATCTAGAGTTTTCCGGGAAAATAGGCCTCTATAATTTTTTTGAATTTCAATTTTGGTCATGTATCCACGAGCTCTACCTCTGGTAAAAATTTCATGCAAATCGGAGAACCTCCGGCCCAAACCTGTCCGATAATTTAAAAAAATGCCCAGTTATAAAATGTTTCCATTTACATTCATCTTTGGATAAATGGAAAAGTATTGAATTTGTGTCTAAAATTCACCCAATCAGGTGTACGAATATGGGATCAAAATTTAAACATACAACATTCAAAACTGAATTATGATGCTCTATGTTATTGCTCAAGTCCTTCATTATGTTCTTCAGACGTGGTAGAATACATTTGAACAATTTATAAATGGACATATATGAAACTTGGGTAAAATTATGGAAAATACCAGTTTTTCAATGATTTTTGCTATAAAATCGAATAATTCTAACAAAAGTGTTCATTTTTTATGTTGGATTCAATCTAAAAAATATATTTGTGAGCACTGAAAGAGTGTTGGTTAAAATGTGTTTAGTTTACAGGAATCATAATAAGTTTTCATCCCTCTTGAGTTAAGAAAATTGTTAGGTCATAACTTATAAACTCTTCGGAAATGTTATTTTCAAACACTAAATTGTCCTTCTAAACAACAGTAAAAGGATAATTTTAAACTTGCCTGTAGAAAGAAATTTAACTACGAACTTCGTTTTACAACAAAGTACCCTACTCTATGCTGTACTGACCTTACCATAATTGTTGTTATCTCAATATTCAATTATTTTTGAATTCATATTCAAATTATACTCAAACAAATTTCACATGCAAAACTGAGTTTTTCCTTAGGTTGTGCATATTACCCCGTCTTCCCTTTCAAACTAACTGAATAGATCTCATTACCAAAGAGCGGACGGAGTCATGCTTTCGGTAATTGGAACAACTGTATCGCGCTGTGATGCGGCAAGCACGTATCCATGAAACAATGTGCGGGATTATGAGCTATGATACAAATTTTCTGAACGATATCAAAATGTGTGATCTGTGTTTTGATGATGAGTTGGAGATTTTCATTTCCAAGCTTAAGGTGAAGATGAATCGAAGCCAAAGTTCAAATTTTCAAGAGCACGGATCTGGAGAACCAAACATCCGTTTAAGCTGAAAACCTAATCGATTGATCACCAGCTGGTGGTGACCAAACGATTAGGTTTTCAGCTCAAACGGATGTTTGGTTCTCCAGATCCGTGCTCTTGAAAATTTGAACTTTGGCTTCGATTCATCTTCACCTTAAAAGTATGCCACAGATGGTTACGCGGTGGAATGCCATCGCCATATAGATGTTTAATGATTAGTTTTGGGTTGAGTACTGTGTATTTTATGATTCTTTTTCTTCGTCCTCTTGTATCTAGCGTTACGTCTTAACTGGGACAGAGCCTGCTTCTCAGCTTAGTGTTCTTATAAGCACTTCCACAGTTCTTTACTGGGAGCTTTCTTTGCCAATTGACAATTTTTTCATGTGTATAACGTGAGGTAGGTACAAATATACTCTTTGTCCAGGGATGCCAAGAAAATTTCATTTACGAAAAGATTCCCGGTGGGACTCGAACCCATGATCCTCAGCTTAGTCTTGCTGAATAGCTGCGCGTTTACCGCTACAGCTTTCTGGGATTTTGCATGGCGAACTCAAATTGAGAAAGTGGGGTTAGTATCTCTGAAAACATTGTCTATGTATATCCTTACAATAACTAGTGTTTCCTTTGATTTGCGTATTTAGAACGGTCTCAAAATTTCTGGGTATGAGCAACCCTCTACTCTTACGACATTGCCTGGAACAAGGAAACAAGGTCCTTAATCAACTGAGCAGTTTGCTATCTTTGTGATAATGTAGTATATTCCTATCTTCAGCTCGGTCTTAAATATTGCGCTTGAAGTTTATGTTTTTCAATTATAAAAATCACAGTACCATAAGTAATACCGCACACAAGCTCTCGCTCGCCGGAGACAACCAAAATCGAGCTCAACAATTGTGCGAACCTCAATGAGATATGAAGCAAAAATGAACTGCTCTTTCATTGCTGCACTGAACTGAACTGAACTGAACAAAACATACACACACAATAACCGAAGCGCTGCAAAAAGACACGAATTAATCAAGCTCGACTACGGTGGAACCCACTATATTTAATGGGACAGGATCAGAGGAAAATAAAAGTCTGCGAAGCAAAGGCCCCCTTCCGCGCGCGCCAAATTCGCTACTGTCGACACGGTGTCTATTAGAGGAAACATTATCTAAAAAAAAGTATCTTCGAGATACTGATTGGATTGAGAATCGCCTCATGAAATATTTGGAATGTAACAGGGACATGATGAAAATCAACGTCCGCGTGAGTAATCAGTTGGCTACAAAGGTGACTAGAGTCGGTTAAGACCAAATCAATCATAGAAGGGTGCTTAGAAGAGGAAAAACAAGTATGGCTATCATCAGTATTGATAAATATCCTGAAAAGCACTCATCAAATAATATTCTGCCGCTAGAATTTCTTTGCGAATTATTCCACGAGTGATGTTTGGCATTAAAGTCAACAATGACAAAATTTTTTTGACTTGTTACGAGTCAATTTCCGCATGTCATTTTGAAGCAAGTCAATTTGCTTCCCAGTGCATTAAAAAGGCAAATAGACAGTTATGGAAGCTGTGTTTCAACAGAAACACCCAAAGTTCCAAATGCTTTGGTTTCAAACGGCGAAAACGTTCCTTCTTCCATTTTTGCCACGTTTAGTAATAACTTTGAAACCTACTTTTTTGGATGGATGGAAGTTGTTAATCCATCATTGTATCATTTCATGAATTTGTAATACTTTTTTGTGATTTTTACACCTATCCAGCTATAATATATTACTGTTTTTCGATAATATACTTCTACCAAGGACACCGCGTCGAACATAGTTGCCACTATTTTCCCGGTTTGTTTTTCCCGAACCGACTACCGACTGAACAACTCAATGATGACAATTTCATATTGTCGGTTTTGTGTGGGAGAAAAATGTTAATGTGCATGGGGTGGTTGGCATTTTTTTTTCCTTTTTCCATAGAGAAGACACACAAACAAGTGCTCACAAGTTATTGCTGCTGACATTGTTGCGCGCGAATTGTTTTGTAGTTTTCGATACAATATACCAACTACCACAAGGCAACGAATCGCGGGAGCGTAATGGCAAACGATATCATTTTAATGTCAGCAGCAATAATTTCCTGTTCTTGGTGGTTCCGACTTGCAGCCATGGTTGAAGTTTGCGAGCGAGCGCCATCTCCGGGGATAAATCATCTGGATGTGATTGGTTTCGGATCATTACGCATAAGTAGGTGGCAACAATGTTGAGAATGTGCTGGATTTATGATATGGGGGTCGCACTTTGAAAGACTTTTCCAATTGGTTATAAGGTACAGGAAGGTACACTTGTCACAACCACATGTGATATATTATAAATAAAAACAAGTTTTGGCAATTATGGACAATTATTGTCCAAATCCACGCTTGAAAACACCATGACAAATTTTATTACTTTTGCAATACGTATTTGAAAAGTGGTAGACATTCGATTAGCCGAACACGATATTTTTTGGCTTTCTCATGCATCAAGGTTGTATGATGATAGTAACGACACGTACTCTTGGGATTATCAGAACTCCAAGACTGAAAGGCTTCCTGTAAGATCATTTGCAGTTGTCGATACCGAACAATGCTTTTGAACTTCAAGTAAATTTTCAGGCCAGCCATGTTGTATGCTGTACCAATATGGTCTAGCTGTAGTAATACCAGAAAGAAAGCTCTGCACAGAATCTATATAAATAAAAATGGAGTGGTGTTTGTATGTCACGAAATGGCTTCCGAACGGGTCAACTGATCTGAATGATTATTTTTCCGTTTTGTTCGTCAAGCGTTCCGACGTGTTTGTGTGTTTAAAAATCCCAGGATATTACCCGGGAAAGTCTGGAAAACGGAAGTGAACGGAACTGTCATTTTGTACGGGATGTTTCATGGCATTTTTCAACAGCCTACTTGATGGCAAGACGAAGTTTGCCGGGCCCACTAGTTCAGAATAAAATTTTGAAAACGATTCTGAAGCTCCTTCCCTAGTATATATTTAATGAGTTACATAGAATATACAATGATGGCCAAACCCAAAAGGACCTCACATCTTAAGGCATCCAGTCGTTCTGGCGCATAGCCATGCCATGCATATTAGGCATGAAGAATAAAACAACCACTCGTGGCTCGCGTGTAGCTTGAGATTTGAAAACGCTCGCTGGCACATCATCACAGAATGCACCTGGCGATGGCCCACAATCTGCGCGAGACAAACATAAATTAAACTCGATTCTCGGCTTGCACCGGCTGCTCGCTGGCCACTCCACTTATCAACTCTCGTATGTTTTGCTCTTCTTTAAATACACAATCTCTCATCGCCCGAAAGCAAAACAACCAGCAGCACCTGCCCGATGAACGCGAAACGCAAGGAAAGAGTTCAGCTCAAAGATAATGAAATCCTGTCGGTGGCAGCGCATCTTCTAGTAGCAGCCAGAGTTCCAAACCAAAGGAATTGACTCATTAAATTATACGAAATTAATCAACTTCGAATGCAGGTACACATGTTTATTATGATCATCAACTTCTAATGCTGCCTGGCAGCTGCCTTGAAAGTGAAACAAACTAAGCAGTAAGGGTATGTGACGCTTCGAATTAATCCGTAAAATTCGAAACGGAACTTCATGGAAGATAATGGAATATAGTAATGAGCATTTCTTGATTCTATCACATTTCTCCAAATCGCCTCAATTCATTCGCTTGAATGTAACATAAAACCTAACATTGACTCCGTCCCCAAGTTTGTCAAACCGATTTATGGTGATCCAACCGTTTGACCGACCGTCAAAGTTCGTTGCAGCAACACGATATTGTTTCGCATGTTTTTAATGATCTCGACAAGTCTTGTGAATATGTGATTGTTATTTTTTAAAGTGTCCATCCCGGGGCATCCATGGACAAAAAATCCCGGGATTTCCCACTTCTCGGGATATTGGTCTTGACATCCCGGGAATCCCGGAATTCCCGAGATGTACGTAGCATTCGATGAAAACCACTAAATTTAAATGAAAAATAATGAAATTTTTCCTCACTAGCAAGCTTTTCATGATAAAATAGAAAAACATAATGAAAAGTAGAATAAAAGAGTAATTATTTTCATGAAAAGAGCAATTTATCGAGCAAGAAACACCTTTTTTATTTATCAAATTGCAAAGTTTTGATGCTTTTCTCTTTAATATTAGCCGTTTTCGTAAGCCTTGACTGAGATAGCAAATTCATAAATACATCTAAACTTTAGTCAATAATTTTTATAATTTAACTTTCAGCATGAAATTCTACAATACCTTCAATAATTTTTAATATTTTCATTTATTCTAAAGTTCTGATAACTTCTCAAATGTCTGGAGCAAGGTATTTTTTCACCGCACTTCAATTCATAAGTGTTATAAAAAATTTGTAAAAAAAAAAACCAGCATACCCTTAATTAGTCAAGCTAAGTCTCGATTTTTGTTAACTTACTTCAGCAGTATAAGACAGTAAAACATAAAATGTGATTTGTTATAATTAACATTATACCTTGGAAAGTTACACCATCTTTTTATTTCCTTGAAAAAACATTGTATTGTTAATTTTCTAGTTTTATTGGAAATTTGAGAAATCCCGGCATCCCGGGATTTCCCAGGACAAGCTCTGATTTTTTCCCAAATCCCGGGACGAGCAAAATGGCACACTCTTTTATTTTTACGAATTCTGTGGCTGTGGAGAGAAACTTGGGCAACAATCCCTTACAATGATGAGCAAAATTTTAAAATTTTATGTACCGGTAGAAATGGATATTCATGAGGAATTCCAGTTGTAATTCGCATTCTGGAAAAACTCTAAAATTCTGTCGGGGAAAATTCTGAGCAGTCATCGATATGGGAATTGCTATGGCATTTTTTGTTATCAAACATTCCATTCAGAATCTTTTAGTGGTGGCCTCCAGTTATTCTACTTCGAAGTTTTTCCAGGAATCCATTGGTTATGCTGGGGATTCCACCAAAAATTCTTCCAGGGATTTTACCAGGAATTTTATCAATAATTCTACTAGAAATTTATCCACAGATCCAACCAGATATTCCACCGGGAAAAATTCTTCAGGCATACCTTGAGGTGGCATTCTCTCAGAGATTCCTTCAACGGCGCCTCTACAAAATATTGAGGATTTTCTCCACTGATTCCGTCATAGATCGATCCAAAAAATTGTTCAAGAAATTTCTTCAGTAATTCTGCAGGGCTAACTCCAAGGCTGCCTTCAAGAATTCCTCCAGAGATTAATACAACAATTTATTCAAAGATAACATCAGGAAGTTAGTTCCAAGGATTCCATCATGCATTACTCAGGAATCACACCACGATATCTTTCAAAAACTTCTCAAGGAATTCTTCATGAAATTCATCACCAGAAATTCTCTCAAGGATTTCACCAGAACTTTTTTACATGGTGCCTCCTAGAATTTCTCCTGAAATTCAACAATGAGTTGCTTCGGAAATTCCTACAAGAGTTCAGCAATTCTTTCTAGTATTTTTTCTACGGATTCATCCAGGGAATTATACAAAATTTTCCCAAGGAATTTCTTCAGTGATTCATCCAATCTTCTTCTTCTTCTTTTCTGGCGTTACATCCCAACTGGGACAAAGCCTGCTTCTCAGCTTAGTGTTCTCATGAGCACTTCCACAGTTATTAGCTGACAGCTTTCTATGCCAATTGACCATTTTTGCATGTGTGGCAGGTACGAAGATACTCTATGCCCTGGGAAGTCGAGAAAATTTCCAACCCGAAAAGATCCTCGACCGGTGAGATTCAAACCCACGACCCTCAGCTTGGTCTTGCTGAATAGCTGCGCGTTTAACGCTACGGCTATCTGGGCCCCTTGCTTCTTTCAAATATTCTACAAGAAAATCCTCCAAAGATATTTTTAAGAATTCCTCCAAAGAAACTTCAGAGTTTTCTAAACAAATTCTGCCAGGAATTTCTCTAGTTTTTTTTGGGAGAATGTTCAAGAAATCAATTCCAAGAAAAAAATACAGGAATTCCATCAAGAATCTCACCAAGAGTTTCTACCAGGAATTGCTCCTTTGTGTTAAAAATCTCCCAGTGATTCTTCTAGTGATTTCCATAGTAATTCCTCCAGAAAATCCTTCGCCGATTCTCTCTAGAAATTTCTTCAAAAATTCATGTAGAAAGACTTGCAGAGATTCCTCCAGGAACTCTTACAATGATTCTACCCAGAATTTCTCCAATGGTTCATCAAGGAGTTCCTCCAGGGATTCCACTAAGGATTCCACGAGAAATACTGCAAAAAAAATCATCCATACTTCCTTCACGAGATATGACCAGGAGTTTCTTTAGAAATCGCTTGCAATTTTTTGAGAGGTTCCCTCAGGTTAGCCTCCGGTGTTCTACTATGGAATCTTCAATAAATTCTTTGGTAAATTCCACCAGTGGTTCCTCACAAACTCTTCCTTGTATCTCAGAAGGGACCCTACAAGGCATTCGTCCTGGGGTTTTCTGCAGGATTTTTTTCAATAATCTACCATAAATTTATCCAAGGATTCCTAAAGAAATTCGTTAATCAATTCCTTCCAGTATTTCTGGAAGGATTTTTTTCAACGAATCCACCAGGAATTACTTTGAGAATTCTTTAGCAACTTCTTCAGGGATTGCTTTAAAAGTTCTTTCAGAAATATATTAAGGAATTTCCCCTTGGAATTTATCCAGTGATTGGAAATTTATCCAGCGTTGGTGATTGCTCCAAGGATTTCTCAAGAAATTGCTCCATGGTATTTTTTCAGAATTTTCTTAAACTGAACGCATTTGTTTGTTTACTCCTCTGAGTAAATATAATTCAATTCACAGGAGGAATTCCTGATAATTCTGAAAGGAAATCCTAGTAAAACCTTCAAAATATTTTATGGTATTTTAACTTCTGGCGAAACTCTGGTAGATTTTTTTTTGCTGGAAAACTCTGGTGACATTCCCAGTGTTAACCCTGGAAGAACTCCTGGAGGAATTCCTTAAAAAACTTCTCTCACGAAAAATTACTAGTGGAACAATTAGAGAAAATACTGTTAAAGTCCCTGAAGTTACTTACTGGTGGAAATTTAATAGTAAATTGTGGTGAAATCCCATAGGAAATTCGTTGTGGGATCATTGGAGTTCATTTTGGCGGAATCCACGGTGGAACGTCTGGTGGAATTCTCAGAGGAATCCCTGAAAGAATTCCTGTTTTGAATGCCAGGAGGAATTCCCCATAGAATCACTGGATCATATACTGGTGGATTCTCAAATTACTGGTGAAATCCTTATAAGTAATTTCTGGTAAAATCGCTGGAGGAACTCCTGATAACCCTCGAGAATTATTGAAGATATTCCGGGAGTAATTTCTTAAGTAATAACCCCTTTGAAAAATCCGCGAGGACTCCCTTGAAGAGCTCCTGGATGGATCTCTTGAAGAAGTCCATAGAGAAACCCATGGAAGAAAATTCGGGAGGAATCCCTCAATAAATTCCGGGAGATATCCGTAATAGATAGCCTGATTGAACACAGAATACCTCTGGAGGGATTCCTGGAAAAACCTTTTAAAGAATTCTTGAAGGAATCCCTTATAGAACTTGTGATAGAACCCCAGAAGGTGTGCATGATGTAATCCCAGAAGGATTTAAAATGATATCTTAGATTTTTTTTCTAATGGATTCCATGGAAGAACTCCTGATGAAATCTCTAGAGACACTTCTGATGGAATCCTTGTAAGAACTTATGATGTAATCCCTGGAGTAATTCCCGATGGAATAATAAGAGAAACTCTTGATTAAATTCCTGTAGAAATCCCTAGTAGAGGAACTCTCAATAGAAATCCTGGAGAAACTCCTCATAAAATCCCTAGAAGAACTCCTGATGGAATCCCTGGAGGAACTCCTACTGTAGATTTTCTTATGTAATTCCTAGAGGAACTCCTAATGGAATCTCTGAATGAACTACTGACGGTATTTCTATAGGAACTCATGATAAAATCCCCTGAGGGATTCCTGATAATATGCCTGGTGACACTCCTTATAAAATCCCAAAAAGAATTCCTGATGGAATTCCTTGAGGAATCCCTGATATAATATCTAGAGGAATTCCAGGTGCAATCTTTGAAAAAACTCTTGATGGAATCCCTAGAGAATCTTCTGAAAGAATCCCTGTAGGAATTCCAGGTGGAATCTCTTTATAAAATCCTGATCGAATCTCCGAAGGAACTTTTGTTGTAATCCCTAGAAGAACTTCTGTTGTAATCCTTTTGTGAATTCCTAATTGAATCCTTATAAACACTCCTGATGAAATCTCACCACGAATTCTTGTTGAAAGACTCCTAATAAATTTCACACAGAAACTTTTTGTAGAATCCCTGGATGAGATCCAGGTAGAATATCTAAATAAAATACTACTGAAGTCCCTGAAGGAACTCCTGATGTAATCCCCAGAATAACTCCTGATGGTATTCCTAGAAGAACTTCTGATGTAATCCCTGGAGGAGGTCCGAGTGGAATCTCTGAAAACAGTTCTGTTATAATCGATAGAGGAACTGTTGATTTAATCTCTAAAGGAACTCTTGATGGAATCTCTAGAGGAACCCTATAGGAACGCGATGAAATCCCTGGAGGAATTCCTGATAAGATTTCTGATAGAACTCTTGATATAATCTCTAGAGGAACTGCTTATGATATCCCTGATGGGATTCCTCGAGTAACTCCTAACATAATCTCTGGAAGTCCTGATGGAATCTCTGGAGGAAAGCCAGGCAGAACCTCTGAAAAAACTATTAATGGAATCCCTTGAGGAACTCCTGAAATCTCCAGAAAAACTCTGATGGAAGTCCTAAAGGTACTCCTGATAGAATCTGTATAGGAATCCCTGCAGGAACTCCTGATGGAATCCTTGAAGGAATTCCTAAAGATATTCTTGAAAGAACTCCTGATGGAATCATTGGTAGACTCCTGATGGAATGCCTTCAGGTAGTCCTGATGAAATCCCTGGAGGAATTCCTGAACTTCTTATGGTATTTCTAAAAAAAATATTGAAGGAATTCCTCGAGGATCTTCTGATATAATCTCTAGAGGAACTCCAGGTGTTGGACCTGATGTAATACGTGGAGGAACTCCTGATGAAATCCTTGGAGAAATTCCTAAGGAACTCCTGATGGAATCATTGAAGGAACTCCTGATGGAATCCTGAGAAGAACTCGTGATGGAATCCCTAGAAGAACTCCTGAAAGAATCCATGGAGGAATGGAACCACTGAAATAACAACTGACGGAATTCCTGGAGAAACTTCTGATTGAATTGCTAGAGGAACTCTTGATGAAATCCTTAGATGAACTCCTGATGGAATCCCTTTAGGAGCTCCTGATGAATTCCCTGGAGAACTTCCTGATGGAATCCTTAGAGGAACTCCTTATAATATTCCAAAAATAAATATTGATGTAATTCCTCGAGAAACTTCTGATATAATGTATAGAGGAACTCCTGATATCTTGAGGAATTCCAGGTGGAATTTCAGAAGGAACTCCTGATGAAATCCTTGGAGGAAATCCAAAAGGTATTCTTGTAGGAACTCCAGATGGAATCATTGGAGGAACTCCTGGTGAAATCCTGAGAAGAACTACTAGAAAATCTCCTAATAAAATACATGGAGGAACTCCAGGTGTAATCTCTGAAATACACATGATGGTATCTTTGGAGAAACTTCTGATGGAATTGCTAGAAGAACTCCTGATAGAATCCCTAGATGAGTTCCTGGTGCAATACCTGAAGGAACTCCTGATAAAAACCCTGAAGGAACAAATCTTTCGTAGAATTCATGATTGAATCTATAGAAATTCTCCTGATGGAATCCCTGGAGTAATTTCCGATGGAATCCCTGGAGTAATTTCCGATGGAATCCCTAGAGTAAATACCGATGGAATTTATGAAGGAACTTTCGATGGAATCCCTAGAAGGACTCCTGATAAAAACCATGAAAAAAGTCTAGAACGAACCCATCGTCAAACTCATGATTAAATATTTAGAAGTAGTCCTGATGGAACTACTGAATCCTTGGAGGAAATTTTGATGGAGTTCCTGGTGGAATATTTGAAGGAATTCCTGGTGGAATCATCGCAATAGTTTTTGATGGAAACTTATGAAGTTCTCCTTATGGAATCCCTGGAAAGAATTTCGGCAGAATCCATAAATTCCTGGTGCTTTGCCTAGAGCAATTCCAGTTGAAATTCCTGATACATTCCTTGTAGAAATTACTGGTACAACCCCTGAAAGAATTTCTATTTAACTTTTGATGGAATCACAGGTAGAACTGCCGTTGAGGAAAAATAAAACAATCCATATCGCATACCCTCAGTCAGTAAGATATCTAGCCCCAGAGCTACCGGAGTGTAGAAGTGGTATAAACAAGCAATCCTTTACCAACCAGCAGTCAGTCATTGTATCAAATCGCATTTCGGAAACCTGCTTCCAAGCAAATAATATACGAGAAACAAAACGCTAGAAACACATGGGAGTTGAGTTGAGTTGAGCATCTCATCTTTTGGCTGCAGGCAGTTATAGATCGGACCCCGAAGATGGAGAGGTTGGCTTGGCAGGCGGCGAAGGTTGATTGGGTTCAAGGAAGGAGGCTGAAACTGAGAGTGGGAAAATAGAAATTGCATAAGTTTCTCACGCTTCACGTTTACCCACTCGGCTTTTAGCTATATCTAAGGTGGATTGTGATCGATCATCTTTGTATCGTTTTACGATGATGTGGGATATATGTGGGTGTTGTGCAATTTTGTTCAGTGTTTTTTTATTATTATTATTTGCTATTTTGGGATGATTTGGAACGGTGAAGGCTCAATCAGGATTGACTTAAGGCTAAGTAGCCCGTCATTCGTTTTGGCAACAATGATGACTTTTCAGCTTGCATTTCAAAATGATAAAACTTAGTCTTGATAGTTTATATTGACTTGAAAAAGTATCATTGTATGCGCCAACATACATAAAGTATGCTGATACTATTTCAGCTGTGTGAGTGCAAAACCAACTGATTTTCTTGGATTTGAAATCTAGAGATGAATAACCAACAACATCAACGACGCGTACAAATTTCAATGACGGCCTACTTCGCCTTAAATGGATGAGGTTTTTATATATTTACCCGATGAGGATCAATGGAAACCAATGATGTATGGCAAAAAAAGCTTAAAAATAACCCAAAAACAATTAAATGTTTAAAAAGATAATTTTGCCTTATACAGAATTCTGAACTATAAGTAATGGTGGTAATGAATTAAACGATACTAATAAAGGAGTTAAAATAAGAGTCAATTTTGTAGTTAAATTTTAACAAAATTTCATATTTTTTAATTCGTTTGCCCCTTATTTTAATGATACAGAACGAATACAACACAAGAAACCAAAACATGCTTCAAAAAAAAAAGAAAGAATCATGTTCAAACACATGATTTTTGGCACCTGTTGTTCCTTTATATCATCATATTCGCAGAGAAGATCATATTATTAAAAACAATCCCGCGTGGAATAAATAACATCTTGTTGGTTGGTGCGAGAGCAAGAAGATTCAAAACACCTTGCCTTCGTCGTGCTTGGTTCATATAAAGAGAAGGTTTGTCTTCAAGTTTCCTCTTTCGTGCATTTGTTTTGGTCCACAGTTCGTGGGATGCTGAGCTGACGGCCAAGTGGTGTTCATTCATTTGCAAACGACAAACAAAAAATATCAGAAACTTAGAATAGGAGGTTTGTTATTCCTCTGTCAAGATTCACTTTCTCGACCTCGACAAAGACGGTCGTCAGTTGTTGCCTTACGGACCCCACGCTTGTCCAGTATAAGCTTGGAGGTCTGAGAGCCCTCCACCTGCTCACAGCATCATTGCTAGCGTTCTTTTGGAGCGGGTATCCAAAAATTTTAGCAGCTGTTACAGTCTCTCGGGTTGTCATTGAACGGTGACACCATAATGATGCCTAGATTCGGTGGAGCATTTCATCAAATTCCGAACTTGAATACCAACGTTGTACAGTGGTTGAGATTTATCAAAATTATGACAAAAACTGTGCATTATTAATGTTTTACTATTTTTGTTAATAAGCAAACAACATTTTTGTTTTCATCTAACTATTTTAACATTTTATATTTATAAACAACTTAAGTTTTTTTTTTCTTTCAAACTAGTCATTGTTCATGACTTTATACCGTATTTTGTTTCCTGAAAGTTTTTAACATATTTAAACAAATGTTTTTCCCGTTTTTTTTTATTCAGCTGATATGAAGTAACATTGATTACCCAAGTAAACAAAGATCGGTTATATTGAAAATATCGTTAACTACTTCACGGTTTTCATTACTATTTAATATAATGTTTGACTTTGTTTCCCAACTCAAAACCTTATTAGAAAATCAGGTTTTTGCCAGCTTTTTAATGAAACTGGACCTCTGTGCGCTGTGAGCCGCCTCCAAACGAGTGGGTAAGCGTGGTGAGTGATGAGACTGCCAAAAGGTACTTCAAGGTATAAGTGTTCGCGGCAGTGCCCCACACCTTATTATTCATCGTTTGAGATGCTGCAATGGCATTTGCCCTTCAAAGGATTTTTTATTTTTGAGAAGAAGCAAATGTCAATCAACATCAACAATGATACAAAAGGTGTTAAAATCATTGAATGATTGAATGAATGGAAAGACATTTTTTTTTCTGAGGAACGGTCATCGACAAATTATAGATTGAACTGTTCGACGATTCAGTAAGAGATGAATTCCAGCTACAGGGTACACTGATAAACATTTCTAATTATCTCCTTAAATTCCACCTTTCCCCATCCCACATCAAATCCTCAAATCTAGCACAAACTCTCATTAGCAAACCAAAATCCCATCCTCCCCGAAATAGATTTAGTTCACACAGGTTTCCAATTTCTTCTGCCGCATTCAGTCCGCCTCTTCGTCTGACGGGTTTGTTTCCATTTAAATTTCGCTATACCAACTTGTCACGACAGCGAAATCAATTTGCATCCGACACCTTCTTATGTAGGTACCCGGGCGAACGAGCTCAGCTCACACAGTTTATAATTCATTTACTAGAAGTTTGACTTACGTTTTGAGCGATTTTATGTCAGTGCCACAAAAGGGGTGCAGCACGTGGTAGGATAGCATTTGAAGAGCTGACTTAGCTGACTTGGATTTGCATCCTCCGGAAATTCCTTCAAATTTACTATGGGAATTCTTTATTGGAGTTCCTCCGGAAATTCCTTCGTATTTCGTCCTGAACATTTTTCAGAAATTCTCTAGGAATTATTCAGAGTTCCTCTAGTAATTCCTCAAAAATCCTCCAGGATTCCATCTGGGATTCTTCTGGAGTTACTTCGAAAAATTCCCTAGATTTCCAGCAGGAATGCCTCCAGAGTTCCTTAGGAAATTTCTCAAGAGTTTCTCCAGGAATTCAACTAGACTTCCTCCGAGAATTCTTCCATAAATCTTTCCGGTTTTTTTTTAAACTTCCTGAATTTTTTCCGAATTTCCTTCGGCAAATTCCTCTGGATTTCATCCAGAAATTCTTCGGAACTACCTCCGCATTTTCACCGAGAATTCTTACAAAACTTTCTCTAGGGTTCCTCTTGCAATTCATGCAGTAATTCCTGGAAAGTTAAACCGTAACAGCATTGAATTTCCTCCATTATTTCTCCAGGAATTTCTCCGGAGTTCCTCAAGAAATAACCTCGGATTTCCTCCAAAAACGCCTCTGGAGTTTCTCCATGAACGCATCTAAAGTTTCTCCAGGAGGATCTCTAAATTTCCATGAATTGCTCCCAAAGGAGTTCCTCCATGAATTTCTTTAAGATTTAATCCAGAGTTCCTCCAGGAGTTCATGCGGAGATTCCTTCAGAGCTACTACGGGAATTCTTTCAGAGCTTCACCGGTAATTCCTCCCGATTTCCTAGAGAAATTTCTGCTGAATTCCTCCAGAAATTCCTCCAGCGTTCTGTCAGCAAATCTTCTGGATTTTATTCAGCATTTTATCCAAAGTTTCTTCAGCGTTCCTTCAGGTTTCTTTTTCGGATCTCCCCTATGAATTCTTTCGCTGTTACTCCAGAATTTTTTTCTGAATTCCTTAAGCAATTTTTCCAGAGTTCCTTCAGGAATTCTTTAAGAGTTTCTCCAGGAATTCGTTCAGAATTCCTCCGGGAATGCTTTCAGAGTTGCTCTAGCCATTGTGGCATTTCAGCGAAAAAAATTTCAGAATTTATCCATGATTTGCTTCAGTTTTTCTTCAGGAATTACTCCTGAGTTCCTCCAGGAATTCTTTCGGAGTTTCTCCAGGACTTCTCAAGAAATTTGACTCTTCCAGAAATTCTTAAAAAAAAATCTGGGAATTCCTTCGGAGCTTCACCGGGAATTATTTTGTAGTTCCTCCAGAAATTGTTCAAAGTTTCTCAATAAATTCCTCGAAGTCCCTCGAGGAATTCTTCTGGAGATCCTCCAAAAAATCTTCTGGATTTTATTCAACATTTCATCCGAAGTTCCTCCAGAGTTCCACCTGAAATTCTTTCATAATTCCTTTTGAAATTTTTGACATAGTTCTTCCAGAAGTGTCTCCAGCGTTCCTCTAGGATTATTTTCGAATTTCTACAGACATTCTTCCAGAGTTTCTTAAGCAATTTCTCCAGAGTTCCTTCAGAGTTGCTCTGGGCATTTATCCAAGATTTTTTTCTGAGTTTCTCAAGGAGTCCTCAAGGAAATCCTCCAGAGCTCCGCCGGGAAGGCTTACAGAGTTCCTGTGGCATTTCTGCAAGAATTTCTTCAGGATTCCTCCAGTATTTGCTTCGGAGTTTCTTCAATAATTTCTTTTGAGTTTCTCCAGAAATTCTTTCGGAGTTTCTCCAGGACATTTTTTGAAGTTTCTCTGGAAATTCCTCCAGAAATTCTTTCATTTTTTTTTTCAAGTGGCTCCTTTGGAGCTCCACTGGGAATTCCTTTGGAGTTCCTCCAGAAATTGCTCAAAGTTTCTCCAGAAATTTCTCGAAGTTCCTCAAGGAATTATTTTGGAGATCCTCCAAAACAAATCCACAATTCCTTTGGAGTTCCCTCCATAGTTCCTTCAGGAATTAATCTGGAGTTTCTCTAGTAAATATTCCGCAGCTCATCTAGCAAATTTTTCGGAGTACCTCTAGAAATTCCTTTACAGGTACTCCAAGATTTTTTTTTCAGATTGTTTATGGATTTTCTATGGAGTTTCTCCAGGAATTGAAGCTTCACTGGAAATTTCTTCGGATTACCGCCATAGTAACTCCAAGAATTTTAGTTTATCCAAGAATTCTTCAGAGTTCCTTCAGTAATTTTTCGGAAATCCTCCGGACTTCTAATCTGATTTCTTTTAGTTACTCCGAGAATTCCCCTACATTTCTTACGAGAAATTCTACATAGTTCTTCTGAGAAATCTACCAGATTTCCTTTTGGAATTTATCAAGAGTTTGTCCTAGAATTCCGCAGAATCTCCTTTATGAGCCGTCCTGGAATCCCTCCGAAGTTCCTCCAGGAATTCCTTTCTTCCAGAAATTCTTACGGAATTTTTCCAGCAATTCATCTGGTTTTCATTCAGCAGTTCCTTGCTGGAAGTTTCTCCAGAGTTCCACCGGGAATTGCTCTGAAATTTTTAAATAAATTCTTCCAAAGTTCCTCCAGCAATTCCTCGGTAGCTTCTTTGGAACTCCATTGGGAATATATTTCCTTCATAGTTTTTCCAAGAAATTTTCCGGAGATCCTTAATAAATTACCTTAGAGTTCTTACAGGAACGTGTCCGATCATCAGATTCTTTCTCCGGATAATCCTTCAGGCGTTTCTGCAGATATATGTCCAATCATTCCACCACGAATTTTACGAATTTGCAGTCTACGGGAACACATCTGAAAATTCATCAACGAAGTCCTCCTACAGAAATCTTCAGGAGCTCTTCCAGGTATTCTACCGAAGTTCCTCCGATATATGTTACAAAATTTCCACCAGGAATTTCTCTGATGTTCCTTTCAGGCGTTCCTTCGGGGATTTCCTCCAGGATACCCTATGAGTATTTTCATCAGGAATCTCAACGTGGATGGTCATCCAGTATCGTCAATCCTCTACGCATTTGTAGTGTCCGGAGGGAGAAACCGGCAAATACAAAGTTAATGGCTCAATCAGCCGAATTGCAACAGGAGCAATTCCAGCGCAACTTCATCGCTCGAAACACTTTACAAGACTAACGTGTCATTCGTCTCTTCCCGTTTGCTTAGGTTTTCCTTGTTACTCACACTATATGCCCTTCTGCTTAGATTACATCTTCTCTAGTACTCCTCTCAATCCCTAAATTCTCCTCTTGATCTACTCTTATAATAATAAGATTGTTTCTTCTATTATCTGTCAATGAAAAAATAAATTCATATTATCTTGCATTCATCTCTTGCTTTCCTTGATTTTTTTTCATACTGAAGATAACATACATATTTTCCAAAAATGTTAGAACATTTTGTTTCAACATCATCATTATCATCTTCCACTTAATTATTGCTCATTCCTCATTACTCGCTTCTCACTCCTAATTCTTTATTCCTCATTCCTCATTCCTCTCTACACACCTTACTCTTCATTTCTCATTTTTCACTCTTCTCTCCTCATTTCTCATTCTTCACTCCTCATCCCTCATCTTTCATTCCTCATTTCTTACTCCTCATTCCTCAATCTTTAGTCTTCATGCCTCATTTCTCACCTCTCACTCTTCATACCTCATTCTTCTTTCTTCATTCCTCATTCCTCACTCCTCATTTCTCATTCCTCACTCTTCATTCTTCATCCCTCATTCCTCATTTCTTACTCATCATACCTCATTCTTCACTCCTCTTTCCTCATTCCTAACTTCTCATTTATCATTCCTCATTCCTCATTCCTCATCCCTCACCCTTATTCTTACTTCTTCACTCCTCATTCCTCAATCCCAACTCCTTATTTTTCATTCCTAACTTCTCACTCTTCATTCCTCATTCCTCGATCTTCACTGCTCACTCCTCGATATTCCTTGCTCCTTATTCCTCACACCTCACCCCTCATTCTTCACTCCTCATTTCTTACTTCTGATCCCTCACTCCTAATTCCGCACTGCTCATTCCATAGTTGTCAATCCTCATTCTTCACTCCTCACTTCTCATTTCTCATTCCTCACATCTCATTCCTCATTCCCTACTCCTTATTCCTCACTGTTCATTCCTCATTTTTCACTCCTCACTTCTCACCCAAGTAACATTTTTAGTTTTTTCATTTACTATTAGCTGTTGTTACCACCATATCGTTAAAACTCATTTTAGAACACATGTTTTTAATTATGAATCGTGGTTTACGGCTAACCAGCCGAGTGGAAGTTTAACAACTACCGAAAAGCTAAACATTACATATAATTTTCAATTGGATTAGATGGACAAATTGATGTGAAGATTTGCGAAAAAGTTACACGTCTTCTCAGTGAGAATCGAACTCACGACTCCCCGATCTCTAGTTGGGGCGCGTTACCACTACGCCATGAGAGGACTCATGAACGCAGAAGTTAACCTGAATTCGATTTCAGCTCAATAATCACGTGGTCCTTTTTCGGAAGAATTAGATGCCCATCCATCGCTGCCAATGTTGTGAAACGATCTTGCTGGGTTGGAATGGGTAAGAATCGGTCCGGCTAACCACATAAAACGCCACAAAATGCAATATTAGTGTGCAAACATTTTATTTACTTTTCCTTAACCTGTCTCATGCTCCTACTCTTCTGGACCCTAACATTCTAGCTCTTCTTTCACTCTATGCCACTTTCTTCATAGTACTCACGGTCACCGCTTCATTGCTGCTTGTGGGCGAGCGCGTCCGCTTCGGCCAACATGCTTCTTTCGTGTAATGACGCTGGCCAGTGGCCCATCTAGCACCGTAATCCCCGGCATCCACGATCACCCGCCTCTCCGTGCCAAATCCCGGCCCTGTTTGGGATCTACGCTGTCGATGAACCTCGATCGTGTGACAGCTCGTACCTTGCTGATGGATTGGTCGCGGTCCAGTGTCCTCCGCCGAATGAGTCTGAAGGCCAATCGAAGCTGTAGAAAAAAAAGGCCTTGTTGGACAACGCATATTAGTTTCTATATGCAATCCCGTCCTGTATATGCAACCTACTTGTAAGGCTCTCTTGTTTCGCTGGTCGGGTTGTTCCAACAGGTCTATTCGGCACTTCAGCACGTCCTTCGTACGCCCTAGTGTTCTGTAAGGCAAACAAATTAGGATTCTGCCATTTTGACGCTCGTTGCATCGCTTACCGAGTCCCTTTCCTGATCCTATTACCGGATGATCGACGTCAGTGGACCTACGGATCCAACGAAGGGGATGCTTGCTGCTAAATCTCGTGACACAGTTTGCTTGGGCGACGAGTACGTCCCGAAGAATCTCAAGGTGCTTTTCACAATGCCCGATTGTCCTGCAAGGCAATGGTGTCAGTGTTGTCATCGTAAAATTCCATGATTTTCCTTACCAGGTAATCTGAATTGTTTTCCTAAGCTGAATGGCTCTCCAAAGAAATGCCGGCTCCCTTCGGCGAAGGCTGTGCGGACCAGTTAATCACTCGTGGCCAGGGATTGAATCCTGAGAAAATTGAGAGAATCGCTCACGTATCGCTCTCTGTAACTATCATAACATGCTGCACATTATGAGAGACTGTTTATCGTATACTGCTACAACTTTGATCAGATTGGGGGGATAATAATGTATGATAAAACCCCTCTAAACATGCTCCAAGCCTGGGGGACACTATTGCTATTGGAAGTTCGTGGATTTTTTATCGTGCCAGTAAAGAAAAACACCTATCCCCAACGGTAAACAATCGAGTAAAATGGGTTTTATCATAGCTCTCTGTTTGGGGCTCTCGCTCGCTGCTTCCATTTATCAGACTTGTTACACCTTGCAATACAATGACGATCGTGGACCGCAACAGATGGAATGTTTTTCTTTGCTTGCTTTGATCGTGCTTCTTACTCAAATGAGAGCGAATTCTGCAAAGCCTGCTCGTGGCTGGTTTTTTCCGGGACACCGAGGATGGTCCCTCGTGTGGATGAGTTTCCGAGTGGTGGCTAATTTTTACTTCGATTCCGACGGTTTATTTTAATCACCGACCGATGTTTCCGATTATCAATCCGAAACAGCGACAATAAAAATGGATTCCATACAGTTAAATCTTGCTGGTCTTGTCTGGGATGGTTTAAGATCAATTGGTGACTATTCCGTACAATTTAATCATTCATGAGAGCTTTTAATCTTATGAACCCTTTCGCAAAACCCTCACTGGCTAAAATATTCCTAAATCAGAATATTTGTTCGGCACTAAGACAAATTGGTTTTTAGGAAGCCTTGACTTAAACTTAATGCACTCAGGAAAGCTAGTGCTGTCAAAAAGGTAAATAAATCGGAAGATACAATTTTGTGATGTAATTCATTTCATTAAATTTGTGCCGTTATGTATCTTACTGTTTTATTGGAATGAATTGCTATAATAAAGCCCGTCGTGCTTGATCGGTTGTATTGATGCAGAAAACGGTAAGTGATAAGTGCCTGAAAAATGAAACCTTTTTTCGTGTAGCTCAGCTATTGTGTGCAGCATAGTTGTCCCAGTAGAACGGGAAGTTCAGGCAAGTATGGGAAAAATATGCGATATTCTGTTAATTCTTCGAGAGGAATATTTGTCATTTCTATGTTTGCGTTCTGATTAAGCCATAATTCACTACGTGATTATCATTATCAACATAATGATATTCATAACCACACGCAGATTGCTTTCCAATAACATGCATCAGACAGTTGAGGTTTAAGAAGGCTTTAACATGACTTAGCGTAGTCTTAGAAGTTTTACTTATGCCTTGACAAGACAAGCAAGATGAGGTTTTAAGTATAGGTTTTAATAGACACTACACAGCTCCTTCAAAATACAATTTATTATCAAAAAATGTGGCCAGCAAATAAGTTTTAACAGGAGCTCTTGTAGATATCTACAAAGCATTTTAAAGTGGGTTTTACCGAAAAGAACGTTTGGCACTGTGGAATGCTTTATTAAATCTGTTTGGAATGGATACATCTCTAATAAAACCTTCATAAAAAACATCTAAGATCAAAAAGCACTGAAATTGTTACTTGGGCATTACTCACTCCTCATTCCTTATTCCTCGCTCCATACTCTTCACACCTCACTACTCACTCCTCATTCCTCAGTCCATATTTCGCATCTCTCAGTTCTCAGTCCTCATTCTTCACTTTTTTTTCTCATTTCTCACTTCTTATTCCTCATACCTCATTTCTCATCTCTCATTTTTCATTTCTTGCTCCTCATTCCATATTCGTCACTCCTCATAGATTTACCCTCTCGGAGGAATTACTTTACCCTCTAGGTGGAACTACTTTACCCTCTCAGGAGAGTTCATACATTGCCTTGACGTATTTCATCACATACCATACCATTAAGCATAACACAATAAACTCGGCTTTTTTTGAAGAATTCTCACAATACTGTTTTCCGATTGTGTTTCTAGTTAGTTATCTACGTTACGCTGTGTCGTTCATGAACATAAAATATAGTAATATCTTATCCAACATTTAAATTCACTACAAGAAACAAAACAAATTTTAAAATACATTTCTCGTAACCTCCGAACTCCATCACAGCAATTAACACTATATGTCCTTCGTCTAGTGTCGAAAATATGACAATTCACCTCGAACAAAAAAACAGCAATCAGCAGTCCCACGAAGGCATCACAGTTTGCGGATTATCGCCATCGCTTTGGATTACAGGATGATCCCACAAACTTCTAATCACAACCAATCATTGCGTAGCACAGTGGAATACATCCTTTCTGCGTACAAAAATAATGCTGAATTCATAACGCCAATACAGGCGATCACCTATTTCAATATCGCTAACGTTGAAACCATTCGGATTAACTCCAAGCCTGTAGCCTATGAAACATTCAAATATACTCCCCGATCGTACCGACACATGTTTTAGCGGTGGTGGAGCTTCATTCAAATTGAACTAAAGCCCAACTACAGTATCCCAGGTACGAATCCTTTTTATGTATGCAAACTGTTAATTAGTTTATGAATTAATACTGCTGGAACTGCGTTGGTATCGTACCTCTGCGGTCTAGTGTGGTTTTGAATCATAAGGTGTACACTAGGGCGGTTCAAAATTCAAAATAGCTTGATTATTCCATCTCCCAAATCTTTCTTACCATCCTTACAATAAAACTTAACAATTAACTTTTAATAATGATATCTTATATTCTAGAAATGTGCACTATGGTTTTAAGAACATAGATTTTCCCTGGGACACCCCAATGTTGATGCAGAATGGTGGCGACGAGCGGCGGTTTGCTGCATGTTACGGAAAATTTCCGACTTTAAACCAAGGTAACTATTTCTAAAATAAAAAAAACGGCGTAGTGACGGCAGAGTTCCAATTCAGAGTGTAATTCACGGGACGAGAGGTATTCGGACAGGGCAGGTGGAAATTGCGAAAGCCAAACATCGGCAGTGCGGATTTTATCCTAATCAAGCGCATAACCCTGGCGGTGGTAACGAGGTTGATGATGTTGATTATAATGGCAATGATGATGATATGGAAAAATGCAATCCTCTCGGTCGAGTATAGTCTGCCTGCTGGTCGTCCCGTGGATACGCGATATAAATGCGTTGGAAATAAAAAGATACCGATGCAGTCACACTATTGTGTGCCCGGCTGGATCACCGTGATTAGGGGAGCCTAGGGTGATGTGCACTTTTAGGGCATAACGCTACTTAGCTAATACTGACTACACATATCAATGGTTTCTATTCCGTGATTGGCCGAAGTCAGTGAAGATGTACAAAGAACTTTTAGTAGATTCTTCTCGGCTGGGATTGACCATAATCTTCTTCAGTGTGCATAATTCAGTGCCTCTATTTGCACAGGATCAATAGTGGCATCGGCCACGTCCTTGCAGTCAGGTGAGATTTGGGGAAGGAATGTTAGTGTGTAACTTTTACTATTTGGAGACCGTGTTTACCTCTGCAACTCCACACAGGTTACTGAAAAGGATGTTCGTTGATGGGGAGGATCGTTGGGTCACAGAATTTATTTTGATAAGACCATGATAAACAATTATTTGTGAGATACAAACATGCTTATATATGATATTTTTTGTAAACATGAAAACAATTTAAGTGGAAGAAAATCAAAGCCGACACTTGATGTGACGAACCACTCAAAGTTTGTTGAACAAAACCGTAAACGCAACATTTCTACCGTTGTTAGGACGAAAGTATGTGTTATGATATTTTAATCATTTGAAAAGAGAACAAAAAAAGAAACCAATTGATTGCACCATCGTAAAACACTAGAAACTAGCTTTGAATCTATGACAAAAGGTCGAAAGACAAAAGATCGAAAGTACAGAAGGTCGAAGGACAAAAGATCGATAGAACAAAAGGTCGAAAAACAAAAAAGAAGGGACAAAAGGACGAAAATCTGTTTTCAAAGAAGGAAAAATTTGTCACCAAAGATTTTCGACCTTTTGTCCTTCGACTTTTTGTCCTTCGACATTTTGTACTTTCGACGTTTTGTCTTTCGACCTTTTGTGCATAAACCCCAAATTTCAATCTTCATTGTGGCACATCTTCCTCAACTGGTGTATCGTACCCCAGGTTCCCCTCCCTGGATTCGCGTTATTTAGCGGTAGCTGCAGGCTTTCGCGGTATCATTACGGTCCAAGTGCCGCCTGTGGCTTAGTTCTGACGGCTCCGCGGTGGGTTATCCATTTGGCACGAAACCATTCCGCAATGGGACTAATTAATCAATCATCTCGTAACTAGGTCGTCGTCGTCGTCATTCAGGGTCCGGCTCATTTTAACAAGTCACTTTACTAGTGCGCCCATTATCTATCTGTATCTGGAGTGCACCGCGCGCGCTAATGCATCCTTTTCAAAAAGTCATCGATGGCCAATGGATGGAGACTCGAAGTGTAGTACATATTGGAACGTTACTTTATCCGCATTGTGGCACATGGTAACGAGACCGACAGTGACGAGGTACAATGTTATTGCTACTGATTATAATTATATGCCATTCATGTAAAGTATCTGCATAAGTGCTCTTGTTAGAGACTTTGAAATATGATTTGTTGAGCAACGATAAAAATTCCTCAGTGACTATGTTTAAAAACATATAATGCAAAGTATCTTGAAAAGCGTTATAAAACAGTCTTATAGGTTGTAAAATTAATATTATTCATCACGAGAAGTGTCCAGCAACCAGGAACCTTCCTTAGCCGAGTGGTTAGAGTCTGCGGCTAGAAAGCAAAGCCATGCTGAAGGTGACTGGGTTCGGTCTAGGGTTCCGGTCGGTCCCGGATCTTTTTGTAATGAAAATTTCCTTCACTTCCCAGGACATAGTGTATCATCGTACCTGCCACACGATATACGAATGTTAAAATGGCAATTTTGGCAAAGAAAGTTCTAAGTAATTAACTGTGGATGTGCACATAAGAACTCTTAACTGAGAAGCAGGCTTTCTCTAAGTGAGGACGTATTGTCAAGAAGAAGACTGTTGAAATCTCCAGAAAAGTTGATTCTTCCAAACTATTCGTCTAGCTGCTGACGGTACTCCAAAACAAAAATTATATCTGGTGACAAAATTAAGAATTAACTGGCTCGACCATAGTCTAATGCACACACATTTTTACAGTTGTAGGGAAAATCAATCTTATCGACCGCCATCTAATAAGAACTTTATGCCACCTACGGTAGCGCCAGACTCCCGTTATGCCCAATTATCCACGAGCACGTGTGAAGCTTTCCCCGAGAGTCCATCTGCTGGCTGAAATCTGTCTACCCTGTTCCAATCATCCGAAACTCGACGGAACACGTCCACTAAATCACCTTTTACGACCCGAAATTGGACATCGACAAGCTGCGTGGTTTTAAAGTCGTAAAAATTCAATACGATTGACCTTGCTTGCTGGATGCAGAGTGCTACGATAAACGCTACTCGAGGGCGATGAATGTGGTGATGCTGCAACCAATTCGTTCTTGTGATGACTCTGAGAAGCACACCGAGATGCAAGCAACTCGCGAGGTTGACTTTTACGATCGACTAATTAACGACCGATGGGTATCTGCATCGATAGTCAGTGGTTTTAAGGAAAGCTGATCGCTAGACTTGAGGCGTTGAGGTTAGATCACACCTTCCTGTCCTGCGAGTGGCAACCAACGGTGAATTAGGCAAGAGTCAAATGTGATTTGTTTTGTGACCAATTTTATAGCCATCCGGGATCGTGTCGTTTCTAATTACGTAAGAAAATGTTTCTAATTCGATTTGGATCGGTTGTAATTTGTTTTTTGGACATCTGGATTGGGGGAAGAACGATGGGATGTCAAAAGCTACCACAGACAACTCAAATGTACGCATAACAGAATCATCTTTTGCAGTATACGATGCTTACATGTGCAAGGTTTTGCGTATAAGATGTCACGAAAAGGCCTTGTACGTACAAACTTGGAGGCGATATGCGTGCATATTTTATATGATGAAAAATGACATGCGAGAGCAAAAATTTTCTTGCGAACCAATATGTAATCTTATGCGATTTCATTTATGACAACAAATGTTGATGTGACAGATGCTACGGATTGATTCGACTTACTTTGTACGAGTATACGGGACGAAACCAAAATGTACAAGCGAACTCTGAAAGTTGCATTATATGCCCGGAGACACAATAATCGAACGATTTCATCGACCGCGTAGTACGGATGTGATGAAATTTGTATGAATAAACAAGTCATTACGTAAACTCTAATGTGATTTCTGGTTGTCTAAGACAGTGGCGAAAGGTCATTCAGTCATTAGTCTAACATTCAATACATGTGTATTCCTCAAGTTTTATTTATTGAAGGTGGATGTAGCCAAATTGCAAATATTCAATTTGATTGCTACACGAATTGTAAATTGTAGCCCAATTAGCAAGCTCTATTCCAATTGGAACGTAACATCAGAGAGAAGAAAAAGAAGAGCATTTGCATTAAGCAATTTGAAAAACGCTGTACCCAAAAACTTTAAAGCGGGAGCCGATATTTACCCTTCATGCCTGTACTTACTTTATGGGGCCCGATGCGCAGCTTTTCAGCAAGCTGAGGGTCGTGGGTTCGAATCCCACCGGTCGAGGGTCATTTTACAAATTTTCTCAACTTCCTAGGGCATAGAGTATCTTCGTACCTGCCACATGATATACACATGCAAAAATGGTCATTGGCATAGTAAGCTCTCAGTTAATAACTGTGGAAGTGCTCATAAGAACACTAAGCTGAGAAGCAGGCTCTGTCCCAGTAGGGACGTAACGCCAGAAAGAAGAAGAAGAAGCCTGTACTTTTCAGCTCATAACTGCAAATTTGTAACATTCGACAAAAGTAGACATTGAGTAAATGGAATTCCAAAAGTGCATTTTATGGGGGGTGACCCATTTCGCATAAAGACATTTCGCATAAGGACGTTTCGCATACGGACGTTTGGCATAATGGACGTTTCGCATAAAGCAGTTTCATACAAGAACAGGTAGCATTTTAAAGAAGGCATATTATTATGATTATGCCAAATGTCCATTATGCCAAACGTCCGTATGCGAAACGTCCTTATGCGAAACGTCTTTATGCGAAATGTCCCACCCCCCATTTTATGGCAGTATGGGAAGACTCAATTTCTTGGGGTTTATGCTAACGAAAGAACCTCGACACCACTCGAAACCAGACACCACTCGGGGCCCAGATAGTCGTAGCGGTAAACGCGCAGCTATTCAGCATGACCAAGCTGAGGGTCGTGGGTTCGAATCCCACCGGTCGAGGATCTTTTCGGGTTGGAAATTTTCTCGACTTCCCAGGGCATAAAGTATCATCGTACCTGCCACACGATATACGCATGCAAAAATGGTCATTGGCATAGTAAGCTCTCAGTTAATAACTGTGGAAGTGCTTATAAGAAGAGCTGAGAAGCAGGCTCGAAACCGGTCGACTAAAAAGGTAATTTTAACCCCTTTTAATCGTTGTAAGAACAATAAGTGTTGTGTCCTGTCTCACGTCGCGTCTTATGAGTAGTATAGGAAGAAACTCAAATTTCTTAAAATTGTCAAGAACTTAGAAGGACTTACTTGAGACTGAAATTTTGTACAGCTTACATTACATATTGGGTGAATAGTCAAAATTTGACTATGATAGAAATTTCATTGCAACTACATTGCTCATTGGTCCATGGAACGAGATTAAGTGGAATAAATTAATAACTTGAAAACTATAAGAGATAGGGTTTTGATGTTTTCTGAACATTTGTTTTTCTTGTCAAGGCACATTATATGCAAAATTGTCCTAAGCGCCAAATTTCATACCTTTCGAAATTCGCTCTCAAACTTTTTTATTTGGAACTTTATGGTAAAATATCAATTTTCAGGCCTACTATGTTCTGAAGAGTGCACATTTACTATGAAGACGTCACACCTCTAAAATTTTCATATGAAAAGATATAAGCGTTTTTGTAGTTTTTTTATCCACTTTTTCAAGCGTAATATTTCAAAGTGGTGTAAGTGAAATCCAAAACTTTTCCCACACAGTTCGAACGGAACGTGTAAATTTCTGAGACTTATAATGCACATAATTAGAGCGTGGAATATTTATGGATATATACATGATATGTCATGTTAATTTCAATTAAATGTCATGTAATCCAGCAGGATCCTGAGTGGTTACATGACATATAACACATTTTTACATTATTTCGGTCATAAATTTACATGATTTCGGGTTTACATGGCATAAATGAAGTTTACATGACGTGTAATCTTCATTATTTTTAACTGTGCACTACTTGAATAAGCGTATCTTAAAGTGTATTTTAAGAAACTTTGGTGATAAAATACCGTCAGAAGAAGGAAAACTCGACGCATATAAACGAGATATTTAAATGGAGTGCTGTCAATTATATTAGAAGCTTTCACTAGATCGGATAATACAAAGGCAATTACATTTCCTTTTCTTATAAGTTTGTTTAAGTGTTTTTTGAAGTAAAAAATACTTAACTACGTCAATTAAATGCACTTGGCCTCCGTTTGAAGAGAACGTTAAAAAATAAATCAAAAAATCATCAAAATCTCAAAATTATTAAAACTTACTTATTTTCGATACCATTTTTTGTTTATATATAACCTTTACTAAGCCCTCATTTAATCGAGGTACATATGTTTATTCTCAGTAGCTTTGAACTCATATTTATTATCAAGCTATTCAACCAAAAAAGTTGAAGATGTTTTTAATTGAAATCATAATGATTCAACTAGAATATTTTTTAATTTGAAGTTTATAGGCAGCGGCACGATACTTACGATTCAGTAATTTATTGATGAATGATCGAGGTTGCACAATTCGTTGCGCACCTTCCCGTCGTATGGTGGACGGTCACGCAAATTGCAGTGTGCTAAAACTGCTCGTTCGCATCCGATCATTC
This sequence comes from Aedes aegypti, assembly GCF_002204515.2. NCBI lineage: Eukaryota > Metazoa > Arthropoda > Insecta > Diptera > Culicidae > Aedes > Aedes aegypti. The sequence goes on along the minus strand of NC_035107.1, from coordinate 230,610,615 downwards.
CGATTCATTTGCTGCACTTGTTCTTTGAATTGCAAGGAATAAGTGCACCGAATATACCATCAGGATTAGATGACACAAACGGTATGCTATCACACTTTGAAGAAGAGTGCATATGCAATTTGTATAATTTGAACCGTATTTGCAGCGTTATCTACCATGAAACTTAATGTTATAACGTCAAACAATTCTAGAATAAAAAGTCAAGGTACCGTAATTCGGGGTGTAGTTGATCAGTTGGGAGAAGTTGATCATTCACGTACCCACATGTATAAACTGTCAAGAGATCTTTGATTCGGTTTCAATTAGCATAATTTTTGTGACGTCGTATTACCTGATGGCTGCTCTTGATGTTCCTAAGTTCGGTTTGACATTCAAGATAATTATACAATGGGAAAACATATTTTTCATGGAATGTTTGATGAACTGTGGAAGGGTTCTTCTCCAAACAATCGACTATTGACAAGGCTATATAAATACTACATTTAAATAAACTGTTTCTTACATTGCAGATATGTTCTTTAAATCCAGTTTTGAATTTGCATTGTGGATAAACCATCATTTTCTGAGTAAAAAATGTACTTTTTTGTGCGCGAGTTGCTAATTTCAAAGAAAATTACATACATTTAGGCGTTAAATGTGGTGTGTTCTGTAATTTCCAACATTCAAACTAAAAATTGACCGATCTATCATTAAGTTGTAAGCTTTTTGAGGATTGATCCAGATTCAGTGACCCCAAATTTAGTGAATAGCATATCTATTTATTTTAGGAAACTTATCGCAATAATTGATCAACTTCACCCCGGAATCAAAAACTTCACTTTCTGATTTAAAATAAATGATTTTGTTATTAAGTGAACATTTCGTCGAAATTTCGTTTGTGTAATTTGATAGATATCCAACCAGTACATGTGTTAAAAATATTTGGATAATAATACATGCATTCTACTAGGAGCTACAGAACAGAATCGCTCGAAAGTGATCAACTTCACCCCATTTTACGTTAATTAAAAGGCTGAACTTTTCTGTAAAGTTAAATTATTACCGATATTAATAAAAAGTGGCATGATTAACATCTACAATCTTCTTGTTCACGCTAAGATCAATTCATTCTCTATGAATATATTATAAAATATTCGACTGTAGTTGAAAAAGTATCTCAAGACGTCGGAAAACTTGTTTTTTTTAAGTAAATATGAGGCATAATTCAAAATGCATTTATTAGAGAATATCAAAAAATACTATCACCAAAGTTTCTCAAAATACACTTTGAGATATCTTTATTTAAGTATCGGTAAAAGTTTTTGATTTCACTTGCGCCATTTTGAAATGTGGCGCTTGGAAAAGTTGATGAAAAAATTACAAAAACGCTTATATCTCTTCATATGAAAATTTTAGAGGTATGACGTCTTCAGAGAAAATGTGTATTTTTCTCATAGCTAAAACTGCAGGCCTGTAAGATTGATATTTTCGTTAGTATTGAGGAAAAATCGATTTCTGACCATAAACTTTAAAAGTGACCTAACTCCCAAACTATTAGATATAGAAAAAAATGATGTTCTACAAAGTTTTCATATTTTCAACAAGATTCAATATTGTAGAACATAGCGCAACAATATCTTTTGAAATAAAAAGTTTGAGAGCGAATTCCGCGTTTAGGACATTTTTGCATATAACGCGCCATGACCATAAAAACAAATGTTCAGAAAACACCAAAACCCTTTCTGTTATATTTTTCAAGTTATTAATTTATTCCACTTAATTTCATCAGTAAGAACATCATAGAATCTTACAGATTGCAGTAAGTTGATCGAAAGTATGTATTATTAGATGGCTCTTCACGGTATTAACTCGAAATTATCAAAAAATGTCGAATGTGTCAAATATGCTGGCATGCCTAGCAGTATCAGTGTCAATTAAATGTTCGTTACAGTGTTTCCCCTACCTTTCGATCTTCTTAATCTCATTTTGTCCCAGAAATCACAGTTGTTTCATCTCTGTTTACCATATCCCACAAACCCACTACTTTTTTCCGTGACAATTGTGGAGTTGCAGCGCTATTTTCGGTCTCTAATAACAATGATCAATCAACTTACATTCCCACCCTTCTCCGATGTCCATTTGGACGTGGCCGATGCCGCTATCGATTTTTAAATTTGAGCTTTCGATTTGTGCACTTTGAATAATAAGCTAATCCCACAAGCACCATTCATTGAAACTCTGTGCACCTGCGATTGCTCTGGTAAATCACGGAGTGCAACTATGACGCGGTCATTTATGTTCATTAGGGTGCGGCTTATTCGTCTACAGTTCTTAAAACCAAACATTAAGGTACTGTTTTAATTTAACATCACATAAAATTGGAAACCTCAAAGTTTGAGCCGAAAATATTCAGATTTTGAGGTGGCGCAAGCGACTTTAATGTGCATTTTCAAGTTTTAATGTATGACTTTCAGTGAAGTCTTCATTAGTTTGTTATTTTCCAACCAATTCTTAAACGTTATGCATCAATCTCTTCAAAATTAATATATGGAAAACTTGTAGAACATCAAGTCTGCATGCTTTTTGAATAATTTAAGTTGTTTTTGAATTGTGTATACAACATACAAAATTAAAAATTTGTTTTGACTTAGCTATTCACCAAAAAATTCTCGAAAACATGATTTTTGGTGGAAAAATAAATTTCTTATGATTTGTTAAACTTTTATTGGCAGCAATTACATATCTACTATTTTATTGAAGTTTGTGCAGCATCCCACAGCGAGTAAGCATCTTTCGATAATACACACATATTTCATTAAATGCAAAAATTTGTTTGTTATAAACCTAATCAAAATTGTTTCTAAGACCATTTGAAAGATTCAAAACGCGAGAAAAACGTGTTGCAGCTATTGTATTAACATTTATTCAGCGGGAAATGAACAAATTACGCATTTTTTTGTTAATATTCTATATTTTCGGGCAATTTCTGTCGAATAACTAAGTCAAAACGATTTTTTATCTATATGCGTTTTTCTAATTGTTGAAAAACGACCAACATTGGAAGCCTTTAAAAATATTTTAAATCGATTTTGTATTCATGAAGTTATGGCCAAACAAAGTTTATTTTTTGGTTTCAAAGAAACTGGTGTTGGAAGTTTCAAAGTTTATTGAAAGATATCAAAGTTATTTAAACTTCACTGAAGGTTTATTACATAAAATTTTATCTTCCAGTCGCGTAAGCCACTTCTAAATTTTAGTATGTTTAACTCTAAATTTCAGGTTTCACTTTTCATGAAATTTATATTTAGCACACGAATTTTTGGTTTTTTAGAATTTACGAAATACAAGGCGCACCCTAGAGCTCATGCTTATGCCCCTTATATTTCTATTTTTTTCAAAAGTTCTCAAACTCAAAATTTCATATAATATAAAAAAAGTCATATCTCAAAATTTGAGCCGAAAACATTGAGGTGGTGCATAGAGGAATGAAATAAAAAGTAGAACATATGTGTTCGTGCTGCAACTATTGGGTTTAGCGTTTCGACATGTTTCACAAAGTTTGATTATTTTTTGAGTATTTAATTTGGACACTGAAAAAAGGTTCAAAATTGAAAACTGTTAAACAAAACATTGTAGGCGACATCATTTCATAAGACTTTCTCAAAGACGGATAAGTATTATTTCTTATACTTATAAACTTAGGGGGTAAAAATGATAAATATCAAAGCTCAATTTTTCTGTATAACTTTTGAATTTGAATGTACACATTTTTTCCACGTTCCACACTGTCTAAGCTGCTGTAAGAATTCACTTTTTTGCCGAAGGCACCAATGCGCTTTCCCTTCATTTCAAAGATTTACGAACGCTTTTCTCATTTTTTCACATCAAATTTAAGTGTGCATATATTGTAGAGTTGTAAGTAGTAGCATCATGCTATTTTGTACCCTATTCCCTTTTCATATTTGCAGAAATAATTGCGGGATTAAGAGGGATCCATTGCAGTTTGTTTAATTGGTAATAATGCTTTCTTTAAGGTAAATTATGTTTTTCAATTATATTTTTTTATCTGTTACATTTTTTCTTTTGTATTGATATTTTACTTCTTGACCATTTCAAACGAAAGTGATTTTTTATAATTTTTACTGTTCTAGTTTGAATTTGACATTACTTCTGAGGGAAAGATGCATTTTCCGTGCAATTCACTGGATTTTTTTTATAGTCTATTGAATTCTGTCAGGCTTATTATTTCTTAATTATATACCCACCGCGGTAGTATTGAAGGACTCAATTTCGATCTTAAACTAAATACTGTTTTACTCTTTTTGAAATTTTTCAAACCTAGGAAATCAACATGATAGACTTCGCTACGTATCTAAGCGGAGCCATTGATAGCTATCAAATCTTTCAAAGCTTTTATAGTCGTTCAGGCACTAAACCGAGTAGCATCTTCCCCATTTTTACCAGCGCTATCGTTACTGTACGCTACTTCCGATATGAGGAGTAGCCAATTTATTATCAACTTATTACAGTCGAATATTATGGCATTAGAAATAAAGTTCAAAATTTATATAGAAAACATGATTTTTGAAGGGTTACTTATCCTTTAGTTCATCAATATAAGAGATAGCACTTTTCGGTTTTCGAGAAAGTCTCGTGAAATGATTTTGCTTCCAATGGTTTTTTAGACTGATTTCGAATACATGTGAAAAAAAGATGCACCCTAATGCTCATGCTGATTATATTAGAGATGGTGGGGTCTCGGGTTTTCAAACCCGAAACCAGAATCGAACCCAAAAAATAACCGATTTGGAGCAACAAGTTCTTTTTACCATATAAATTTCGGTGAATGGTAAATTTACCTTAAAGCGATAATTTTTTATGAACAGTGTGTATAAAACACTTTCAGAACATTCAATTTTGAACATTTTTGCTGCAGACACTAAAGGGCTATCCCGATTATTTTTCAAGTTATGGATGATTTTCGTTTAAAACCATATTATTTTCAAAATTTCGTAAATATATTTAAACAAAAACCGTCTTTACAGTTTTTTCACCATAAACAGAAAAAAAATCTTTCTAATGGCGACAAAAGATTTAGAATCCGTTTGCGCCTTTCAGAGATATCGGCATTTGAGAGCAACCATTTCAACAAAATCTCTGATAACTCTGTAACCATAAGAGACAGAACTGTAGCTTCTTCAGCAAAAAGCTCGGAACAAAGTTTTTGCGAGAAATTATTGTATAAAAAGTTATCAAGAAAAAAACTGATTTTTCAGTATCACCCTAACTAGTTTGTATTAATAAAATCATAACTCGCGAACCTTAAGGGATAGAAATTTGGGTTCTTGGGGAAAGTGGCTCCAAATTGGTTGTTCTAAAACATTGTAGACTATTGTGTAGGCCTAAACGGCCACCTTTATTTCACATCACTGAAAAAAATGTCTGAAAAATATGAAAAAACTTTGCCGAAAATACCATGTACAGTTAACTCTCCCTTACTCGATATTCCGTATCTCGATATCGAGTTAGAGAACCATAGTAAAAGTTGGTTTTCATGGCTAACTCGATGGTCCCTTGGATCGCAGTTGCACTGGTTTTGTGTTCTGTAACTCGATACCTCCCTAACTCGATGGTCCCTTCAATATCGAGTAAGGGAGAGATGACTGTATTTAAAATTGACGGTTCAGACGCAATCATTTTTGTCTAACTAGATATGGCTTTGGGACCAATGTGCAGTATTGTCAAGAATAACGGCCAAAATTATTCCGGATACTTCACCAAAACATGTCATTTCAAGATTGTGCAACTATATCTTGACCATCCAAACAAATTTATTAAGAAGCTGATTTATGACTCCGTCATTTTAATAAAAAAAGTAACGATCAAATTCTATCTTTTCAGTTAAACATGAATAACCTTATAATTATATTAGCAGCTTTGCAAATTACCAAACGTACAGTAATGGGCCTTCCTTAGCCGAGCGGTTAGAGTCCACGGCTACAAATCAAAGCCATGCTGAAGATGTCTGGGTTCAATTCCCGGTCGGTCCAGGATCTTTTTGTAATGGAAATTTCCTTGACTTCCCTGGGCATAGAGTATAATCGTACCTGCCACACGATATACGAATGCGAAAATGGCAACTTTGGCAAAGAAAGCTCTCAGTTAATAACTGTGGAAGTGCTCATAAGAACACTAAGCTGAGAAGCTGGCTATGTCCTAGTGAGGACGTTAATGCCAAGAAGAAGAAGAACAGTAATGCGTTGAGGCCCAACAATCTGTAGCATAGAGGATTTTCGTTTGGCAACGATATGCACATGAACAGATGGTCAATTGACAAAGCTCTCAGTTATTAACTGTGGAAGTACTCGTAAGAACACCAAACGGAACCAAGGCTCTGTTCCAGTGGGACCGATATGCCAGACAGAAACAAAAGCAGAAGACAAAAATTGATTTCACGGCAAATAAATATGGAACATTTAACATACTGTTAAGTTCAAAACTTCGTTAATTTATTGACGCATATGATAACTTTTCGAACTCAATATTTTCCAGCAAGTACTTGCTCTCCTGAACTACCTTTGTGGCATCGCCTTCAGACGCTTCCTCCAATAGTGCCCTGAAAATATGATATCAAATTTTTATCATTTCGAAAAAAAATTAAGCGCTTAATTTTTTATTCACTCTTACCAAACACTCTGCCGCACGAAAATCACCGGCTTTGGTGGAGAAAACCCATTAAACCTGCACGCGTGCACCCTAGAGTACGCGCCTTGGTTTTCAAACACCACGAAATCCGCCACATTCAGTTCGGGCATCTCAATGTCCTTCGCAAAAAAGTCAATTCCATCACAGGTTGGACCGTACAAAGTTGTCTTCCTTGTCGGTCCACATTCGTTGAGCTGTTTCCAAACGATGGGCTTCACCGCTTTTCCTCTGTACTTGGCACTGTAGAACGTTGCGTAGATGCCATCGTTGAAGTAGTAGAACACTTTCTCAATGTCGTTTGGATTGTCTTTGCTTCGAATGAATCGCTTTCCATGAATCGGAACTACAGCCGTCACTGCTGCCGCACTATAGTACCGCCCTGGCTCAGCTACTATCATATAACCCAGTTCTGCTGGGAAGAACTCGTCCAAGCCTTTGTTGATTTGCTCTGCGTATTGTTCAATTGAGACATCTTTGTCTCCTGAAAATCCTCCACCCAAATCGATCAGGTTGAATTTGAATCCTAATGATTCGGCATAATCCGTCAAAGCTTTTCCTTTCTTGATCCCGGTATAGAAATTCTTCGGATTGATACACGCATGACCCAAATTGAAACACCACCCAATGACGTTTATGCCCAGCTCCTTCGCCAAGTCCAGCAGCTCCCTGGCCTCCACATCCACCTCGCATCCAAATTTAATTCCTAAATTCAGTGAATCCTCCGCCGTTTCAAGCCGAAATCTTATCACTACATTCGCTTCCGGATAGTACTGATGAATCTTCCTCAGTTCATCCTCGGTATCAAAAACTGTTCGGAGCTTCATCTTCTTCGCAAGCTCCAGGGATTCAATCGTCTTCATGGGCTGTCCGAACATGATTCGTTCCGGTTCCACCCGGAATCCCAGAATCCGTTTCAGCTCTCCGGTGGAAGCACAATCATAACCACAGCCAAGCAGAATGGTCGTCTCCACAATCGATGGTTCATCGTTGCTTTTGATGGCATAGAACGGACGGACTCTTGGCAGATGCTTCAGCCATTGGTAGTGCCGTTTGACGAGGGTGTCCAGCTCGGTCAGGTGAAGCGATTCCTCCAGTGGACCTCGGGCCACCAGACGATCAACAAGTTCCTTCGATGTGACGGAATCGTCTACGATTTCCAACCGGCTTTTGAGCACACTGAGAATATCCATGATGCGAGCTGAGCGGCGACAGGGTGGCGACTGATTTTTGATGAGCGTTCTAATTTTGGCAAAACGAAAGCGTCAGCTGATGCGTAGAGTAATATCGGCTCGGGTCGCGAGCTCTTCCTGTATGGCAATGTGCGTGCGATAAGATAAGACGCTGCGAGGCGTGCGATGTTCGTAGGTATGCTATGACGCGTGCTAAATATTGATGGGGGTTTGGTCTATGCTGACACTGGATGAGTAAATTGAAAGATAATTGAATTTATCAACAGGTTGTTGACTTTTATTGTTGGTCAGTTGAAAACCAGATCAAATCGAGTGCCATCCCAAGAATATTGAATATTCTTATATTATCTGTGAAATGCACAGTTATATATTCAAGGTCATCGAGTCATTGAAGCTACAAATCAACATACTATTCACATACGCAGAAATTTTAAATTTTTATAAGTGATTTCAAATTTTTGAGTTTAGTAATGTTTGATTTTGGTTTAACATTTGTTTTAGGAACTGCCAATATTTGCGTTGTACTGATTTTGTCCATTTTATCACTACGAAATATGCCGTTATAACGAAATTCAGTTATAATATCTAGTCGAGTCTAGTACACGACACTGAAGACGGCCTTACAGTTGAGGTCGAAATACGCGTATCTGTCAAAGGATACAAACTCTAGTGGAATTAAATGGTATAGTACTAAATTCGTTTTTTTCATCTACTTATAGGTATTCTACTAAACAGCTCGAAGATTTATTATTATAAGATCTTACTTATGTAAGGGACCCTGGTGAGAATCCGGGTAGGTGGGACTTTCCGTCGAAATTCGAAGATATAATGAAACGGAATGTAATTAGTACAAAAAATATTATTTTCATAACCATTTGCTGCATGCGATCGTATTTTATGATTGATCTCTTATGAACATCAAATATGTACTCAATATTAAAAATCTATGAATCATCAATCCTATTATTTCAATGGTTGACATACTAATGTGGACTAACACATGAAACTGGATGAATCCCACTTGCTCCGTTTAGCGAGGTAACTGCGTCAAATGACTCTTTTCAGAACTTTTTTCTAAGGTTTTCGTTATATTGAAATTATTCAATCAAATTCATGCACACACCAGCAAATGTGTTGCCAAAGTATGACTGTGCTGTTGGATTTTCAAAATATTGACATTTGAAAATTATATTGGACAAATTGTTTGCACTTTCCTTTTTTAGGTTTTACTTGCCCCGGGGTACCTTATTCTTTATTATCTTCAAAAAAATAATCGCATTACATTGCTACAACATTTTCATTTGATGATTCATTTTGACCCGATGGCAGTAGTGCCAAACATTATATTCTTCTGCTTTACAGGTCATGGGCTCAATCCCAGACTGGTCTGTTTCCTTTTACTTTGTAGTTGTAGTTGCTTCATTATATTCGTTCTTACAACTCGCTAGAACAAGAAACCCTTTCTCTTACACCTTTTATCTTTAAATTGACAATTCGAGTGACAACTCCAACTTGTAGCGAACTGGGCTATTGAAATTCATAATTCTGTGTTTTTAAGAAACGATAATTGCGATCAATATTATCAATAAGGCCGGAACAAATTGTAGCTTCAATGATCCTCTTTATTCATTTTTTTCTTTAATCAATTACTAATCCACTTTATCCTCTTCTGTCGCGTTTTGTATGAAACGCTAGCCAAGGACATTGCCTTTCGATCTCAATTATGGTTTTTTCATCATTTGTTTTATTGAGTTTTATTTTAACTTGAAGACTTAATTTTATGATTTTGTTAATATTGACATCCATTTTCTATGTACAGTAATTCAAGGTAACATTGATCAGTTTCGTTCAAATTCCAAAATTTCGGTCTCTAGTTAATTGTAAAGACGTGGCCAATGTCATATTTGACTTTATGCATCCAATATTGCTAGTATAGACGTGTTTAGTCTGATTGAAATAAATGAAAAATTTAAGGCTGACAAAATCGGGCAAAAAAGTATGCTAAAATTGGGGGTAGATAAAATCAGGGATAGACAAAATCAGGTCATTACTGTATATTGTTACTTGGGCATTTTACAACTATATTCCGCTCACAACATAATTGGGTTCGATCGATGAGAACGCCAAGAAACCCATTTCGAGTAACAACGAAAAAAACAACATGTAGCGAATTCAACTTACTGCTTTTAGCTTGGTGAGATGATCGAGAGGTATCGCAACTCACATTTGCTAGACCATGATTCAAATCCTAGTCAAACTTTAACATCTTTTTATTAGTTTTAAGAACTTGATCTACCGATTGCTAAACTCTGATTTTCATCTGTTGCCGGCTGCGTCATACAATTGAAGCATACAATTTTACGTCACATGGGACTGATGTGCAGCTAAAATGAGGCGAAAGTACAGTTTACTTTTTTCTGAGTGGATTGAAGAAGTTTTGAGGAATCATTATTTTTAAGGCTTAGTAGCCCGTCATTCGTTTTGACAACAATGATGACTTTTCTGCTTGCATTTCAAAGTGATAAAACTCAGTCTTGATAGTTTATATTGACTTGAAAAAGTATCAGTGTACGCGCTAACATGCATAAAGTATGCTGATACTTTTTAAGCTGTGTCAGTGCAAAACCAACTGATTTTCTTTGATTCGAAATCGTGAGATGAATTAGCAACAATCATCAACGACGCGTACAAATTTCAATGACAGTCTACTTCGCCTTAAAGTGAAGATGCATCGTAGCCAAACCTTAAATTTTCAAGAGGATAAATCTAGAGAACCAGACAGCGGTTTGGGTTGAAAAATTAATCAATTGGTCATACGCTGGATTAGTGCTCCTGAAAATTTAAGGTTTTGTTTCGATGCATCTTTACCTTAGGTACTGTTTATCATATAAAGTATACAGCTTGATTATTCTATATTTTAAAATATAAGATCTTACAAAATGCTTATGGTTGAAGAACTAAATTGTTTTTACCAAAACCTCCAATAGAAAATTTAAACACTATTTTTCGCATAACCCTTATTTTTTATGAACCGATTGTATGTTGATATCCTTTACTTTTCTAATTATGATAAAGTTTTAAAACCACAAGTAATAATCCATTAATCTCTGGCACTATATCACTCTAACGATTTATCAATATTAATTGTTATTCGGTAAATAAAATTTACACAAATATGTTGAATAGTCGATTCAGTTGGCTAAGTGCTTAATCGAACGTTTCGTCACATATTGCATAGTCACACACATTTTTTAAACTGTTAAATATGTATGCAGGGGCCTTCCTTAGATGAGTGGTTAGAGTACGCGGCTACAAAGCAAAGCAATGCTGAAGGTACCTGGATTCTATTCCCGGTTGGTCCTGGATCTTTTATTAATGAAAATTACCTTGACTTCCCCGAGCATAGAGTATCATCGCACTTGCCACAAGATCAGGGCTGGATTTACAAATATGGGGACTACGGAGCCAGTAATTCATGGGGGCCTTTTTAAGAATTATTCTAACGGACTAGAGAAAATTTTCTAAGAAGATGTTGTAGTAGTCACAAATTAGTTTCAAACTGCATTGAAACCTTAATTAATATTACTTGGGTTCAGAAGTAAAACAAGACTTAATGATATTATTAGGTAAAGAAATGTCAAAACTTGAGAAGTAGCGGAGTTTAATTTTAGGTAAAGATTTAGGTTGTGCATAATATTTTAAATTGTGGAAGATTTTACATTACTGGGCAGAATGAAATACGCATTGCAGTTTGCCCTTCTGCAAAATTGTGGAGTTCTATAAGGCACTTAAGTAATTAGAAGAATGTTTTTCAGTAATACTGAATGTTGTGATGGCGATTGATGTTTGAAACTGGCAACACAGTCATATAGAATCAAAGAGAAGATTGGTTAGTATAAACAGTTGAAGTTCAATATGAGTTAGTCGTTCTGTGGAAGATGTAACCTTCAAAAATCCATTGACTCGTTCACTGAAATGTAACCAATTGTTATTTAAGTTAAGATTATTATTAAAATAAACGTTACTGTGACAGCATTGAAGCTGCTTAAACGAAGCTGCTAACAATACGTGTTGATTCATTTCGAAGGAAACATTTTCAACACAGATTACGTTAAAACTATTTACCAAAAAATAAAATTTACGCTAATTTCGCAAAATGGAAGATTTTTAATAGTTTAAAATCTTGTGCAATACATATTGTGATAAAATTCAGGAGATTTCGGCAGCGTTTTGAATTTTCTATCACTTTTATCTCGGTTTCGCGTTATTTTCAATTCGGCTGGTATTAAACATAATCGGCTGATGGTGCTATGCCACTTGCCGATATCCTATGGATTTTTTTTTTCAACGTGATTAGAGTGTTTTTCTTCGCAGAATTTTAATATTTAAGATAACTTGTGTCGTTCTGTGCGAAAATTTTTTAGGTGGCTCTGGTTGTTCGTGAGCGTTTTCTCGCATGAGTAAAAGGGGATGGAGGCGCAGTAGATGGAAGCTTACATGGCGATGTGCTCCACCGTGGTCTTCGATAAACTCAGTAAGATTGTTCTGATTTGTACAATTATTATTATTTAAAGTTTTATTTACATATCATAACAAATATGGGCAAGTGGTCCAAAATGCCACTTTGAGAATTTGTGGCATTTTTGCGTGTGTTCGCTATAGTTCACTAACATACACAACATAGGTATTTTTCTTTTCGTTTCAGAGAGCGAGTAAGGGCGCTTAAGCCTAGGCTTTAGAGCCAGGATACATGCGCGAGAAATACCTGTGTACCACCCTAGCAAAAGGACAGACAACAATGGAGTGCGCATTAACTTTCTTAGCAACGCCACTCCCAACGATTTTGCCTATCTCCCTAAATGGAACGATTGGTTCGGTTGTCCCCGTTTCTTCCCGCACAATATTTTCATTTTATTTTTTATCTATCATGTTATTCATTCGTGAACAATCTGATCGCTAGTAGTTTTTGAATTACCTTAAAACCCCAAGAACATACTGGAAGAAATTTCAGTATTTCCAGGATGCTTTTCAATATTGGCTGTCAAGCACTTAGAATAGAATAGAATAGAAATATTTAGATAAAATTCCAAAATTTGGGTAATAAATATTGTAAAATACATGTTTTTTTCTGAGCTGCAGTGAAAATATCTGATCAATCGGACCACTAGAAGCCGAAATCCAGACAAACTTGACCATTACAAAACTATTATAGAACGTTACGAAGCGAATGTGATTTTGTAAACAAAAAATCAAATGAATTTGGCTACGTTATGCCCAATGGCGTTTGAGGCTGAGAAAAAGATGATTAAGTAGAAAAAATAGACCATTTTGCATGAAAAACGATCAATGCATACTTTATTAGGGAGTTCAAAAATCGTTTTTGCTTCACATCGCTCATTCTGTTCTAGACATTATTCTGAGTGTCCTCTAAAAAAATTGAGCTCATGAAAGCTGAGTCTGCACAAGGGAGGACACTTAGAATTTGGTGCAGAACCGAATGAGCGGTGTGGAGCAAAAACGATTTTTGAACCATCTTAGAACTTTATTCTGTCCAGTACTGAACATGTTTCACAGATTTGTGAATTTGATGATTTCATATTCTATACAGTGGCGATTTCAAAGGCAAATATTGATATTTTTACAACTTCTAAATGTAAAGGACTTGAATCATAGAAAGAATAATCAACCTGTGGAAAAAATGTGATTGGTTTTCTTGCAAAATCGCTGTAAAAAGGCGAGTGTTCGGAGTATGAGTCATGTTCCGAATTGGAGACAAAACGGTACTATTATTTGACTTGAAGAAGCCTTGTGCTTCGCTGTTAATTTATTAATGTTTACGGTATAAATGTTTTGTGTTTAAGCCATATCTTAATATACAAATCTTCCTTATCTATCTGCAGATGTATAAAACCATGCTTGATTGTATTAAAAACATTATAGTTGGTGAAGTCAGGGGAAATTACATGGCCATAGCTCATAAGTACATTCAAAATTAATGGAACCTCTTCGAATTTCTTATATCGTTTGATTTGATTTTAACAAGTTGGTGTCGTCTTATTGGTTCCAAGTTATTTTTCAAAAGTATATATTTTTAGCAGTGAAGTTATATTTGTGGGAGCCATGCCCCCTCGGCCTCCCCACAAATGCGGCCCTGCATACAATATGCGAATGCAAAAATGGCAACTTTGGCGAAGAAAGCTCTCAGTTAATAACTGGGGAAGTGCTCATTAAGCTGAGAAGCAGGCTCTGTTCCAGGCAGGACGTAATGTGAAGAAGAAGAAGAAAAAGTATTAAGAGATGCCGAAGCTTTATTTTTTTTCACTTCAAAGGGTAGATGAATCGATTAATGCATTGTGAAAGCCTCTCTATTTGTTAATATTTCAGGGCCATCTTCTTCAGTTTCGCTAACGTTGTGCCAATTCAATTATACTTTCACCAAAACATCATACAAAACCGTCTCCAAAGTGACACCGCATCAGTCGCTTCCAATTTGCTTATTAATCAGTTAAATCAAACAAATTTGCTAATGGCGGCATTTTCTTTTGCACCAAACGTGTCGGTATTCCGAACTAAAAGCTTTTATCATGAATTTGTACTGAACGAGATGCGCAAAGATCCCGAGGAAACCATTGTTGAACTATTTCTCATCTGTCTTTGGCCTCACTCGCCTCTCCTCCCATTCCATTGACCGCACAATGCAAACCACAGGGCAGGCAGCGTGGTTCCCTGCTTTCTAGAAATAATAGTTTGCTCCATTCGATTATCATAAATCACCTTTCCGTCACTGACTGATGGGCCAACAACAGGGCGCAACGAAGCCGTTTCGGGCGGTCACGGCTTTTATTGATGATGGATCAATCTCGAGATAAAATCGAATCTCGGGCTCGATGCGAGATAGCCTTCGCTCTAGTCGGTAGACAAGAAGAATCGCAGCATGGTATTCTTACGTTTCGAATTTGAGCCCACGGTTGATCCTTGACCGTTGTTATCAGGAAAAAATCTCATCCAAATTTGATTTTCTTTGGTCAAAAATACATGGCTGGCCTGAAAATTTGTTTGAAAATCAAATGCTTGTTTTTCGCTCCAAATGCTCCAAATAGCAAAGTTTCGATTTTCTGTTAGTAAGTAGATACAAGCATTTTATATATTTCTGACATTTGACTTGAATGCCCTCAATATGATTTTTGAAAGTTAAATTCTTATCTAGCATGAGCCCAAGATACTTAACTTCATCTGACAAATTTATTGGAACCCCTCTCATCGTGACAACATGTCTACTTGAAGGTTTCATTAATGTGCTTTTGGTTTATGTGGGAAAATTATTAGTTGAGTTTTGGAAGCATAAGGAGAAATGTGTCATTTTTGCAAGTATGAAGAAAACATCCAATTTACAATCTACTACAGATGACACGCAAGCTACGTCCTTTGGACTGTGTCATCCGCAAACAAAGAATTTTGACATGCCTGAGGAAACTTGAGTAAGTCAGATGGAAAAAAAATATTGTATAATATTGGTCCCTGATTTTTTCTTAAACTAACGATCTGGGAAGCACCTTAAGGCCCGCATTCGCCTTTTGAATGCTCTGATTTTAGCTCCTCTGCTGGAGTCCAACTTTGCGCATAGCGCAGCCCAAATCGGACCGTGTGAGCTCCAGTCCAGTCTCCCTGGCAGTTGGCACTCTCATCCATCTGGGTGTCAATTACAGTCGATTAGCGAGAGAGAAACACTGCACACAGATTTGACGGTTCACGGTCACAAGCATCGAGCGGCTTTGTCTTGGGAATTATGGCTAGCGATAGGTACCGATGCCAAAGCACTTCCATAGCTCAAAGTGTGTGACTTGCCGTTTTCTTGGGATGCAAATGAGCTGTGAAATGTGATTGAGCAACAAGCGCACGGTGCAATGGTGACACGACCAACTGGGTACCGTAAAACTGGGCAATAATGGTCATCGAAACGATTCCATTGACAGCAATCCTCAAAATAAACTTTTACCCGACTCTGCCCTTTATCAGATATATTAAAATATCTTTAAACGTGCTTAAAACTTGCAGAAAACAAAAACATCAGATGAGTACAACTACTTTTTTAAAAAAATTACGCCCTGCTACATTTGCATTTTCAAATAACATTTAAAATCCAAACAAAGTTCAACGCTACTCCTGCTTACGGTGCTTGTCTCCGTAACGAACGGATTAAGCGGCGAACCATTTTGAAGCTAGGTGTCTATGCATAACAGTTGAAGCATTGACTAGAAGGAGGCTCGGTCGGTGATGCATTATTAGCGCACTGGTGTAATTTGCTAGGAAACAGGTGGATAACTGTCGTTGGGAAATGGTGTGAAAAATGGGAACACCAATTGGAATTCACGTCCCGGGTGTCGAGTGCTCGCAAATTTAAAACCCCGTTGCTGGTCAACGGGAATTCGTCGGAGCGAGAAGGAAGTAATTTACGCGGAAATGCATTACTGTAAGCTATGGTTGGGTTTGTGACCAAAGCATAATGTTTAGTTTGATGTGATTTGATCCAATTGTGACGATTTGTGTTGTGATCTATGCTATTACTTATTTGGCTTTGTAAAGTTGACAACCGTTATCATTGTATGCATTGGCATAGCTAAGTTATTTTTAGGGAGCAAATTCTTGTTTTACTAAAGTTATTACGGTCGCAATAATCACGATGTTCACAAATGTCGTAGTTTGCATAGATTTGTATTCTTGGAGATAAAATAAACTGACTATGATTATTCCACGAATTTCTCAGATATTCAATCATAAAAGATTTCTCCGACAATTTGCACTGGGATTTCTGTATGAATTCTTTTTGTACTATTTTAGTGCTTTCTCTGATAACGCCTTCACCATTTATTACTGAACTCTTCCCGAAAAAAATAACAGAAATTTCTCGAAGTATTTTGATCAAATTGCTTAAAATTCTCTTGCAGAATTTTGCCAGGGAATGCTTTAGATATTCTATTAAACATTTCTCCAGAGACTTATACAGGGGGTTGTCAAAATAACTGGGACAGGCAAAAATTGGGCCAACTTTGGAATGCTGTAACTTTGACAAAAATTGACCGATTTCAATTCTTTAAGAAGTAATGAACGGGTCAACTAATCTAGTTTTAAGGTGCATCCACGGAGATGAACCATGACCACCGGATACCGGTGACAATCCGGATTTCCGGAAGCATGTCTTATGCAGTAAAATTATAACGTGTTTTTAGCAAAGATCTCGGTTAAAAAATATAAATTTTACTACACATGAAGACAGAAGATCAAATTCTGAAGCGATTGGTGCGCCAAGTATTAAGATCGGTCCAGAAACAATCAAGATATGGCCATTTCCCCGGAATCGGTGCCGGTAGTGGATCCGAATCGGGATCAAACAATTTATTCACTTAAAATATTTCGCGCAATATTGTTTTCTCCCTAGCTTATCATAAAATACCCTATTATAAGTTGAAAATGAGTCTTGTACAGATTTGGCCACTCATGGCGCCGCCAAGTGCCCCGGGGGAACCTTGCATAGGGGACATTTAGATTTTTACACCAAAGCATATCATGCGACTACAGTGCAGTGTTGTGAAAAACTCAATTTCTCACAACTCACGCTTGATATTTTTCATGCGTGAGTTGTCAATCATGCAACTCAGCAGTCAAAAAATCATGAATGAGTTGACTCACTTTTTTGACTCATTCTCTCGTATTTCCACAGTTCACTCACACACGACAATAATTTCTTGTTAGTCCGGTAAAATTATAGTAATCCTTTCTAACGTAAACAACAACATTCGGATTTCACGAGTTTTTGCCGGGTTTTGCGACTGAATCATTTTTTACGGTTTGAGTTGATTGAGTTGATTTTGCATCAAAATCTCAAACGTGAGATTTGCGAAGCGGATCTCTAATGAGTTTGCTCTCACGGGAGAGCGTATTGATTGAGATTTTGAGTGTGAGTCTATCAACACTGCTACAGTGACCATCGGATGTCCCCGAGGGAACCTGTAATAAGGGACAATTGAAATTGAACTCCAATACATATCGTGTGACGGTTCATTATTCATGTTTCGTGCCAAATAGGGCTATTGTAGACCTAAAATGGATATTTGACTACAGATATTTTTTGACGTTCATACATAATTATCCCCAATCACAGCCTCCCTCAAGGATATCCAGTGGTCACAAAAGTGGCCTACTTTAAGTCGATGGTGATGAACTGTAGGGTCCTAAGATATGACGTCCAAATCATGGGTAACTGTGGTTTTCATAGAGTGTATTCGTGTTGGCAACCCTATGAGTTTTTGTGATATACTTTTTTATTATTTCTCAATGAAAATCAATTCCTACATGAAAATGATGCATGAACGATATGTTCGTTACACTTAGATGAAATATATAGTTAAATTGGATACAAAATATAATAAGATGTTTATCGGAATGTATATGGTAAACTTGAAATATATATGGCTTTTTTAGAGATTTTTGGGCTAATTACGTTAAAAGCATAATGAAGAAGCGGTCAAAACACTTTTGTGTCTTCGGCAAAGTGATAGGTCATTGTGTTAGCAAAAGGATAGTGGTATTTTCGAATCATTTCCAATTATATTTTTATGTTCAGGAACGCATTTAGGAAAACCACAAAATCGATTTATACACCTTTAAAACTTTCCCGAATTGGCTCATTTTTGGACAGATAACTTGTTTTGATAAATTAGTTCGGATTTTGATGTGGCAAAGGTAACTTAGAAAAAGTGAACAGGTCTACTGGTATATACACAGCTGTTCTTGCAATAACGGAGGTAGTAGTGTAAAGATTCCTCCTTATATTCGCAAGATTTTCATTATCAGAACTCAATTGGAAACTTATTCATAGCGATTCCTTAGGGAAGTTTTCCACAGATCTATCTGCTTTTGAGCATGAGTATAAGCTCATTGAGCATAGATGACCGTTCAATTCATAGTTGCTACTCCATGATTGAACAGAACAATTGTAGTTGCATAGAGGTTTAATAAATGGGGCTTGGGATTAGCTAACCATTCTCAATGTGCAAAAATCGAGAGCTCAAATTTTAAAAGTCAATAACGGAGCTAGCCACATTTTTACAGTCATCGGAGAAGGGGAGGAATGTTAGTTAGACAACCGTTGCTACTAGAGACCGAGAATAGCTCTACATATTCACAATTGTCATGTAGAGGATATTGAATTAAAGGGATAAGATAGAGATCTGAGAGTTAACAATGTTTGGTGATGCGATCCATGATATAATCACATCTTATCGGATTCGCGATATTATTCGATAATCATTGCTGAACAAGTGTTCGTCACTCACCCACGCAAGAGCAAGTGACGTGATCAATAGATGAAACACTACTAACGATCCGCGGCGCTTTTTCATTTCACTACGAGAACAACGCGCGACATGTTTGATCCTGCCCTCATCGCCCGCCACTGCAGGAGCAAGCGTCAAGGTCGAAGAATCAAACACAACTCTTCTCCACAAATCTATCTGATTTTTCACAAAAACTCCATCTGATTTTTTTCACAGAAAATTCTCAATGTTTTTATGATTTTTCTAAAGCTCAATTTAATGTTGCTCCCTGCAATCCTTCAAAAATCTCTTGAAAATAATATATGAAACTTTATTTAAGAATGCCTGCTTAAGAAAAAAACAAACATTTCTATAAAGTTTCTGGCGTAACACATTCAACTGTTTTTCCAAAGACACTGTTTGTTTCAATTAGTTCAGGAATTTCTTTGGAAAATTATTATATGGTTTCCTTTGGAATGTCGCCCTAGAATTATTTCAAAAAAATCACCAGAGATTCATCCAAGTATTTTCCAGAGATTTTTTTCTTTAAACAGTGCTAACGATTTTCGTGGGGATCAATTTTTTAATAGATTTACTAACGGACTTTTCAAATCATTGTTGAAAATCTCAAACAAATTATCTCAAAATTCCATTAGGTATTCTCTAAGTTCCAAATGTGAATCCCGGGATTCTTCCACAAATTACTTCTAGAAATCTATCCACTCTCCATTTTTGGTGCAAAAACTTCTCCAGGAATACTTAAATAAATTTTTGGGGATTTCTTTTCAAATTACTTTACCAATTACTCCATATCCGCATCAGATTTCTAAAGTAACACATGCAAAAAAAGTTTTGGAAGAACTTCTACAGAAATTTGTTGAATAATTAAAGCAGGGCATCCAGCCCGCGACTTCATTTTGTGCGGCTCTCGAAAATTTTGAAGATTCTTCTCATAACTGGCCCGTTGAATATTCCACTTATATTAAGGTGGAATATACCAAGGATCATCAATTAAATTATTGATTGCATTTCAAGCTACTGAAATGCGGGTTTTAATTTAAAATCATCTAAATTTACTTGATTTCGTAAATGATTCCCAATAAACCTAGAAGTTCTTGAAAATTTTGAAACTGGAAAATTTAGTTGCACTCTTCTTTGAAGTAAATAAGCGTTAAAAATATGCTGCACATAATAACAATTTGAGGTTTATTATGAGAAACCATACTTTTGTAATAAGTAGATAGAATGATTCGAATTATTATGCGTAGTGCGAAAAATTCTCGCGCCACGACTTTTTATGGTCGTTGCAGTTACATCAAATCGTTTTGGTGGCGTCTAAGCGAGATAATGCCTTGGGGAACGAGCAATGATCGCGCTGAAGACTCCAAAACTATTTGAAGTAGCTGCAACGATCTACAAGTATTTTTTTAAAAGAAGATATTAAATCGCCGTCACGATAATTATTCACGCAATGCACAGTATTACGATCACATCAATCTGCCATGACTTTAAGAAAAAACTAAACGTCAATCAAGCTTAAATTTAACATGATTGTAAGAAGCTAAATGAGTCAAACAGAGTATCACTGCAAAGGATTGATTTTCACAAAATCCTGTACACAAATTTTAATCGAAACTTGGGAAATTATCACAAAATTCTAGATAAGGTTTCCAAAGAATCTTAGGTGGTTTTCTTACTGAATTCTAAATAGAATTCATATACAACTTTGGATAAATATTTCACAGATTTTACATTGACGATTACGAAGATATCCTAGAAACAATTCTTTCAGAAACCTGCATTGCATTTTCGCAGGATGTCAACCAGGATTTTCAGGATAACCCTAAGCAGGATTTTCAAATAATGGAGGGTGGGTTTGTGATTAAATTCTAAGTAGAATTTCAAATTACTTTAACTAAATTTTGACGAAATTTGAACACAACTCTTTCGTCAGATCAATAGAGAATACTGAGAAGGGTTATTACTGAACCTTACAGAATTTTCCAGAATATTTTTATTGTTTGCTTATTCGATCCAACAAAAAAGATGAAAATGCTTTGGCCCGTTACGCAATATTATTTATAAGTACTGGCCGCCGGTTCAAAAAGGTTGGGCAGGCCTGAATTAAAGCTTAAATTAAATTAGGAAAAATTGTGAATAAAAAGTAGATATAGAAGGAACATTTGTCCTCCAAGAGGAATTCACGATAAAAGTTGAACAAATCTTACTATATTTTTGACTAATTTCCATATGATTTGTTTGACAATAGTTCTGAAGCCACCCTATGATATTCTTTGAGGAATAGATTATGCTAAAATTCGTCAAGGATTTTCAAAGGGTGACTGCAAAATTTTTTAGGTATTTATTAAGAATTTAACATATGATGAATTTTCTTCAGAAAATGTACTCTAGAGTTTAGGTAATATTTTTCTTCATACAAAATTACTTAAGAAAAATTGAAGCGAAATCATAAAACGAATTTGTTCTTGGAATCACTATGATCGATTTTGGTGGACTTTTACATATCAGTTTCAATTTCTACAATTCATCTGGAGAATATTTCAATGGTTGAAATACCCTGCTACGATTTAAGTCCTATTTTGTCAAAAATCCTCGCTATCTATTGCCTAAGCATTTTTTTTAATAATATTATTAATTGTTTTTTCAATAATTTTGTCGGGACATTTGTAAGGAAAGTCATCAAACCCGGACACTTTTAGCTGGACATCCTCCAAAAACATGTGAAAAAATGTAGTGAATATACTGCTTTATGGTAAAACATTTAAAACAACATTGTTTTCATTACTAAATAATCCGAATTTTGGGAACCGATTTTCCAAAATTGCCTTTATTGCACATTCTAGTGGTATCAAATACATCCTAGTGTTTTGTCGCAAATTCAACCCGGAACCTCAAGAGCAATTCCACGATCAGTGATTCGTCCTGCAATACCTCCAAAAAAATTTCAGAAGTTTCACCGGTGATATCTCTCAAATTGTTCTTTTTTACAATTATTGATTTCTGCAATAAACAATACACCACTTTAACGTTGTAATAAAGCTAGATTATTTAGATCTTCGGGCATCCCTTTCAATTCCCACAGCATGATGAAATATGTGGATTTCCCCCAAAATTCATTGGCCCAATTGAAATACAGCTCCAACATATAAGCACAGTTATTTTTTATCGAACAAATGCATGACAGATCATAATGCAGCAAACATTATCATAATCGAAGAAGCCGTTTTCTATGCCGAAAATCACGCACACATTGATGCGTGCAAGTTTTTTTTTTGCAATTTCTCATCGTAATAGGCTATTTTCCATCACGTCAATCTGTCATGAAATGGCCTACTTACCTGCACTGAAGTATGCAGGGCGGGAATAGTCATTACACAACTGGAACCAGTGCTGTAATGATTCATTACGCAACGCTTTCTCATTACGCAACTGTTTTCAGATTTGTAAAATGATGGTGAATGCATTCCGATATAATTTCTGATATCCTCAAGTGGTCTTGTACGCAATTGCAAAAATTTTGCACGTTACTCGTTGCAGAACTCGATTTTTACAGCACTCGTCGTAATTATCTTATTCAGCAAAAATCATCTGCATCATTCTGCAATTTGTTCCGTAAACTGCTATTTTTTCTCAGTCCAAACGATCGAAAACTTTGTTTACGTTCTCAATTATATGCGATCGTTGAAAAAAAATATTAAAATTGTTTACCATAGTGTATATTCCGGTGTAGTAAGTCACACAGGGGGCGGAAAGAAATTTAAAACGTAATGTAACGTGGCTCAGTCAATCGCTGATCAGATTTCCCTCGAAAGTCTTCGTCCATGCGAGTACGGTGGAAAAATGCAATTGAACTGAAATTATTTATTGAACTACAGTAATATTTTTGCATTTTTAGTGTACAACTGGACGAACTATATCAGCTTTCACACGATTATATTTGAAAAATTAATCTTTATTGTAGATAGGTTCGAATAACCGCCGTAGTGAAACATTTTAAATATGATAAGACGATTATTAGCGCTTGCGACAAAGTAGATCGAAACCCTACTGCCTTTTTAGTTATCTTTTCAAAGTTGAGGAAACAGATCTCATCATTTGTTCCTCGACCACAGCTTATTGAAGTTCTTCCTATAAAATATTGACTATGTTATGGATTTTATTGGTTGAGCATTTATATTTTCAGAAGTCTAATTTTTTGAGACTATGAAGAGGCTATTTTGAGATGTATTTTGAAAAATAAAAAGATTTCTGTAAAAATGATTAAATAAATAATTAATTCTATTCGTTTGAAACGAGTTTAGGTAAACTCATCCTTTTGCAATCCAATGACTACAAAAAGCAAAAAGTCACCAACCACAAACTCCGGTCAACGGCAAAACCATTTCACATCGCATTATAATCATAGTGGCTTCGGAATGTCAACCACGCACCAAAGAGCACAGAAAAACATTCATCATGAGTAGGTCGTATCTGTCTGATGGTTTGTCTTTCCAAGCTTATCATAAAGGGATCCCGAATGGCTTTGGTACTTATGACACTTTCCCACTCCAGCCGGTCCTTGGCACCGATTGTCGCGTCCTGCGTCGTCGTTGTCATTAGCTTTTATGTCCGCGCCGGATCATCCCTCTTCAAGTTGTGTATCAACCGCTCAGAGTCACAAATCGACCGACCGACATTTACCGACTATATCGTGGCCATGTGTGATGGATTCTGGCAGCAAAATCGCTTCCGACCACAATAAAAGAGCCCGCGGTTCTTTCACCACCGTCACTGACGTGTATGAGATCCGAAACTGCGACTGTCATCTTTTATGTGCCGGAATAGGGAAGCCATGCGAACGAAAATATAAATCTCATAAAAATAATTTGTCATTGCGGCGAGGTTTCGAAAGATGATAATTCCATTTTATGCGCACTGGTGCTGCATTTCTCTGCCAATAAGCCAAATGGTACCCACAACAGAAGCGTTAGCGATAGCAGGGTTGGTAGTGAAAATAGAAACCTAACAGGAACCAAAAAGAGATCAAGTTGGAATCAAGAAAACAAACAAAAATTTATCATGAAAAAGGATACAAGAGTTCGATTTATTATAGAATGTGACTTAATAATTCTTTTGAAAATATTTCAAAGTCTATTTGAGGTTTCTTTGGAACATATCAACAAATATACTGTTCGTGGTAATGTTCGTTTTTTATTCTACAGGAATTTCACCACAAATTAATTCAGGTATTTGATGGAACAGGTCACTTCAGGAGTCCTTCGTCGGTGAACACCAGGCTGGTTTTCGTGAGGGCCGCTCGACAACGGACCAGATGTTTACCTTGTAAATTATCCTAGATAAATTCCGGGAGCATAACTTGTAGACTCACCATCTATTTATTGAGCTAAAGACAGCATACGATTCAATGAACAAAAATTAGCTATGGCAGATATTGTCTGAATACTGTTTTCCAGCGAAACTAATAAGGCTGTCACGTTAGATTGTTCGAAATCAGTATTCGTATTGCAGATGAAGTGTCAAGAAATAGCTCATCAAGTCTGCCAATAATCCATATTCTGGAATTTAATTCTTGTGCAATTCCAAGGCGGAATTTCTAGACGCTTTTGGCAGAATTCTGGGGAATACAGAAGGCAAGGAAGGAATTTTGATAGATTTCAAAAATAGTTTATTAAGAAGATTCTGATAAAGCTCCTTGAGATTTTTTTTTAATTTATTGGAGAGATTTCAATTATTCAGTAGACATTTACCTCTGAAGCAAAGATTATAAATGAACATTGTTTTGTTATCCATCTATTGTCTCTACCTGCGTCGGCTTTTTGTTGTTTCTCCTTCCTCCGCATGACGTTTTATTGAGCAACTTCGAAGAAACAATTTTATAATACTACAAAAAGCATTCTAAAGAATCTTAAGAAAGAGAATAAATTCTAGGAGTTTTGAAAAATTGCATGATTCCTATAAACATGGTTCCTGATTTCTTCAAGTTCATCGAAAACTTCCTTCAAGATAAAAATTCGGTGAAATCATAAATTATGATTTTACCATAAAAAATCTTTGTCATTTTTATTTTGAAAAATACCGTCAACATTATCACGTTAAACTTCTACGGTTCTACCACAGCAGTTAATAATAGTCCCTTCACAAAGTTTGTTTGGGATATCTACAAGTAGGAAAACAATGGTTTTAAGATTAATCTGTTCGCCATTCTATCATGAAACTTCGGAGTTCATGCAAAACACTTTCTTCAGTAAAAATTCCATCCGCTTTAACATAAATCATAGTCGATAAAAGACGAATAAAAATAAACAAGATTTAATGTAGTTAATCCTACACATTTTCTATGACCATCGTCAGAAGTTTCGTAAGAAACTTTTGAAAATTCTACGGTGAATTCTTAAATTTTCCGAAAAGAATACAGTATTTCTTTCCAAATTAAGTTTAAGCATAAATTATCGAAACAAACTTTGTAGAAGTCTCCCAAACCTTTTTTTGTGTAGAAATCCCTAAAACAAAACATTGTGGTATTCCTGGCGTAGTTTTTGAGTATTTTGAATAATTGAGGGTAGTTTTTATTCACTCTACATACATTTCTAGATACTATTTATAAAACAATCCCTGAATTGACATTCGGAAAAAATATACAAAATACCTGATAGAATTTCAGTAGAATATTTTCCGAGAAGTTCGAGAATGAATTGCAAAATTCTTTAGTAAATCTGTTGACTTATTTCTGTAAGAAAATCCCCAGTCTAATCGCTAATGCTGTTCAAAGTTAAAATCTCTGATAAATGTTTCGTAAGAATAGCACAATAATAGAGTTCTCCGATGAAATTCGTGACCAAATTGCTCGGGAAATTTTTGAGTATTTTCTCAAAAAAAGTTTATAAAAGAACATTTGAACGTTAAACAAGAAATTTGGATGAGCTTCGACTTAAATTATGTTAAAAACGCTAGTCTTTGATTTTTCAAAAAATTCGCCTTTTTAATTCCCTAAAGATTGCTCAGTAGACTACTCCCCTATGCTTAACCCGTTAACGCCCAAGGTATCTCACAATTGGAATTCAGCTCCGTTTTTGTTATTCATAGTCGTATTCCCATATATTAAACCTTATTTCACCAAAAAAATTCAAGTCTATGGTGGGGATCCAAAAAAATTCTTGAAAGTATGTCGTCCATATCTAGTTGTTCTATAAGTTTATTTTCGAGATTAACCAAAAATATTTTCATGCTCTTCGACCCATTACTATGTAAACAAGTTGAAAAAACTGCAGGTGAGGGGTAATTCATAAATTACGTCCCGTACAGAAGAGGAAGGAGGGGGTTACAAGATAACGTGACTACCCGTATAAAAATTGAAATCCATACAAAAAGTGTGATATAGAGGAAAATTGAGGAGGACGAATATGCCAAAACTTTGCGTGACGTAATTTATGGACGTACCCTGATAAAGAAATTGCAACATAAAGAATAAACAATTCAGAGGTGAAAGATGCATGCCTGAACTAAATCATTTAGTGACTTCAATTCAATTTTCTACCACGTAAGTAAGATACAGACATACATACATTTCCATACATGTACATGTACAATTATGCCCACATACACCCTTCATACCAAAAACAAAATAAAATCTTACGTCAAATATTTTGATTATAAAAAAAACCTACAGATGTTTCAAAATAGTCTTCAAAAAGATTCTATAAAACTTGCCAGCAGATAATGAAAACATAACTATCAAAATATTTTGCTGGGTCAAGTTATTAGTATACAATGTGGCTCGGATCATCTGACAGCTATCGAAATATATATTTGGCAATATCAGAATTTCGTTAGTGCTTATCAAAAGTTAGTCCTCCAGTCCATTGACAGTCAAATATTGCACTCCAACTATTATATGCTTTACAGACCTGAATATTTGAAGCAAACATTATTCGTCTATAACGTTGAAGTTACTGCATCACTGATGCATATGGTCTTATCCACCGATAGAACCGAATCCACGCGGTCCAAGATTTTTGACACTAGAACGGACCAGAATATCAGGAGAGCATACGGAAGCGTGCCCGCTCGAATGTTACAATTCTTGGACCGAGTGTGTTCAGCACGGGAGCCTCTGTACTGCTACCTCAACGTGACGCTGGTTCTAAAAAGCGAACAACCATACAAAAATACGACCAAACAATGGTGAAGGCGTACTCAATTTTCCCGAACATTCATTTTAGGAATTTAGTAGAATTTTCTGATTAAATTGGCCACTGCAGTGCGCGCGTAGTAAATAACTACTTGCAAACAATATCTTTCAAGCGCATTTATTACCTGTAATTTTGAGAATATTTTTTTTTACTTTTACACGTTAAGCCATAAAACTGGTTCTGGACTTAGGTTGGCGGCTATTCAATTTTACTCTCATTTGACCGCTGCCCTTCACCTTCGGAGTTCAGTTCATGGATGGATAAGTCAATTTGTCGGGTTTTTCGTTCTTCACTCCCTTCAAAGGATCATCTTCTTCATTCGACGGCTAGAAAACATGCGTTTTCTTATTTTAGCCTTCAATAAATGGTGTCAAAATTCATCTAAAAATGTAAGGAGCATTGCATCCGAAATAAGCGATTGTTGCTCGACTCGATAGTATCAGGTATCAGAAGGCCGGCTCCAAAGGCACGTTCCCCACCAGTTGGGAGATTTGTGCCATCGCCATATTTGAGCCTATTTCATCATCTATCCGATGGGAGAGGAAAGGGAAGGGAAAGATGGGAGGAAATAGGAGTGGGGTCCCTTGAAGAGGGAAAATCGCATAAGCGAATTGAGAGCATGTAGTTCCATACCACAATGGGTTCGAACAGCGCCCTAAAAAGGGCACTGCAAAATGCATGAGCGTAAAGAGAGCCTATAGCTCATTACCACAGTGGGTTAAGAATAACAGAATGTCCTGAAGATTCAGGCTTCTGAATTCAGTTTCACTTAATAAGTGTTTACCAAGTAATTGGAATCGTATTTGCGAAAAAACTGGACAGTTACATATCAGGTGAAACGAAGTTCCATAATCGGAGTCACAACTATCACACACAAATGAGTCAGTACGCTGAATATTTGCCATATGATAGTTGAGTCGGCAGTGGCCTGTCAACGCTCTGACCAAGAGACTGCAATTCTGCTTTGACAGATTTGTTAAATACTTCGCCACCCTTGGAGATGGCTCAGTAATGTACAATTTTGTTTGACGACATGACTCCAAACTATTCCAATATTGCTTGTGCTGAGTTGCCGCCCAAGAATTTATCTGAAGCTTCACCCAGCACTTCGAAATTGGAATAGCCGTCTAAGGGGCCAATGAAGTCATGCGATGCTTCATCGCGAGCTAGCTCATCAGCCAATTCATTTCCAGCGATGGAAGAATGGCCAGGTACCCATACAAGGTTTACAGAGTTGACTGAATTCAGTTCCTCAATTTGAGTTCGACATGCGATAACAAGCTTCGACCTTGAGTTGGCCGAAGCGAGAGCTATTATAGCAGCCTGACTATCTGAACAGAAGTATATGACTTTACCCATTACGCGCTGTTGAAGTGCTGATTGCACTCCACATATAAGAGCAAATATTTCCGCCTGAAAAACGGAGCAGTTTCTACCAAGTGAGTAAAACTGATTCAGCCTTAGCTCACGAGAATATACTCCTGCACCAGCTCTACCTTCAAGAAGGGAGCCATCAGTGTAACATACTATATCGTTTGATATACTTCTTTCCAAATAGCCAGACGTCCACTCTTCCCGTGAAGGGAATTGTGTGGTAAATGTCCTGTAAGGAAAGTGACAAGCAATTGTGAGATCACTTGGAGCAAGGACGATTTTGTCCCAATTCACCAATAGTGGAAAAACGAAGTGTGTGTAGATCTACGATTCACTGGATTTTTCTCCAGTAGATCCAGTACCCATAAACGGTGAGAGCAAGAAAGTGCTTCTTGTTTAAGATATATGTGTAATGGCGCAACGTCGAAAATGGCCTCAAGCCCTACTGTGGGAGTTGTAGAGAACGCACCAGACATCGCCATCAAGCACATCCTTTGGAGATGGCCCAATTTTGATTGGATTGTTCTCACTTCGCCCTTTTGCCACCACACAAGACATCCATATGCCAATATTGGTCGAACAACTGTTGTGTAAATCCATTTGATATATTTGGGTTTGAGGCCCCAAGTTTTACCAAAGGTTCGCCGGCATTGACCGAAGGCCATGCAAGCTTTTTTGACTCTGAAATCAATGTGAGGTGTCCATGAAAGTTTGGAATCTAGAATGACTCCGACATACTTTACTTGATCAGTCACATTGATCTCAGTGCCAAAAAGACGTAAAGGTCGAATTCCATCGCGGTTTCGTCTTTCCGTAAAAAGAACAATAGATGTTTTATTCGGATTAACCGAAAGGCCATATTGGCGACACCAACTCTCGACTACCTGAAGAGCACTTTGCATCAGGTCGAATAAGGTGCTTATGCACATACCAACTATCAGAGCTAGATAGTCGTCGGCAAATCCATAAGTTGGAAAACCGCAGTTATTGAGTTGCCTCAATAGCGTATCTGCTACGAGATTCCACAAAAGTGGTGACAAGACTCCCCCTTGGGGGCATCCGCAGACACTCAATTTTCGAATCGCTGCTTGACGCAATGTCGAGAAGAGATGTCGGTTTTTGAGCATTTGATGAATCCAATTGGTAATCATTGTAGGTAGCCCATGGTTTCGTGCGGCTTCCAATATGGCATCGAAAGACACGTTATCAAAGGCACCCTCAATATCCAAGAAAACACCCAAGCAGGATTGCTTCTGAGCGAATGCTTTCTCGATATCGTGAACAACTTTGTGTAAAAGAGTCACAGTGGACTTTCCAGATTGGTAAGCATGTTGATTCACATGAAGAGGCATGTTTGCCAAATAAACATCACGGATATGATGATCGATAATGCGTTCCAGACATTTCAGAAGAAAAGAGGTCAGGAACATTCATTTTAGGAATTTAGTAGAATTTTCTGATTAAATTGGCCACTGCAGTGCGCGCGTAGTAAATAACTACTTGCAAACAATATCTTTCAAGCGCATTTATTACCTGTAATTTTGATAATATTTTTTTTACTTTTACACGTTAAGCCATAAAACTGGTTCTGGACTTAGGTTGGCGGCTATTCAATTTTACTCTCATTTGACCGCTGCCCTTCACCTTCGGAGTTCAGTTCATGGATGGATAAGTCAATTTGTCGGGTTTTTCGTTCTTCACTCCCTTCAAAGGATCATCTTCTTCATTCGACGGCTAGAAAACATGTGTTTTCTTCTTTTAGCCATCAATAAATGGTGTCAAAGTTCATCTAAAAATGTAAGGAGCATTGCATCCGAAATAAGCGATTGTTGCTCGACTCGATAGTAAGTATCCATTGTTTTGATCTAGGCAGACCAATTTCTTATTGGTTGTTTCCTTGATGTTTCGCACATAAAAGCAATTTCCAGCTTATATGTTTTTTTTTTGTTTGCGAAAATATCGAAGATACCAAATTTTTCATCACTGGACTTCTATATAGGCGAATAAAATATTTGCCGACTAGCGCCATCATGAGAATGACTTCCGTAATAAGAAGGATTTAGGCGCATAGCTTTCTTTGGATTTAATCAGTGGACTGATATATAAGCGAACAAAATTTGTGCCCAGTAGTGCCATTTAGGTGATTTCCGAAGTAATTAGTTTCCAGGCGAATAGGTTTCATTTAGTTCTTCAACTTTGTCAAAGACACTAATTTTGTATCCAATCACAGGATTGAGATATAAGCAAATAAAATGTTTGTCTACTAGCGCCACCTTGGGAGAGTTTTTCAAACTACTATGTTTCTGGGCGAATAGATCCCATTAAGTTGAACACTTTTGTCGAAGATACCAATTTCGAGAGCTCGATTTTTTCAGTCTCATCGCTGGACTGAGATATAAAAAAAAAATGACCACTAGCGCCACCTTGTGAGTGTTTTCTGAACTAATAAGGTTCTAGGCGAATAGGTTTCATTTAGTTGTTCAACATTGTCCAAGATACAAATTTTGTATCTAATAACTTGACTGAGATTTTAGCAACATAAAATCTTTGCCCACTAGCGACATCTAGTGAATGTTTTCCAAGCTAATAAGTTTTCGGGTGAATAGATCTCATTCAGTTGAATACATTTGTCGAAGACACCAATGTTGTATCTCATCTCTGAACTGAGATAAGAACAACCAAATTGTTCGACCACTAGCGCCATCTTTTGAGTGTTTTCCGAACTAATAAGGTTTTAGGCGAATAGGTCTCATTTAGTTGATCAACTTTATCGAAGACACCAATTTTGTATCTCATAACTGGACTAAGATATAAGCAAATAAAGTTTTGCCTCACTAGCGCCATTTCGCCATTGTATCTCATAATTGAACTAAGATATAAGCAAATAAAGTTTTGGCTCACTAGCGCCATCTTGGGAGTGTTTTCCGAATTTATAAGGTTCTATACAAATAGGTATTATTTAGTTGTTCAACTTTGTAGAAGACACCATTTTTGTATCTCATAATTGGACTAAAATATAAGCAAATAAAGTTTTGGCTCACTAGCGCCATCTTGGGAGCGTTTTCCGAATTAATAAGGTTCTATGCGAATAGATATTATTGAGTTTTTCAACTTTGTCGAAGACACCATTTTTGTATCTCATAATTGGACTAAGATATAAGCAAATAAAGTTTTGGCTCACTAGCGCCATCTTGGGAGTGTTTTACGAATTTATAAGGTTCTATACAAATAGGTATTATTTAGTTGTTCAACTTTGTCGAAGACACTATTTTTGTATCTCATAATTGGACTAAGATATAAGCAAATAAAGTTTTTGCTCACTAGCGCCATCTTGGGGGTGTTTTCCGAATTTATAAGGTTCTATGCAAATAGGTATTATTTAGTTGTTCAACTTTGTCGAAGACACCAATTTTGTATCTCATCGCTGGACTGAGATATAAATGAAACAAATATTTGTACGTCGGAAAGTTGTCTCATATGTTGCTTATATATGCAACATTTGTTGGCGTCTGTGCGCCACCTGGTGAGTTAATTCTGAATTAAAATAGTTACCAAGTGGAAGTCAGCAGTCCTGTGATCAATTTCGCAGGAGACAGTTTTCTCGTAAACCTCTTTATTCTCAAGATATTTGCAATACAAGTACTGTCCTATTTATAGGACGCTGGGCGTTCGGGGCTTCTGTCCTATTTTTAGGACGCTGGGCGGATATGGGTTAAACGATGTCAATCATGATAAAAATCACTCTCCAAAAATTTGAAGTGATTTGGAAGAAATCTGGTTGTGCACACGCCATTTGAAATTTATATGGAAATTACTATGGAAAAGGCAAACCTTTTGTGTTCACTCCTCTAACTGCTCGTTATAATAATTTATGGAAAAGTGAACATACTCTTCTCATGTGAACTCTTCCCAGCTACAACTTTGCCGAAGATCACATTTTGATTGGACGTTAGGATAATTTGTTATCATTGATAACAAAGTGTAAATCATGCTGAGATGATCATTCAATTACTTTGAGAGCAACACTGCTTTTTTGCTGTAGAACATAGTAGCCTGGATTACTTTGAACTATTCTATCCGCCAGGAGCACCACTGTTGCCTGCCGAGCAGTTGGTTAAGCATGCAAAATGCAAACCCACTTCATGATTATGAATAGCAATTTATCCTGACGTCCAATCGAAATGTAGGGTATATCGCCAAATGTTGAACGGTTAAGATAGACGTTGTTTTGTTATTTGATTTTCGTGGAAATTCTGATTTAGGGGCCCAGACAGCCGTAGCGGTAAACGCGCAGCTATTCAGCAAGACCAAGCTGAGGGTCGTGGGTTCGAATCCCACCCGTCGAGGATCTTTTCGGGTTGGAAATTTTCTCGACTTCCCAAGGCATAGAGTATCTTCGTACCTGCCACACGATATACACATGCAAAAATGGTCATTGGCATAGTAAGCTCTCAGTTAATAACTGTGGAAGTGCTCATAAGAACACTAAGCTGAGAAGCAGGCTTTGTCCCAGTGGGGACGTAACGCCAGAAAGAAGAAGAAGGAAATTCAGATGAAAAGGTTGCTAAAAAAGCATTCAACACCGTAGACGATTGTTTAACATTATTCTTGTTCCATTTTTGGCGCTATAATGTCCAAACCAAATGTTTTCTTTTTTTTCTTGTATTGCTGGAAATCATGAAACACATTCAGCTATACCGAACTGAAAACCAGTTTTGTTCAGCCAGAGTGAACTAAGTGCATTTAAATTTGAAATTAATTCTAATAACATGGAAAATATATGATGATTTTCTTGAGTATTCTATCTTGACTTACTTGTTGGAACCTGTTAGACATTTGTGAGCGGTAAAGATTTGAAAAGAGTCATTCGCGATCTACTCGCAGGTGAGTGAACTTTAGAATGAAATATCTTAAAATAATGATTTTGGTACTTGGTGCGGTGTAGCAGAACCCCGACCATTTGTCTATTTAATCCAAACTCATTGTCTTTCAAATGAGAGACATAGAGATTTTTAATTTGACGTGTAATCACAGAAATATGGACAAACAATTTTTGTTTGTTTTTGAGCGGGTGAACCCAAACTTTTGCACGAAAGTGTACATAATTTGATGCTTGAGACACGCAAAAAGGTATTTTTGTTGCGCTGTACATTGGTCCCAAAGCCATATCTTGAAAGACAAAAATGTTTGCGGCTAAACCGTCAGTTTTAGATAGTTTCTCCATATTTTTCAGACCGATTTGGAGCAACTATGCCGAAATACTCAAATTTCTATCTTATATGGTTCGCAAGTTATGATTTTCTCAAACAAATAAGGTGGTCCTGAAAAATCAGTTTTGTCTCGATAACTTTTGATGCGAAAATTTCTCTCAAAAACTTTATTCAGAGCACTTTCAGCACTATTGATTTCGCAACTCTTTGCCAAAGAAACTACTATTTTATCTCTTGTAGTTGCAAACTTTTTTTTTAAGCTACCGACGTGGACGATTTGCCCTTTGAAGGAAGTACCACACTAGACAACGGACTAGCATGCAACGCCCAGTGACACAATCGGCATACATTTCTGACTAATAGTTTTCCAGACTGAAGCGGGAATCGAACCCACACCCCTTGACTCGATGCGGCTAAAAGCTTGGTAATATTAAAGCGTAACTTTGTATTAGACACTTTTAGAACATTCAATTGTGCATATTTTCACTGAAGCCACCAAGGAGCTATCTCGATAATTTGTCAATATATGGACGTTTTTCGTTCAAAAACATATGATTTTCAAAATTCAATAATTCTCTTGAAACAAAAAAAATCCAACAACAATTTTCTCACCATTTACAGAAAAAAAAACCTTTCTTATAGCGTCAAAAGATTTAAAATCCTTTTGCGCCTTTCAGAGGTATGTACATTTGAAAACAACCATGTCTGATAACTCTGTAACTATAAGAGATAAAACAGTAGTTTCTTCGGCAAAAAGTTACGGAATCAAAAGTGGTTAAAGTGCTCGGAACAAAGTTTTTGTGAAAAATTATCGCATAAAAGTTATCCTGATATTTTCTGTCGGAATAGTTGGAAAAGAAACTTGAAATATTCCAATAAAGCAAGAATGGCTGAAATCATTCCTTAAACAAAAACTGGGAACAATCTCTGCAGAAGTGACGGACAGACTGCTAAAAAATCCTAAACTAAATTCTGAAAGAACTCTTTCAAACATTGGGAAGTAATCTTGTGATATTTTTCAACAAGAATGGTCGAAGTAATCTCGAAAATCATTTTTATGATCTCGTAAGTTATTTTGTAACGTATTTCTGAATCTAGAGCAACATTGGAAAGATACCTTTTCAGTTCAGTTTCAGTTTCAGTTTGTTTAGCTAACAAAAAGAACCGGCATGAGTCCAAATTTGTTCACTGTGCAAGATCATGAAAACGTTGTCTGGGGCTTAGTAAGGTGTAAAAACTAGTCGTTTTGCATGAAATTCGCGAACATATTTTTCTACAAATATCAGAGGTCATCTTTATCGACAAAATGAAAATAGTATTTTAAGGATTATTTTGCGTAAAATCTCCATCCTTTTGTTTAAAATAGAGAAACAGAGAACAAGTCTTCAAAACGGGCCTTCTATCAGCCCTGTGATAGCAACAACATGCGTCAACCGAATGGTGCTTATTATAGAGGGGACAACATTTTAATTGGGACTCACATTCACGAAAATAACATAAATGAACGAAACAATAATTTGAATCCTAGTGGAGAAGTGTTCTTCTTTGTATTTTTTTGCAATGTACGTACCAATAAAAATGAAATAAAATATCCGTCAAACAAAACTCGATTATATGTGAATCGCCTTCGGGCTAACCTCAATCAAATGAGAGTTTGCGTCATTTGGCCGGCACAAAATCCCATTCATACGGCCTAATTGGAATGCACTATTTTTATGAGCACCACTGATTGAGTGGTTTCCATTGGCTGGCGGCGACATATCTGCTACCCAGAAATACGTTTTTCCCGGAAAATGTCGAACAGATGCAACTTGTCCTCGCGTTGAACCAAAAAAAAAAGGATCCCAAAACGGTTGACAAATTTCAGCCGGCAATATCCTTCGTAAGGACATCGGAAAATGACACTCGATTTCCTCAGTGCTTATCTCCTGGAATGACCTTTTTTTGTCAACTTACACCCCATAGCCGAGGGCTGATGGGTGAGAAAGGAACATATTTGTTCACACTACCCCCTCAGGCAAGCAAGCGTGCAAGCTGATAAGGACGATACATTCGAAAGGACATCCTGCACAGACGAGCTCACATGAAAAGGATCACATTACTATGGGAATCTTTCGAGAAGTGCTCACAGCGATTACTTGTTGCTTTGTGTGGGTGAGTGGATTGTGAATCACTCTGTCGTTGCCAGCAATCAGTGATAATGGGATTTTTCTAAGATTTGTTTTCCTGGATGGTACGTTTTAAGAACTGAACGGGAAGGTGATCTAAATGTATTGGAAGCTGTCAGGAGCATGTTTGATGTGGATTTGGTTTGCAAGCATGATGCAGGTTGGACCAGACTATCCGGGAATTTCAAACATATTTTATTCCGGATAATTGAAATATCATTTTGATGAATCCTCTTATTTTCTTATTGTTTTAGCATTCATATTCGTAATACAACCCAACATAGGCAAACTCGTTTTTGAAAGGAAAATGTTTGATAAACACGATGCAACTAAAATTTTTCAGTACAATGAAACAAAACAAAATTGTTCATCAAGTCTAAGTACAGGGTTCCGTTTCTGAGACCATTCTGCACCTCTGGACCAATTTTCGAAAAAAATCCCAAGGAGGAATTTTGACTTGATGTTCTAGCTGCAAATTAAAAAAAATCCATATTAGAACTACGCGATAGCAAAAAAAAACCTACAAGAATGTTTAAATGTTTTTTTTTTTCTACTAGTATATAATTGTTAGCGTTGTTATAATTTGAAATATTTCCAAAAAATTAATCTTACCATACTGGCTAGAGTGTGATTTTTTTTGCATGTCTCAACAAGAAAGCTTAGTTTAACCCATGATTGGTCGCTCGTGTTTACATGCACCTTAAAAACATCTCGCTTTCCATACGCAGCTCAAGCGAGATAGTTCTGGCGATGCCTGAATGCGTGACCTGTCTTGGGTTAATGCAGTGGTCACCAAACTGCGGCCCGCGGGCCGCATGCGGCCTTCGAGAGCGTTTTGTGCGGCCCGCGAACAGTTTTTGAATGTTAATCTCAAGTGGCCCGCAAGAAGTAAATTCTTGATGACACTATTATAATTCTTCCACTCTTAAATGAAATTACACAAAATTGAGAATGATTCGTTCAAAATGAGTTCAACATTTCAATAAATTATAAAAAAAACTGCTTCTTTGTTAATTTCGTTTGCTTTTTCGCAAAGTATATGAGTTAGAAAATTTGCGAAAATGAAGCATAAATCAGCCCGATTTTGTGTAACTTTTTAAGAGAGTTTCGTTCTTGTGAACGATTATTAAATTCACGACCAATTTTTAAATTTTCTACATGTCCAATTATTGCATTTATTTTATCAGGAATTAATGAGGTATCAACTATGTTTATCAGCTTTGGAATAGCACAAATTCTGTCTAACATTCCAAGGTTCATCAAATCTTGCAATTGGTCCGAAAAAGAAACAGGTTACGAGTTTAGAAATTTTCTCATGTGTCTAAATATTTCTTCGCTTCGCGGCTACTTAGCTCATTAAGCTTTTATGGCCTTTAAGGTGAAGATGAATCGAAGCCAAAGTTCAAATTTTCAAGAGCACGGATCTGGAGAACCAAACATCCGTTTAAGCTGAAAACTTAATCGATTGGTCACTAGCTGGTGGTGACCAATCGATTAGGTTTTCAGCTCAAACGGGTGTTTGGTTCTCCAGATCCGTGCTTTTGAAAATTTGAATTTTGGCTTCGATTCATCTTCACCTTAAATGAGTCTGTCTTGAAGGGAATTTCAAACATTTCTCCATAGCGTATTAGTTTTTTAGTATTAACTTGGTTGATGAAATCAATAGATTTTCCAAGTTCAAAAAAGTGAAGTTCTCATTGAAGCTTAGAGTAACCCAAATGTTTGATGTCATCAACGCTTTCTGATTCGTTGTGATCATGTATCATGATTCATGATCTTCTCTTTGGGAGAGCTTTGAAGATTCAAAAAATCTCATCTTCGTGTTTACAAAATATGGATTCTAAGAAAAAGTCGTTACAATATATCCTCAAATGATTTACGGCCCGTGTCATAATTCGAATGCATTAGAGTGGCCCGCCTGGTCAGTTAGGCTGAGGAACGTTAATGGAATGCAAGGTAACAAATATTCAGAGTGCGTATCGTACCTTCGTGCTGTCCGTACACAAATTCTCTCTACTATTGGAAGTTCATATTACTACCTAAAGCAATAAAAAAGTACATTTCAGTGCTACTGAAACAGAACTTATCAGTACTATTGTTTTTCTACTATTAATCTCTTTACGATCCTTGTTTGACCCGTGCCTTCGAATTTTCGTTGGCCCGTTAGTGAATGCTAGTGGTGGTAATCCGCCTTGGACACTGTCTTGTGGAAAGATCCTCTTAGACAGTCTTTTCTTATTTCGTTTATTCACTAAACATAATTGCAACCATGAGCAAACGAAAGGGTGAATCTCTGGATTCATAATTCCTTCCAAAAAAGTGGGTATTAAAACTGTCAATAAACGTGGTTAAATAAAAAAGAAAAAAAAAAAGTTTCTCCGGAATGCGCGCTTTCTTCCAAGGGTGAAATGGTTAATGCTCAAAACTGTATCGAATTGAGCAATAAGTTCGAAGCTCTAGACAAATTTTCCGCACATCAAATCGAAGCAGCACAGGCTCTTCGATTCAAGCCTGGGGGGTGCGAACAGAAAATCAGCAAGCAGCCAGGCTGCTGTTAAACTAAAATTTTCATAAAAAATAATCAGAGTACCGTGATACATCAATACCCGGACACTTAAGCAGCGACAAATGTTTAACGACCATGTTCAATAAGCATTATGGTTAAACAATTAAAGTTCTGTTACTTGATGAATAGCTTTATACCAGGTTTTTATAGGAGTGATACAATTTCCCTTAAAAATAATGCATATTTTACGAAAATCGGTAGAATAATGAAGCATATCTTGTCCTTAAATCCGGTCACCTGCTGCAAGTGTTGTCTTTAAATCCGGACACTTTTGAATCTTAATCCGGACAATTGTTTAAATATTTAATTATTTTCGCAAAAATTACGAAAATTATGTTAGATTTCAATTACATACCATATATCATACAACTTGAAGTATTTATGCGACTCACAGTGCTTCAAATTCAAGAATGATGTGTGAAATTTGTATTTGAATTCTCTACACTGCACTTGCAGAGTTCAACGGCAGTAATAAAAAATCACACAGTTTTTCCCCATAATTCGTTTAATTTTTATTCATTCTGCCTTTTGTAGTTGTTTTGCTAGTTTTCTTTCACTATCACTTTTAAAATATTCGTTCACTTCAATTTAACTAGGAGATATAATGTAATGTCCGGATTTGGAACATTTGGCCATAATCCCGGATTTGAGTTGAAATCACTTCACTAATAACAAAACTGAAACATATTTTTTACGGATAAACACTCGACGTGCGTTTGTCGACACTACTACCGAATAAAATTGCCCTGCGAATAAATGACGTCCAGCCAGAGCAGCTTAACTTGTTTTCATTTTATTAATTATTTGCCAATGTTAACTAGATTGAAACAAACATTAAAATGATCTGATGTATCATAAATACTTGATATGATTAAAAACTGGCAGAATAACGTTTAATTTCTCCTTTAATAAATAAATATTGTCAGAGTGTCCGGATATTGGTACCGTCCGGATTTTGATTCATCACGGTACGCCTAGGAATTGTACAGTCGTGATTAAGACACGCTAAAAATTGTTATACAATTCCTTCCAAATCGCAAAGAAAGGAGACTGTCGCGTTTTCCAGGAAACTCTTCAAGAGCACGAACTGCTTCTCAGAGCAAATCTCGCTGAAACCAGGCCGCCATCGGCACCCATCGTTAGAATTCCAATATCATGTCACTGATCGCTAGATTTTGATAAAACTTAACGGTGTTTGTTTCGATTTTCCTAAATCGGTGGACCCCTCGCACACCAGATTTCATTTGAAGCTAAAATTTGAATTTGTCCATTATTTTGAATTTAGTTAGAAAAATGTTTTTTCACCATTAGCGCACTGAAACATCGACATACTGAGATTCTGAATTCTGAGATCACCAGAAACTGAGAGAATGTTTAGCTTTTCGGTAGTTGAGAGAATTAGGTTAGCAATGATATTAACCCTTTAAAATGAACGATTTTCTAAATCATGTGCTATGATTTTGACGTATATGGCGAGTGAAATCTACACAAACATCATTTTTTGCACTGGCCTTCCTTAACCGAGTGGTTAGATTACTCGGCTACAAAGCAAAGCCATGCTGACGGTGTCTGGGTTCGATTCCCAGTCGGTTCAGGATCTTCAGGATTTCTTTGACTCCCCTGGGCATAAGGCATCATCGTGCCTGCCACACGATACACGAATGCGAAAATGGCAAGCTCTCAGTTAATAACTGTGGAAGTGCACATGAGAACACTAAGCTTAGATGCAGGCTCTGTCCCAGTGAGGACGCAATGCCAAGAAGAAGAAGTTCATATTTTGCAGAACAGAGAAACAAGTTTTCAATCGTTGGTGTTTTATTCGAGTCGAGTGAAGAATAAGAGTATTTTTTGGGTGGAAACATTTGGCGGCCTTCTTGGATTTTGACGCCATCTTGGTTTTAAGTGCTCGTCAAATAAATCAAATATATAATTATAATCATAACAAAGCATCCTCTACAACATGGCGCTGAACAAACAATGAAAAGGAACATTTAAAGGTAATAATAAATTAATTCAGTTTTGTGACAACAGCGTCACTAGCGTTCTACTACTAATATTTCTATAGTTCAGATTAAGTATTGCAACTTTAGGGAAAACTTTCCGTTTTGCGGTTCAAAGAAAAGCTACCTCAGTTGTCACATCACTGATTTGCACTGGTAAATCATCAGTAGGCCTCACTGATAGGCAAAATAAAGCGCCCACCTTACCAGTTTTCGAATTTCTCTCATTGATTTGGTTCAAATTAAAGTTAACACACTTAAACCTTTTTTGATATTTTATTTTTGATATTCTTTTAAAGTTGCACTTACGAAAATTTGATAAAAAAGAGCTTTACTCAAAGAAAAAGAAAATCAATTTGTATTGAAAAAAAATAGTGACAAAAGAAAGTGCCCACTTCCTTGATTGATTGATTTGACTTTATGAACGAGATTTTTAGCCCTGGGCTAGCTGGAGGTGCTTCGGCATGCTTTTCACCAGGTTTTGTAGGTGTTGTGGATCTTGTTCTTCCCAGGCGCGCTCCAAGGCTTCAAAATAATTATTTTTGTTGGTAACACCAGTTTTGTCAACCCTGGCATTGAGAATCGCCCACAAATTCTCGATGGGGTTGAGGTCTGGGATTTGTAATGGCCATTCCAGTGGTTTAATCCGACAAGACCGGAAGAAAGACTTGGTCTTCTTGGCAGTATGCTTCGGGTCGTTCTCTTCAAGGCCCGTCTGGATCAACGAAACCTCCAGATTTTCCCGCAAGATGTTAATGTAGGAATCTGCCGTCATTATTCCGTCGATTTTCACGAGGCTTCCTACTCCATGCCGAAGCACCTCCAGCAAGTCCTTAAGGCCAAAGGAGGACACATTAGCTATTAAATTGCTTTTTATTTTTCTTAAATCATCTTTTCTGGGGCCAAGAAGGAAGTGGGCGCTTTTTTTGTCACTATTTTTTTTTTTCAATACCATTTTTTTTCTATCTTTATTACCGAGATTTTTAGCCCTGGGCTAGTTCATCTCGGGACCAACGGTTTTACTTCCCTTCCGAAGGAAGTCGTCACTGAAAAAAATTTAGTGACTATCTCGGGGATGGGATTCGATTCCAGGACCTCGGCGTGAGAGGCGTGTGTTCTAACCACTACACCAGGTCCGTCCCCCCCTTCAATACAAATTGATTTTCTTTTTCTTTTAGTAAAACTCTTTTTTTTCTCAAATTTTCGTAAGTGCAACTTTAAACGAATATCAAAAATCAAAAAAGTTTTAAGTGTGTTAACTTTAATTTCAACCAAGGTAAGGTGGGCACTTTATTTTGCCTATCAGTGTAGCTGGAATACCGTCTTGATGTTTGTTGTTTGTTAACATTTTCCATAGCGTTCTTTCTTCCAAGAATTCTATGATTGAATTGTTTGCTTAAATGACACAGCGTCTCAAAAATGGCATTTTTGCGTGTCTCAAGGATCAAATTATGTGTCTCTAGTGAATTTTAGGTCGCTGAATTCTATGCCGTTCTCAGAAATGTTCCAGCACGTCACCAAAGTTGTATAAAACACAGGTTTTATTAATGTTTACATTGAATTTAAAGCATAATTTTTCAAACTTTTTTGTGATTCAATCCACCAACCATGCAAAATAGGACTTGAACTTTCAATTGGGATATAATTTGATTGTAAATTTTACCATTGAATTCAATTTAAATCGATTTTTTCAACATACTTGCAGTCTCCATATAAAATTCTTCGTTTCTCTTATATGGCATAAGACAATACTTTCCAGAACCACCAAAAATAACATTTTACCAGCGGAAGAATTATGAACTATGTTGAAAAGTATTGTTTTACACATAAAGTTTGAATTTTGTGACAAATTAGGCAAATGAATTGCCATACAAGTTGGAAAATTTGTATGCAAGACGGATGAAATCGTCAAATTTAGCATTTTCAACAGTCAATATCTCAAAAACTAGACGTGCTATGATATTTTTGAAAACGGCAATGGATTCAGCAACCCCTAATT
This sequence comes from Aedes aegypti, assembly GCF_002204515.2. Lineage (NCBI taxonomy): Eukaryota > Metazoa > Arthropoda > Insecta > Diptera > Culicidae > Aedes > Aedes aegypti. Next base: position 230,567,902 of record NC_035107.1, on the reverse strand, counting down.
GAGTAAATAGTTGTATTTTGGTGCTTGAGACAAAAACGTGTTCCGCAGTGTGATAGAATGATTTCAAAGCCTGCTGTAGAACATTAAAAGCTGCGGTAGAACCCTTCGGCTACCGTAAACCTGAACATTTTCTGAGTAACCGCAATAAATGATACCTATCCCGATAGAGAGGAAAATTTTCAGAGTCACGCCATGGTAAACTTCTCAGCGCAAACCGTATAAACCGTTTTCGAACCCTCTCAATTCTCAAGCTCCAAGTGAGTTGATGAGGAGTCCAAACAACCGAGGCTGTCTCTAAGATCGGACGGACAAGGGCACTATACAAAAACGGTAGTAAGGATCCGTGAAGTTTTGCGCAGTTTTAGAAAAAAAACCCATGCTGACGATTTGCCTTAGCAATGGTTTCCGTCATGTGGGGTATGAAGGTCAGCTTAATATTGACAATTCGAGTGACAATAAGAAGTTCGGCAGTCAAAACTTCGGCGAAGTTCGGCGTCGGCATTATAATTTGGTGCTTCGCCGACGCAACGTCAGTCTAAAATTAATCTGGATTCACAATATCCAACTAAACACCATGGTCACATACTTGATCTACTCTGTTCTGTAGTATACCATCGATTTCGTAGTCAAAGATGATAGGGCGATCAATTCGATGGAAGGTCAGTGCAGAGCATTTTGTGAAGCTTATCGTCAATTGATTTCTTCGGCACCAATTTACAAATCAATCTAAGAGTGCTTGCAAGTGATGGCAGTCCTCAATAGTTCGAACTGAGATGTAGATTTTAGCATCATCGGCGAATATGGACTTAAAATTAGGTCCAAGCATCAACGCAGCATCGTTGATGTACAGAGAGTATAGTAAAGGACCTAAATTACTTCCCTGTGGCACATCCGACTTGTTAGTAAACACACTTGATAGTTCATTACCAAATTGCACACGCAGCGTTCTTCCAACCAGATACGAGCGCAGCCAACAAACTAGCCTTTCGGAGGCACCTGATTTCAGTTTGCAAAGAAGGATCTCATGTGGCTTTCAAATCTGTGTAGATATCATCAACTTGCGCCTTGCTCTCCATTTGGTTCCCACAGACGGTTGTAAACTCAAGCTGATAAGTCGTTATGGATCTCCCGGGCATGAAACCGTGCTGATCGTTCGGTTAATCAGGAAATTTCCAACAATAATCTCGAACAGTTTGGACCCTGCAGACAAGCTTGTAATTCTTCGATAAATTCTTACATCGTGACGATCACCTTTCTTGTATACTAGAAAAATAAAAGATTATTTCCAGATCCTGTGAAAACTCGCTAATTACATTACTTGTTGAAAATCCGGCACAGAGTGCTCCACGCAGGTGAGACAGGCTTGCGGTTCGAGGGGACATTTGTACCTAACCATTCAGTTATTACGTTGCAAAAAACAGTTGTCATATCGTCGACTTCCAAATCAGTCAGCCGAGTATCCCAGTTAAATCCTTCGAGAAATTGGTGGGAAAACGATTTTTCTTACGAAATTTAAGATAGCGGCCAAATTAAAAAAGGCCGTCGTTTGTTTAGCTTCAAAGCTATGTCCTTTCTTTATACGATGCCACTACGTTTACTATGTGTTCCAAGGGAAATATGAGAAATATCACGCGAAGAAACACCTAAGATTTATCAAACCATTGGGCTTTATCGCAAACTTTTAGCTAGCTGGCTAACGAGGCGTCCACCAATTTGAAAATACCGAAAGGACCACCTTTAAGTTTTATCGAAAACTACCGATCAATGACATAAAATTGGAATTCTAACGATGGGTGCTGATGGCGGTCTGGTTTCAGCGAGGATTGCTCCTCAAACATCTTGAAAAGAAGAAACACAAAGGATTCAACTTATGACGACAAAACTGAATGTTTGTTGTCTTGAAGGAACTTTCAAGTAACTACAAGTCACCTGAAGAAATCAAAACGGAATAAATGATTTATTTGGATTTTCTCAAGTCCAAATAATCATTTTTAAAAAGAGAACCCAGTCTGGCATTCTTCGGAAAGGGCTTTTTCAATAATGCTATCGAGTTCACTTTAACAACAGTGATCCAAATAATATTGAAGCTTCAGAAAACGCAAGACAAGACTGATAGCCCTACATGTTTTTCCTCTTCTAGAAACCCATCTACGATTTAGTTGGTATTAACCGACTCTAGTCATCTCAGTAGCAAACTGGTTACTCATGCTGATTTTGATTCTGAGCATAACCCTGTTACATTTCAAACATCCCATGAAGCGGTTCTCAATCCTTTCAGCTCTACTTTCAATTATTTTTGAGCCGACTGGAATACAAATGAAACATATATCGATAGTCATCTTGATGTTAATATTCCTTTTCAAACAAAACTTGATATTGATAATGCTTTTGAAACTTTAACAAATTCCATTTAGTTTTATGGTTTCGACAACATTTTAGAAATCAGACCAGAAGAACCGTGAAAAATGATCAATCTCACCCGAAATTACGGTAGATTGCAGAAGAGTTTGGATATTTTTTCTTCAAACTTGCATTAATGGAAGATATCTTCTAATGTTTCCAAAACACAACTATTAATATTCCCACATAAACCAGAGGCTCTCTATTTGAAACCTTCAAGTAGACATGTTCTTTGATAAATTGATTAGATGAAGTGAAGTATCTAGGGCTCATTTTTATTGATAGAAAATCGAAACCAATAAAGACTAGCTGTTGTAATATAAGAAAGAAAGCTCTACAGAGGATTCAAAATAAAATTTTAAAATGATTCTGAAGCTTCCTCGCTGATATAGTACTGATGAGTTACTTAGAATATCCAATGTTGAAGTATTGGAGCAAATGTCAAATAAAATAATTAATAATTTTAGACAAAAACCGTTGGAATTTTCTATTGCCACAATTAATGCGTTTTTTTCTCTCTTATAAGCAGGTTAAATCACCTGTAAAAATTCCAAACTGCTTCGGCAAATGAATTGTAATATATTGTTACCCAAGCTTAATTTTGTTTTACCAAAAGAATAAATTAAGCTTAAAGAATTATAATAATTAAAGAATTATATTTAAAAAAATCAGTTAAACAATCATTACTTTCCTATTCAGAGTATTCAAGCATCAGGCCACCACTTGATCATTTGACCATTTCTGAATACCTTTCCTTCAGATTATGTTGTACCTCACACGACGATTGACTAATCGGAAATAAAATAGACGCATAATGCCCATCACGGATAGCTTTTCTTAAACAAATTCAACTGCAGTAACGCCATTCATCCTAGACATGAATCAAATTTGGTTCCTAAGAGATTGCATCCAATTCTACGACCAGGTGAAACTCAAAATTATACGGTTTGACAGATGCTCATCCCTAATGACTCTATCGTCCAGTATTATTGAACTACTAACGATTTTTTAATTGTAAGGTTGCAACACCCTAAGACCCGCAGCGCATCCAGCATAATGACATTCAATTAGTTTGTAGCTCCTCATGCTGACTGCGTCCATCGAGAGTGCGTGAGGCTGGGAAAAATCAACTCCTCCCAATAACAGACAATCAGAGTTCTCAGGGTGCTCTCTCTCTCTCCAATGAACATATTCTTTCAAAACCCGATTCATTCTTCTAACCAAAAACCGCTCAAAAATAAGTATCCGAAACAGAAACCTGCAGCTTCGAGGGAACCTTCCGCCCGAGAAGGTGCGTTCCTAAAGGCCCATCTCGCAAAAGCATCGCGGATGAAGAATGTCCGCCCCTAAATCTTTCGACCAACTTCTCCGCACCGCATTCTTCTCGTCTGCTGGGGAAAAGGTTTTCGTTTCACTGCCACAGTGGGAAAAAAATGACCCAAAAAGGCACATAACTCATACTGCCTCCATATTCAATAGAAAAAAAAATGTGAAGGGATCGAAAGGTAAAAGTCAACGGTTCCACCTTTGGACTTGTCCTTTTTCAAGAAAAGCCAAGTCAAATGGACGAAACGTTGGATTAAAAAAAACGTAGAGTTTTCATCAAAACGAACCGTTAATTAACAAAGGCAAAGAAAAAGTTGTATTCTAGTTTGAGCTTACCAAATATACAGCATGCACAATTGTTTAGTAAATGAAGCAAGTGCCATACAAGCTGGTAAACTTGGATACGAGTTCACTGAAATCGTAAAATCATGCATTTTGACCAACCACAAAGGATTCAACAATTTTAAATGAAGAACATAATGGATTTTTGTTGCTAAAGATAAAAAATAATTTCGGTAAAAAGGTACCGTTTTTGGCCCATATTTTCCAACTGTGCACTGCCTGCAACATTTTGGGTGGAATTTAATTTTCGAAACTCGCTCGACGCTCACCATCCCAATCCAAAACGAGCCCACAAAGTGAATGATATCTATTCCTTAATACCTACAAATTATAATTCATAAATCTCATTCCGCGCGCTTGATTATTAGTTAGTTTTGGGTGCCACAGTCGTATCCCAGAGTTCGGCCGTTGATGTTCCATTCTTAGCTATTTCGACCAAACGGGGCGGTATCAGTTTCGGCGTTAGCGCGGTTCAACAGACTAAGACATAAAAACAGACCAAAACAAAAGCTAAATCATGGCAACGGTACGAAGGGAGGGTCAACCTGACTGATAATTTATGAATGCTTGACCACGCCACCAACAATGTGGAACTAATTATCGGAATGATGACGTCGGGAGGACCGTCAGGACGGATGTTCGGGTTTGTATCTGGGAACGTGCCCTAGAATTGCATTAGCATGGGATTGCATGGAACAAAATGGTCTGATTACTTTTCCGACTAATACCACCACTGCAAGTTGGAAATATGCGTTATGCATTATTTTAATTTTTTTTTCATTTAAAGCAATAAAACAACTTACTCATCAGTACTTTAGAACCAGAACTTTAAAGTACTATTTTTTATAACTCTTACTGATCCCATTTCGATCATAGTAACGACCTGTGCCTTCATATCAAAAGAAATACCGTCTTCTTTAGTCATGGTTGCTACCACGAACAAAAAAGAGGGAGAATATCTAAATTCGCAGCAAAAAATAATGAGAAAAAACTTCTTTTTAGAAAAAAATAACTATATTTAGTTAAAAAAAACTGTTATGAACGTTGTAAGCATTTTCATGAAGAATTGAAGTGGGAATCGAACCCACACCCCATGACCCGATTTGCTTATCTGCCTGACGACACTAACTGCTCGGCCAGGAAGCATACATTTGTTCATATTTGGGGATGACCCATTTTGCATAAATACGTTTTGCATAAGGACGTGTGGCACAACGGACGGTTCGCATAAAGCCTGAAACTGAAGAAGAACAGGTAGCATTTTAAAGAAGACATATAGTTCTCATTATGCAAAATGTCCAATTCTCCATGATACATTTTAGACCAGTTCCAATAGGGCTCCATGAAAATCTTAGTAATCCTTCCAGGAGTTTCTCCAGGGATTGGATAATCAATATTAAAAGGGATTGGATAATCAAATTTAAAAGGATTCCTTTAGAGATTTCGCAACGAATTTCTGCAGGAATGTCTCTAGTCATTTGTCCAGTAAAACTTTCACTGTAATTCTTCCAGGATTTTCTCCAAGAAATTCTCCAAGATCTGTTTCAGGAATTCATTCAGGAAAGCTTCCGAATTTTCCCAGAGAATTTTCAAACGATATCTTCTGGTATTCCAGAAGATTCAAGGCTACACTTTTTTTATTTTATGGAGGGATTATTAAATTATGCTAATGCTCAATAAGTGGTTTTCATATCTTCAACGTTTTCTCAAGAAATTTCTCCAGGAGTTACACTAGGACAATTTTTTTTTTCAAGGGTTACTCAAGATATTTATCTAGTTATTTCTTCAGAATATCCTCCGAGGATTCCTGCATGGAAACATACAAAGATTTCCTCAAGGTGTCTTCTCAAGATTCTACCAGGAATTATTCTGGAAATTTCTTCCGGGATTCCTCCCCGGATCGCTTCAAAGATTCTACCAAGAATTTTTACGAAGTTCCACAACCCAAAAATTCCTCAAGAATTTCTTGCATGAATTCTCCTAGAGCTACCACAAGGAATATCGCGACATAAAATATTTTAATGATTTCTCCAGATTCCCCATGAATTTCTGCAGGGACTCATTCTGAGCCTCCAACAAATCCTTCGGGGATTCTTCCAAGAGTTCTTCTTGAAATTCCTTCAGTGATTCCTGCAGAAATATATTCCTTAGAGCTACTTCGGGGATTATTTTCACAAAAATCACAACAAAAATTTCTCCGGTAAATGCTCTACATTAATTTCTTTTGGAAAATATCTTCACGCAATCCTCTAGAGATTTCTCCGGGGAGTTCTACAAGAATTATTCCAGAAAAATCTGTACATGGAGTTTTCCAGGGAGTTCTTTACCAATTCTACCAGCAAATTATCTACAGTGATTTTTCTTGGGATACCTCCAATGATTCTCCAGAAATTTTTGAAGCCCTTCAGAAATTCCTACAGGAGTTTCTCCAAAGGCTCATCCAAGGATTTCTCTAGTAAAACCTCTACAGCGATTCTTCCAAAGATTTCTTCAGCTTTTTGATCAGGAATTTCACAAAGGATTGCTTCAGAAAAATTTCAAAATGATTTACTCTAGAAATTGGTAGACAATCAACTGCATATTTTAATGAAATATGCTTTTCGTTCACGTAGTCTTCTTTATTTAAAATCCGTTGAAAAAAACAAGGCAGCCAAAAAACATATTTTATGTTCCAGGGATTTTTTCATGAATTCCTCTAGAGATATTCTCAAGAATCCCTCGATGGGCTCCAGAAAGAATTACTTCATAGATTTTTCCAGGGATTCCTCAAGAAGTTACTGTATTTTTTTCTGAGTCGCATCGATCAAGGAGTGCGGGTTAGGTTTCCGCTCCAGTTCGGAAAACTTTTCGTCAGGAACTTGTGTCGATTGTGAAAATGCCGCTGTCTTCTTTGAGCATGGAGTTCCTAGAGGAATCTCTGAAAAAATCGCAGATGAAATTCTGGATGAATTCTTATTCATTTTGATGAAATCTCTGGAGGAATTCATGGGTTAATCTATGTGGGTATTTTTAGAGGAATACTCGAAGAATTCCCCGAAGGAGTTTTTGGAGGCCCAGAACGAGTTTCTGGAGGAACCCCTGGAAGATTACCTGAAAATATCCTTAGAAGGATTAATGTAGCGATTTCCTGGATACATACCTGAAAGAATTCCTAAAGTATACTCTTGAGGAGTCCCTGTAGGAATTGGTGAAGTAATTTGTTGTAGAATCCCTAGATGAATTTCTTCAGGAGAATTTCAGGAGCAGAGTTGAGAAAAATCTTGAAATACACTCTACAGTAGTGAAGCAAAGCAAATCAGTCAGCAAAGCCAGTAAAGGCGAAGTAGGCCGTCATTGAACTTTGTACGCGCCGTTGAGTTGATGATTGTTGCTAATTGATCGCATGATTTTGAATCAAAGACAATCAGTTGTTTTTGCACTGACACAGCTGAAAAAGTATAAGCATATTTTATCCATGTTATCGCGCACAGTGATACATTTTCAAGTCAATATAAACTATCAAGACTGAGTTTTATTACTTTGAAATGCAAGCTGAAAAGTCATCATTGTTGCCAAAACGAATGACGGGCTACTTAGCCTTAAACTCACGCCCATCGCTGCTATGGACCAATGCACGTGTTCACTAATTTGACTTTGAGCGGTGCCGAATTCACTCGTTGCCATGGTCACGTAAATAACACGGCACCGCTCAAACGTCAAATAATGAACTCGTGCATCGGTCCATGGACCAATGCACGAGTTCATTCTTTGACATTTGAGCGGTGCCGTGTTATTTATGTTACCTTGGAAACAAGTTAATTCGGCACCGCTCAAACGTCAAATTTGTGAACTCGTGCATTGGTCCATTGGTAAAAATAACTTCAAAAATAGCAAAACACCCGTTGCTAAGGGCAACCCAAAATTACTGTAGAAAAATTTTCTATTTGTCGCGTTTAGAGCCTTCAATAACACTAACGATTTAGGAAATTTATGCACCCATAGGCTACTTGATGAGGGGGCCCAGATAGCCGTAGCGGTAAACGCGCAGCTATTCAGCAAGACCAAGCTGAGGGTCGTGGGTTCGAATCCCACCGGTCGAGGATCTTTTCGGGTTGGAAATTTTCTCGACTTCCCAGGGCATAGAGTATCTTCGTACCTGCCACACGATGTACACATGCAAAAATGGTCATTGGCATAGTAAGCTATCAGTTAATAACTGTGGAAGTGCTCATAAGAAGCTGAGAAGCTGGCTCTGTCCCAGTGGGGACGTAACGCCAGAAAGAAGAAGAAGAAGGCTACTTGATGAGATTCGCGTTTTTCAGCGGCCCCGGAGGAAATCTAAGAAATAATTCGTAGAACCCGAGATATTGCTGCCAAACATCGACAAGCATTGCATCATAGAGGTCCACAATCAAACTACCATAAATACCAACGCACGATCAAAATTTTGGAGGAATATCAGGAGGAGTCCAGGAAGTAATCTTTGGAAAAGTCCCCTGAGAAATACTTGGGGAAATTCCTGGAGAAATTCTAGTAAAGATTTCACTAAAGGAATCTATGGAGGAATCACTGGAGACATTCCGGCAGAAACTCATTTAGAAAGTCTTGGCATAATCCTTGTAGAAATATCCCCGCAAATAAATCCTGGAATAATTCTTGGAGGAACTACTGGTAAAATTCCTGAATGAATTGCTGAAGGTATTACTGGACCCCTAACGGAACCGGTCTGGTAGCGAACAAATTTTGTTTCTAGGAGGAATCTCTTGGAAACCGCTTGTGCAATCCATGGAGAAATTGCTGTAAGGATTACAGTACAGATTATCTTGGGTCTTGTATCACAATCAATATTAATTATCAAATTTTGTTTCATTTGTGTTCATTCACGTTGAACTGATGAAGGACATTGTTACATAATTAAAACAATGCCAGTTACAATAACAAAGGCTGTTTCAAATTTGTTTAAATGTTGAATATAATTATAAAATAATTCGTCTTTTTATAAAGACAATAATGATAATAACAATTCGTAATAAAAATCTGCGGGAATTTGCATATACATTCCTTTAGAGATTTCGCATGTGCGCTCTTACTCATGTAAATAACACATCAAATTTTTATATTTCAGTTTTGGATAATGACAAAACGAGTAATATTTCCCGAACTGTGGATTATAACAATAGAATTGAATTGAATTGTTAGAAGCACTTTGAGTTTATGGAAGAAATTGTAACATAATTCAAACAAAAATCAGTTTTAATAACACCGATTGTTTCAAATGTGTTACAATTTAAAACATAGTTATAAAATAATTAGTGATACAAAAATGAGAGTATTTGCCTATAAATAATTTTGTTATAATTCAAGTATGAAAAATAATAAGAAGAGTTATGATTTTATTTGATTTTGAACATAATGAGTTACATTTTTGTGTAAATTATAACAAATTTTGTTTCAATTTTGTTTAGTGTGGAGGAAATTGTGTTATATTGACTACTAATAAGCCAAAATTTTAACATACTTTGTTGGAAAAAACGCGCTAACTGAGGAACAAAATATGTAACAACTCTGTTGTAATCCACTGGTCAGGTAACTCATTCTGTATTCCCAAGAAACCAGATAGCACTTTAAATCGCCCTGCGTGCCAATGTAGGGCTATCCCACCGGTCAAGGATCTTTTGGGGCTGGAAATTTTCTCAACTTTCCATGCATACAGTATCATCGTTCTTGCCAAACGATAAACATAGGCAAACAAAGTCAAATGGAAAACCTCTCCGGTTATAACTGTGAAAGTGCTCATAGGAACACTAAGCTGAGAAGAAGGCTCTGTTAAAGTAGGGGCGTAACGCCAGGTATATGGCATGGTGTCCATTTACATTTGGATGAAAATCTTGTATTTTGAGCCGTCGTATGATGGAACTATATGATGGTCTGAAAATGTCCACATCACACCCTAGCGGAACCGGTTCCGGAAAACACAAAAAAAAACGACCAAATCTAAATGTTGGTCCTCTTGATGCTCTTATAAATTGGAATAAAAAAAACATGAAATTTGAACCGTCGTTATAAACATGTGTATGAACTGCTTAAAATGATATACGCCAGTTCCTTCAGAAACAGGTTCCAGATTCCCTTGTGCCCTTGTGCCCAGAATGGCCATACTCTCAAACAATTGCCAGGGTTCCATTCTAGAGTTCCATATCTTTTTTATAAATCTAAAAGAACGATAATCGGTTCAAAAATGGAAACGCTCAATCATGAGTCATTTTTGCCACTTAATGCATAATGCGTCACTTTTTTTTATAGCGCCGCTCCTAGAGGACGCTGAAAGCTTCTTTAAGCACAAAAATGTCCGTATTTTAGAAGTTAAGAAATCAGAACATTTAAGATTTCTATCTCTTTTCTCTACAAAGTAACAGCTCATTTGGCATGGTAAATTGGCCAAAAATGACCCCAATGCACAAGGAAGGTTAAAGTGAACTTAAATAAATCTAGGCATTACGTACGCCTTCCTTGCCGTATTTCATTGCCCAAGATTGTAGAACAAATTGCTTCAGAATCCGTTTGAACCAACATCCACTCTGGCCACTCCACAAGACTAATTACGTGTTGCCCAAAGATCACTTAACACTCCATCAGAGCGAAAACATAGGATAATTCTAGATTTTAACATAATTTCTCCCTTCAAATGCACATCCTCCCAGCTCGGTGTAATTTGAAGCTATCATTATCTTGACTATTTCCATTCCAAGTTCGCCCGCTCGCGGTTTGTGGTGGTCTGCCTACCCAATAGAACTCGACGCTTCCAATCCAACGTCGAAAAGGAAGCTGTAATGCGGCTAGCTAGACTACCATTAAAATGAGGTTCTAGAGCTCCACCGGGAAACGAGCGCGAGAGCAAAGTTCATCTCCCGGACGCACGCGAAGATTGTGGGGGTGCGCCCTGAGGATCCCGCCCAGAGACCCAGACAGGGGAGGTCAAACCTGAGTGTACACAAGTACACCTCGAAGACGGTAGATACGTTACACAACCGAATAATGAAAAGATGAAAGCCTCTGATGCTCTCTGTTGTTTGGTCCCGGATGCCAGTAATTCACAATTTCGTTCTTCAATTTCTTGGTTGCCGATTCGAGAGCGACTTGGTCCCATGTAAGACGGCACACGGTGTAGTAACTGAGGGGGAGGATGAAGATGATGATGACGTTAAGAGCGAGAGCATATTTTTATTACCGTGCGCCCTTAGATGGGTGATGAAGCTCTCGGGCGGAGTGATGAAATATCTGCCGATGATGGATGATGGACATTGATGTAAATTTGTTCGAGCCTCATTGGAGAACTTATGGATTTTGTAGTCCATTTACGGTTTCGTAGACGGATAATTGAACTTTCGAAATACATGAGATTATGATCAATTGCTGTTTCGGTAATAGTTTTCTTTGTATTCTTCTTTCTGGTTTCAGGTTCCAAACAAACAAGAACAAAGTCCACATCTCAGCTTAGTGTTCTATAAGCATTTCCACAGTTACGAAATGACAGCTATTCATAGACAATCAACCTATTTCCATTTATATGTCATATCACTCTTACGCTTCTTGTCAGACCGCTTCTGCTTCATAAGCAGAGTTACCCAGGCCCGTAACTTTCCTCGTGTTTTGTAGTTGTCACTTGCTTCTATTTTCCACTCTTATTTAATCTATCACGCTTCAAACAAATAGTGTATAGTAATCACTAGAACCAGAGACATACAAGAACCCATTTCCCTACGCGTCCATTCTTCTATTGTTATAGCACGCCTTTCCTTACACCTGATACATAGGCAGTCTGGTAGCCAAAAGTAGGCCTGTGCCAAAAAATTAGATGTGATGTAATTATGTATAATAAGAATTATATTATTCTTATTTCTGTTATAAGTTCTATGTCACATATTTTGATAGTTTAAAAATAAGAAAAATCTTGATTTTATTAAAATATTATGAAAAAATACTTATATTTTCACTAATTCGAACAAAAAAAAACACCGTAACTAGCATTCTTCTTCTTCTTTCTGGCGTTACGTCCCCACTGGGACAGAGCCTGCTTCTCAGATTAGTGTTCTTATGAGCACTTCCACAGTTATTAACTGAGAGTTTACTATGCCAATGACCATTTTTTCATGTGTATATCGTGTGGCAGGTACGAAGATACTCTATGCCCTAGGAGTCGAGAAAATTTCCAACCCGAAAAGATCCTCGACCGGTGGGATTCGAACCCACGACCCTCAGCTTGGTCTTGCTGAATAGCTGCGCGTTTACCGCTACGGCTATCTGGGCCCCTAGCATAAGTTTCAGAAAATTGATCCATCTTTTATACATTAATTATACAGAAATATTGTAGGATTGTTCCTAACGATGTTTTCAAAAGACACTCGTAAATTAAAAATATTAATAAAATTTACTTTTGTTTAACACACTGAAGTCTTTCTATTATATACTGCTTCACATTAGAAAATAGGTTAACCAACGTTCGCAGCTTGATTTTTGACCAACTTCGCCGCGTCGCAACTCGATTCTCAATAGTGCGCATAATACACACGGCGGAGGGCATAGATGCGCACTATAGCGAAAAATCGAACCTCGAACGTTGATTCATCCATTTTTAGTCTCGAAGCAGTATATTTATGAACACATTTGCGTTATCTGCCTAAAACAATTGATATGATCAAATAACTTACGATAATATGCTTTCAACTGGAGATTTTCTATATTTTGCTCTTCTGCAATTTAGCGAGTAGCATTTGATCCTTCGACCTTGACGCTTGCTCCAGCGGGGGCGGGCGATGGGGGCAGGATCAAACATGTCGCGCGTCGGTAGTACAGTAGTGAAAAAGTGCGCGGTCCGCTAGTAGTGTTTGATCTATTGATCGTGTCGCTTGCTCCTGCGTGGGCGAGTGACGAACACTTGTTCGGCTTACAATGCGATTATTGAATTATTTCGCGACTCCGGTTAGGTGTGATTATATCATGGATCACATCACCAAACATTGCACAGTGATTTTTTTTGCCGATTTTGTGATCGAAATAGAATAGCGTCTAAACCGTAGGTTTTAGTGAAAAAGTTTGTTCAGAGAAGTTTCTTGATTTGTAAAAGCGCTTCTTTTGATACTAGCGGCCAGGTGATTAAATCACCTAAAAGTGAGATAAAAAAAATAATTTGCTTACCTGTTTGAGATAGACGGTCGGTGTCTTCAGCAAAGTTGTAGCACATGTTAATTCAAATCACTTTGTCGGAGACACCAAATTTCTATCTCTTATACATTACAAGGTATATAATTTTAACTTAAAATGACGCTTAAAAATCATAATTTCAGTATAACTTTTTTCTACAATTTTGACATTTTTGGTATCTTCTACAAAATTGTTCAACTACCAAAACTACATGTTTTTTTCTGAACATTGCAACTTGCTATCTCTTATGGTAAAATAGTTATTTCCAAATAATAGATTTTTTTGGACTTATAGCATTAGTTTGGACGCAGATTGACGCACATAGCGTTTTGCGATTCTGAAAGGACTATATTTACACTTTCAAATGACACTAAGAACTTTTGGCCAGATGCGGTCTATTGGTTTTTATGTTTAAACTAGTTATACTATAAAAATGCATTTTATTGCGGTTTTACGACTTTTATCTCATTTTCAGTCCACGAGGAGCAAAAACTCTGCTTCGTGGGAGTTCGCCCACTTGTAAAAAGGTAATCTTCAATTTAAATTCATTTATATGTAATTGAAAACTAATGAAATATTTGTGTCGATCCTTTTTAGTGGGAGCTAGAAGCTCTGATTCAGAAATCCACAAAGTTTAGATACAAATGTTGTCTTTTATTAAGTGTATTGTAAAATTAGAGTGGTCCACAATATCACAAAAATAAACATACTCAGCAAAATATACTGTATGACTCCTTATTAAGCTATAAACCAAGTGGATTTTCGAATGATGGATGAAAATTGGTTGTAAGGCAATTCCCAGGCACGCATTCCCCTCAATGACACTCCCCAGAAATCCATTCACCAGAATGTGATATTGCCCAGAATAAAAATAATACGAAATTTTTGGGCTGTAGAAGTCCAGGTAAATGGTGAATAGTAAATAGTTGACCCGTTTAACTAGAAAATCCTGGGAAAACCAAATTTTAGTTCTCAAAGGTGAAACATGTTTGTTTTTTTTTAACGACAAGACTTCCGGTAGGTTGCAGTCTTTTATTTATTAATTGAAGAATATTTAAATCAATTATTCAATAAATTCATCAAAAACAGTGACACCAATTGTTCGAAATGAAGTTGGAACCGTTTGGACGATTCGTATACATTTGGACAATTTGCGTTTTACAAAACTTCAAACGTGTTCAACCCATTCTGGTATTTGATGGATTCTGCTCAAATTTCCACAGTAGTTTTTTTGTAGTCTGACCAATATGGGACACACAGACTTTCGCTATTAAATTTTGCTGAAATGGAAAATTATCAAGACAAGGAAAATTTTCCAATACAATTGTGTTATATTATTCTACATAATTACGAAGACTTAGGAAGAACAGCCAATGTTTAAAGAGCATGTGCTATGAATGCTAAATATAAAACCAAATATTATCAATTTATTTTGTAAATATGAGGATTATTTAGCTAATAAAACAACCCTTTTAAAATAAAATTAGATAGAACAGTCAATTTTAAAAGAATGACCAATAACTATGAGAACAACAAAACCCAATAGCTTGGGTCAAGTTTGATCATAAAACATAGAATTGCATATATAAGAGCAGTTTGTTTAAACGGTCGTGCAACTCTACTTCGAATGTCATTTCCCCAAACGCCAGTTACCTGAATATCCTGATTCCCCGAAAAGCCCAGTTTCCAGAAAAAGTTTTATGCTCTCATAACTCTCATTACTTTTTACGTTACAAGGTGGTGAACGAACCAGTTACCTGATGTGCACTTTTCTTTACTTGATTGGCGGTTCTTTCGAGTTTCACCATCCTCGACATTTTAGGTAAAATGTGTTTAGGATTTTCGACTAACCTTATGATCTATATAAATCCTTCTTTTGATTGCTTATCATTCTTTCTAGTTCAGCACCCTGTCCCTAAAGACTCTACTTGCACCATTCGGGGAAATTGCTTTGAAGGAAACAGGTCATTCGGAGAGCTGGCATTCGGTGAAAAGAAGCACAATCATGTTAAACAGCATTTTCCCCTTAAGACTTTGGTCGGGTCTGGCCATAAACCACGAAGTTATTTATTTTGGATTTTCAACACCACCTTCTTCCTCCTTCGTAAGCGTTTGTCCTCACAAATGTGTTAAAATTTGAATGGGCCGTGGTATTTGAAAAAAAAAACTTCCCCTAATAGATGACCAAGTGGTTTATTGACGGATTCTAGATAGTTTACCTGAAACCAGGAAAGCAAACACTCGCCTTTTAAAAGGTGGATTCAATTGCGATTTTATTCGCTTGAGATCCATACCAATGATTTTCAAGGAATAATATTTTGGGTGAATTAACGTCGGTGTCCGGGATTGGAAGCTTCTGTGAATTCAAATCAGTTCGGTAAGTACGTATTTTTAACGAAAAAAAAATACAGGTCGGACTCGATTATCCGGAGTATCGATTTTTTTTTGTTCGCTGTGGATAATCGAATCACTAAGAGAAAAATAAAAATCTACGATAAAAGAACTGAAATATTATCTAATTTCATTATTTTATTTGTATGATGTGTTGTTGTAGCCATAAATCATTTCTAGGAACATTAAAGGTCATGAGAAGAAAAAAAAAATGTTTAATCAGCATACACAAAAAAACTCCTTTTTAAACCCCTTTTTCTCACCTTAGTTCAAAACTACAAGGCTATTCGTATTGTGTATTGCAATACCAAATTATCTCAAATTTATGCATGAAAACAGAAAAACAAGAATATCAAAAACAAACTCCGAATAATCGAGTCTGATATTCCGGATAATCCCGCTCCGGGATTCAACAGAATCCCGCTCCAGGATAATCCAACAGAATCCCGTTCCAGGATAATTCAACAGAATACCACTCCGGGATAATTTAACAGAATCCAGCTCCGGGATAATTCAACAGAATCCCGCTCCGGAATAATTCAACAGACTATCGCAACGGAATCCCGCTGCGGGAATCAACGGAATCTCGATTCGGGATTCAACGGAATCCCGCTTCGGGATTCAACGGAATCCCGCTTCGGGATTCAACGGAATCCCGCTTCGGGATTCAACGGAATCCCGCTTCGGGATTCAACGGAATCCCGCTTCGGGATTCAACGGAATCAATGAAATTTCAAAAGAATCCCTCTCCGGGATTCAACGACATTCCGCTCTGGGATTCAATGGAATCCCGTTCTGGGACTTACCGAAATTCCGCTCCGAGATTTACCAAAATCCCGCTACGGGAATCAATAGAATATCGCTACGGGATTCAGTGGAAACCCACTCCAAGTTTCAATGGATCACCATTCAGGAATTCAACGGAAACTTCCTCAGAGATTCGAAGAAAACCTCCCAAGACTGAACAGAATTCTCATTCAAGACTTAGTCTTAACTATTCCCGCTCCAGAAATCGATTCGAGCAAGATTCAAAAATAGACCAAATTTTTACTGCGATGTCAAATAAATTTGTTTATGTAAAGGCAGTTGAAAATTTCTTCTCACAAGATGCAACGAAGCTGAACGACATTGCCATGCCTTAAAGCTAGATAATTTCGGTACGGTTATTTCCATGATTTTTTTGTTTCTCGGTTGGTCTGCGGATCGTATCCAAAAATTTGATCATTCCGGCGTTCCATTTCTCAGCTTGAAACCGATCGTGATGACCGGTAACGTATCATGTACCGAGCGCTGAATCATCTTCTGATCGTATCCTCCACGAGGCACCACTTTCATGGCGGCTTACAACCATTTAATCACCATCGGAAAAGACGATTATCGTTCTAGGGTATGGCACATTTAGACCAAGAAATTGCTGACATCGCTCGAGCTGAGAACGATCGCCTCCCTAGGGATGTATCAAATGGTTCGGTGGATGGCTGTACAGCTAACGCCGAACCATAAAACTGATCAACCCTGGCAGAGAACATTGATTTCAACGGCGTGATTCGATTTGTTCGACGAAAACAACGGTTAACGACTGCCGCAGCAACTCAACGCGGTGGGCATCAAATTTCGAATGACTCGACAGATTGTCTTTCGCTTCTGCGAGCTCAATCAATGAAGACCGATCATTCCGGCAGCGTAGCGTTGCGTTGATAGATAGGGAGGCATTAGATGAGAGATTTGGTGCGAGCGAGTGGCGCTGCGAGGTGAAAAGAAAAGGTGCCTAATCCGTCATGTTAATTATATCTGGAGCATCTCGCCGTGCAGCGGAGAGCACTATGGGTCAGGAATCAAAATTTTAAAATCAGCGATTTCATATGGAACAAGAAAAATCTTGTTAAAAAATATTCACAAATTATAATGATTAGCGGAATTTGGGGCAAGTGTGCCATAGGGGCAAGTGTGCCACCCCTGATTTTCGTAAAAACTACAAACTATATCTTTTATTTGAGCTTAACAATATGTTCCCTTATAGTCCATAATACAATTGTCAAAATATGACGCAAATTGCTCTATTTTTCACGTATTTACATCGACTTTTGTGAAAACCATAAAATTTCAGTGATTTTTTATAAGAGTTCGTTGTTTCTAAATAGCATGGTGAGAGGTAAATTAATAACGAATTTTTCAAACGTACTGTACATTGTGAAGCTATTCAAATGTGTAAGTAATTGTGGCATTTGAACGAAAAAAATATTTATTTTTACATACAAAATCCATTTTGGTTGAAATCTATACTTTTTGGGGCAAGTGTGCCACCTAATTGGTAAACAAAAATGGTTGGGGTGAAATTCATAAAAATGTAAACATCATCAACCAACTCATGATAATGAGCCAAAATGAGGCACCAGTAGTGGTTTTTGAAGTGTAGAAAAGGAATAGCGAACATTTTTGCTCCCACAATGATTTTTTTCTCCATATATTCGATAATAACATGGTTTTAGGCGTTTTAAGAACTATTTTACTTATTTTCATCAATAATTTACCTTTATTTAGTGCTGATCTAGTGTAATATTATACAGATCCTCCATAATGAAAGAGTAATTCATATATCGCATTGAATGGAGACAAAAAAACCTATTTTAGTTATTCGAATTGATTAGTAGAGAGTTCCACATGTGATGAACCTTGTTATAAAGCATCCCCTCATGACGGTAAACCTAAAAATATTTTTAAAATTGTCAATTAGGCTCTGCTTTGTTAGCAATATTAACAGGAAATAATGAAAAGTTCATTACAAGTAGAATTACATGAATGTTCATTCGATGGCCGTCTTGCCCCATACGGGAGGCACACTTGCCCCATAGTGTTGAAAATCAGGGTATTTTGGATGATATTTGAGGAGCTCCAAAACTAATACTTTTTGAAATTATTTGCTTTTTAAATGGCACAGCGCTTATGAAAAGATGTGAAACTAACATCGTGAGGCTGAATTGGCGGTTTTTTTAGGCTTTAGACAAAGTTAGAGCACAATTTGCTTAAGGTGGCACACTTGCCCCAAATCCCGCTAGGGTTTTGTTCTTCTTCGTCGTAAGCGCTACTATTCGTCGTATCAAACTTTAAATGTTCCACTACGGCAGATATTCAAACTTACCTGCAACATAGATTCATTATCCAAGTGTAATTTTGTGAAAGCTGTTATGGTTAGTACCCTTGTACACCAAAAATGCAATAAAACTACTGTATTTCGGTAAATAACTTCAGTTCAATTATCCATTTTGCACTTTTTCACCGAAATCGCATGGACGAACACGATTTGAGAGAAATGCTTAGCGATCGACTGAGCCATACCACTTTCCAACACAAGTTTCTTCCCGCCCCCGTGGGTGACTTACTTCGCCGGGCACTTATTTTCACTATGGAAAACCTTCGTACTTCTTTACTGAAGGATTTAATTCCAATCACACGCCGTAAAACTTCAATAAATCGCCAAATTTTACGAAATTTCCTCAACCGCCGCGTATATTTGAGAATGTAAACAAAGTTTAATCCGTCGTACTGAGAAAAAAAAAAAGCTTGTGCGCATCAATGTGTGCGCGACGCTCGATGTAAAAATACGGTTTCTTTGATTGTGTTGTTTTCGCTGTACTGTGAGCGAATGCCATAATTGTACGGTCAAAAGGAATTGTGTTCATATGTTTGGGCTGAATTTTGATAACGAACAATGAATTTTAAAGGAAATTAGTATATTCCATCATGCTGAAGGAATAGAGGGAGATGCCAGTAGATCTACATATTCTAGTAAAACATTTTATTATAGCGTTGATATGTTGTGTTTTAACCATTCAATACACACAGTGAGCCGTAAGTTGTGAGACGAATCTGGAAACTGATTTCGACGGAGTTGAAAACGATACGACGGACTGAGAATACGTTAAGATGTATTTTCTTTGCATTATTTCCAAAAAGAGATCAAGATTGTTATTGTACAATGCTAAAGCCGTTTTGAGAACGAATTGTTTGGCAACGGTTTGTGTCAGCATCATTCACTGCAATACTGGGAAAATTGCAGTTCTCACTGATCAATGCTTAATACGATGGTTACTAGCACATCACCCTATAGTGATAATGATGCATTATGAATAGAATTGGGAATATGTAATTGTGGGAATTATAAATTTTATGGAAGTTGTTTTTTTTTAATTTTTTGTTGAAATTAACTTTTTTATACAAGTTGATATGAGGATGCCGTGGTGCCTGAAATTCTTTTAAAAACATTTTATAAAGCTCATTTAAAAAGTGGACATTTGTTGCGAATTTTTTATTTCTAGCCCATAGTTAAAGATGTTCAAGAGTTTGACGCGCACGATCGCGGAACGAATATGAGGAGACGGCCAAAATTGGATTTTTACATCCACTTCTCGGGGTCGGGTGCGGGGGAATCTCGCTTTAGGGAAATGATAATTGATTATTAACATGAAGAGCGTTTTCAATTTACGGGGCACTGCCGGCTGGGCTGGACATGAGCGACGAGCGATGAAGACGGTGGCGGCGGCGATCGACTTCTATTAGGTGGGAACATGCACAATAATGGACTGCGTCGTGGGGATACAGTTTTAATGTGCTTCGCCGGCAGCCGCCGCCCGGGATGAACTCAATTTCTTCAAATCAGTCAAAATGATTAATTGGTGGTGAAAGGCGGCGGTAGTTAACGGATTGCGATTGTTGTGCGAGGTGAAAGGTAATAAGAAGGTGCAAATTTGAATTATTGCAACAAACCGTTTCAATTAGGTTTGGTGATTCCTGCAACATTGTTAGCTTTGTTGTTAAGTATGAATGTTTTGTCAACTGACTTTGCAATAGCTTTATAATCCTTCTGAAGGTGCTGAAAAAGATCAATTTTTAACCGACACTTCAAGAGATCTTTTCCCACTTCAAGAGATCTTTGGATTCAAGGATGCCGTCCAACAGCTCATGAATAACAAAGCAACTGGAAAAGATGGTGTAGAAGTGAAACATATCGAAATGGGATCAGAGAAATTGGTCGCTACAAGGTTCAATCACAGCATGACTTTTTTCTTATTGAAGTTGGTTGGTTTTCCCAAATTACTCGTGAATCCCTACAATTTTAAATAATCAGATCCCAGATAGCATCGCACTTCAACCACAGGAAACAATCGCATTCCATCAAGATGACAAGTAGCTAAGCACTTGATTCATGCTCTCTAATGACCGCCCCGACACAATACCTTTTTAACGATTCATGATTCAATTGTCAACCTTCCGATTGCGGCTTGATTCGATGCCTACTCATGATTGCGGTATGCATGCTAGCCATTCGAGCAATGTACGTCTGCATCATAAACATTATAAACCGGCATAAAACTTAAGAAAATTTAATTTGAATACAACACTCACTCACTCGTTCGGTTTCGATTGGAGCGGCGACAGGAATACTAATGCTGGGCTGGAAAGTCCTAAAAAGTTGAATGAACAACTCATCGCCTCCACCTGAACATCCCTCGTCGCGCAGAACAATGTACGATGCATTGCGTACTTAAGAGGGAACACTGGAAGCTCCACTTACGTAATCATTCGAGGGTGCGAAAAATGATTTCACATAAATGGAATTGGCACAGTAAATGGCTGTGCATGGCGTACCATTGGTACCTCGCGTTCCTGCAGGAATAAAATAGACCCTTTGTGTGGCCGACCAACGCAAGTTGAGGATCAAAGGCCGGTTCTTCAACTTCAGCATCATAAACGTGCATAGCCCTCACTCCGGAAGCACTGATGATGACAATCACGCATTTTACACGCAGCACGAACGCGAGTACGACCGCTGCCCAAGCCACGACGTCAAGATCATCATAGGTGATTTGAATGCTCAGGTTGGCCAGGAGGAGGTATTCAGACCAACAATTTTAAAGTTCAGCGTCCACAGGCTGACGAACGAGAACGGCCTACGACTGATAGATTTTTCCGCCTCCAAGAACATGGCCATTCGTAGCACCTGCTTTCAGCTCAGCCTTCCGTATCGGTACACCTAGAGATCACCACAGCAGACGGAATCACAAATCGACCATGTTACGATCGATGGATGGCACTTCTCCGATATAACCGACGTCAGAATATATCGAGGCACTAACATTGACTCTGACTACTATCTAGTGATGGTGATACTGCGCCTAAAACTATCCGTCGTCAACAATATACGATATCGACGCCCGCCTCGGTTTAATTTAGCGCGACTGGCCGAACAGAACGTCACCGCGGCATACACGCAGCATCTGTGTCTGTAAACGGAGCATTCAGTAGCGAACGTGATGTGACGGTAGGAGTTCCCCAAGGCAGCAATGTAGGCCCTCTTCTGTTTCTACTGTATATTAATGACTTGGCAAAACTGAAATTACACGGGAACACTAGAATGTTTGAAGATGACACGTCCCTATCGTATCAGAATGCAAATCCAGATTTGATCATTCAACATATGAAAGAAGATTTGACCGTTCTGCACCACTTTTTTGCTGAAAACATGTTGTCACTGAATCTCTTTCATTCACCTCGCCTCAAAATTCCTCGACATGCGGATCTGGTAGTAAATACGACTGTAGTTGACAAAGTCCAATCTTTCAAGTATCTCGGCCTCACCTTTGATTCGGAACTACAGTGGAACGAGCATATTTCGTCACTACAGCGAGAATTAAGTGCCACGTGTGGTGTTATGTGGAAAGTATCTAAATTTATGCCCCAGAAAGAATTGTTGGCAATGTACCATTCATGTGTTTAATTGAAACTCCAATATCTGGTATCAGTCTGGGGAGCTGCAACTAAAACTGCAATCAGAGCACTACAATCAACACAAAACTGCTGCTTGAAAATTCTCTACCAACGACCTTTGCTGTTTTCAACTCTGAGATTGTTCAAGGAAGCTGCCGACGCAATTCTACCCATTGCTGCACTTCGTGAGAAAGAAGGACTAGTTAAAATGCATAATATTTTAACCAATCCCCGCACTCTGCATAATCGACAATTGCAAAACGCATCTACCCGATACCCACTCAGAAGCCAGGCAGTCTTGGTAATTGGCCGTCCAAAAACGGAAGCTGGGAAAAAATCCTTCGCATACTTTGGATACAACCGTTACAATGCTCTACCTCCTCATATGAAAGCTGAAAGAAATATGGAGCGTTTCAAAAAAATGGTTCTGTGTCTGATAAGAAGCAAAATTGCAACGTACGTAGACTAAGCATCAGATTGCTAGGTCATTTTTGAGCGTAAATTTCAGCGATTAAAGCTTATGAAATTACCTTCTCAAAAATATATTTTTGAAAGTTTTCCACTAATTGGAGCATAGTTTTTCCGGCTTTTCTTTACAAATTTTCTCAACGGTGGAAAATTTTGTAGAAAACTTTTTCCAGTTATTTTTTTTTTTATTCCTGAGAAAACTTGCTTTCATTTTCATAAAAAAAAAACTTTGTTTCAATGATGCTTCTATGATGCTTCGTTCTTGAGTAATGATTTTTCAAAGTAAGTAGTGTCAGGGGAAAACAAAAAAATTCCAACTGAGTTTTCCGGGAAAATAGGCGTCCCTGAATTTTTCTCAATTTTTTTTATTCATTTATTGATGAGCCCTGCCTGTGGAAAAAGTTTCATGAAAATCTGAGACCTTTCGGCCCAAACCCGTACGGAAATAACAAAAAATCCCCTGCTGTCAAACTGAAATATCCTTAAAAATGATCCGAGTATGCCTAGTACTACGCGATCATAACTTCGTCAACGAAGTGCGCATCGTACCTTCGTGCTGTGCGTACACGAATTCTCTCTGCTCTTGGAAGTTTTCTTAAAAACTACCTAAAGCAATAAAACAGTACTTTTCAGTGCTACACAAACAGTACTTTTCAGTGCTAAAATTAAAAACGGTACTTTTCAGTGCTACTTAAACAGTACTTTTCAGTACTATTTTTTCTACTATTGATCCCTTTACGATCCTTGTTTGGACCCGTGCCTTCGATTTTTCGTTGGACCCGTTGGCGAAAGCTAGCGGTGGTAATCCTTCTTGGACACCGTCTAGGGAAAAAACCTCTCGAAGGTCACGTCTTTCTCGTTTATTAACTAAACATGGTATCAACAACTAACAAAAGGAAGGGTGAATCTCTGAATTCACTACTTCCTTCCAAAAAAGTGGGTTTTAAAACTGTCACTACACGTGGCAAGAAAGGACGCTTCCCCGGAATGCGAACTTTCTTCCAAGGGTGAAATGAATAATTGTATTGAAATGAGCAATCAGTTCGATGCTCTAGACAAATTTTCCGAACACCAAATCGAAGCAGCCTCTAGCCCAGGCTCTTTGATTCAAGTGAGGAAGAAAAGAGTGCCGCCTATCGTGGTCAGTTGTTCCGAATTTGGGGGATTTAGGCAGGAGATCTTGAACTCCATTAGGGGAATCAAGGTTTCCTTCCAAATCGCAAAGAAAGGAGACTGTCGCGTTTTGCCGGAAACTCTTAAAGATCGTGAACTTCTTCTCAAACATCTTGAAGAGAAGAAGCACAAATTTTTTACTTATGACGACAAAACTGAACGTTTGTTCAAAGTCGTCTTGAAAGGTCTCTCAAGTGACTATAAGTCACCTGAAGAGATCAAAAATGGAATAAATGATTTACTTGGATTTTCCCCAGTCCAAGTAATCATTATGAAAAAGAGAACCCAATCTGGCATTGTTCGGAAAGGGCTTTCTCAAGAATATTATTTAGTTCACTTTAACAAAAAAGGACTAAATAATATTAAAGCTTTAGAAAAAGCTAAACTTATGTTCGATGTCCGTGTGACGTGGGAACATTTCCAGAAACCTGGAGGAAATTACCAGAACCCCACTCAGTGCCGTCGGTGCCAAAAGTGGGGTCATGGTACAAAAAATTGTCGCATGGATGCTAAATGCATGATTTGCGGAGGTTCTTCTCACGCTAAGGACGACTGTCCTGTGAAACAAGATACCAGAAAATTTCAATGCGCCAATTGCAAGGGCCCTCACAAAGCTAACTTTTGGGAATGCATTTCACGCAAAAGAGTCGTTGAGGCTCGTGCCAGGCAGATGAAGGATAATATCCGTTACGATAACGGTCGTTTCCGGAATTTGCCTGGTAGAGTATCGAACAATGCTCATTTTTCAGTTAACGATCGCTTGATTAGGAATCATACCCACCAGGAAGATCATAATCATGCTCATTCACAAACAAATTTTAATCCGTCGGGTAGCCGTTCAAATCTTTCAATTTCGAATGTATCTACCCACGGTAAATCCTTTGCCGATATCGTAGCAGGTAATTTGAACTCTTCCCCTGTTCGTTCCATGAGTACCCATTCTACTTGTTTCAAATCAAATGGAAAAAACCCTACCGCCACAGGTAACTCCTACCCCGCTTCTTCGTCTACCGAAAATTCCAATGGGAAATCATCAGATGATATGTCTGCCTCTGATTTTAATTTTCTAACTGAACAATTGAATCTAATGATTGATGCAATGTTCAAAGCCACCACTATGACTGAAGCAGTCCAAGTAGGTGTAAAATTTACAAATAAAATTGTTATTGGATTACGTTTTTCTAATGGATCCAAATAATAATTTAAATATTTTAAATTGGAATGCTCGTTCTCTGAATGGTAAAGAGGACGAGCTGTATAATTTTCTTACAGCTAATAACGTGCATATAGCAGTTATTACCGAAACTTATTTAAAACCTGGATCCAAATTTAAAAAAGATCCTAACTTTTTTGTTTATCGTAATGATCGACTTGATGGGGCATGTGGGGGAGTTGCAATCATCATCCATAGGCGTATAAAACATCAACTGTTTTCGTCATTTGAAACTAAAGTTTTTGAAACTTTAGGTGTTTCTGTTGAAACACAGTTTGGTAAATATACTTTCATAGCTGCCTATTTGCCTTTTCAATGCTCTGGACAGCAAGTTAATTGGCTTCAAACTGACTTGCGAAAATTAACTCGCAATAAGTCAAAATTTTTTGTCATTGGTGACTTTAATGCCAAACATCGGTCATGGAATAATTCTCAAAGTAATTCCAACGGCAGAATTTTATTTGATGAGTGCTCTTCAGGATATTTCTCAATTCAATACCCTGATAGCCCTACATGTTTTTCCTCTTCTAGAAATCCATCTACGATTGACTTGGTCTTAACCGACTCTAGTCATCTTTGTAGCCAATTAGTTACTCATGCTGATTTTGATTCTGATCATGTCCCTGTTACATTTCAAATATCCCAAGAAGTGATTCTCAATCCTATCAGCTCCACTTTCAATTATTTACGAGCCGACTGGAATGTATATGAAACGTATGTTGACTCTAATCTTGATGTTAACATTTCTTTAGAAACTAAAATTGATATTGACAATGCTCTTGAAACTTTAACAAATTCCATTGTTGAAGCCAGAAACATTGCAATTCCAAAATGTGAAGTAAAATTTGAATCCGTGATTATAGACGATGATCTTAAACTCTTGATCCGTCTTAAAAACGTGAGGAGAAGGCAATTTCAACGCACTCGTGATCCTGCTATGAAAATTATATGGCAGGATTTGCAGAAAGAAATCAAGAAACGTTTTGCAGATTTAAGAAACAAAAATTTTGAAAATAAAATTTCTCAATTGGACCCCGGCTCTAAGCCCTTTTGGAAATTATCTAAAATCTTGAAAAAACCTCAGAAGCCTATACCGGCATTGAAAGAGGAAAACAAATTATTACTAACTAATTGCGAAAAAGCTCAAAAACTTGCTATGCAGTTTGAAAGTGCGCACAATTTTAATTTAGGACTTACTAGTCCAATTGAAAATGAAGTTACTCAGGAGTTCGAAAATATTCTCAATCAAGAGAACGTTTTCTAAAATGCCTGGGAGACTGATTTGGAAGAAGTGAGAACTATTATTAAAAAATTCAAAAATATGAAAGCTCCTGGCGATGATGGAATTTTCTACATCCTCATCAAGAAACTTCCAGAAAGTAGCTTATCATTTTTAGTTGATATATTTAACAAATGTTTTCAATTAGCATATTTTCCTGACAAATGGAAAAATGCTAAGGTTGTTCCAATTTTAAAACCAGACAAAAATCCTGCAGAAGCTTCTAGCTATCGTCCAATCAGTTTGCTTTCCTCCATCAGTAAACTTTTTGAAAAGGTTATTTTGAACAGAATGATGGCCCACATCAACGAAAATTCAATTTTTGCCAATGAACAGTTCGGATTCCGCCATGGACATTCGACCACTCATCAACTTTTACGTGTAACAAATTTGATCCGTTCCAACAAATCTGAAGGCTACTCTACTGGTCTTGCTCTTCTAGACATAGAAAAAGCATTCGACAGTGTTTGGCATGAAGGTTTGATTGTAAAATTGAAAAATTTTAATTTTCCAACATACATTGTTAGAATAATTCAAAGTTATCTGTCAAATCGTACACTTCAGGTTAATTATCAGAACTCCAGATCTGAAAGACTTCCTGTAAGAGCTGGTGTTCCCCAAGGCAGCATTTTGGGACCAATATTATACAATATTTTCACATCTGACTTACCTGAGTTACCTCAGGGATGTCAAAAATCTTTGTTTGCGGATGACACAGGCCTCTCCGCCAAAGGACGAAGCCTGCGTGTCATCTGTAGTCGATTGCAAAAAAGTTTGGATATATTTTCTTCATACTTGCAAAAATGGAAGATTTCTCCTAATGCTTCCAAAACTCAACTAATAATATTTCCTCATAAACCAAAAGCTCTTTATTTGAAACCTTCAAGTAGACATGTTGTCACGATGAGAGGGGTTCCAATAAATTGGTCAGATGAAGTTAAGTATCTAGGACTCATGCTAGATAAGAATTTAACTTTCAAAAATCACATTGAGGGCATTCAAGCCAAATGTAACAAATATGTAAAATGTCTCTATCCCCTTATTAATAGAAAATCAAAACTTTGTCTTAAGAACAAGCTTTTGATATTCAAACAAATTTTCAGGCCAGCCATGTTGTATGCTGTACCAATAGGGACTAGCTGTTGTAATACCAGGAAGAAAGCTCTGCAAAGAATTCAAAATAAAATTTTGAAAATGATTCTGAGGCTTCCTCCCTGGTATAGTACCAATGAGTTACATAGAATATCCAATGTTGAAACATTGGAACAAATGTCAAATACAATCATTGATAATTTCAGGCAAAAATCGTTACAATCTTCTATTGCCACGATTAATGCGTTATATGTTTAGGTTAAATTAGGTTAAGTACATTAAAAACTTTTTTTTTTCTCTTATAAGCAGGTGAAATCAACTCACCTGTAAAAAATCTGAACTGCTACGGCAAATGAAATGTAATATGTTGTTAACAAAATGTTAGTAAAATCTTAGATTTGTTTTACCAAATTAGGATGATAGTGTTGTCTAATAACACAGAACACCTAGATATAAGAAATAATGAATGTAATGTTTGGAATGATACTAATAAAGAAATTAAAAAAAAAAAAAAAAAACTTCGTCAACGTTATACTCTCTATGTAACTCAATTTGTACTACTTGGTCTTAATTATTCGTCAATTGAACTTTTGGATTTTTTTTCTTTCTTTATTAACGAGATTTTTGCCCTGGGCTAGTTTATATCGGGACCAACGCCTTTACTTTCTATCGAAATTTTTAGTGACTACATCGGGGATGAGATTCGATCGAAGGTCCTCGGCGTGAGAGGCGTGTGTTCTAACCACTGCCCCAGGTCCGTCCCCATTTGTCGGAAGTATGTTTTTAACTAATTTACGGTCAGAAACTTTATGATTCAGGTGATTTATTGGATCGGGAATTTCCATGTGGAACTGGTAATGTTTTGTGTGAAGTTTTTATTAGGCGCGAACTTTGAAAACTGTTTCCTACGAGACAAACAAACAAACAAAGGTAAGCACTCCTGGAAAATATTGTGTTCAAATTGAACGACCAAAATGTTGGAGTCTGCACCCTCCAGGTAACGACCATTTATTTTATGAGAAAAATAATTTCTTCACAGTAATCAACGCAGTGAAAAACAATAACTCTGACACACTTTTCCTTCTCTTATGGGACATGAGATCATGATTGTTACAGAACGTGATGAGAAATAATCTCAATTTTACTTAAATAAGTTAGCCCTCCCCTTGGTTATGCGACCTTGCCGCGATGGGAGGGCATAATCCATTAGCCCATATGATGGAAACCAAAGGCGTAACCTGTAGTGGTGGCATTTTTTGCTTAAAGCCGCGTCATAATTCATATGGCATAGACGCAATAATATCTCGGATGTGATCCAACGGACATTCTGCGTCATTGATAGAATTGATGCCCATTTCAAATAATTAATCTATTCGAAGTGGACATTAATACTATTGGTGACGTTCAGTTTGCCTTTTGCTAACCAGAATGATCCGTAGCCACTCTTACTATTAGCTAGCTAGATACATCGTTATCATATACGACGTAGGGAATACTTAGGAACTCTTAGGAAAATGACTGGTAGATTCACTGAGTAGAAATAAGTGGCGACAATCTTATTTTAATATGGTTTTTACATTGCCATAATAAGAAATACCTCTTTTGTAACAGCGGTATAAATAATCTAATTCCAGCTTCATTTTCGCAAAATTTACAAGTAGAAAGTAGGCGTTGTGAAGCATTGCATTTGCCACCGAAAAGTGAATCTTGTAGGAGACTGTAATAGAAGCCTAAGGTAACTTTACTCTTCAATATTCACTATAAAAATGACTATGGAAAGTAAGACGCTGAGATCGATCATTAGGGTACACTTGCTAGTTTCGAAAAATTGTTGAACAGACAAGGAAAGCGACTTTTTTCTTTGAGGATATATGAACGTAATGACCAATAAATACTTTGACCAACAAAAAATGAAATTAACTAGAACTATTACTAAACAGCCTAATTTTGTTATGACTTGACGACACTTGACATTTAAGACTCTAATCTTACGTAAAAGACAATAGTAATCAGAATAGCACTTGAATGACAAATTATTCAACACCATTTCGACTAGACAGTATTAGTAATGCACTACTATTTCAAACAAATTCTACACTACTATTTCAAACAAATTCTAATGGAGCTGCTGATTTTCATAATGCTTCCTTTTCTCAGAAGCAAGGGAATATGGGTACTTTTCAAAAACTACCACGTCACAATACTAATAAAAAACAGTGTTCATGTGGGCGCCATTGCCTAGTCCGTCTGAGTATTGGTCCTGGTAGAGGGGAAACTTGGCAAAAGCCAGACCGAGGGTTCAGCCTTGACAAGTTAAGCTGTCAGGCAGCTCCAACTGAATACCATACAAAAAAAAAAATTTTACTTAAATAAGTTAGTGGATGATCGCAAGCAATGATTGAATTTGCAACTTGATAGGACATAAATATATTATTAAGCTTGTTTGCATTCAAACCTGGTTACTCATGTAGACCTTTAGACATATTTAAAATAAGTCCTTGAATAACCGTAAATAGGCATTGAAATTAAAATATGATAAGAGTTGTTTGAACCAGCGCAAGTAAGAATTGCAAACCTACGATCCAAATAATTTTTGAGTACAAGAAGTCATACCTTAAATCATAACGAAGGATATGGTCACTTCTAAGATGTTCTTTTAGTGTAGCATATATTTCAATGTTCCAAGTTTATACAACATGCATAAACAAATGTCACGTAGCCCTAAATGCACACAAATTCTTTTTACGTAAATGAAGGATTCAGTGTACGGTTGCAGGTACCCGCCGAAGACGACAACAATGCAGGTGTGAGGTCGTAGAGAAAGACAGAAGACAAACTCAGACAGCGTCGAATAATTTCTTCGAATCTTGGAAAGCCGATCGTGCGAGTTTTGCATTTTTGATTAGCTTCCACGCCACCGGTCATTACTCATTCGAAGTGCGGTACTCTGTACCTAAGTCAACTTTCAACGACGATCGATTGTGCTTATTTGTCTTTAGGGTTGGTGAAGATTTCAGAAAATGCAGGATTAATAAATCGCCTCGCGTTGGATTGACACATAGGACTCGCTCATGAAGAGCTTTTAATTTTTGGTACAACGTTATATTACTTATAAAAGCATAACTGTTCCATATTGATATTCGAACCATCACCTATTTTTATCTCAACAATCATGTTTCGTATATAATCAACTAAATGTACATAAATTAACACACATTGTAAGAAAATGTTTTGGAAAAAATTGAAGCTAGTCCATATTGAAAAATAAAGTCTTTTCAGTCTTTATAAAAAAAAACTCAAGCCCAAGAACAACTGCAAAACGTGAATAACGTTCAAACTTATGTTTTGTGCTGATCAATAGTAGCAAAATGAGTAATCTTTGCGGTTGTCCCAAGTAAATATGGTATGCAAGAATATATTCAAAATATATGAAAATTTCTATAAAAAAATAAGTTTGAGTGTTATTATTATTTTTTTTTTATGCGCACTTTTTACACATGGGAGTGATATGCTCTCATGAGCAGTACAGGAAAACCTTGTGCCCAAAAACATTCAATCCATTCTGGCGGACCATAAACCACCAACCGAAATTTCCATTCGGCTTGTCCGAAAGGGGGAGGGAAGAGAACGATCGACATTATCGTTCCCTTTATTTTCTGGCGGTAACTCTCGTACGAACAGTACGATGCATGAAAGCATCCGAGCATTATATGGTAATAATTGCAGCAGCATAAAGAGTTGGGCATTTTAATAATGCCCAATGGAAGGCTCAAGAGCAATAATGGAATATGATTGCTTCCGGAGCGATTCTTGCTTGTTTTTTTTTTTTTTAGTTATATTCCATGGCCATGGGTGGGTTCGTGTGGGAGGCAGGATAGGTTTTTAAGCACACCTGTGCGAGGTTCGATGGAGAGGGCTGATGATCTAAGCATGGGTCACTGATCTTGGCGGATTTTTGTGTTCATGTAGGTATTGTATGTTGAAATAATGTTTCTTTCATTGCAATGATTATTTTTGTAAGAAAGGCGCTGATGACAGTCAAACGTGCTTGAATTATTCATTATTCTTCTTCTTCTTCTTCTTCTTGGTATTAACGTCCTCACCGAGACAGAGCTTGCTTATCAGCTTAGCATTCTTATGAGCACTTCCACAGTTATTAACTGAGAGCTTTCTTTGCCAAAGTTGTCATTTTCGCATTCGTATATCGTGTGGCAGGTGCGATGAGAATCTATGCCCAGGGAAGTCAAGGAAATTTTCAAAACGAAAAGATGCTGGACCGACCGGGAATCGAAACCAGACACCTTCAACATGGCTTTGCTTTGCGGACTCTAGCCACTCGGCTAAGGAAGGTCCCATTCATTATTCTTAATAATCTGAATTTTGTCGTTAATATCATTAAGTTAACAAATGAAACAAACTTTTGAGGAAAAAAAACTTGCAGAACAATTAAAATTATTTTGAAAACTTTGTATCTTGCTTCACCCGTTTTAAGTTGCCCCGGTATACCTTATCAAATGTTCTGCAAAGTTGAGTACATACCATACCCAGACAACCAAAATGTACGCATAACGAAATCACCTGGAGACTTTGTATGTGCAACATTTCACTCATAAGATGTCGCGAAAAGGCCTTCTACGTACAAAAGTGGAGGCGATATATGTGATGAATTATAGCATACAATGCGAGTGTATAAATTTTCTTCCGAACTAATCTGTCACCTTTTGTGACTTAACATATGATCTTCTTCTGTCGGGTGTGGGATCACTGCGTCCATTTTTTAGGACTATTGTGATATACCCTATTACTCTATGTACACAATGTTTTCCAGTAGCAAATGTGCCTCCGGAATACTTTGCGCATTTGACTGAACTTTGAACCATCTGCCATTGATGGGCAGAAGTCCTAGGTTGCAGTGTTGTAGTTCCCCCAATCTGGCGTGATCAGCCTAATAAAGCTAACCACCTCCCTGGGGGATGCGTTCCAAATATCAGCTGGCTGTAAGTAGTGCTTGCCAAATATTTTGAACCTACGATGGATGTGTGCACTGCAAGAGCAGAGAAGGTGTTGTGAGGTTTCGTCCGTCTCGTCACAGAAACGGCAATTTGTGTTTTGGACGACACCGATCTTGTATAAGTGGTATCTGCTTGGGCAGTGACCAGTTATTAGACCGATGTATGTTCTGAGATCCCTTTTGTTGAGACCTATAAGTTTTTGTGTTTGTGTCGTGTTTATTGTTACGAACCTTTTCGACTGATTCGCATTGGAAACTGTATTCCAATTTGATTGAATTTGACCGAACAACCAGTTGTTCAATTCCGTGTTTAGTGCAGAGTTTGAAATGCCAAGGAATGGCTCTGGACCAATGAACATATTGGTTGATCCATTCCTTGCTAGCTGATCGGCAATTTCGTTACCCTCTAGACCCGTATGTCCTGGGATCCAATATAGTTTAACTCGATTGCGTTCAGCTAGGGATTTCAGTGCAAGAATGCATTCCCACACAAGTTTTGAGTTACAAGTGAAAGCCTTCAAAGATTGAAGCGCTGCTTGACTATCAGAGAAAATACAGATGGTGGCATGTCTGTAATTTCTTTTCAGACACAGCTGCGCACATTCCTTGATTGCATAGACTTCTGCTTGAAATACTGTAGGCCACTGTCCAAGAGAGACAGAGATTTTGGTTTTCGGTCCGTATACTCCAGACCCTGTCAAATTATTCATTTTTGAACCATCTGTGTAGAATTTAATAGATCCCGGTGAAATGGTGGGTCCACCTCCTTCCCATTCCTCACGAGAAGGAAAGACCACCGTGAATGGCGAGTCATAGTTTACCACTTTTTCCATCCAGTCACTACATTTTTCAACAATAGGATTTATCGAAAATTCGTTTAATATACTGAGGTGACCTGTTAAGTCCCCTGACAGTAAGACTGTTGATCGTTTTAGCCGAAGAGCACTTTTCTCAGCATCCAGCTTTATGAATTGATCCAGCCGGGGCAGATTGAGTATAGCATCTAGGGCAAACGAGGGGGTACTACGAACTGCACCGGTTATGGCAATACAGGCAGTACGTTGAATTTTGTTCAGCTTAGCTCTAGCCGTAGCTTCCTTTGTCTTAGGCCACCAAACAAGGGACGCATAGGATATTCTAGGCCGAACGATTGTTTTATAGATCCACATGATCATACTGGGTTTTAGACCCCATGTTTTACCACAGGTCTTTGAGCAAACCCAGAGTGAATTGAGACCTTTATTTGTGATTGTTTGAAGATGGGTGTTCCAATTTAGTTTTGCGTCAAGTGTGATGCCAAGATACTTGACCTCATTTGAGTAAACTAATTGTATTTGGTTCAAGAAAAGAGGGTGGAGTTGTACCTTTCGTCTTTTTGTGAACGGTACAATTGTTGTTTTTGAAGGGTTTATTCCTAGTTTCTCTTTTTGACACCAGGAGAGTGTGTGATTGAGAGCAATTTGCATCCTTGATGAAATAACGCTGTCAAATTTGCCTCGTACAATAATGACTACGTCATCTGCGTATCCAACAACTTCAAAACCCCTTCTTTCTAAGCTATCTAGCAGTTCGTCCACTACTAATGACCACAATAAGGGAGAGAGTACTCCCCCTTGAGGGCATCCCCTTGTAGCCATTACAGTAATGCGCGAATCACTCAGCTCAGATGAGATCTGTCGATTTGCTAGCATAGCATGTACCCAGGTTGCAATGCATGGGTCGAAGTTTCTCCTCAACATTGCCGAACCTATAGACGAATAAGAAGCGTTATCGAACGCGCCCTCAATATCAAGAAATGCTATAAGAGCGATTTCTTTTGCATTAAAGGTTTTCTCGATCTTGTTCACTAGCGTGTGCAGTGCTGAGACCGTTGATTTTCCGCTTTGATAAGCAAATTGGGATTTAGAAAGAGGCATAGTTTTCATAAATTTAGAATCTATATACTCGCATAATACCTTCTCCATGATTTTAAGCATTACCGAGGATAGGCTTATCGGTCGGAATGCTTTAGGGTTGGTTTTGTTCTTTTTTCCTGATTTTGGAATAAAGACAACTCGAACTTGACGCCAATCATTTGGAATGTGTCCCAGAACTAAACTTGCCTTAAAAATCTCTACCATGTGTGGAATCAGTGTCTCTTCCTCTTTTTGGATAAGCGCTGGGAAGATTCCATCCATGCCAGCAGATTTGAATGGCTCGAAAGATCTCACTGCCCTAACAACCCTATCGCGAGTAAAAGCTTCTTTGGCAACCTTTATTGCGTCCCTTTTTGCTCCTGAGTCCCCTGATAGGAACCCGTGTGGAACTGAGACGTCAAGTCTGGCACCTTCAGCATTTAGACTCGTTTGTGGGATTGAATCAGGAAAGTGAACTCTTAGCATTTCACTCAGTGTTTCACGAGGTTCCACAGTGAGTGAACCGTCAGTCCTTTGAAGACTTCCCAAACCATTGGAGTGATCCTTCGAAAGAGTTTTATGAAGTCGAGCAGCTACGGGAGTTTTCTCAATGCTTTCACACATGAGAACCCATGATTTCCGTTTTGCTCGTCTCATTTCTTTGTTATACTCTGTCAGAGCCTTTCGGTATAGACTCCAATCAGAAGTGCGTTTGGCTCGGTTGAATTCCTTCCGAGCAGTTTTTCTGAGTTTATCAAGGTTGAAATTCCACCATGGAACATCTCTGTTCGAACTTACTGTTTTGATCGGACAGCTCTCTTGATAAGCATTTAGAATTTTGTTTTTAATAGAATCCGAAGCTGCTTCTAACTGTATAATAGTCTGAATATTCGGCTCTATTATATAGTCTTCAGAACGGAGAATAGCTGAGTAGGTTTCCCAATCAGTTTTCAGTTAACATATGATAACAAATGTTGATTTGACAGCTGCTACGGATTGATTCGATTTACTTTGTACGAGTGTACGGGACGAAACAAAATGTACAAATGAACTCAGAAAAATAGTGTTTTATGCGAGGAAACTCATCAATCTGACGATTTTATTCACCGCGTTTTGCGGGTTTGATGAAATTTGAGTGAATAAACGAGTAATTGCGTGAAATTTCATGCGATTTCTGGTTGTCTGGGTAGTCTACCGAGCTGAAAGAGAGGATGTCAATTGTCATTCATTGCTCTCTGTGGACATTAACTTCAATCCAATGCAATGATATATCTTGTTGTATTTTCCAAACTGATGCAACAAAATGATGAAAAGCACAATGTTTTATATCCACAGCAAAATAGCAAAGTAGTATTTTCATCAACGACGCGAAATCCAATTTTTTGTATTAGATATATCTGTTGCGAATCAGAATAAAATAAAATTCAATGATAGTGCTATTTTTCTCCGAATGTCATTTCCTTGAATGACCATTTTCCCCAGAAAGAAATGTTGTCCAAAGAGGTTATATAATAGTCTTCAGTAGCAGGTTGATGAACTAGATCGTTCTATCTAAGTTATTAAACAATGAAGATATTCGGCCAACACAGATAGAAAACTATACAGCCATTCCATGAAAAACCGATCTAGTGGGTCTCCGAATTCCGTGTAAATTTGCTACTTTGTTCCTTATCCGAAATAAGGATACACGTATTTTTAGATTTTTTTGATAAGGGTGACCATTTCCGAAATAGGGTGACCAGAAAAATTGCGATTTTGCAAAATTTTTATTTTCAAAAAAATTATAACTTTCGAACCGTTCGATCGATTTTCAATTTTTTTTGAACGAAATGAAGGCTAAAGATTTTGACTTTTCAGGAAAAATATAAAATTTCACAAAAATTGTGTTTTTTACATGAAAAAACTCAACAGTTTCCGTTTTTCGTGTTTCTAAGGCCTCGTGACCATTTTTTCTTGAAAGTTCAGAAAATTTTACGTTTACTGTCAAATTTTCAGCGATGTATGTTTTTTAGTTTTTGAGATATATTTTTTTGAAAATAAAAAATCAGTCATTTTTTATCGGCACACACTGTAGGACTCAGCGCATTAGATTTGTAATGTTTAAAAAAATTTATAACTTTTGAACAGCTCAACCGATTTCCAATCTTTTTGTATGGAATGAATGCTTCAAATTTCAACTATTCAGACAAAATTGAAAAATCTGATAAAAATATGTTTAAACGTGAAAAAATATAAAAATTTCATATATTTTAATGTGATTTTTTTTTTCAAAGTTTTTTATTTTTTTTTCTATTTTTTCTGAAAAGTTGAGACCTTAAGCTTTCATTCCATAAAAAAAAGATTGGAAATCGGTTGAGCTGTTCAAAAGTTATGATTTCTTTTTAACATTACAAATCTAATGCGCTGAGATCTACAGTGTGTGCCGATGAAAAATGACTGATTTTTCATTTTCAAAAATATATATCTCAAAAACTAAAAAACATACATCGCTGAAAATTTGATTACGTAAAATTTTCTGAACTTTTAATAAAAAATGAGAGCAGCAATAGCCCCTTTGGTCCCGAGGCCTTCAAAACACGAAACAACGGAAACTATTGAGTTTTTTCATGTAAAAAACACAATTTTTGTGAAATTTTATTTTTTTTCTGAAAAGTCACAATCCTTCCTTCTTAGCCTTCATTTCGTCCAAAAAGATTGAAAATCGGTCGAACGGTTCAAAAGTTATAATTTTTTTAAAAATAAAAATTTTGCAAAATTGCGATTTTTCTGGTCACCCTATTTCGGGAATGGTCCACCTAATCAAAAAATCCAAAAGTACGTGTATCCTTATTTCGGATAAGGAACAAAATAGCAAATTTGCACGGAATTCGGAGACCCACTAGATCGGTTTTTCAAGGAATGGCTGTATATAAGATATATAGGTATTGCCTTTGTTCTCGCTCAGAAACATGTTTTTCGAGTTGACGCTTATAACCCCCTGGTCATTCTCAATCCGAATAAAGAACCGCCGATCAAATAACAGATGATCGGAGTTTTTCCTGTTGCTCTCATGAAGTCAATGTATGAAGTTATTAATAATAACTCATTACAATTATGTACGCCAAAAACTTTTCGGGAAAATGAGCTATTCGGAGAAAGGGGGTACTCGAGGAACAGGCCATCGGAGAAACAACATTCGTGTAACCGGAATTCGGGGAAAAGTAAAAGTGTTATTAGAATAAAATAAAATAAAATCTTTTTATACGAAAACAGGGACACTCAGCTAAAATATCTATGGCAAGTTCCAATCAAAAAAGACGTTCGATCTTGGATTTGTTTTTTTTAATGTTTGTGCAGATTTTTACAACAATTCGTCTAAAAGTTACTGAATATGCGATTGATAATAATCATTGCCCAAAACTAGGATCCTTGATTAAGACTGCCGATAACAAACATTGCAAATTCTGAAAATGTTCACATTTTCTGAGAAAATCGCGAGTGCATATCTGTCATCTATCGTGCTCTGTAACAATCAAAATCCGCAAAACATAATTAGAATCTGTTTATCAGCTTCTGCTTCTGCTGTGATCAGATCAGGGGAAAAACAGTGCATGATAAAACAACTAAATAAGCTTCAAACCTGCGGGAAATTATAGCTATCAGATATTCGGGAATTGTTGATCATGTAAGTAAAATAAAACATCTACCTATTAGGGTGTGGCTTATTTTTCGAAAGTTTTCAATATCAAAGATTCTTGTGCCCTTCGGAATTCAAATGACATCAAAAAAAAGAGAAACATCAAAGTTTGAGCCAAAATTATTAGATTAAGATTAATAATTTTGATATTCTTTAAACAATTTTGAAGTTCTTCGCATCATTTTCTTTAAAATAAATTTATGAAAATGTATGACTGAAAAAAGTAGTCTCAGTGAAAAGTAGTTTTCTTCTATTTTTTTCCTCTTTTTACTAAAAAAATCAAATTGGTTTGATACAGCTATACACTAAATGTCATAAATACGGACTCGCTTGAAAAAGTATTGCAACACTAAGCTGAATTTTGAATAACTCTGAAAAGTTTAGTATCACCCCAAAACAGGAACATTCATGATGCTATATCTCCACGGAAAAAATCTGATTCCCAAATCATGATTTACAAGTCATGAAATTCATACTTTGGTTAGGTTATGATATCAGGACCACAAATCATGGTTCCTGGAGTCATAATCATCATTCTTCAAAAGCGTAACATTCAGACTGACAACATTGCATTGCATAATTTCATTCGTTTCGATCACCTTTACTTCAACATGTTAAAGTGGTAGTGTGGTATGCTACGGGAGTCTCAATCAGAAGGTTCGTGTTTCAAATCTCGTTCCAGCTTTTTTAATTGTTTTTTTTTTTTAATGTTGTCGATCATAAACGGATGAGCAATTAATGATTTTAGGCATGCGATTCATGATTCCGAGCAATCCGCAATGAGCAATTCTCGCTGAAACCAGGCCGCCATCGGCACCCATCGTTAGAATTTCAATTGTATGTCACTGATCGCTAGTTTTCGATAAAACTTAAGGGTGGTCCTTTCTGTTTTCTCAAATTGGTGGACCCCTCGTACGCCAGCTAGCTGAACAGTTTGCGAAAAAGCCCATTTTTTGATAAATCTTGGGTATTTCTTCTCGGGATATGTCACATATTTCGCTTGGAACACAAAGCAAACTTAGTGGCATCGTATAGAGAAAGGATATAGCTTTCATTTAAACTTGAAACAATTTTGGCGGCCATTTTGGATTTGGTCGCCATCTTGAATTTTGTTAAAAAATTGATTTTTCACCATTAGCGCACCGCTAGTTTTGAATTCTGAGATCACCATCAGAAAGCTGAGGAAAAATTGCGTAAGATAGGCTACAGAAACTAGGTGAGCAAAGGTATTTACCCTATGATATGAACGATTTTCTAAACCATGTTCTACTATTTTGACGTATATGGCGAGTGCAATCAATGCAAACATAATTTTTTATACAACAAAGAAACAAGTTTTCAATCGTTGGTGTATTATTTGAGACAGATGAATAATAGGAGTATTAATTTGAGTGAAAAAATCTGGCGGCCATCTTGGATTTTGACGCCATCTTGGTTTTAAGTAGTAGAATGAGTGCCGATGGCTGCCTGGTTTCAGCGAGAATTGCTCAATAAAAACATAACGTGTGTGTTGCGTTACGGCAATTTGACTCATGATATCATTTGTCCAAATTATGGAGTATTTTCATAGGCTGAAAACACTCTGAAATCATGATATCAATAGTCATAATCTTGATTTTAGATTCTGTTTACTACTCGTGTCGAGATGCGGTCTGCAGCAAAGTTGTTCGGCAGATCAAGGATATTCGGAAACCAAATAGTTTGGTTCGCAATTTTGCCGCTGGGTGGTGCAAGTGAGCATGTAATATTGAACATTTTAAGCAAGTTTTATCTTGTGATCCACACGAGACAGAAAGTTCAAGTCTTGGGCAAAGTTTCTCAGAACGTCAAAGACATTCGAAAGAAAGACAGTTTGGTTCGCAAAGTTGCCACTAGGTGGTGCTAGTAAGCATATAAAAATGAGCTTATATCTCAACGTCTAGATATTCGTGCCTACCACAAAGTTGTTTATGTTTATGGTCATTGACATCCGAAATGTAAATATTTAGTTTCGAAATTTTGCCACTAGGTGGCACGAGTGAGCATTGATATCGAGATAAGGAATATCCAGTTATGGAGGTTTGACTATACCTAAATCTCATGATTTTGATACGATAGAATGTCCAGAATGTTGTTCAGAAAGCCTTTGGCATTTGAAAGTGAGAGTTTTTGAGGTCACTTCACCAATAGGGCGATATTCAAAACTGAAGAACACAACGGAAGATGAACTAAACACAAAAAGTTATGTATTGACAAGTAATTTACGTTTTCAGTATTTTCCATATGTTTTGACAGTTCTCGGCTACCATTCTTCCATGCGCTTTTGTTGGAAGTTTGAGAAACTTGAGAATCCAGCGAAACGCGAGTGAGTGAGAGAAACTGAAGGGTTGTTGTCTGTACTTTTTGCCACTGGCGCAAACTGTTAGCGTTTAAGAACGATGTAAACAGTCGTGACTAAGTCAGAATCTCTCCATATCCAAGTGATTTAGGATTGATTCACTTTATACCCACGTGATTTACTTTATATTCATGTGTTTCAGATTCACACCATATTCAGGTACCGTTTTGATTCATATTAAGGACACTTAAAGACTCAGAGAAATATAACCAAGCATAAAGCATACAAAATAAATCATTCTGTATGATTCCTTAGCGCTATCGAGTGTCGGAAGCCCTTTACTTTCGAACGGTGGGTGAAGAATACGCTTCCGCAACTTCAATAATTTTAAATAAATCAAAATGTGTGGCCTTCTCATGATTCTTATTCCGGACGCTTCCTCACTTTTGCCTTATATTCCGGACACTTTGAATCGAATTCCGGACAGCTCATGATAATCATTAATGGAACAGTCAAATCATCAATCGAAATCGTTAAACCACCAAAGAGACATCTAAGGTAGTTGGGCATTATGAATTTTCAAAGATATTTATGGAAAAAGTTTACTAAAACGAGCCTTGAAATTGAGAACTTTTAAACAGCAAAAATTGAAACATTTCGCGTGAAATGTTTCCCATACAAAGTAGAGTGTCCGGAATTTGAAGCTGTCCGTAATATGAATCAAAACGGTAATTTAGGTTTGACTCGCTCCCTTTAAAAAAAAAAAAAACATTGCAGATCCACTCCAGATTCAAGTTACTCGAGACTGATTCATTTCATTTTAAAATGTTTCAGGTTTGATGCACTCAATGTTCTAATGATTCCAAGTGATTTGTCTAATTCACTTCAATTTCAAGTGTTTCAAGTTTGATTCACTTTATGTTCAAGTGATTCAAGTCTGAGTCACTCCATATTCAAATTATTCGGAACTTATTCACTTCATATTCCAGTGATTTTGGATTGATTAACTTAATATTTCGGTCATTCATATTTGATTAGCTCCATATACAAGTTATTCACGTTAGATTCGCTCCTTATACAAGTGTTTCATATCGTTCCGGGTCATTTTGGCAGAATGCCATTTGGCAAAATGCCGATTGGCCGAATTTGAAAAATGAAAAAAAAATAGTGAAGTACAGTTAACATGCATTTGTAACGAATTACAGAAAACTTATTCAGTTTATTCTTAAAGTAGGGTGAACCATCATCGATAGCTACATTATTAGCTCATTAAGTGTTAGCTCAAGAAACAGTCGGTGCCGAAAGAAGAACATCCTAAATACAAGCAATTTCCACTTCTCTGCTTGCGGTAATAGCTGCCAGCGGAGATTTTCGTAATACGTTTGTAGTCAGCTTTTGACAGTAACTAAACCGGTTCATCACTTATTTGTCTTTCTGCAGGTTCGGTTTGCTTTGATCCCTCAAATCGTACTGTGTAAATTATTCCATAGTTTTCGCAACTAGAAGTTTTGGCTTCTTCTTTTCACAGCGGAGACACAGTTAGCTTCTTTGGCGAGTCGCTCAGTTTACTTCTTTGCGCTAGCAACGGTTCAGAGTTGAGTTCACACGTGCAGTCTTAATCTTGGAGGAGGATGACATCTAACCTAAGTTAACCTTTTTGCATAAAATATATGTTTTGAATAAGACTCTCTATGAACATATTATAAGCTTAAATTCCTTAAACTATGACAAATCATTTTTCTCGAAAGAACAACCTGTAATCAAAAGAGGGAAAAATCTCTTATGAAAATTAAAGCAAGTATAATGCAAATAATTATGATATCAGTATAGCTACAAAAATCTGCCGATGATTTTGGGAAGGTAGACTGTTCAATTCAAATATAAGCTAAATTAACGCCAATGAAACCAGTATATTTTGAAAGAATAGCCTACCTATGTTTGTAAGAAGGAAAAAATTTAATAAAATCATTAAAAAAAACAACCCTAGCACACCGCTGCTAACCCAGAATTGAATCAAGCATCACTCTCTTGGAACAGCGATAAATGGTCGGGGTTCTGCTAAACCGCACCAAGTGCCATTTTTTCCCAAATTGAGCTTATTACACCAAAGGACTTAAATAAGCATAACCTCTCTACCATAAAAATATCGAGTAATTTGAACGATCCCTTGTAATCTCAGATGACAAATTTTGTTTGGAAGGACACGTAAAACTGTAATTTTGTTCAGCCAGAGTGAACCATAAACCAATGCACGTCATCAGAAGGAATTCATTTTTCATATAGGGAGCAGGATCCTATTTTTAACACTTTTGATTCACTTCGGCAGTGGGGTTTTTTGAAAGCTACAGAGCTCACATTTGGCCACAATGTGCGTCGTACTAAAACGCTTTTTATTGCAAAGTTTCAGACAATTCGGTCGAGAAAAACCCCCCATGCCAAAGTGAATCTTGGAAGTGCCCAAGTAGCTCTGCACCCTATTAAGCTATATTTTTCCAATTTCCTTCTATATCCTTACAATATATCCATTCAAAGCAACCCATAAAAACATATTCAAAGCAACCCATAAAAACATAGGCCAGTGAAATTGGGCAGCAATTGACTAATTAAAATTAAATATTGTTTCGGTGGCGTTGATCTATTTTCTTTGAAATTTTACCCAGCCACACCGCACCAAGTACCGTTTATCTAAAAATTACATTTACACATGAAGTAAAGGCATTTACATGCAATACAAACTTGCATTTGCTTGTTATAGAACATGTTAATCAATGCACACAGAAACCGTAATGAAAAATAACGATTTAATTTAATCTGATACTATGTGAACAACTCAGGTGGACTTGGTGCGCTTTAGTTGTTCAGAAAATGGCAATATCGCCATCAAACCCCGTCAGACAAAGTGCACATTACTTGATTCAAGTTTATCACCATTCCGTTAAGAAGTGAAGATGACCTATTGGTAGCACACTAGATTACCACTCACAATGCACGAGTTCGAATCCCGATGAATTTTTTTTTATGATATTCTATTCGATGGTAATGGAAATCAAACAACTTTTAGATTCCGTGGTTAATTTTATATTGCAGTAAAACATCAGCAGGTGTATGTACGTCTGAAATAATGGTCATTACTGGTGAACACTTCACGCATTGAACTGTGAACTCGATCTGCAAAAGTGCACCAAATGGGAGCCAATTCATGGTTTTCTTCGATCATTACAATGATTCAATACGTACGAATCCTTCCCAATCATAGTAAAGCCTGTCCACGATAAATTTCGGACACTTTTTTTTCAGTGTAGGTTTTGAATTATTTCACGGATTGCTGAAACGTTTCACTTATATGACAGCTGAAACTCTCCACTTTATTTCGTGGTACAACATGTTTACATTATCGTAACATTCACTGAAATGGCGTCCAATCAAGTGGAAGTGCGCAAACGCATTTTGTTTGAACGGCAGCAAAATCCGAATTTATCGGTACGCGATCTTGCCAAAAAACTAAAGCTACCGAAAAGTACGGTATTTAGTGTTTGCAAATCATTTGACCAGCGCTTGACTGTGGATCGGAAGGTTGGAAGTGGAACAAATCGAAAAGTATGCTCCCGACAAATGGATAAGAAGGTGGTAGCCATTATTGAGAAAAATCCCAATCTTTCTGTGCGAAATGTGGCTCGCAAAGTTGGAAAGTTCGAGAATTTTACAGAAAGAAGGATTAA
This sequence comes from Aedes aegypti, assembly GCF_002204515.2. Taxonomy (NCBI): domain Eukaryota; kingdom Metazoa; phylum Arthropoda; class Insecta; order Diptera; family Culicidae; genus Aedes; species Aedes aegypti. The sequence goes on along the minus strand of NC_035107.1, from coordinate 230,523,655 downwards.
CATCCTTGTCAACTGTTTATTTTGTAGATATAACTCTTTTATTCTGAAATAAACAATTGTTTTTGTTGAATTATGAGTAACTTTTTTTTGCTGCCATTATTTGGGTGTCCGAAATTTAACGTGGACAGGCTTTATTGTAAATTTTGCATCTTAATTTGTAATTTGTAATCGTCGCTGATGAAACCGTCGCCAAAATCGTTGCCAGCCAACCAGCCGCGGCGAATTTGACGTTTCATCAGTCTTACCAATATAACGGCACATCACCTGCTTTGATTTGTTTGCTGGCGACGATTTGGTTGGTGTGTTTGAAAGTTGGTGGCGCGTTTTGTTGCCCGTGAAACAGACAATACATAAACACTTGTGACATGGATTCCAACATGCACGGTGGTGATGAACATCATATGTCTCTAATTTTTTCTTGTGTTGTTAAAAACTATGAAACACATCCAACCACACCGAACCAAGAACCATATTTTTCAATTTTTGTTCAGCCAGAGTGAACTGAGTGCTTCTTATGTTTTAATAAAATACATTTACATCGCTAATTTATGATGATTCACTAGTATATTCAATCTTGGTTTACTTATTGGACACTGTGAATCGCATGTGAGTGAAAAAAAATTAAAATTAATCGTCCGCGATAAACTAGTACAGGAAAAGACTTTAAAGTATCATATCTCGGAATAAAGATTTTGGCACTTGGTGCGGTTTAGCAGAACCCCGACCAAATATGACGTCCCGTCACATCATAAAAATCAACAAATTAATTGGCTGAGTTATTGGGCCACACTTATGAATCCAAGAAATCAACGTTGTAACAATTTGATGAGATTTTGTTTGTAATTCCACCAAACGGCATTCGAGACCCGTTCGGCCAGATGACATTCAGCCAAATAGCCGGACACCGTTTCATATAGGATACACTGCATGTTCATGTAATGCAGGTCTAATATTCAAGTGGTTTAATTCACCTAGAATTTAGGTCATTTAATTTAGTTTCAAAAGATTCGGGTCTAATTAATTTCATTTTCAAGTAATTGTGATGTTTTAATATATGCTCAAGTGACTTAGATCTGGTGCCTTTAATTTTCAAATAATTTTGGTTAACATCTCTTCATAATCGAGACTGATTCGATTTATATTCAAATGTTTCAGTTCAGCTATACTTCAAATTTAAGTGATTCAGGTCGGATTCACTTCATAAACAAGTGATTCAAGTCGGATTCACTTTTTATTCAAGTGATTCATTTGCATCAGGTCTGATTAATTTTATGTTTATAAAAATCTGTATGACTCCATATTCAAGTAATTCAGGTCTGATTCATTTCGAGTTTAATTTAATAATAATTTAATTTTAATTTTTTTTTAACTGCATTTTCTAGTGATTTATGCTTTCCAAACAGTTTAGGACTTATTCACTTAGTTTTTTAATAATTCGGGTCTGATGCCATTCGTGTTCAAATAATTTAAGACTGATTCACTTCATTTTCAAGAGATTACTAATTCGTTTACTTAATTTTTAGCAATCATGCCTGATTCACCTCACAATTAGATGATTCAGGTCCGACATCTTATCAAGAGTTTCAGGTCTGATTCCCTTTATATTTCAGTGATTCAGTTCTGATTCACTTTAGTTCCTAGTGATTCAAGTCTAAATCATTGAATGTTCAAAACTCCAATTTGCTATCTTGTCAGACTCGCTTGGCATCAAGCTTTTTTTTTAAATAAAAGATCTGCTTTCTGAATGTCCTTGACATCCTTAGAGACTTTGCCAAAGACTCGTATGACTCGTGACTCTATCTCACGAGGATCTCAATAATTTTTTGCTTAAAATGCTCATTTTTACATGCTTTCTAGCGTCACCTAGCGGCAGAACCAAATTGTCTGTTTTCCGAATGTTCATGACATTCAAAACAACTTTGTCGAATACTCGAACTTTCTATCTCATCAAGTCCATGAGTTATATGATTATTTTATATGCTCACTAGCTCCTCCTAACGGCAAAATTCAGAACCAACTTGTTTAACTTCCGGATGTCCTTGAACTTCTGAACAACTTTGCAGGAGACTCAAACTTTCAATCTCATATGGATCATACCACCGCGCCACCTAACGGCAAACTTTTGAACCAAACTCTTCTTCTGTCGGATGTCCTCGACCATATGAACAACTTTGTCGAAGATTCAAACCTTTTATCCCATGTGGATCACACGATAGCACATGCCTGCTCAATTTTGTATGCTCACTAGCGTTACCTAACGAAAAAAATGCGAACCAAACTATTCGGTTTCCGGATGTCATTGATCCGCTGAATGAGTCTCTGTACGTGCCATAAATTCTTTTGTTCTTATGACTTTTACTGGGCGCCGCGTGTTGCTGCTGTCTCGCTCTTTCTCACGGGTAACTTAAAAACAAGGCGCACAGTAAAAGTCAAACGTTTTATAGCATGCGTAGGCTCATATCAATCTATATATCTTGATCTCGAGAAATAGCAATTTTCATTTACCTGTTTTGAGGTGATGCTAAACTTTTCGGGGGGTAATTCAACATTCAACTGAGTGTTGCAATACTTATTTTAGTGAGTACGTATTTATGACGGGTTCTTCTTCTACTTCTTGGCATTACGTCTCCACTGAGCACTTCCACAGTTATCAACTGAGCTTTCTTTGTTAAAGTTGCCATTTTCGCATTCGTATACCGTGTGGCAAGTAAGATGACACTCTATGCCCAGGGAAGTCAAGGCAATTTCCTTTACGAAAAGATCCTGGTCCGACCGGGAATCGAACCCAGACATCTTCAGCATGGCTTTGCTTTGTAGCCGCGGACTCTAACCACTCGGTAAGGGGCCTTCCTTAGTCGTTTGCGCCACCTCTAAATCTTAATATCTTTGGCTCAAACTTTCTATGAGATTTGTATTCGGATGAGCACACGAATTTTTGGTTTTGAGAATTTTCGAAAAATAAGTTGCACCATACCACCTACAACCCCCATTATTCTGCACTTGCATCAACCGTTTGTGCATAGAAAATGTGTTTATTTTATCTGAAATTAATTTAATTTAATCGGTTCATCCATGCAACCGTTGCAACACGTTACACACAGAAATTGAAGCCGTCAGAATGTTTTCAAATGTAAACAAAAACTTTTTTCAAATTTCTAAAAAAAGGGTACAATTTCTTCGGTTTTCCTTTGTCAATCGATTGATTATACTATGGGCAAGCATATTATACAACCAGTGTCGTGAACTTTGTCGCCAAAGGATAAAAAATGCTGGGTGTCCAAAATATATACTTTGAGGGTCCAAAATGTATGGTGTGTCCAAAATAATGAAAAACAGCGCTTACTAAAACAATTATTTTCGACGTTTTATGGATTCTACAAGACCGTCTGGGCTCTTTTATCTCGTAGAGGTAGTTTTTCTCTATATTTTGGCATGTTCTATGGCTTGGTTACACTATGCAATTAATTAATTGGAACAAAAAATTAAAATCACTTCCTTAGGGGGTCCAAAATACGACCTTTACCCTATAGTAAAAAAACAATCTATGGCAATACCGTGCATCCTCGCTAATTTGAACGATACATCATGCAACTTTTTTCAATTTTAATTTGAACCTTAAATTTGAACCTTTAGTAACCTCTCTGTCTGTTTTTATTTTCACGACATTAAGCTTTAACCCATTCCATGAACTTAATGAAGTTTGACCCATTGTTATACCCAGATAAGCGGGCTGCAAATTAAATAATGTTCATAATATAACTGGTCAAACCACCCGATATCCGGTAGTTTGTTTTTCTCCCAAAAAGTCAATAAAAAGGAATTTTTATTCGAAAGATTGGAATCGCTCTTTCTAAGTAGGTACCTACTAGCTCCCAAAATCTCTGTCTATCAATATCATCCCATATCCAAATGTCCATAAAGAGGAAGATTATTGGACAACCATTGCCATCAATTCGGGTAATGTTCATCGTAACGGCAGCATATAGTAGCGTAATCCTTACAAGATTGCCTCACGCCGCATTCTACCCGAGCAGCTGCCCCCAAAATGCACCATTGCATCTCACTCTGATCCCCATCCGAGCACACCCATCATGACGACAGCCGGACAGAGCGATAGATTTCACCAAGGAAAACTTCTAAATCCGTTTACCGTCTTCGCCGTCGCCACTACCGTGAATGAGCATAGGAAAATTGAACCCGACTAGGGGGCCAACGTAGAATCCTCGCTGGTGTACTGAAAGTACTCGGTGCTCCATAGACCGTTATTATCAGAAAAATAATCTCCATTAAACTTGTATTCACCAGTAGTTTCCTATGGCTAACAGGGTGTCACAAGATTTCAGTGAATTTTATCTGAAAAGTAAAGCTTAGCTTAGCTTAGCTTAGCTTAGCTTAGCTTAGACTGACTACACATATCAATGGTTGCTATTCCGTGATTGACCGAAGTCAGTGAAAATGCACAAAGAATCAACTAGAAGTTCGGCTGGGATTGGCCATAATCTTCTTCAGTGTGCATAATTCAGTGCCTCTATTTATACATGGTCAATAACGGCGCCGGCCACGTCCTTGCAGTCAGGTGGGATTGGGGGAAGGAATGTTAGTGTGTAACCTTTGCTATTTGGAGACCGTGTTTGCCTCTGCATCTCCACAAAGGTTACTGGGAAGGATGTTTGTTAATGGGGAGGATCGTTGGGTCAAAGGATTCACTTTGATAAGTGATTAGACTATGATAAATAGTTTTTTGTCAAATATAAATATGCTTTTATGAAAATATTATATTTTCATTTGATATGAACAATTTCTATGTAAAGGAAAATTATGCCGACACTTGAGGTGACGAACCATTCAAAGTTTGTTGAACAAATATCTAAATGTAACATTCATACAGCTGTCAGGACGAAAGCATGTGTTATTATATTTTACTTATTTGAAAAGAAACAAAAACTCGATTGGCTGGAACATCATAGAACACTCTTATTCTTATGCCGACACTTACAGTGGCGAACCATCCAAAGTTTGTTGAATAAAGTGAACCTTTCGCAAGTCTACACTTGTAGTGTCGAACCATTCAAAGTTTTTTTTATAATTACAAAAATAAAGATAAAAAGAAAGGGGTGTTTTGAAAACAAAAAAATGTGAAACATAAATAATTCATGAATTAGAGTTTATGTCGACACTCACAGTGACAAACCATTCATAGTTTGTTGAAAAATAATATTTACGTCCTACCGTTGTATCGATTAAATGTGCAGTCATACATATTTTATAGATTAGAAATAGTAGCATGAAACGAGCTCACCAATTGATCCGTCATCCTTGACTGAGCAGCAACAATCCACATTCAGCTTAACTCGTTTGCTCGGCTATATAAAAGCACTCAGAGAAAATAGGCGCACGACCCGAGAGGGAAAACAACTGACGACTGCTCGGGCTTTCTTGACACACTGCCAAGGAGCAATCGTCAAGGTCGAAGATCAAACAGAACTAACCGATCGCGGAAATTTTTCACTTCACTCGACCGACGCGCGACATGTTTGATCCTGCCCTCGTCACTCGCTCCCGCAGGAGCAAGCGTCAAGGTCGGAAGATCAAACAGCACTCTTCAGTGAATTTTATCTGAAAAGTAAAGGTGCAAAACCCTAGAATGATTTTTTTTTCTTATTTATAGCATTCTGTAAAACATTCAAGCTTACTATAACAATTCTAAGCTATGACGACTGGTGGGTACAGGGATGGGATGGGAATCATTTTCCAGATAATAACGATCTGGGGAGCACCGTGACCGGTAGTACAGTGCCGTGCTGCACACAGATTTCAATTCAGTATACCAATTGGAGCAAACCAAATCTGATTCAGGAACTGCATTAGGGAACTTTTCATTTCGCCCTACAGGTCGAATCGTACCGTTCGTCGTCGCCGTCGTCTTCGTCGTCAGATGTCCTTTCTTTGACTGATTCGACTGCACTGAAGATGCCGTGAGGTTGTCTTTTGCTGCAGAAGAAGCACGTCCAAATCCATCTTGTACTGGGGATTTTCTGGAAACAGGCAACATTCTATCCGCTTTACAGAACGTATAGGGCAGAAACGGATTTTTTCTGTGCCGGAAACCAGGCGAATGGAAAGTTTGCTCAATGCAAAGAAAGTCTACCGAAATGAACAAAAAATATACGAAATACTCGCCAAGTATATTATACCATCCATCCGCGAACACTGTAACAATGTAAAGCATCTTTTGCCTGTTGGGTTCGTTTGTGCCTTTTCAAAAAAAAAAAAAAAGGATGTATACGGTCGAAAGCTGCATACACCTACTTTATCTTCGTCGATGCGCCCCAGTTCAAGAACACACGTTGAAGATGGAGTAGCGGGCAAAGTGAAGTTGCCAATGAAATGAACTGAATTTAATATGCTTCCGACTGGGAGCCACAGAGAAGAAAACTTTTTGTAATTTCTTGCCAGGAGGAAATACAGTAAAGTACCTTATCGATACGATGTGATTCGGGTCTTTTGCATGCTAAAGATCTTTGGCATGTAATGATATTTAAAGACATAAAACATAAGAAAAATAATTAATTTCTTTATAATTTCAACTCCCATATACATAATCTGGCCAGGGTAATCATAATTTCGCCACTCTCATAAGAAATCAATGTGATTGGCCAAATTAGGAACCAAAACTAAATCTCTGGCTAAAACTGGTTATGATGGCCTATATTGACCTACGAGATTATCAAAGCGAAAAAAAGGATTTAGCTCAGTTATGATATTTTTCATACATAATATGGATTGAAGGCTTTCCTTAGCCGAGTGGTTAGAGTCCACGGCTACAAAGCAAAGCCATGCTGAAGGTGTCTGGGTTCGATTCCCGGTCGGTCCAGGATCTTTTCGTAATGGAAATTTCCTTGAATTCCCTGGGCATATAGTATAATTGTACTTGCCACACGATACACGAATGCGAAAATGGCAAGCTAATAACTGTGGAAGTGCTCATTAGAACACTACGCTGAGTTGCCGGTTCTGTCCCAGTGGGGACGTTAATGCCAAGAAGAAGAAGAAGGATTGAAGGCTTACGCTTGACATATTTGTAGAATAAAAGTGCTAAGAATTTAAAAAAATCTAGGCTGGCCAAAGCCGATGCTTCTACCCTATTGCAATATTCGTAATTTTTTTCAATTTTCCATAGAAAATGTTTGGAGGATGTGGTCTTTTGATTCTATTGCACTATCTTATGGGGCGAGCATAGAAATCAAGATCAATCGTGTCCGATTAGCGATGTGCGAGTGCGGAGTTTCTTTTCGCAGTTTCAATTTCAATTTGTACGTTTGATACGTGTTTCGTCGTGCACATGTAAACTTCAAAACGTTAAAAATCTTATAACAGCAAATATCCTTAGGCGGGAATTGCCTACATGATCATCAATTAACTGTAAACTGCAATATTCGTGTTCAGTCGAGGATGAATTGCCAACTGGTGAGCTCGTTTCATGCTTATTATAATAATTTTTTTTATCGTGGCAACGTTACGTTTGTATAGTTTCAAAACAAGCTTTGGACGGTTCGTCACTATAAGTGTCGATATGAACCCTTGTTCTTGTTTCATGTAGCTAGTTATTTATATACACAAACCATTCTTTTTTTATATGTATTATCAAAAAGAGCCTTTGAATGGTTCGATATAATGAATGTCGACTTTTTTAAGCTTTTTTTCATTTATTTAGTTAACATCTAAACAGATAACACTGAATCAAAAATTTCTCGCCACAATACTCGGTTCGTGGCCGCATCTCGCCATCCTCGGTTCTACCCCACGCTCGCCAAATTGATGCGCACTTGATCCGCCCTTCTAGCTCGCTGCGCTCCACGCCTTCTTGTACCAACGTGAACATCATTTTGCAGAGTTGCTGTCCGGCATTTTTGCAACATGTCCTGCCCATCGTATCCCTCCAGCTTTGGCCACCTTCTGGATACTGGGTTCGCCATAGAGTTAGACGAGCTCGTAGTTCATCCTTCGCCGCCAAACACCGTTTTCCTGCACACCGCCAAAGCCAATCTAACATCAACAAGGAACTACAGTCGAACTACCAACGAAACGTTATTGTCAGCCGTCAGCAAGAATCCAAGGTAGACAAACTCGTCGACCACCTCGAACGTATCCCCGTCTATCGTAACACTGCTACCATGGTGAGCCCTGTCGCGCTCGGCCCCACCAGCTAGCATGTACTTTGTCTTGGACGCATTCACTACCAGTCCATTTTTTGCTGCCTCGTGTTTTAGACGGGTTAACAGGTCTGTCACCTTTTCAAATGTTCGGCCGACAATGTCCATATCATCCGCAAAGCAAACAAATTGACTGGATCTCGTAAAAATCGTGTCCCAGCTGTTAAGACCGGCTCTCCGCATAACACCTTCTAGCGCAATATTGAACAACAGGCACGAAAGTCTATCACCTTGGCGTAGACCCAGGCGGGATCCAAACGAACAGGAGTGTTCGCCTGAAACCTTCACACAATTTTGCACACCTTCCAACGTCGCTCTTATCAGTCTCGTGAGCTTCCCGGAAAAGCTGTTCTCGTCAATGATTTCCCATAACTCTACGCGGTCGATACTATCGAGTGCCGCCTTGAAATCTATGAAAAGGTGATGCTTTGGGACCTGGTATTCACGACAGTTTTGGAGAATTAGGCTTACAGTAAAGATCTGGTCCGTTGTCGATCGGCCGACAGTGAAGCCGGCTTGATGCCGAACTTCCCACGAAATCGTTTACCACAGGTGGCAGACGACGGAAGATGATTTGGGATAACACTTTGTATGCCGCGTTTATGACGGTGATCGCTCGGAAGTTCTCACAATCTAACTTGTCACCTTTCTTGTATCTGGGGCGTATTACCTATTCCTTCCACTCTGTCGATAGCTATTCTGTTTCCCAGATTGTGCCTATCAGCTGGTGCAGACAAATGGCCAGCCTTACCGGGCCCATCTTTATGAGTTCAGCTCCGATATCATCCTTACCAGCAGCTTTGTTGTTCTTGAGCTGGTGAATGGCATCCTTAACCTCCCTCAAAGTGGAGGCTGGTTGGTTTCCATCGCCCGCAGTACTGACGAAGGCGTTTGATCCATTGTCCCGTCCTTCATTGCCTGAGCTCTCAGCGTCATTCAGGTGTTCGTTGAAGTGCTGCTTCCACCTTTCGATAACCTCACGCTCGTCCGTCAAAATGCTTCCATGCTTATCCCTGCATATCTTGGCTCGCGGCACGAAGCCGTTGCGGGATGCGTTAAGTTTCTGATAGAACTTACGTGTTCCTAGAGACCGGCACAGCTGTTCCATCTCCTCGCACTGCGTCTCCTCCAGGCGGTGTTATTTCTCCCGAAGGAGGTGGGTCTGCTATTGCCGTTTCAGACTATAACGTACCAGGTTCTGTCGGGTCCCTTGCTGTAGAATGACCGCCCACGCTGCGTTCTTCTCCACCAGAATCATTCTACACTCCTCGTCAAATCAGTCATTCCGTCGACTCCGTCCAACACACTCAACAATGTTCTCGACTGCGACGTTGATGGTTATTTTTATTGTACATCAGCAGTCCTCGAGAGGGGTTTCGGCGAACGAATCCTCTTTCGGCAACGTTTGTTTGAGATGCTAGGCTTATGTTGTGGCGAAATCCGACTGATTCAGTCGCTCAAGGCCATACCGAGGTGGGCGTCGGTACTGTAGTTTGTTAACGATAGAGAGTTTTGGGCGCAGCTTTACTATTAGGTAGTGTTCGGAGTCAGTGTTGGCGCCACGATAGGTCCTGACGTCGATAATGTCGGAAAAGTGCAGCCCATTGATATAAACGTGGTCAATTTGCGATTCTGTCTGCTGAGGTGATCTGAAGTGGAAAAAGGTGCCACGATTGGCCATATTCTAGGAGGAGGCTAAATCTATCAGTCGTGGGTCGTTCCCAGCAGGTGGGTGCTGAACTTCCCAATCGTCGGTCTGAATTCATCCTCCTGGACAAGTTGAGCGTCCAAATCTCCTATGATGATCTTGACGTCTTGACTATTTTGCCATCTTCAAAATAATTAGACGATACATCAACGTTTAAATAATTTTCAAATATCTCTACTGATTAAAAAGGTATGAAAACCAAGGATGTGACATTCTACGCAAACATAACTCTCTATATTTTTTTTTCTTCTTATACACCATTTTGATTGGAACATGATTTCACATTTTTTCTACTTTGTCCGGTATAAGGTGCTTTCCGGTACTGGTGAATCTCCCCATACTGAGGATTTCTTCTAGAAATAATACAAGAGACTCTAAGAGTCTCCCCAAAATTGTCTTCCATATCACAACAGGGGATACTTTTCACAAACTTCTCAGAGAGATCATCATCCGTTTTTCTCACTTTGCCTTTGAGGTTCTTCCTGAAGTGTCTCTTCAGATACCTCGATTCACCTTACTTTAACTTACTTTAACTTAAGTGGTTTTGTAGGATCTACCACAATATATTTATTTAATTCTTCGTCTTTCATAATGAACAATGATTGGTGTTAAGAAGGATGGAATTTCTACTAACGGTATTCATAACATCTCAGAGAATGTTTTGCATGTTACAACCATTTTGTTTTTATTACAGAAATTCAGGAAAAAAACTATTTTGATGCGACTATTTTCCATTTTTGGGACAGAACTGCAGAAGTTTAACGAGAAAATATTTGCGGTATTTTTAAGAACAACACATGTTTTTTATAGTAATATTCGTAATGTAAGAAGTTACTTGGATTAAATCTTGAAGGAAATATTTGCATAAGACAAATTCCATGTCAAATCTGTCAGCCGCAGAACTAGACCATCTTCGATTTGCAGTAAATTTTGCACATGTTTTTGGTATGATACAATAAGTGTTTTCCATAGAAAAAACGATCATTTTGACTTGAGAATAACTTATGAAAATGGCCTATACGTTTTTGCATGCACCTTATTCCAAAAATTCCGAAACTGTTGGTTTTAGAGAAAAGTTTTCTATGAAGAAGTAGTGAACCGTGTGGCCTACAAGAAAAAATATACACTGGAAAATTATTTTATGTTTTTTCATGAAAAATTAAAGAATTAAACTTAAATTTTAAGTTACACAAAAACCCTATTTATAATATTTTTTTAAATTTTCCCCAGAGAATCTTGATAGTAAACAGATGTCTGGGACAAAGTTTCATGATGGAGAATTGTTTAATAAAAAAAGTTTTTCTAAGAACAACTTCCGGTTGATTTTCAAAATTTTGTTTTTATTTTTTGTCAAAATAAATACGTTCTGATGATACAATAACAATCTTGAAATGATTCTGAACCATAATGATCATATGAATTATTTCTCTAGAAGTAGTCATTTTCAAATTTTGTCGAGTTTAATGCAAAAAAAAAATATTTAAATATTAAAATAGGTTATTTTCATTAGTTATTCGCGATTCTCAATCAATATTAATACGTTTTCGAGAGTCCTTAATTCTTCCACTTAATTTTTAATTGATTATAATTAAAATGGCTACTTCTAGAGAAATTATCCATATGATCATTATGGTTCAGAATAATTTCAAGATTCTTATTAGAATATAATTATTTTGACTAAAAATCAAAATTTTGAAAATTCGGCCAAAAGTTGTTCTTGAAAAAACTTTTTTATTAAAAATTTCTCCATCATAAAACTTTGTCACAAACATCTATTGACTATCAAGATTCAATGGTGAAATTTAAAAAAATATATATTAAAAATGGGGTTTTTGTGTAACTAACAATTAAAGTTTTATTTTAGAATTGTTTATGAAAATATTTAACATATTTTTATAGTGTTTATTTTTTTCTTGTAGTCCAAACAGTTCACTACAACTTCTTCATAGAGCATTTTTCTCTAAAATCAACAGCTTCGGAGTTAGAACTTTTCAAATAAGTTGAATGCAAAACTGTATAGGCCATTTTGGGGACGGACCTAGTGTAGTGGTTAGAACACACGCCTCTCACGCCGAGGACCTGGGATCGAATCCCATCCCCGAAATAGTCACAAAAAAATTCAGTGACGACTTCCTTCGGAAGGGAAGTAAAGCCGTTGGTCCCGAGATGAACTAGCCCAGGGCTAAAAATCTCGTTAATAAAGATAGAAAAAAAATATAGGCCATTTTCAAAAGTTATTCTTGAGGCAAAATGATCAATTTTTCTATGGAATACACTTATTCTACCATACCAAAAATATGTGAAAAAATTAATCTAAACCGAAGACAATCGAGCACGACGTTCATTTTTTTCGACTCATTCTGGATGGAATTCGTCAATACTTGCAAATTTGTTGAGGAATTCTTGGTGAACTTTCAAAGATAAGGAACCACATATAAAATATTTTTTCGATATTAGAATTCCCTAGAATTTACCGTTTTTCTTTAGATTCTTCAAAGTGGAACAATGACAGATACAAGATAATTGAAAACTCTAGAATGAATTCAACAAAAATCTCGAGGAGTTTCACCAGAATCTTCTTTGGAAACTATTCTTGAAAACAAACAGTTTTCGTTCCTTTCTGCCAATAATTAATAAAACAATTTCTAAGGAAATATTTATAGGAATTACAAATCCTTACAAACTGCTTCATGAAAATCCTAATAAATTCATTCCTCCTTCCCAAATATGTTATTCAACGTTTCTCCACAGATGTCTTTACCACTGTGCTATTTTCTGAAACAAAAGTATTCCTCTAAAGATTCGAAGGCAAGAAAAAATTTGAAAACTCTTTTCGTAATGGCTAGTCATTAGAGGAAATAATCCACGAGCATGTCGTGTGTTTCGCACCAGTCAGATATTTTCCCAAAATATCTTACAAACTGCTTCATGAAAATCCTAATAAATTCATTCCTCCTTCCCAAATATGTTATTCAACGTTTCTCCACAGATGTCTTTACCACTGTGCTATTTTCTGAAACAAAAGTATTCCTCTAAAGATTCGAAGGCAAGAAAAAATTTGAAAACTCTTTTCGTAATGGCTAGTCATTAGAGGAAATAATCCACGAGCATGTCGTGTGTTTCGCACCAAAACGAATGGCCCCAAGGTGTACCAGGCAGTGTGACCCTTTTCAACCAAACATTTTTTTATATTAACGTATCGAGCCCTGGAAATGGCCGAATAGCCTGACCGAAACGTCGGCGATGATAAATAATTGGTCAACGCTTTTATATCCTGCAAATACAGAATAAAATCATATGTTAATCAGTCCACAGTCCGGGAAGTCTCTGCCTTCTGCGCCCGCGGCAGCCAGTACATATAGCATAAAAATCCCGTAGGTACTAACAAGCAAGATGTACCAGTATAGAAAGGTAAAGGAATACCTCTTAAGATAGGTAGACACAACAAACGCAATTTGAAAAACAACTTTTCGTAAATAGTTCTTGAATAATCTGGGTTCAAATCCCAGGACCTTCAGAAAAGCATAAGAGTATTTTTGACGCAATTTGTTATGTAGTTTGAAAATATTTCCTAAGGACTTCTAATAAAAAAAATTTTTTTGAGAAAACCTTTTGAAGAATTTCACAAAGGGATTTCCAATATAACTATCAGCGAAATATCTCCAAATAAGATTTGATATAACCAATGAATTTTTGGAGGAGTTTCGAGGGAAAACTTTGAACTTTTGAAAGGTTAAGTAAAAATTTTTATTGGAATTAATTTTTTGGATAAAATGAAGCTGTAGAAAGAATGGTTGTCGTTCTGTAAAAATTCACGAGAAATTTATAAACTAACCTCACAATATTATTTGACTAATTTTCAGGAGATTTATAGCAAAAATTCCAACGCCAGCTTTCGATATTCCTTTGATGACACTATTTTTTTTTCAAGGAATCTCGAAGGGTGATTTCAACAATTTTGCCACAAGTCTGTTCGAAAGAAGAAAAATATTTTTTTGGATTTTTCAAGAATGAAAAACATCATAAGTTTTCAACGAAAAAAGTTGTTTAGAGCTTTCAGCCATCCATCCAAAGAAAAGTTTGCCAGTTTTAACTATCTTGGAAAGATTTGTTATGCATTAAGCCTTAGCTTCCGACAAAGATGTCGAAAAACTGCGCTTATCGCACACTACAGTAAGCTGGTTCTAGCGGTAACCAACCGAGCGACAGCCTTCCGATTGTCGCGCGACTCACTAAAGTCAGAACCGGCCACGCTGATGCTGTGTACGACAAGCGAGGTTTTTCCTCCGTTGAAGTACAAAATAAAAATACGTAACTACTGAAGTATTTTTTGGCAATAATAAGAGTCACGCAAATTGATTCAGCAGATTGTTCTCCACGTTATAAATTTTATTAATTACCATTCCAAATTCTGGGGAGGGCCTGTATGATTCTTGGGGGGGGGGTTGTCAGAAAAAATATTTATTAACATTGTTATCATAGTCACTCAACAATAAATGAAACTACTTGAACAAAACGGAGGGTAATTTTCCAGCAAAACATATCAAAATGTGCCATTAAATATCATTAAAAACTGCTAGTAATTGTAGCAAAAAATATTCCATTGATGAACAGTGATGGACCATAGTAATCCTTTCCAATTTAGACATTATTGTTATTGTGTAACCAAACGTCAAGCTCATTATCAAAGTTTAGTTTGATTTTGTTAAGTATCCTTATTAAGTGAAATTTTCATTAAATTCAGTGTAGTTGGTCTCACTTGACATTCAGTATTACATGTTTATGCTTCAAATATTCAGGAACAGCAAGATTTACATTTGTTTATCAATAATTTCTCCATATTTTCGATCTTCAAATGAGTGAAAATCCTTATGATGTGCTATTTGTATGACATTTTGTGTTACATTTGGATGCGTGTTTCAAAAAGTTCATTCCATTTACACCAAGCTTGATAAAAACTTGATCAATTGGTCACATGCCATGGAAGTGACCAATCAATTAAATTTTCAGCTCAAACGGATGTTCGGTTCTCCAGATTTAAGCTCTTGAAAGTTTGAGATTTGGCATCGATTCATCTTCACCATAACTTAATGAAAAATATTACGCTCTACGAGATATTACCTCTCGTTTCATATTTGAGTCATAACGGGGAAAAATTTTAATAGAATAAAATCATGTTGATCGTAGTTTCCAAGTCAGTTTTTTTTTGTACAAATTGCTTCGAATGCGTCAGAAAGAAAAGGCAAAGTTTACATCGACCAGTTGTTATCTTTTAAAGATTATTTCTCGTTGTCGTGCTTTTTTTAGGCTTGTACTCAGTACATAAAGTTAAAGATTTTCAAAACTAATATAATCTAACAGATTATTTTCCTTTCATCTGACTGAATAAAATTTTACCATTATACTGACTGTTACGTCAACAATTTGCTACAAAACGTTAATTTATCGTCACCGTCATTATTCTCCTAATCGCCATCGTAGATAGATACACGCGTTTCGCAATCTGATACACGATAATTATACAATAATATGGTGCTACTCTTGAACAAATGTTTAAATCCAAACATCTGTTGATCATTAGATAACGTTCGGCTCTTCGGAACACACGCACGCCATGCCTCCTATGGACAGCCCCGGCTTCGAATCGAACTTCCCACCCTCCCTCGTAATCCTCGAACCTATTATTATGATGAAAACTCACCACATTTTCCAGCATGATGTTGATGACAACACGGAACAAGCCCACACCACAACCGGCTGCACCCTCTTGCAAGGGGTGCCACCGAGAGCCCTCCAATCGGCAGTCACCCACGGTAACGGACCCGGACGCTACTTTTGTTTCGTTTCGAAGGGAACCCATCATCATGACGACGATGATCGTTTCCTACTATCTATATAGATAGGGTCTACGCGAACACTGACTGCGGTGAATTTGGGCAGGTTAATATTTATTGCCGTGCGGACAGGGACACATGTGCCGTGCAATCAACCGAAATAGCTTATTTATTGTCAAAATTCACATGATGCACACCTAAAACCCCTCGCTAAGTCCGCTGGCGCAAGCGATCATCAGGAAGGGATATTTGGAAAAAATATGATAGCTACACTATACTACTGAGCTGCAGGAACGCTACTTGCGCCCTTCTGGCCCATTATTGTAAAACTGAATTATTCTGCTCTAACGTTAGGGTGTGATACGTACTAACTAAACGAGCAGTGGTTTGTCTTATTCTGTTTTAAGATAGTTTTTTTTATTGAAATAATATTCCCATTACGGTATCAAATCCACGACATTGTCAAACTATTTGAACTATCACCTAAATTTCGTTAAACTAAATTAAGTAGCATTTCATTTACCGTAGCGTTTCATATTTTTAGTAGACGAAAGAACTCATATGTTCATATTGTAAAAAACGCTATCTCATAAACCTAACCTGACGAAACCAATATATAATTATAAGAGTTATTATTATAAGTTTATCCATATTTTTCAGGGTGTCCGACCATTTAGCCAAATGCCATTTGGCCGAACGCCATTAGCTTGAATGCCATGCCGAAAGGGTCGTTTGATCGAATGCCGTTTGGCCGAATTACGATTGAAAAAATCAAATTGCTATATTGCGGATGCGTATGATTCATAATTGTGGCTCAGTAACTGATCAACTAATTGATTTGATGATTTTGAGGATGTCACAGGATGTCAGGTTTGTCGCTTAATAAGTGCTTCAAGTAAATTATTAAACCGACCCAATTATTCAGGGCGAATTTGTGAGCGCAATGTGTCATCAAGACTCCTAGCCAATAGTTGATTCGTCACAAGGTTATCAGCGATGAGTTAGGGTTACGAGTGCTTTTAATGATATCAAAATAAATTTTCCCTTCTTTCAAACATAGGCTATTCTTTCGAGTTATACTGGTTTCATTACTATCGGCAAGGCTTATATTTTTATTGGGACTTTTACCTTCCTTAAATCATCGACAGTTATTTGTAGTTATACTGACATAACAATTATCTGCATTACTCTTGCTTAAAATTTCATAAGAGATTTTTCCTTCTTTTGATCATACGTTGTTCTTTCAAGAGAAAAGTATTTATCATAGTTATTGGAATAAAGGCTTATAATGCATTTAGAAAGAGTAATATTCAAAACATACTTTTTAGCACCAAGGTCAACTTAGGTGAGATGTTATTCTCCTCCAGGATTAGGATTGCAGCTTGTGAATTGAACTCTACACCGTTTCTTGTATATAACAGTAAATCAAACGACTCTATGAACACTTACGTCAAAGAAGCTTACTTTTTCTCCGTTATGAAAAGAAGGAGCCAAAACTTGTGGTTGCTAGAAATATGAAATATTTCACTTAGTGCGATTCGAGGGATCGAAGTAATCGAAGTCGTAAACCGTTACTGTCAAAAGCTGACTACAAACACAATGCGAGACCCATTACTGACTACTATTAACGCTAGCAGAGAAGTGAATAATTGGTTACATTTAGGATGTTCTTCTCCCAGCACTGATAGTTTCTTGAACTAACACCACAGATAACAGACATTTATGCTAGAACAAAAATCTTTTGAAAACTTGTGTAAATATTCAAACTAAAACACGTTGAAAACACTAGCGCCGCCACAAAACATATTGCAGCAATCAGTGGTGAAAATAAGTATCTTGAAATGTTTCATATTCACCACTGACATCGCCATGGGTGCTTAACGATAAAAACGCCACCACGATGTTGCTACTTGTGTTGCCATTAAAAAAGACCATCAATTGTCTTACACAGTTTTACAATCGGTCTTAAACGTTTGTTATCTGTGCTAACACTTAAGATGTAATCGTTTGTATAACAATGATGATTTATCATATTTTTAAAATATCCTTTGAAGTTCGTTACAAACACATTTTTTGGTAAACATAAAACAGAAAATGAATTAATTTTGGAGCATTCTTGTGAACATGTTTTACTGAAATAAAAAAATGACTATCTCGATACTTGTTTAAGTTATGAACGTTTTTTGATCAAAGCAAAAAAAAAAAAAATTACTATTTTCAAACAAAATATATCCTCTAAGTTTTCTCACCATAAATACGAAAAAATATAATTGTTTAATGGCGTCAAAAGACTCAAGATCTGTTTTTGAAGATATCCATATTTGAAAACAACCATTTTTTCGAAGAAAATCTCTTATAAGTCTGCAACCTTAAGGAAAGGAACAATAGCTTATTCATGAAAAACTTTTACTATCGATAGTTTCAAAAGTACTCGCAAGTACTTTTTTTTTTGGGATCATCCTAACTTATTGCATTTTTTGGGATCATCCTAACAAATGACATTCGGCCAAATGACCCTTTTCTGCCAAATGACGTTCGACCAAACGGCATTCGGCCAAATGGCAGTCGATCAAATAACCAACCGTAACCATTTTTCAGTGATGTGGAATTAGGAAATCAACTTTGCAGAAGAACCCTTAATTTCTATCTTTTCGCGAGTTATGATTTTTCAACAAATAAGTTAGGATGATCCCGAAAATAGTTATTTAGGCAACAAGTTGCAAAATGATGATTTTTTCAGCACGAGTTGCACATTTATCCAACGAGGCTCGCCGAGTTGGATAAATACAACGAGTGCTGAAAAAATCGAGTTTTGCAACGAGTTGCCTACAACATTTTTTGCAATTTCGAAAAATGCCGTTTCAGCTGGATGAACTCGGAAAGCACAAACAAACATTTCAAGAGAACCCACGTGTAGAGTTACTGTGCACGTGCTGTAGCCTTAGGTGCAGGAGCCTCTTTGCTTGCCAGCGCACGGGAGCGCAGTGCATTGTGAGACCTTTTTTGGTGCGCCTCATTTTGCTTGAGATGTGTCTCACTGCGGTCTCATGCGATCCGTCACATGTGCTGTTTAAAATTCAGCGCAATAATTGAAGTGATTATAAAAGAGTTCAACGAGGATTTAAATTGTAACACTTGGATCGCGAGTCTTCGACCATATCATGTAGGCCATCTAGACACCTGCATAACGAGGCGAAGATAGTTGTAGAGGTTCTTCGTTACTAAGCAGTTGTTTCACGACTTGGATACCGATGGCGAGCCATAGCGCCGAGCAGCGCATGAGACGAGTCTCCCCGAGAGCACATTACCTAGCGCGCGCTTTTAGAAATTTCCTAGCGCAGCACACTAGGATTCCGATGAACTGAGAGACGGTTTGGTTGGAGGCTCGTCAGTATATTTATGTGCTCCTGAGAAATATGTAACTCTACCCACGTGGGTACACATCCATGCGTAGTATCAATTCAGTATTTTTCAATCACGTAGGCTGTAATACAGTATTACCTACCCATGAATGTCACAAGTTTTCACGCTCCCATCGGTATCAGGTAAGACAGCACAAACAGTAGCTGATTACAAATGTTGGACAATTCGATTCCAAATCAGAATCGCCAGCCTGTGTGGGGTCGTCCATAAATCACGTGGTCATTCATGGAGAGAGGGGGGGTCTGGCAAATGATTACGGTCCACACAAATTTTAAAATTTTTGTATGGACAAATGACCACGAGGGGGGTGGCCTGGAATCCCAAAAAACTGATCACGTGATTAATGGACAGCCTCTGTCGGAATCAGATCGCACAACGGATCTAGAATCAGATGTAATTGTGCTTATTCTGCGCGGCATGGAGGCGAGACGAGTCGAATGAGAGACAATTGTCGACTCCCGCACCCACCCCCGCACTTTTCAGCACTGTTTCTTTCAGTAGGAAAAGTAGGCCGTTATGTTGATCAACTTCTCAATGAAAAGTTGATTGATTTGCAACGGAATTGCAAAAAATGTTTTTTTCTCGATAACTTTTATTATGAAAATTTCTCGCAAACACTTTCTTGCGAGTACTTTTGAAACTATTGATAGCAAAACTTTTTCATGAATAAGCTACTGTTCTTTTTCTTATGGCTACAGACTTATAAGAGATTTTCTTCGAAAAAATGGTTGTTTTAAAATATTGATGTCTCTAAAAAGCAAAAACAGATCTTGAATCTTTTGACGCCTTCAAAAATAACTACGCCCAGTGGCACAGTCAAAATACGTTTTCTGTCGAAAAGTTTTCTGGCTGAAGCGGGAATCGAACCCACACTCCTTGACACGATGCAGCTAAATGCTTGGTAACACTAACCGCACGGCCACGAAGCCCACAATACTCGATATTCTGCATCTCGATATTTCCCTTAACTCGATGGAATGCGCGGTCCCTTCAATCTAGCATACTTTGATCCCTCTGTAAGTCGATATCTTCCTAACTCGATGTTCCCTGGCTCGATACGATCTGTTTCAGTTTACTATGCAAGTTTACCTCTCTAACTCGATATTTCCATGAAAATTTTCAAATATCCTCGAAATAATAATAAATCACATAAATTTGATTATTATGATTATAGTAATAGTAACATGAAGGTTAACAAGTCATTTCAACAAGTCATTTCAAATGAATTTTTAAAGACTATGCAAAAATTGTCACGTAATAAAATTTAAATTTTTCGCATTTAATTTACTATTTTGAATGTACTTTGTCAAAATAAAGAAAATTTCAAAAATTGAAAAATATTTGTTCTGTAACTCGATACCTCCCCAACTCGATGGTCCCTTCAATATCGATTAAAGGAGAGTTGACTGTAATTAAATTTTCAAAAGAATATGTTTTGATCAAAAAACGTTCATAACTTAAACAATTATCGAGATAGCCTTTTTTGGTTTCAGCAAAACATGTGCACTATTGTGATTGCTCTAAAATCAATTAATTTTCTATTTTATATTTACAAAACAAGTACTGGTATTTTGGTTATCAATTTCAGTTGAAAAAGTTCATAACAAACAATTTTGAATGCACCCATAATTTTTTAAATAATCGAAAGTCGATTCTCGATGTTTGGGTAACTTTGATAATGTATATGTGAACAAATGGAAATCAACAACAAAACTACAGATGACTTCATTGCATTTGTACTTCGATTGGAGAATGTTTACAATTTCAAGGCAAATGTTATTATAAATCTACAAGTTTTTACATATAAACATGTTTTTCTGAAGGAGCATCGATTAATTCTCATATGTCGGCATTGAATTCTACATGAATCAATCGTTTTTTTGTTTCATAAATAAATATGTTTCCAACAAAATCGAATCAATAACGAAGAGTTTAAGAGTTGTTGCATACTTCTAGGCGTTAACCTTTCGGTCGTCGCCCGAATTTTTGTAACGTGAGTAGTCGCGCATTGTACTTTGTACAACATTATTGGTTTACGTATATCCCAGGAGTCTGACCACTTAGAAAGATGACGTCTTCGGCAAAATTGTTCAGTAGCTCAGGGGCTATCATTATTTTAGCCAAGATATTTGGGTTTTTGCCACTAGGTGGCGCTAGTGAGCATGAAACTTGTGTTTCGCAGATCTCAGGATCCTGACCACTTAGAAAGATGGCGTCTTCGGCAAAGTTGTTCGGTAGCTCAAGGGGTATCATTGTTTGAGCTAGTTAATTCAAAATTTTGCCACCAGGCAGCGCTAGTGAACATAAAACATTTGTTTCGCAAATATCTCAGGAGGCTGATCACTTACAAAGATGGCGTTTTCGGCAGAGTTGTTCAGTAGCTCAAACTCTTTCATAGTTTAATCCTTAATGTTCGAGATTTTGTAAAACAATTACAGTCGCTGAGCTGTTAACAACTTTGTCAAAGGTGTCTGTCTAAAAAGTCAAGATACTGCAGTATCCGCAAGACAAAAATTTCATGCTCACTAGCAGCGCCTGGTGGCAAAATATCCTATTTCTTGGCTACTGAACTACTTTACCGAAAACACTATCTTCCTAAGTTGTCAGGCTCCTGAGATATCTGCAAACAAGTTTCATGCTCACTAGCGCCACCTAGTGGCAAAATTTGGAATTAACTAGCTCGAACAATGATAGTCCTTAACTTACTATACAACTTTGCTGAAAACACAATCCTTCTAAATGGTCAGGATCCTGAAATATCTGCAAAACAAAAGTAAAACTTCCATGCCCACTAGTGCCACTTAGCGGTTAAATTCCGAATTAAATAAGGTACCATCAGATAGCGCTTCAAATCCAGAACAAGTTTACTAGAGACCCCAAATTTCTATATTATCTGGATTCTGAGATATCCCATTTTCAAATTGTGGTTTACTCGAACCGTTCATTATTATGCGACTTCCATGTACATTTGTTGATTTTACCGTACCATACTGTAAATAAAAACTGTGAAGTGTTTTCCTCAGAAGATTCTTGAGGAATACATTTTATTTTGGTGTCGATAGATATTTTTGTTGTAAAATGATAGCATATAAATCACAACTGTTGTACAAAGTACAACAGCGCGACAGCCCAAAGGTTAAATGTGTTATTGAAATTTTTGACTTGGACTGCAATTATGGCTTCATTGAAAAGAAAGCTTTTTGCTAAAATATTTGAGACCGAATTCAGCATCTACTATAACTATTCTGCCAAGGATGGATAAGTGACAAACTGTTAAAACTTAATCAAATGGTACCGTAATCCGGGGTAACATTGATCAGCGGGGTAACATTGATCGGGATGACTCATCTTGTTAAACGTTCAAATAAAGATTTATTGATGAAACATTTTCGAACCATGAATGGTGCCTCTCTTTCGTATATTCATAAGCTAATGGTTATTAAGGTTTTTGCCAAAATTGCGTTTAGTTCATGTGCAAATTTGTCAACTTTTTGAAACAATGATTTCTATCATTTTCATGTCTCACATGAGTTCTGCAGACGATGTGATCAAGGAAAATGCAGATGTTACTAAAAATGGCATCGCCAAAAACGATTCCGTTGTCAAATCTTTCATAAGTTTATTCAATTAGGCAACATTAACTAATTACTATTACGAATGTAGAATTTCCTGAGGAAATTGCCTACTTTTAGGCGTATTCCGCGGTTCAAGGTGTTTTTAATTTTGAAATAACTCAAAAAGTAAATGACTTGTAAGAGTTTAGTCTTCATATTCGGCTTCAGGGGCCCTGATTTTAGTAAGTAAGTAAGTAAGACATTTCCAATATTAGCGAACGTTGTTTACTTGGGTGATCAATGTTACCCCATATCAGCTGAATCAAAAAATCACTTAAAACATTTATTTAAACATGTTTAAATCTTTCGAAAAACAAAATAAAGTACATATTTAGGAGCGGTGGGTTCCAGTACTTGTTTTAAAAATATGAAACTTGTAACATTTGTAATGTGAAATGAAAAATTTAAGAAAAACTAAAAAAATGAGGTTCATTACTGTTTTGCTAATGTTCACAGTTGATCAACAAGTGAGATTGTTTTATTTTGTATGAGAAAAGGCATACAACCTCTAATCTCTCAAAACATTTTTTTTTTTTCAGTAAAACATTTGATAGGAGAGGTATTCAGCATCATAATCCATAACCAGTACCTAATATTTCTTGGAGAATAGATTTTAATCTCTGAAAAAAAATAATGCATTTCCCCATATAAGTATTAGTGTATGCACATTTTGATACTGCAAAACTCTATGCTTCAGCAATGAAATTTGATAGAGTTTCGAAAATATTGACAAACCATACTTCATTTGAATAGAACGGTTAACATCAATTTTGCTATCGATGTAGGTTTTTTATGAATTCCAATCAGATTTCAAATAATTGACAGTGAAACTAATAAGTTTGAGAATCGCTTCGAGGGAAATTTGAAATGTAACAGGGACATGGTCAGAATCAAAGGCAGCGTGAGCAATCAGTAGGCTACATGGGTGACTAGAATCGGTTAATACCAATTAAATCGTAGAAGGTTTTCTAGAATAAAAACAAGAAGGGCTATCAGTGTATTGAATTGAAAAGTATCCCGATGAGCACTCATCAAATAAAGCCCTGCCTTTATAATTGGAGACAGAATGACAAAATAAAAAACAAACTTATTGTGAATTATTCCCGCATGTCAATTTGAAGCAAATGAACTTGCTGTTCAGTGCCTTGAAAAGAAAAATGAGAACCTACGAATATCATTCTGGAGAATTGATTCTGGCAAATGTTATACAATGTTTGATTTCTATAGGCTGCAACGCCGATGCAACGCATATCATTAAATTTTATAGAAACACACTAACAGTTGCAGTAGTTCATACAGTACCTCCTTATGACTACATTAATTATTATAAGCCTTCATGATTAGTCATCACAAAGTAAGTACCTACTCGAAACAAAAAAGTATTACTTCGCCTATCATTTGAAGCTGGTTTTTGTGTAACTGATTTCATGTTTGGGTCATAAATGATCCCGTGGGAACAAGTCGGTTGAGTATTGCTAGTAATAAAATATCACGGCAAAACATCCAAAATGTTTCGCCCTAATCCTCCCGAAATTATTGAACGGTGCAATATAACAACCATTTCAACGTATCCTTCGTACCCAAATGAATGCAATACTCGAAAGAGTGTCACACACCCCGCTTTCGGTAATCATAGCAACAAATTGCATCCAAATAACCCAAAGGGAGAAATACGTTCACCCCTTGTGCCTCTCTGCCTCCTTTACGTGGTTACGGCCAGCAAAAAAAGGGACTCAAATCCGAAGCAGACAAACGTAAAAGGCAAAAAAAGATTACATGTCTACAAAAATTTGAGTAGGGTCGTTCGGATTGTATTGCTTTTTATGATCTGTTGTGGGTACTTTATGTAATATTGTCCGTCCCTACAGGGGACTCAGATTTATCATAGGAGAAGAATTTCTCATGACGACGACGACGACAACAAAAGTTGTTCTCATTGCCAAACGAACGACAACCAACCACCATCAGGCATCCACTTCAATCTGATTTAATTATGCGAAATTACATCGGAACGCATTGTTACTGCACTTAAGTACCCCCAATATAATACGATTTCGCAATTGGCGTCGATTAACCTGTTGATCGAAAATCAATTATCAGCGTTTACAACAACAGCCAGCCAGCGATTGCCCGGGGCAAATTGGTTTACCATCTGCTTACCACCGCGCATTCATATTTGATTTAATTTCGCTTGGAGCGCGCCCTTCCCGCACTCGTGGCAGTTGCTCCAAACCGATCCAGTCGCAGCCTCGCGGTTCTTTATTTGCCGTTATTATCGTAAAAATTGACATCAAAATGATGATAGACGTACTTGTGTGTACGTAACCGTTGAAATTGTCGATTTTTAGTACATCTGCGTTGTACTTCGAAATTTTACAATTTAAAATCGAGAGAAAAGAGAAGAGAAGCAGACTCTGCCTCAGGCGAAATGCTAAGAAGAATATATCACACATAAAAACAATTCGTTCATAGCAATCGCTAGAACCAGAAATAAAAAAAAACATTTCCCTACCATTCCATTTTTCTACCATCATAGCGCGCCTTCCCTTACGCCTGATACATAGGCAGTCCGCTAAACAAAAGTAAATCTCTCTGCCATAAAATTATCTAATTCCTATACCTTCCCGCAAGAACTGGCAAAGATGCAGAGGTATATCCGGTCTACTGTGGACCAGTTTTAAATCAAACATCAATTCTTTTCACTTCACTGGTCTGCATTCTGACGTGGCAGGCGCAATTGTTGCCTAAAAATAGAAGTTCACCAGCACTTTTACGCGGAGGGTGTCTGTTAGACCTAAGCAGATAGTAGAATGTCAACTCTAGAGTATAGAAGTTGAAAAATGTTGCAAGCTACCCCGTTTGACGGTAATATTTTCATTCAGAAATAATTTTAGATATTGAAATATAAATTTATTGTATTTAAAATCCATTATTTCGATGGTTACGCTGCCAAAGGGGCGTTAATAAAAATTTCATCTAACAATTTTGTTTGGAAATAAGATGTAGAATAACTATACAAACAAACTGATTGTAGAAATTTCGATCGCTATGATTTTATGATATCGCTCTAGGGCACACCGTGGAACCAGTCGAAGGGGTAAAAAATAGAACCAGCAAACCGAGCAGGGAGGAAAAAAATCTCATCATGGAAAAAGCGGCGCTACAGTTGCTGGTGGCGTAGCATAATATCAACATTCCACGTAGTGTGCATTCCCCTGGACAAACGCAACCTGCTCTCTAGCATACCATCAACCATCATCAAGCCAGGCAACCGTCACACAGAGGTCCAGGTTTTCAGAAGTTGACAAAAGCACAGTTCTCGAACATGGTTTTGAATTGAAATAGAAAGCTCACCATTCATCTACAATATCAGAAAGTTAAGTCAAGTTTAGTACACCACACTGAAGACGGCCTTACGGTTGAGGGCGAAATACGCGTATCTGTCAAAAGATACAAACTCTAGTGGAGTTAAATGGTGTAGTACTAAAATCGATTTTTCATTTATTCATGTCCAACAACACTTTATATGAACAAAAATAGGTAGTAAACTGTTGAGAATGTGAAATTTTTGCCGTGAATTTTTAAACCTGGACCACTGTTTGCCATGGAAAATCCGAGCTCCAATGGGAACACCTGCAAAGTCTGGGAACAGCAGCCAGTCGCTGAGGACCAGATTGCAAACAGGCCGCCAAGCGTGATGTGGCTGCAGATGATGAGATGACGCGTCGGCGGTGATACTCGCGAGCAAACATAGACTGTCGAGTCAACTTTTCTGAGATTAATATTTTTTCACTGGAAACTTTGGCGACGAATATCATGCGTATATGCTAAGGGTATGCGAAATACCGAATGATTCCGTCAAATACGCTTCGAAACGAAATTCCGCGGAATTCCACGGAACTCGCACAGGCGAAATTTGTATTTTGCTATTTCGTTTCGTTTCGCCAAATTATTAAAATATTTCCACGGAAAATTGAAAACAAACGGAATAAAACGGAATTTCGCGAAATTCGAGTTTAATTTCGAACAAAAACGAGCAAAGCGTTAGCTTCTACTCCCAGCAGCTACAGTCAAAAATGGGTCCGTATCATGGATCAAATCGACTCATATCATGGATCAGAACACTATAACAGCAAATTATCTGCGAAGCAAACGAATGGTGTGCTAGTGAAAGCATACGTTTTGGCGTTTCTTTAGGAATCGTCTTATCGTCTTCATAACTGTGGTATGGGTTTCAATGTCCCACAAATATGAATCAACGCTTCTAGGCATATGTATGACATTGTATTTCCTACGAATGGAACAAATGTGTTTAAGAATGTTATTGTTGATTGCGATGCTGTATAGACTTATGGTTCACGTAGGTATAATGGGTTCTGCGTAATTGCTACTCTATTTGATGAGATATTCTCCGTTTAATCCAACTTTGATCCATATCTGTGTGCTATCCATAACTGTGGGATGACTGTAGTATTGACTGGTCCGCAGGATATGATAAACTGCACTGCCGTTGTAAAATTTTAAAAAACGCCCATATGCCCTAAATTCCTCGCGGCGAATAGCCCAGGAAAGGAACAACTGCGTTTGATGAACTACCGCAATGTTATCTTCCATAAGAATGAAGAGAGCAAAACCACGGTTTCCTCCGGGGAGCATCTCGTGTCCTTTTGAGCAAATCCGTCATTATATCGCAAAAATTGTTTGTACACAAATGTCGAAAAAAGCTGCGGAGCGTGAGTCCCTGATGTTCTGAATTTGCTCAGGTGGTGCAGATTATTGATGCGCGCATTAGTTCTCTCTCTTGCTTTCCCGCTATGACGTCACTTTCAACTCGGCATTAGAGCAGTAGGAGAATGGAAGATAAAACTAATAGCACGCATCAATGAGTAAAGGCTCTCCGCAATTTCGTTGTTGTGTCATAAAACTCTACATGTAGCAGCGAAATCACAGCGATTGTTTGTCGCTGTCGCCGTAAAAATCGCGTTGATTTGGGTGATCCAAAGCCACACCTCAAATCTTCAAGAGAACACATCTAAAGAACCAGACTCTATTTAAGCTGAAAACTCTATCGATTGGTTACTCGATGGCCAATCGATCAAGTGTTCAGCTTGAACCGCTGTCGGGTTCGTTAGATTTGTGGTCTTGAAATTCTGAGGTATACCTTCGATTTATATCCACCTTAAACAAGGAAGATGCATACATTATTTTATATCAAAAAACGAATCTAGGTTTATTCACGCTGTACCACACCACCAACTCCTCTCTCCTCTTATAACGTGACATAATTCGTCACGACCCAATAAAAAAAAATGCGAATATTGATAATATATTATTACAGGTATGTTGCTCTGCACAAAAATGTTTCTCTCCCTTTCACTCTTTCATAAAATTTGTAAACAATAAGGCCAGTAAAAGTCAAAATCCCATATAAAATCAAAACAGTGCAGAGTCCCATTGGAATTTGGCCGCAAGGCAAAGGTCTTAACCTTTTCAATACCGACATCAAGTTTCAAAATTCTCTAGTTTCGCCATCGTTCGATCGATTTTGATGATTTGTTTTAGTAAAAATCACAAATCAGTTATAAATTTGATTCATGCATTGCATGCACCATCAACACTGGTTTCGGATTTAGATTCAAGTTTGGTGGGGTACCTAGGTTATTTCAAGCGCAAAAAAAAATTATTTTTTTCGATTTTCGCACATCTAAATCTCGAGAAAAAAAATAAGCCAAACATTAAATTTTGCTCATTGAAAGACGGATTGTCTGAATGAACATGGGTTTACTTATCAATCTTATTTCCGGTTCCTCTATGCTATGTAGTCCAGGTTCAAAACTTTTTTATTCGAAATTTTCAAATATTTTTTAAAATACTCGAGGCTTAAAATTTAGTGAAAATGTGATTTTGTTGTCAGTTTTAAACAAAGAATCTGAAAATGAGATAATATCAACAATCCTTAATTCTTCCAGAAATCGTCCAGAAATTCCTTCACAGATTTTGGAATAGGATCATTACTCCAGTATTTGCTCTATAAAATAATAGAAATACCTTCAGTATTTTCTACAAGGTTTACTCTAAAAGTTT
The DNA here is from genome assembly GCF_002204515.2 of Aedes aegypti. Lineage (NCBI taxonomy): Eukaryota > Metazoa > Arthropoda > Insecta > Diptera > Culicidae > Aedes > Aedes aegypti. Next base: position 230,494,779 of record NC_035107.1, on the reverse strand, counting down.
GCATTCATCCAGATTTGATCCCTCCAAGGATTAATTCACACTTTATGCAAGGCTTTTCCAGAAAATTTATTAGGAACTTCTAAATTAACCCCAACAGGCAACCCTGGTTAAGTTGCTGTCGCAATATCTCTTGGAGTTTATTACTTTTGCAGCTCTTTAATTTATCTTGATTGATTTTTTAGGTATGTGTTGATGGATTTTTTTAAATTTAATTTAATTCAATACTCCAGCAAATACTAAAGCAAATATTCCAGTGATTCCTCTGTTCTACTTATTTTTCTCTTCTTTCTGGCGTTATGTTCCATCTGGGCCAGAGTCTGCTTCTCAGTTTAGTGTTTTCATGATCACTTATCGACTTGTGTCCCCAATCACATTCATTCAAGCCACAAAGCATAAAGTACAGCAAAAAAAAATGAATATCATTATTCCGTGTTTTATGGTATATATTAGCATAACATCACATCCACATGATTAAAAAAATTGTAAGGCATTTTTAAAAATCAAAATAATTTTGGACTCCTCTCAATATTTTTGAGATTGTTTTAAATGTTTGTAACTGCTTTTCGCCCCACTTCTTAGTTGTAACATTTAAATTAAACCAACTCATAGCCTTGTGTGAGTGTCAGATATGTTGAAATGAAACCTTATAAAGTTATTAAGAAGATGTCAAACAAACAGAACAGGCTCTTACCAAAACATGTAAGGATTCCGCTGAGCAACGCTAAGGTTTTCATATGGTAGAGGATTTGAAAAGACGTTTTTTATGCCTATTGTCAAATTTTCAGCTTTTGACAAGAAAAAAAACAACTTAAACATGTATTCCGCGAAACAAATTCAAAAATTTCGTTTCGTTTCGAAAAATTCCGTGAGATATTTGATTTCGTATCGAGTTACACGAAACATTTTTAAATTTCGTTTCGTTTCGTCATTATCAGCGCAAGATATTCCGCGTATCGTTTCGTTTCGTATCGACATGGAAAAAATCCATATCGCATACCCTTAGTATATGCAAGTGGGGGTTGGTGGTTAAGGTGGCTTTGTTGTCAACTGCGCCACGAGTGATGAGGTACGATAAATTCTGGGGTAAAGTTTGACTCTTCATTTATTGTTCTCGGTGATTTACTTGACTTTAAAATTTACTTAAAAACTATGTTCAAAGTAGTATCTATCAGCACGTATTTTAGTAGACTGCAACTTCAACTTCAAAAAGATACTGTTACTGATGATTAAAAAGAAATAATTAACTCTTGAATAGTACACTGAACAAAACAAAACGTTGAAGCGATGCAACTACAGGATTTCCTCAAGAGATTCTACCAGAAATTCCTCGAGTGATTACTATTGCCGTAACTAGGATTTTTTCTGTTGGAGCCTAGAGGACCCAACAAGTTCTGGTGTCACAGATGTAACATCCGTCACAATTACCATGGATTGTACCCCGTTTGGCATAAAGTCGTTTGGCATAATGGTCGTTTGGCATAATGGCCGTTTGGCATAATGGTCATTTGGCAGAATTGCCGTTTGGCATAATGATTGACTTAAAATAAATATCGACATTTTTTAAGCTTTTATTGAGATCAACTACACCGAATTTGGTAGGTTCGAAACAAGCGTGGTGTTCGTTCAGAGACTTTCCAAGCTAAGAATTTCAAAAAATGTTTTGACATTAGAGAGCATTACTAAATAAACCTCGTGACGGATCTCTACATCTTAGAACATAAAGTATCTTAGAGCTTGTTGCGATATACATATTTGAAAACAGTAAATTGGCAAAGAAAGTTCGCAGTTATCCATCAGGGTAACGCTCATAGAATATTTCGCTGCAGATCAAGCTCTATCCCAGTTTGGACGTAACACTCGATGAAAATAACTTGATAAAAGAATGGAATTTATTTTGCAAAATATCACAAGCTCTAATCCAAAGGTCTATCAATGCGACCTAATGCAAAAATAGCCTAAATACGAGAGCAGAATATTTTTCGTTTGAAATGTTTAAGGCTCTAACCCAAAAATCTTTTCACAGCATAGCTCAAACGAACAACACATTTTTAAAAGAAAATATTTGTGGCAAAACTTTTCAACGGTTCAATATAAATTATAATTTTGGCAGTGATGCATTTTGAACTGAACGCGAGCCAAAAGTGAACTGAACGCGTTCTAACTTTGCACGTGAACGCAGTAAACATTGAACTCTCGTTCAAAATTCTGACGCTGCTCACGAACGGCCCGTTCATTTCAAAATGCACAGTGAAGCACAAAACATAAAAACACTACTCCAAGCTACATTAAATTCATATAACGCACAATGTATGGAACCTTAAATGTTCGTTGACATATTTGGTTGAATCTTTCTGCTTTGAAATTAAAGCACATCTACAATGGAAACAATTTTCCTTTCGCGTTCATTTTTCAGCTCTTTTGGGTTCAAATTTTTGAACTGATCAATGTTCAAGCCTACTTGATCTCTCGTTCAAAAATTTGAACTGGAACGCAAACGGAACGCGTTCAAATGCAACACTGAATTTTGGAAGTGTACATCAAAAACATCGTCTATTATCGAGAGAAGGGAAAAGTTGTGATCGAAATAATATTTTTTCCAGCATATCTCGGAAGGAGATCACGCGTTTGCCCCAAAAAAAATTTATGTTGAATATGGACAGGTTCTAAAGTACCGTAATCCGGGGTAACATTGATCATTTTTTATAGTTTTTCTTAAATTTTTCATTTCACAATACAAATGTTACAAGTTTCATTTTTCTAAAACAAGTAATGGCACCCACCGCTCCGAGCTATGTACTTTATTTTGTTTTTCGAAAGATTTAAACATGTTTAAATAAATGTTTATGTGATTTTTTGATTCAGCTGATATGGGGTAACATTGATCACCCAAGTAAACAACGTTCGCTAATATTGGAAATGTCGTTACTTACTAAAATCAGGGCCCCTGAAGCCGAATATGAAGACCAAACTTTTACAAGTCATTTACTTTTTGAGTTATTTCAAAATGAAAAACATCTTGAACCGCGTAATACGCCTAAAAGTAGGCAATTTCCTAAGGAAATTCTACATTCGTAATAGTATTTAGTTAATGTTGCCTAAATGAATAAACTTATGAAAGATTTGACAACGGAATCGTTTTCGGCGATGCCATTTTTAGTAACACCCGCATTTTCCTTGATCACATCGTCTGCAGAACTCATGTGAGACATGAATTTTCGGTAGTGTCAGTGAAAATGATAGAAATCATTGATTCAAAAAGTTGACAAATTTGCGCATGAACTAAACGCAATTTTGGCAAAAACCTTAATTATCATTAGCTTATGAATATACGAAAGAGAGGCACCATTCATGGTACGAAAATGCTTCATCAATAAATCTTTATTTGAACGTTTAACAAGATGAGTCATCCCGATCAATGTTACCCGCTGATCAATGTTACCCCGGATTACGGTAATTATCATTCTAACAACACATCTGGCAAGAATTGATAAAACAGCAAAATATATAAATGGTTAACATTTAGCTTTACTAAATACAGTTAACTCTCCCTTACTCGATATTCTGTATCTCGATATCGAGTCAGAGAACCATAGTAAAATTTGATTTTCATGGCTACTTCGATAGTCCCTTAGATCGCATTTGTACTGGTTTTGTGTTCTATAACTCGATACCTCCCTAACTCGATGGTCCCTTCAATATCGAGTAAGGGAGAGTTGACTGTAATAAAATTTAAGACAGTATATATATAAAGAACAGCCTATTTTTAAAGAAGGCAACATTTATAATTAAAACAATAGAAGAAAAATTATTGCAGCATAATAAAACGAAAAGATATAAAAAGTGCGTTTAGAATCATCGAAGTGATTGTGCTATTTTTCCCCGAATACGTTTTCCCGAATGACTGGTTATCTCGAAATGTGGTGACGAAAAAGAACAATAAATAGTCAAAAGAAGGACGTGTTCTGTCATTCTCGGCTATACACATGTTGGCAAAAATTCTGAGGACGGTTAAACTCGAAAGAACCGCCAATAAATAAAGAAGGGTGCATATTAGATGGTCAGTTCGTTCACCACCCTGAAATGTATAAATTACGACAATTATGAGTGCTAAAAACTTTTCGGGGATGTGGGCTTGTCGGGAAAACGGGATATTCGGGGAACTGGCATTCGAGGAACTGGCGTTTGGAGAAACGAATTTCGGGGAACCGATATTCGGGGAAAAGTAGCACAACCCATCGAAGGAACTGCAGTAATCGATTTCTCGTTAAGCTGATAATTTGAGCAGATCAATGTTGTCGATTGCCGCCCTTTTGTCAGTTGGAAACAAAAAAATACTTAATAAATATACCTCCAATGAACAGCCCATGCATACAAGAAGGCGAAATTTATTAAAAATTTAAATCAACACTTTTCATGCCGATAATTATGGTTACATCATATTTAGAAGAAAAAAATAGAACAATTAAAAGAAGGTTAAATTTGTGCTAAATATATTAAAATATTCAGTGCAAAAATTTGTTCCAACAGCGAAACTCAAAAGAAGAATGAATATTTGAAAGAAGGGTAATTTCTGGAGAAATAATAAAGTACTTTTGGCAATAACTTTCCTAATATGCATAAATTTATTCAAGAGCGAATGATTGTTGAATAAAGTGTCATTTTGTATCAATTGACTCCACAACAAGCCTGACGTCTTAAGAAAGATTGAATAGAAACGTAAAAACGAAAAATTTAGAAATTCTTGGTTTCAGACTCATCATGCCAAACGACTATTATGCCAAACGGCCATTATGCCAAACGACCATTATGCCAAACGACTTTATGCCAAATGACCATTATGCCAAACGACCTTATGCCAAACGGCTTTATGCCAATCGACGTTATGCCAAATGACCTACCACCTTACCATGGTTTTCACAAACCTCGTAGTTTCCGTGGATTTTTAGTCATTGCACATTTTTATGATTTCCTAGATTGAAAGGTCATTTGTCTAAACACTTCAGTCGTCGCGCTGTTGTATTTTGTGCAACCAATGTGAAAAAACCTCGCTTTTTGTACACAGCAGCAGCGTGGTGGTTCTGATGGTGGCAAACCGCGTGACGACTGGAAGGTTAGATAAAGTTTGCGTATTCAGCAATCATACATTTTTACTTTTGATATGAACAACATAACATGTTAATGAAATTATTGTTCTTCGATTCTTCAACCAACAATTGAAATTGTTGGAAGGATTCTCCAAGGTACGTTGAGAATAGTTGTATATAAATTATCCTGATATTTTTTTTATTATTAGAGAACGGTATTAAGAGCTTCTCAATTAGTTATCAGAGGACCTTTCTGATGTGATTTTTGAAAACGTATCTGAAGAAGACTCATCTCTTATAAATCCAGACGGAATAACCAAGTTTTACATTTAAAAAAAGAGTATTTTGTGGTCATAATCTTATTTTAGTTTTTCGAGATAGCGTTATTACTTCTCGAATGCTCGGAATGTCTGCCAGAACTCCTTGATTGAGCTTCTGCATTCTCCCGGGATTTACCAGCAATTTTTGGAAGAATCCCGTTGATAATTATCTCAACGAGTTTAGAAATTCCTAAAATTAATTTAGTAAACTAACTAGTATTTTTTTAAACTAACTGAAATATATAGTAAAATTTCTGCCGAAAAATTGCACCAAAATTGTATCTCCTAAAACTCTAAGAACAAAAGATGCAATGCAATTTAAAATACCTTTCCTCATTTTTTTACATCCCATCTTGAGCAATTCCCCGGTAATCCCCAATCGGAAATACTTAATTGAAATAATACCATGTTATGCTTTGCGTTGTTTGTAACCCACATAGATCTAGACGTACACAATTTTTTGTACGTTATAGACCATTTCACTTTGGTACACTTTGGACATCTCGTCAGAATGGAATCATTCTAGCCAAAATGGCTGTTCTCAGGTGTAGCATAAGGCTCCCTATGTGAAGAAAATCAATGCGAATGAGTGAGGAAGAGCTGAATGATCCTCGAGGAAAACATAGCTCGACCGGGGCTGTTTTGCTTGGGTTGTTCCAAATATTTTAGTCAACAATGGAGCGTAAATTAATATACAAACATCAAATATGCCATCATTTTTATTTCCTCTTATAGATAAAGGTTCTTCAGTGCCTGGTTCCTGGAATGATATAGAAGAAATGCAGTTGTTGGTAAAAAAAGATTAATCTTCAGTTTATTTGATTTTCAATATCTTGTACCTATTAGAACTCCAAAACAAATAAACTGAAAATTATTGACAGTTCGATCAACGTTATGAATGCATTGCCTACTAAGATCATGCTATAAAATGTGTACGCATGACATGTCAAAAGCGATTCACCCCTCGCAGTTTTATAGCTAGCGTAAAAAGCTGGATACATCTTCTCTTGGAAGTTGGCATGTTGGCAAAAATTCTGAGGACGGTTAAACTCGAAAGAACCGCCAATAAATAAAGAAGGGTGCATATTAGATGGTCAGTTCGTTCACCACCCTGAAATGTATAAATTACGACAATTATGAGTGCTAAAAACTTTTCGGGGATGTGGGCTTGTCGGGAAAACGGGATATTCGGGGAACTGGCATTCGAGGAACTGGCGTTTGGAGAAACGAATTTCGGGGAACCGATATTCGGGGAAAAGTAGCACAACCCATCGAAGGAACTGCAGTAATCGATTTCTCGTTAAGCTGATAATTTGAGCAGATCAATGTTGTCGATTGCCGCCCTTTTGTCAGTTGGAAACAAAAAAATACTTAATAAATATACCTCCAATGAACAGCCCATGCATACAAGAAGGCGAAATTTATTAAAAATTTAAATCAACACTTTTCATGCCGATAATTATGGTTACATCATATTTAGAAGAAAAAAATAGAACAATTAAAAGAAGGTTAAATTTGTGCTAAATATATTAAAATATTCAGTGCAAAAATTTGTTCCAACAGCGAAACTCAAAAGAAGAATGAATATTTGAAAGAAGGGTAATTTCTGGAGAAATAATAAAGTACTTTTGGCAATAACTTTCCTAATATGCATAAATTTATTCAAGAGCGAATGATTGTTGAATAAAGTGTCATTTTGTATCAATTGACTCCACAACAAGCCTGACGTCTTAAGAAAGATTGAATAGAAACGTAAAAACGAAAAATTTAGAAATTCTTGGTTTCAGACTCATCATGCCAAACGACTATTATGCCAAACGGCCATTATGCCAAACGACCATTATGCCAAACGACTTTATGCCAAATGACCATTATGCCAAACGACCTTATGCCAAACGGCTTTATGCCAATCGACGTTATGCCAAATGACCTACCACCTTACCATGGTTTTCACAAACCTCGTAGTTTCCGTGGATTTTTAGTCATTGCACATTTTTATGATTTCCTAGATTGAAAGGTCATTTGTCTAAACACTTCAGTCGTCGCGCTGTTGTATTTTGTGCAACCAATGTGAAAAAACCTCGCTTTTTGTACACAGCAGCAGCGTGGTGGTTCTGATGGTGGCAAACCGCGTGACGACTGGAAGGTTAGATAAAGTTTGCGTATTCAGCAATCATACATTTTTACTTTTGATATGAACAACATAACATGTTAATGAAATTATTGTTCTTCGATTCTTCAACCAACAATTGAAATTGTTGGAAGGATTCTCCAAGGTACGTTGAGAATAGTTGTATATAAATTATCCTGATATTTTTTTTATTATTAGAGAACGGTATTAAGAGCTTCTCAATTAGTTATCAGAGGACCTTTCTGATGTGATTTTTGAAAACGTATCTGAAGAAGACTCATCTCTTATAAATCCAGACGGAATAACCAAGTTTTACATTTAAAAAAAGAGTATTTTGTGGTCATAATCTTATTTTAGTTTTTCGAGATAGCGTTATTACTTCTCGAATGCTCGGAATGTCTGCCAGAACTCCTTGATTGAGCTTCTGCATTCTCCCGGGATTTACCAGCAATTTTTGGAAGAATCCCGTTGATAATTATCTCAACGAGTTTAGAAATTCCTAAAATTAATTTAGTAAACTAACTAGTATTTTTTTAAACTAACTGAAATATATAGTAAAATTTCTGCCGAAAAATTGCACCAAAATTGTATCTCCTAAAACTCTAAGAACAAAAGATGCAATGCAATTTAAAATACCTTTCCTCATTTTTTTACATCCCATCTTGAGCAATTCCCCGGTAATCCCCAATCGGAAATACTTAATTGAAATAATACCATGTTATGCTTTGCGTTGTTTGTAACCCACATAGATCTAGACGTACACAATTTTTTGTACGTTATAGACCATTTCACTTTGGTACACTTTGGACATCTCGTCAGAATGGAATCATTCTAGCCAAAATGGCTGTTCTCAGGTGTAGCATAAGGCTCCCTATGTGAAGAAAATCAATGCGAATGAGTGAGGAAGAGCTGAATGATCCTCGAGGAAAACATAGCTCGACCGGGGCTGTTTTGCTTGGGTTGTTCCAAATATTTTAGTCAACAATGGAGCGTAAATTAATATACAAACATCAAATATGCCATCATTTTTATTTCCTCTTATAGATAAAGGTTCTTCAGTGCCTGGTTCCTGGAATGATATAGAAGAAATGCAGTTGTTGGTAAAAAAAGATTAATCTTCAGTTTATTTGATTTTCAATATCTTGTACCTATTAGAACTCCAAAACAAATAAACTGAAAATTATTGACAGTTCGATCAACGTTATGAATGCATTGCCTACTAAGATCATGCTATAAAATGTGTACGCATGACATGTCAAAAGCGATTCACCCCTCGCAGTTTTATAGCTAGCGTAAAAAGCTGGATACATCTTCTCTTGGAAGTTGTTAAGAAATTTGTGAAGGAACTTCTGCTTGGATTGTGGGAAATATTCTAAGGAATACAGAGCGAAATTTTTTGGAAAATTACAGTATTTTTATGTCTGTTCTAGGTTATTTCACTTATGAATCATAACTCAGAGCAGGGAAACAAGTACGAAAGCGCCCGAGTAGCACACATGTTATAATTGAGGCAGAATAACTCTTATATGACTAGATCTGGTCATATAGGAGTTATTCTGCCTCAATTATAACATGTGTGCTACTAGGGCGAACCTCATTGACTATATATCTGAATTCCAAAACATAAGTTATGTTCATGCTAAAAAAATAAAAAATCGCTAGATTCCATTTTGGAGTTAAATTGATTATGTGGTGATACTTTGATCGTTTGTTCCAAAAACAACTTTAATTGGGAGTTTTTGGATTCGAATGTCCTGATCAGGAAGGGATAACAAAAATAAAGAATAATTATATCAACCGTTGATATTTATACCAAGGTTTGTTCTTTCAGATATGCTTATGAAAAGTATTCTGCAAAAGTTTCATCACAACAACATAATTATAACAAAACGAGCTATAATTTATGTTCAATACCGTAAAATCGGGAGTAATTGATCAGAAGGGTGAAATTGATCATCGTATAACACGATTTTATTTATTCGTAATGGAGCACAAATATCAATGTAAGCTGCAGTAAATGAACGTTGCTTGTCGTAACTATTGTAGAATTGTGTGTTGTGAAGTTTTTTTTTGCGTTAAAGAATGTCTATTACTATGAAAATAACGTAAAATTTCAAAATCATGCACAAATTGACAAACAGCTATGAACTTCTATTTATAAGCAAGGATTTAAACATGGTATAAACCTGAAATTTTGTGAGGATGCTTGAGATATATCCCAAAACCAGATTTCATCCCCAAAATCCGTACCAATTAGCTCATATAGTTGAAATAATTGAATTTCTGTTAGATATCATTGAATTCCTTAGAAAATTGCATACATTTAGGCGTTTTCCGCGTAAATCTTGAAATTTAACTATTCGTTATTTATATAAGTATTGCATTGTTAAAAATTTTACAAGCATATTCGGATTCAGGAAGCTCAAATTTATCATATAGAGTTGTTTTGGAAACTAACAATAATGGCATTGACAAGTGATCAATTTCACCCCGAAATGAGATCCTCTGATTTTTTATTTTAGAGGTATTTGTTAACACAAAAATGACATTTGTTAAAAAATGTTGGTACATGAGTCGATGAGGCTCACCTATGTACTTGTTTTCCTGCATTTAGTTGGTTGACATTGTTAGCATTATAGAAAACAGACTAGAAAAACCGTGAAAAATGATCAATTTCACCCGAAATTACGGTACATTAAACAGTAGGACTCTTGTAATTTAAAGACCCGACATTGACCCGACATCGACCCAACTACATTTGGATCTCTGACCCGACACTGACGCAACTTTAATCCGATATTAACCTGACATTGATTCGACATCCGATATTATTTAGCCCGACTTGGACCCGACATCTCAGGTGGAAACCAGGCCATATGTTCCCTTTGTGAATCAGCCATTAGCGCACGATCGTCTAATGCATGGTCAGACATGCTGAGGATAGGAGGTAAGATGTCTGCTAAATCAGAAATAGTTGTAAAAGGCAAAAATGCTTTGATCCATATCGGTTCCGCACTCATGTGCGTTAATAGCCTCAATAGTAGAGGCAGTGTCGGATATGTCCTAAAGTCCTGTTCCAATTTTATTACTAAACGCTATAGTTTGAACACTTGTTTAATTAACTTTCAAGTGTTTTCCGTTGGTTTAACTACATTTGTTTTATACTAGAGATTTTGTCATACCCTTGGTTTAAACTCAAATTTTAGGTGTGTTTTGTTTTTCAAGTATCAACAACATGTAGTTAGCCCCCCCCCCCCCCCCACCGAAATGTCACAAACAAACAAACCCAACGTTGGGTGAAGATAAACCGAAGCCAAACTTCAAATTTTCAAGAGCACGGATCTGGAGAACCAAACATCCGTTTGAGCTGAAAACTTAATCGATTGGTCACTCGCTGGTGGTGGCCAATCGATTAAGTTTTCAGCTCAAACGGGTGGTCGCTTCTCCAGATCCGTGCTCTTGAAAATTTGAAGTTGGGCTTCGGTTTATCTTCACCTTAAATACGTTCAAAACGGCAAAACAATTCTTAGTGTATATTGCAATACCAAATTATCTCAGATTTATGCATAAAAATTGAAAAAGAAGAACATCAAAAAACAAATTCCGGATAATCGAGTCTTAAACTCCGGATAATTGAATCCCGGATAATCAAGTCTCCGGATAATCAAGTCCGAACTGTAATAGTAATTGACGTCACACTAACATTCCCCCCCTTCCTCAATCCTCAATAACCGCAAGGATAAGGCCGGTGCCATTATTAACAATACTAAGTTTGAAATTCTCGAAATTGTACATTGAAGATAGCATACCATCTCCTGAGAGAGAGGAGACAGCTCACTGATAACTGGCTTGTTTTCTTGGCTTCTTTGATTTCTTCTTCTCAAGTTTGGGTTGTGCACAATGGTCCGGAGAGTACAAACTGAGTCAAAACCATTTTCACATCCCATTTGTTATCGAAAATATCATAATTAAATTAAATTAAATATCAAGATATTCAATAGCATTTTAAGTCCAATCGACAATATTTGAATATTAAACGATTTTATATGCGACATCACAGGAGAAGAACCTGAATTTTCAACCACAACCAGTTTAAGTTTGGCCAAATATTGGCGGTTTTTCACGCTCTGCCCTTCGAATGTGTGGTTTTCCAGTGACAGTTGATGATAGGTTCCCTTGACTTTTGGGAGCTCGCAATCTAAGCCAGCTGTCTCCTCTCTCTCAGACCCTCTTCAAAGCTGCATCTATTGGTTCCCTGTATAATTTTGATTATTCCGGTCAATCAATGAGCAGGCTTGATAATACTCCTCAACATCATCAGAGTTTGGTGGCATAGGTACTCTAGAGCAGCGTGCTGCCTTTGCGTCTTTGCGAGAGAGCGAAAAAATGCTGAGCAGAGAGGCAACGAAAAATGAGCGCGAAAGATGCAGCACAAAACACAACAGAGTAAAATCCCATAAAAAAAGAGTGCTCTCACAACTTCCCGAGCACTGTTTTGTTCGGGCGGGACACTCAAGAGTTCTTTTGAAGCGTGAGTAAAAGTGAGCATCGTAACAAGAGAGACAGTACCTGAAAAAAATCCTCGCATTTTTCTGTATTCTCACTCGAATCGCTTGAGGATATGTGTTGAAAATTTTGAGTTCAGTTTTTACTCCTCAGAAAAACGGCAAAATCGCCTCATCTTTTGATATGAACACGTTTGATATGAATTAGGGATTTTACATATTTTCGTAGAAACAAACATTTTTGAATGCAATAAAAATCACTACGCACAATTTGACAGCAGTTGACCAAAATCGTTGTTTTTATTTATATATGTTACAATAATACTTCTTTTTCTTCTTTTTCTTCTTCTTCTTCTTCTTCTTCATGGCATTAACGTCCTCACTGGGACAGAGCCTGCTTCTCAGCTAAATGTTCTTACGAGCACTTCCACAGTTATTAACTGAGAGCTTTCTTTGCCAAAGTTGCCATTTTCGCATTCGTATATCTTGTGGCAGGTACTATGATACTCTATGCCCAGCGAAGTCAAGGAAATTTCCATTACGAAAAGATCATGGACCAACCGGGAATCGAACCCAGACACCTTCAGCATGGCTTTGCTTTGTAGCCGCGGATAAGGAAAGCCCCATATGTTACAATTATAATAATGTTCAATTTGTAAGAAATGAAAATATGTGCAACGATGATCGGTTTCATCAGAATTTACAGTGCTGCAAACATCTAAACAAAACTATACTGACCTCAGGAATAATATGTTTGAACTAAATAATAAAAACAGCTGGAACATGTGATTAACACCTTCCATTTGTAGTGGTGGACAACCAGAAGTTAGAAACTCGACTGGACCTTCTACATAGAGAAGATCATGAAACTATGGCCTTTTTTTCCTCATTTACAAAATGTTTATCCTATATTGAGTGCATCCAAAATGAAAAAAAAAATCAATTTTGAAAATCGTAGTAGCAAGCAGAAAGATATTCTATGTCCTGGAAAGTCGAGAAATTTTCCTTTATGAAAAGATTCCATGGATTCAAACCCACGATCCTCCGCTTAGTCTTGCTGTTTTGCTGCTTGTTTATCGCTACGGCTCTCTAGGATCATATACTTAACTACTCTGTTTTTGAATATGATCAATATTTTCAAAACAGCTTCTTTTATTATCGTGCTTCAAATGTTAAATCTTCCAACTGCATACTCAAAAGTTGTCCGTATTTCATCAGCCATACACCTCAAGCACATCACAGTAGATTAAAATGCAGTTAGGTGTGTCATTGCCTCTCATCTGTAGAGAACCAACTTCAACTAGGTGGAACCGAACAGAATAGCAAAACAAAGTACAGCATTTATATCACGATTGCTCGTTCTAGTTCGTACACATATTGTTCTAAAAGCGACGACGACAAAACTGCTACTCAGCAATCGATGTGAGTGCATGCCGATGCAAACGAACGATCCAGCGAACTAAAAAAAAAACTCCGAATGCTCGATATCAAAATTCACTTTGTAAGCAAGAACTTCCAGCGAACAACAGCGGCATTATTGAGCTCTCCCCTTTTTGGTTCGGTGAGAACGCTGCTGGGAGGGCAAGAGTGAGGGGCGCCGCAAATGCATGAAAAAGTGCATGCATTTAAAAAGGGGATCCAAAACGGGTACCTAGGGTTCATGTGAGTTTGGAAGTTGGAAAACTTTTCGCACATTGCATAGCCACCCTCGGACAGTACCGTGCCGTATTTGCGTTTATTGTAAGCTTACGCTTCGCATAACTTTGACTTTTCTGTGCAGTTTGTTTCCGTACGTAGTGCACCTCCTCGCGCCTCGAAACTCAACCCGCCGTCAGCTTTCTGAAATAAAGTTACACAAAATCGGCTTCTTCTGGACCACTAATTCACAAATCCAGAAAAAATGATTTTGTGCTGATTTCTGCTTGATTTTCACAAACTTATACTTTACAAAAAAAAAGAAGATGAAATCATCCCTAAAGCAGGTTTTTAGCATGTAAGTATCCAAATTACACACCAGATGCGTTGGTCCAGAAGAGCTAGATTTTGTGCGAAACGTGCTCAATTTTTATGTAACTCCGTTTTAGCGTGAGTACCAACTTTCATAGTTTTTCACGCATTCACGTTGTGAGCTTTGCTCTTTGTCCGGAAACTCGAGCAGTCGACCGTTTTTCTTCGCCGATCGGTTGAGCATCAGGAAAAAAAAATCACTGCTGCAGCTTAGCCGCCTGCTGTGGAGCAAGTTAGCAACAATTTTAATAACAATGATTCCATCGACTAAAGACTAAAGGATCAATCGCTTTCAATCGGCATTTCCGTTCGATGCTCTGTTCACTGCTGAAGTCAGCAGTCTGGTTAACACTTTGCCTTTTACCTGTTCTGGCTAACGATTAACATTCGTCTGCTTAGGGTAAAGTGGATCGAATGCACTCATGGAGGAAAATGGCCCAGTACAAATTTTAATAGGATTATATTATTTATAATACGAAGCGGGTACCTTGTACCTTGTGACTTGATGGATACAGCTGAGCGTATTGTAGAGCTCATTTTCGTCGGTCTTAAGCGATACTTCTCCAGTTGCCCATCCAGACCTAGATACAGCTGTAAACGTCAATAGTTGCTTCACATGATTTAGCTATTGGGGCCTGCCATAGCCGAGTGGTTAGAGTCCGCGGCTACAAAGCAAAGCCATGCTGAAGGTGTCTGGGTTCGATTCCCGGACGGTCCAAGATCTTTTCGTAATGGCAATTTTCTTGGCTTCCCTGGACATAGAGTATCATCGTACTTGTAACACGATATACGAATGCTAAATGGCAACTTTGGCAAAGAAAGCTCTCAGTTTAATAACTGTGGAAGTGCTCATTGAACACTAAGCTGAAAGCAGGCTCTGTCCCAGTGAGGACCTTATGCCAAGAAGAAGATGATGATTAAGCTATAGGAAATATTATAAACTAATGTGATACGTTACAAGTTCCTTTTATTTTTTATATCTATTTAAAATGCGATTTGCACCTTGAACCCTCTTACCCTACCTCATATCTTGCAGAACGTTTTGCAGCGTTTTGCGAGTGTGTTGCATTGAATCTGCACAGCACATTCTGCGGAAAAAGGATAAGCCGAGCATGAAAATTCCAGTAGCTCCCGGATGGACGGACAAACGGGCGGTCGCGGCACTAAAGACGAACATAATTGCCGTCAGCTGGTAACGTATCACAGTGGTCCAGATATAGAAAGTCATGACAAGAATTGTAGAACATTTTTTAGAGTTGCAGACCCGATTTTGGTAATAGGGAGTTGTTGGTTTTCATAGGACTTTTTCTAATTTTTCTAATAAATTTGATGTTTTCATTCAACTTTTTCAAAAAAGTGCTTATAAGAACACTAAGCTGAGAAGCAGTCTCTGTGCCAGTGAGGACGTAAAGCCAAAAATGAAGAAGAACGAGTGTTTGGGTAAACTTAATTACAATTATATTTTGTTTTAATCAAAAAAATGTTTGAAAATTAAGTTTTTTGCCAGCTTCTAAGAATACTGGACCTCTTTGCGTATGTGGTGCCCCATAAGGAAGATTCTCTTTTTGCCGGTCGGATATCTGTTTGATGTGCGTCGGTACTTACGGTTTTGCTAAACACATTGCATCGGTGCATACGGTTACGCCTTTTCGATGCTGTTGCACATATGCGCGCGCGAAAATGCCTGTAAACATTCATTATAGGTAGCCGCCGGATGGGACGGAAGGAAGGATGCCCATATTGGCTTTTGTGCGTGGTTTGTTTGCCTCCAATTGTTCGTGCAAGATGCACCCTTCCGAGATATGCGCTTTATGTGAGATACCCCTCCTTAAAGAGGCGATAAGCAAACATAATTGTGAACTAATTGAAACAGGCAGTTGATTGAGGTTAAAGATTATTGTGTGTACAATGTAAAGCAGCGCAAATGAGGGTTCGTAGCAAAGCGAAGACATATGGGGAATTCTCCAACGGACATCCTGTGACCTTTCATAATGATTGTAATCTTGTACTGATTCTATGGATTTGCAAAAAATAATTTACGGCACGTATTGAGGCTTATGCTTCTCAACGAAGTTTTGTTTTGCATGTTCCAGATTCGAACTGATGAATTCGAAGCCTTGATGATTTTCATCGCATGTTCCATCCGCTCCACCGAAGCACTAGTGATTCACTTCGCCCAGCACCATATCCAGCTTTTAACGCTAGCTTGCCATAAATTATGAATCACCTCCATTTGAAATTTATTGCCTACACTATAATCTTTATGGTTCAACTCAAGGATGATGAAAATTTTTATTGTTGACGATTCAATGTCCGAATTTTTAAATCGTATTTTCACGTAACCAATATAGGAAAACTTTTATCTATTTTATGATCTTTTATCTATACATTTCAGCTCAAAAAAAAGCAGGAACTAATAGTAAACTGAAGTCACTATATGCTCAACCATTTTCTCAAACATCAATCTACTGATTATAAAGAATTAAAGTTGCCCTTGGCTGGAAGGCAATCCGTTAATATCCGTTCAACATTCCGATGATTGCGAAAAGATTCAAAAGAACGTAGAGAATAAAATCAGACCAAAATTATGGATAACAAATTATATTTTTATGTGAATTATCGACATTGCCTCTGGCATAATCATTTTACCGTATTTTTAAAATTTGTGATTGTCGATTCAATCTATAGATTTGGTCATTTGTAACCTGCCAATAAATTTACATCTTCTCTAGGGTTCAATAGGTGAACTTGAGAAAATAAAACATTTTTTTTTTTCTACGGAATAAAACCCAGATCTGTTTTACAAGCTAGCATAATTATGCTTCTGTTCATAGCCTCTGCGTTATGGACACAATTTTTTGACTAACATAATCTGCATCATCTTGAATCTAGAAGGAATTTATAAAAATCAAGAGGGGGTTTTAAATAAGGTGCTGCATTAGTCTCATTACTTCAGATATTCATTAAAATTTAAATGCGGCAACTGTTCCATTTTCATAAATGTTTCAACACTAGCTTGAGATATGTCACCATTCGGGTATCTAAAATATAAGAAATGAACATGAAGCTCTTGAAATAGCGTAAGCTTAAGAATATTTGTAGAATTCTAATACGAAATAATTCATAATAATAATCAACAAAATCCGATCATCGCCTGACGGGGTTGGTGGTCTGATGGCTACCGCTTCTGCTTCATAAGCAGAAGGTCATGGGTTCAATCCCAGGCCCGTCCCTTTCCTCGTACTTTGTATTTGTATATCTCTCACTTGCTTCTATCTTCCATTCTAAATCTATCACACTCAAACTATTCGTTCATAGCATTTGCTAGAACCAGAGACGGACAAGAAACCGTTTCCCTAACGCTTCCATTCTTCCACGCGCATGCCCTTTCCTTACGCCTGATTCATAGGCAGTCTGCTAACCACAAAAGCAAACCTTTCTGCCATGCCTTCCCCCCAATCCATACACTCCCGCATGAACTGGCGTAGATGCAGTGGTATATACGGTCTACGTGGGAGCCAGTATAATGGCAGGCACCATTGTCGTCTAAAAATAGAAGATTATCAGCACTTATACACTGAGGATGCCTGTTAGTCCCAAGCAGTCATTCGGTTGGTTCCTTGTGTAAGTGCAGCTGATCTGGCGATACTGGAGTAGCATCCACGGGCGGCCAATCAAGCTCAAGCTCAAGCTCAATAATAATCAACAAAATCCGATCATCGCCTGCTACGATGTAGCTATAAAATACGTAGGCAAGAAATTTCAAAATCTAACCAGCCCTTGTTGTTTTATAGCAAGCGTTAAAAGTTGATAAGAAAAGTTGTTGCAGCCTATACAGTACTGGACAGAATAAAGTACGCATTGGCCGTTTTTCCATACAAAATGATCAAGTTTGGAATCTTATATCTCGGTTTCTAGTTGTCCGATTGACCTGAAATTTTCACCGTAGCTTGAAAGTAACCTCAAATTTGTTAGGCTAGAAATTCATAGTTTTCCATTAACGAACTTTTAAGTTATCGCAAATCTCAAATTTTGATAAAAATGACAAAATTTTAAAGTAAAAATAATTTTTAAATAAAAATATTTAGAGCAATATGTCCTTCTGCAAAAATGTACAATTTGATAAGACACACAAGTTTGCAGAACATCATTTTTCGGTAAAACTGATTGTTTTCAAAATATTTTCAAAATTAAATTTTGCAATTTTTTGCATATTGAGAGATTTTCAATAATTTAAAAGATTGTGTTTCAAACGCAGTGATATATTAATTGAGTAAAATCAATGTTATATCTAGGCTGTGGTGAAAATTTCAGATCAATCGGACCACTAAAAGCTGAGATTCAGATCTCCAAACTTGACCATTTTGTATGGAAAAACGGCCAATGCGTACTTTATTCTGTCCAGTACTGTATATCTAGCAGAATAAGTTTAAAATATCAGTGATGCCAGCAAGATCATGTAGTTAATAGGTAAATTTCGGCGAACAATTTCTTCGAAGAGAAGAAATTTTCTTCCATTACTCACCAGCAAGAAAATTTTCTTTTCTTCCGCGCCTACAGGAATCATTTCTTACTCCCTGGCTGGAGAATATGCTGAAAGCTGAATGAATTGTTTTTCCAAAAAACAGATCAATGTTATGATATCCTGAGATAAGCCTCCCTCTCTCGCAAATCCTTCACGATGCATAAACTATTTGTTCACTTCTCTTGATCTTACATTCAACTCCCAAACCAACTTTATTATTAAAAACAATATAAAACCAAGGTGATTAAATAGTAATTTCTCTACTCACGCCAAAAACAATTTCTTTTGAACAAACATCACATGTTATTTAGAGTAACATTTATGGTCCGGGATTTTTTTTTTCAAAATGTCGACATCATTACGGGTTTGTTTTGGTAGGTTTCAATCATTCGTCTTCTTGGCATTAACGTCCTGACTGGGACAGAGCTTAGTGTTCTTATGAGCACTTCTACAGAGCTTTCTTTGCCTAAATTGCCATTTTCGCATTCGTATGTCGTGTGGCAGGTACGATGATACTCTATGGCCTGGGAAGTCAAGGAAATTTCCATTACGAAAAGATCTTGGACCGACCGGGAATCGTACCCAAACACCTTCAGCATAGCTTTGCTTTGTAGCCGTGGACTCCAACCACTCGGCTAAGGAAGGCCCCCAATCATATATTTTGTGATATAAACATCATGATGTCAATATTGCAAGGTTTATATGTGCAGGGTTAACAAGCCCTGTAACATAGCGTTGTTTAATCATATATGGATTCCATCAGGGCTTGAAAACCACAGTGCCTAGAAGCATTAAAAAATGTCATGTGATGCTAGATGGCACTGCAAAACTGATTAACGGCTTATATACCGCTTATAACAGTGCTAAGTAGGCTGAGCCAAACACGACCCTCATGTAGATACTTAAGGCGAAAATAATATTTATATCATCCTTATCTCAATATCAATCCTTTAGAGATAAATATAGGTATTTCTCAAGTGTTTCTACTATAAAGTATACCAATGATTCTTTGAAATTGTTTTAGGAAGTATTTTGATGACTTCTCAACAGGTTTCACTGAACTCCTCGAAAAAAATCATTGTCAAGCGAAATTTATTCAGGTATTATTTTCAAAACATCCAAAATAATATACCAAAAATCTTTCAAATTTATTCTTGGGTGACCTTACATCATTCATCAGGCTATTTCTTTAAACATTTCTCCTGTTAGTTCAAATGAAATTATACCAAAGATTTTGCCAACGGTTTTTTTTTATTAAACATATCCAGAGTTGAATAAAACAAAAAAATGTTTCCAAGCAAATCTTTCAGGATTTTTTGCAGAAGTTCGAGCTGTTTTTTTTTCAGAATCAACATAAGCAACCAATACAAGAAGCTGTTTCCAGCACTTTCATGTAGAAGCGCTGCAAAATATTCTGAGCAACGACACCAAATTTTTTTCTAGTAGTTCCTGAAAGAATTTCTAGACTAGCTAGACCATTTGTCCTTTCAACATTTGTCCATCAACCGTAATAATCTATCTGACGTTCCTATATGGACATCAATTCGGGATTTTTGAAAAAAAAACTGCCACAGAGATTTCAAAAAATTGTACCCGTTTTTTTAAGGATGCTTCAAGAATTCCAAAAGGAATCATTCAAGGAATTTATCAAGGGTTCAACCAAGAATTCCAATGAGGCAACCTCTGACTGTTTGACCCTGATAACAATTGAAGGGATTTCTAAGAAATTCAATCTTTTTCAGGTATTATTAACCAATTATTCAAGGAATTCTTCCACAAATTATTTGTTTTATTTCATATATACTGCTTAAGATTCACCTCGGGATTTTTTTTTTTGGTATTTATCTTAAAAGTTTACGAGAGTTTCTCAGATAACACTGCGGAACACGTTTTTGTCTCGAGCATTTAAATACCACTATTCAATCCATTAAGGGTTGCTCCATCCATTGCCGTTTTCAAAAATGGCATAGCATGTCTAGTTTTTGAAATAATGACTGTTGAAAATGCTAAATTTTACTTTTTCAGCCAACTTACATGCAATTTACCAGTTGTAAGGCAATTTATTTGCTTTTTTGCCACAGAATTCAAACTTGACGTGTGTAACCATATTTATCAACGAAGTTCTTGATACTTTCAATGGTCAAAAGTTATTTTGGGGGTTCAAAAAAGTATTGTATTTTGTTTAAGTTTAAGACCTCTTTTGCATTCTTGGTGAATTAGATAAAAAAAAGTTAAATGAACCATAGTTTAAATTTCATGTAAACATCAAAGAACCCAGTAGATTGGAGTACCTTGTACCTTTTAATTCCGCCCTAAATGCTTATCCACAGTGGATACGAGGAACCCTGAAGAAAACTGCAAGTGGTAGTCGAAATACGCGTATCTGTCAAAGATAAGCATTTGGGGCGAAATTAAAAGGTACAAGGTACTCCAATCCACTTTTAGGTTTTTCTATTGATATTATTGTCAGAGGATTCGAATACATTTAAAAGAGAATGAACCCAGTGTTTTATACAATTTTGGCTACCTGTAGCTATAATTTGTGACGTGCTGGAACATTTCTGAGGACGGCATCAGATTCATTGACCCCAAATGTACTAGAAACACATAATTTGATCCTTGAGCCACGCAAAATGACATTTTTGTTATACAGCGTAATTGGAAATCCTTTTAGATTCGTCCTTCACTTTTTTTTAGAAAGCCCTTCTTGGATTCGTTCATTAGTAAAAAGAGTTCTTTGATTGATAAATGCAGTAATTTTCCCATAAACTTATTAGCGATTCTACCAATTTCTTTTAAAAAGAATTCTTCTAAATATTCTTGCAAGATTTCTTCCAAAACTTCTTTTACGAGGGTTTTGAAAAAAAAATCAAGGATTAAAAGAATTCCGAGTTCCAAACAAATATTTCTTCTAGTTTTTAAGGTATTTTCAATAATTTTCTCTAAGGATACCTCTATGAATTTCACAGAGAATTCCTCATAAAATAAAATCAAGGATGAAATCAAACAATTTACCTTAATGACCTCCTATATCTGCATTTAAAATACCAACAAAGTATTTTTCAGTGATTTGCACAGTACTAGGGTTTCATGAATTTGTCTATCGATTTCACCAGATATTTTTCTAGGAACAAAGAGTTCAACTACGATTTACCGGAAGCATAGTTCTTAATACCGTACAACACACGGAAAGTTATTCAAGAATACTAACCTTTAAATATCATTTCAAACAGAAACATATAGAAACTTCTGAAGCAATTGCTCCATATGTTTTTTTTTTTGGGTTCCACAAGACGTATGTGCTGGAGACGTTCCGATACTTCCGATATATTGGAATTTCAAAATTTGCTTTCGATATTCGATATTTTGTTATCGATATTTTCTATTCAATATATCGGTGGTATCGATATTTCCTTCCGATATATCGGGGCCTTCCTTAGCCGTGTGGTTAGAGTCCGCGGCTACAAAGCACAGCCATGCTGAAGGTGTCTGGGTTCGATTCCCGGTCGGTCCAGGATCTTTTCGTAATGGAAATTTCCTTGACTTCCCTGGGCATTGAGTATCATCGTACTTGTCACACGATATACGAATGCGAAATGGCAACTTTGGCAAAGAAAGCTCTCAGTTAATAACTGTGGAAGTGCTCATAAGAACACTAAGCTGAGAAGCAGGCTTTCTCCCAGTGAGAACGTAATGCCAAGAAGAAGAAGAAGAAGAAGAAGAATATCGTAAGCCAATAATTGGATAACAATTGTAGGGTTTGAACGCAGTTAACATACCAATTGTTCTATGATGTATCATAAAAGAAAATATTCATGTTCATATCGATTATTATGCCGGTATTATTGAGGGTTCAAAGAATTGTTTGGGAATCGTAGAAAATCTCAACGTCAGGTACCCAAACGAGACACGAATTTTGCGTCCTTCAAATATATCAAATAATATTGCGATATATCGATATTTTGATTCAATGTATCGGTGGTATCGATACTTCGATTCGATACTTCGCAATATCGGAACGTCCCTAGTATGTGCTAGAAACCTGCTTCTTGTTCAATTTTACCGGCAGAATATGATTTGATTTTATGAATAAGAAAAAAAACTTTAGCAATAAAACTTTAGCTGCGCCATTATCCATGAGTCAAGAACTGAAGAACCACAGTTATGGATCACTTTCATAGGATGTAGATTTCTGTCATTTTAAGCATTGAATTTGACATTTTCAGGCAAAAGCACTAAAGATACAACACTTACATCATCAAGAGATGAAAAATTCACTTTGAAACAAACACAAGTGGGTGGGAAATTTAGTATGGAGCGAAAACAGTTCCAGATTTTAGATTACTCGGAGTTAGAATATTGAAGTACATAAGGACAATAATCATGATTGAATTGCCAATGCAGGGTTTCTCAAAAGATCAAGCTGTCTGATATTATTTTCTTGATGCACTCTCAATTACTTTTCCTACTGTTCATGAAAGGACATTTAACCCTTGTCCCCAGCCACAACTCGAATGTTCTATGCAATTATATGTGGCGCATAGTTAACTTTCACAAAATCACTGCAATACGAATGCATTGAGTTTGAAATCTCGTTACAATTGATTTATAATAAAAAAAATTGATCGAATCGAAAATTGTATGAAGTTCTAAGTTAATATTTCACTAAAAATAGTTTCCTAACCGATGTTCTAATTTGAAACGACACGATTCGTGCCTTTATATTCAATTCAATATTTTCTATGATGTTTTATTTAATTTAATAGGTTGTATTCGACACTAATTGATCCATAACTGTAGGGTCATGGTATATGAGTAAATTATTAAATGAGTACAAATTGCATTTCATCACATTTTTTGTAAAAAAAAATTCAAGAGAGGAACCTGGAGGGATTCTATGAGGGGAAATCATGGAGACAAAATTCCCCAGAAAAATGGTTGAATGACAAAACTTCGAATAGCAAAACTTCGAAAGGAAAGAATTAGAGAGGAATAAAATTATCTTATAAGACTGATTCTCTTCCGAAAAAATACAAAAATAGACGTTTTGTACCTTACGGCGTTTCAGAATTCGACGTTTTGTCTTTCAAAAGTTTGTCCTTAAACATTGAAAAACAATAAAAATTATTTTTTTTATTTATTAT
Source organism: Aedes aegypti (assembly GCF_002204515.2). NCBI lineage: Eukaryota > Metazoa > Arthropoda > Insecta > Diptera > Culicidae > Aedes > Aedes aegypti. The sequence goes on along the minus strand of NC_035107.1, from coordinate 230,471,063 downwards.
TTTTCTTTTCAATAGCAAATCAGCCTTAAAGGAACTGACACCAATCGTTTTAGTTTTCCTTCAGGGCCTGATGTAAGCTTTATCATCAAGTGAGAGAAAGCAAAACCAGCCGGAGGACAATTCAGCTTTTGCGGTAGGCGATGAGGGGCTGCCACGTCTGAGACACCTGACTGTATCTAAACCTATACATTTCACGGAGATGAAATTTTTACATTAAGGGGACACGGGAGACCGTGTTATTTTCCCTATCTTTCGTCTCACTCTAACAATAATCATCAAAACTTTGTGGAAGCAAATCTCGAGTTCTAGTGAACCGATGAAACTAAAAATTTATCGGGTTGTGCACTACATATATAGAATCATAGTGATACATTTTCGCATCGATATATGGAGTGGTTCTTGAGATTTGCTTCTTGAAATGGATAGGGTGATTATGATGACGTCCCGTGCGGCCTTAAAGGGATCATAAATCATAGCTCTCGTCGTCTTTTCCCACGACAATGTTCATTCGACATGTTTCTTGTAAGAAAAGTTCATCAATTCATCTGCAACATAGCAGGCGCCTGTTTTTGTCGCATCAGCTCGTCGCATGACAGCCATTCATTCTTACTCTGTTGCATGAACAAAATCAGTGAAACACGTGACAAACGCCGCAATGGTTCACCCGAAGTGTAGTTTGCAGCAGAGTGAACTCCTCTTCTTCAGTCGTGCACCTCGCTCGCGTTCATTTTTCGACGATTCGCTCAAAGAAGCAAGCAAAACAAAACAAAACCCGACCGACTCGCGCATCACTTGACCGTGACTCACTTTTTTACCACCCGAAAGGATGAAAATGAATATTCAAACGGAATGGAGTTCATTCATGTTCCCATGTTGCACCGAACCGAGAGAGCTGGATACTCTCACACGCGTGTTTTCCTCGCTCGCGTGAAGCTCTACGCATCGGTCCGCTCGTTTCCACGCTGCTTGGCATGGCTTTTGCGGGGGTTGATCATCCAAGTCTGAGAAACGGTAGTGTTCAGCGCTGCAGCAAGCCAGCAGCGGCAGCCAAGTTTCCGTTTTGTGCACTCGAAGCGAAGCTTCTTCCCACAATTCGCGTTCTCTCTCCCGCGAGACGTTCCGCGTTCGTTCCCCGCGTGTGTGTTTCCATTCATTTTCAAGTGCTTTAGTTCGCCTCCGACGTTCGCCGCAACTGCACGTGTGTCCGGACCCTATACGTCTGTGTTCCGGTCGCCCGAATCGCAAGCGTGTGTCTCTTTAACGACGTCGATAACTACGTAACCAGTAGCCGGTAAAAACATTCTGGCGGTGTTCAGCAGACCGTTGCGGGGAAAAGAATCGTAATTCGCTCGCAAACCTGGGGGGAAAGAACAAAAACTAGTGATGATGAATCGAATCTGAAGTGGTCGGCGAATTGTGCAAAATTGAAAATTGGTGCTTTTTTGCGGCAGAGAACGAGATCTAGTTTGCCGAGTGAATCGGAGGTATTGTTCTTGAGATGTGGGTATATGGCGCGAAGGTGTAGAAGTAGGCTGCGGTTGGGAAATTGAGTGATAAAAAAACAAGTGAAACGATTGTCTCCTTGCTGGTCGACAGACCTGTAGTGCGTTGATGAACAGTCGTGTCATCCGGGCGTGGAATACCATAAACGGTTTACATTTTCACCTGCCTGCGTGTGAACGCTAAACTGGAGAAATACAGACCAAAACAGAAAACGTTCGGCAAGCGATTGTTGACAACGCACGCAGTGTGTATAGTAGGCGTTGAAGTCCATCGAAGTGTGCGGGTTGTGGGAGCTATCGCATGAGAGTTTGTCCAATTATTCTGTATTTTGCATGGACTACTAGACGAGTAGTTCTCCCAGTAGAACCGGAAGTGGCCCAGTGAAGCGTGAAGAACGACTTTGCATTGCGGGCTCTTGCAACTTCAGTGCGTTCAATAACTGAAGAGCAATAAAGTGGCGCGTGTTCCACGACCCTATTGGTGGATGTGATTGGTTTGTGTTTCAGTGAATGTGTGTAAAATCTTTGATTTTGGTGGATTATTACGCCGATTGGGCACGGTTTCGGCCATAAAAATCGGCAACTACTAATGAAACAGACAAACGCGGAAATCGTGGAGGAAAACAATTCAATTGAATGAGCTTGTTGCTGTTGTTGTTTACGTGAGTTAATCGACGAAATCAAAACAACCCAAACAAAACCTAAATCGACGAAAAACCCTCGACTCGTTTCCATGGTGACTTTCTTCAAACAAAACTTGACAGAGCAGGCCATGGATTATCGATTTTGCCGATCCGAGTTGGACGAGGTTGCATGAAAATATGAAAAGAGCTTCCTAAGCAAGTGATAAGTCAAATTTCGTGAGTTTGCGAAAGTAATCGCTGTGAAGAGTCTGTTATTTTTAAGAATCGTTGAAAATCAGTGCAAAACATGACAACCCCAAGGCTAGTGACGTTGCTTTGGGCAACGGTGTCCGTGGTGTTGGTGGCCGGATCCCACTCCTCGTCGGTGTACGTGGACAAAGCGGCCTACAAAAATATCGTCGTCGAGATCCAAGACAACGTACCGGTCGACAACTGTCAAACGATACTGCACAATCTAGAGGTTAGTAGCGACCTTTCGAAACCAAGAAAATCCTTGCTCTCGATAACTCTTTTGATATCAGTTCGACGGAATCTAAAATCTACCTCGCCCCCCTAAAATAGCCGGTGGTTTTCGGTAACATTTTTCCTGTGATTAGCCATCGTGAGTTTTGAATCAAACACAAAGCAAGCCGTGGGAGAATAGGACACCTGGCCGTCCGTGGGTTGCTTGGACCATTTGTGAGCCATTCGAATTCGTCTCGGTGAAGGCAATAAATAGGAATTTCTGGCGATAACGGAAACCAAATTCTCCAAAAGGCGCCGATGTTGATGAAGCGATATCACGCAAAGCTCGTGGCAATTGGGCCGCAGAATGGTATTTTTGGGACACATTTGTTTTTTGGTGATTGTAAGGACGAAGATTGATTACACGGGAAAGTGCTTGTTTTTGGATATAAGCCGGACGGTGGGTTATCCATTGTCCAATCTCTAGTGTTGGGCCGAAAATTGAATTACTGGGTTGTTTATCGGATTGGAACAAATCGGAATGATTATTGTGCTTCCAACTGGCTTGCTTAGCCTAGCGGAGTGGATTATGAAGTATCACGCAGTTGGACGGAAGAAAGCTGATGAATATCAGTTTTCTACATTGAAGTCTTTGGTGCCAAATTATCAATTTATGGCTTGAAGTAGTCCAAGTTGGTGTAAAATTTACTAAGAAATGATTATTGGATTGCGTTTTTCTTATTCATCCAAACATTTTTTTCAATTATGATAGGATTTAAAAAAAGAAATCGAGAAACATTTTTCACAACTAAAAAAACAACAAAAATTTTGGAAAACAGTGCGCATCGTACCTTCGTGCTGTGCGTACACGAATTCTCTCTGCTCTTGGAAGTTTTTTTAAAAACTACCTAAAGCAATAAAACAGTACTTTTCAGTGCTAAAATTGAAAACGGTACATTTCAGTGCTACTAAAACAGTACTTTTCAGTACTATTTTTTCTACTATTGATTCCATTACAATCCTTGTTTAGACCCGTGCCTTCGATTTTTCGTTGGATCCGTTGGCGAAAGCTAAAGTAATCCTTCTTGGACACCGTCTTGGAAAAAAAAACTTCTTAGGAGGTCTCATCTTCTTTCGTTTATTCACAAAACATGGTTGCAACTACAAACAAAAGGAAGGGTGAATCTCTGAATTCACTACTTCCTTCCAAAAAAGTGGGATTTAAAACTGTCACTAAACATGGCAAGAATGGAAGAGAGGACGTTCTTTGAATAATGTTGATAATTGCATCGAAATAAGCAATCAGTTCGATGTTCTAGACAAATTTTCCGCACACCAAATCGAAGCAACCTCTAGCCCAGGCTCTTCGATTCAAGTGAGGAAGCAAAGAGTGCCGCCTATCGTGGTCAGTTGTTCCGAATTTGGGGGATTTAGGGAGGAGATCTTGAACTCCATTAGGGGAATCAAGGTTTCCTTCCAAATCGCTGTCGCGTTTTGCCGGAAACTCTTAAAGATCGCGAACTTCTTCTTAAACATCTTGAAGAGAAGATACACAACTGTTTTACTTATGACGACAAAACTGAACGTTTGTTCAAAGTCGTCTTGAAAGGTCTCTCAAGTGACTATAAGTCACCTGAACAGATCAAAAATGGAATTAATGAATTACTTGGATTTTCTCCAGTAAAAGTAATCGTTATGAAAAAGAGATCTGGCATTGTTCGGAAAGGGCTTTCTCAAGAATATTATTCAGTTCACTTTAACAAATACGATCTAATTAAAATTGAAGCTTTAGAAAAAGCTAAACTTATGTTCGATGTCCGTGTGACATGGGAAAATTTCCAGGAACCTGGAGGAAATTACCAGAACCCCACTCAGTGCCGTCGGTGCCAAAAGTGGGGTCATGGTACAAAAAATTGTCGCATGGATGCTAAATGCATGATTTGCGGAGGTTCTTCTCACGCTAAGGACGTCTGTCCAGTGAAGGAAGATACCGATAAGTTCATATGCGCTACTTGCGGGGGCAATCCAAACTCAAATTTTTGGGCGTGCCCTTCGCGTAGGCGTGTCGTCGAAGCTCGTGCCAGGCAGATGAACGATAATGTCCATTACGATAACGGTTGTTTCCGGAATTTTCCTGGTAGAGTATCGTACAATGCTCATTTTTCAGTTAACGATCGCTTGATTAGGAATCATACCCATTAGGTAGAACATAATCATGCTCATTCACAATCTAATTTTAATCCGTCGGATAGCCGTTCGAATCCTTTAATTTCGAATGTATCTACCCACGGAAAATCCTTTGCCGATATCGTAGCAGGTAATTTGAACTCCTCCCCTATTCAAACTATGAGTACCCATTTTAATTGTTTCAAATCAAATGGAAACAACAATAGAACAACGAAATGGTAATGGTAAAGAGGACGAGCTGTTTAATTTCCTTACAGTTAATAACGTGCATATAGCAGCTATTAATGAAAGGTATTTTAAACCTGGATCTAAAATCAAAAGAGATCCTAACTTTTTCGTAACGATCGACTTGATTGGGCATGTGGGGGAGTTGCAATCATCATTCATAGGCATATAAAACATAAAACACAGCTTGGTAAATATACTTTCATAGCTGCCTTTTCGCCTTTTCAATGCACTGGACAGCAAGTTAATTTGCTTCAAACTGACTTGCGAAAATTGACGCGCAATAAGTCAAAATTGTTTAATGCTTCAATGCCAAACATCAGTCATGGAATAATTCTCAAGGTAATTCCAATAGCAGAATTTTATTTGATGATTGCTTTTCAGGATATTTCTCAATACCCTGATAGCCCTACATATTTTTCCTCTTCTAGAAATCCATCTACGATTGATTCAGTCTCAACCGACTCTAGTCATCTTTGTAGCCAACTAATTACTCATGCTGATTTTGATTCTGATCATGTCCCTGTTACATTTCAAATATCCCAAGAAGCGATTCTCAATCCTATCAGATCCACTTTCAATTACTTTCGAGCTGACTGGAATATGTATGAAACATATATTGACTCTAATCTTGATGTTAAGATTTCTTTACAAACAAAACTTGATATTGACAATGCTCTTGAATCATTAACAAATTCCATTGTTGAAGCCAGGAGTATTGCAATTCCAAAATGTGAAATTGAATCTGTGCTTATAGACGATGATCTTAAACTCTTGATCCGTATTAAAAACATGAGGAGAAGGCAATTTCAACGCACTTGCGATTCTGCTATGAAAATTATATGGCAGGATTAGCAGAAAGAAATCAAAAAACGTTTTTCACAATGAAGAAACAAAAATTTTGAAAATAAAATTTCTCTATTTCTAAGCCCTTTTGGAAATTATCTTCTTCTTTCTTCTTTCTGGCGTTACGTCCCCACTGGGACAGTGCCTGCTTCTCAGCTTAGTGTTCTTATGAGCACTTCCACAGTTATTAACTGAGAGCTTACTATGCCAATGACCATTTTTGCATGCGTATTTCGTGTGGCAGGTACGAAGATACTCTATGCCCTGGGAAGTCGAGAAAATTTCCAACCCGAAAAGATCCTCGACCGGTGGGATTCGAACCCACGACCCTCAGCTTGGTCTTGCTGAATAGCTGCGCGTTTACCGCTACGGCTATCTGGAAATTATCTAAAATTTTGAAAAAAAAAACCTCAGAAGCCAATACCGGCATTGAAAGAGGAAAACACATTATAACTAACTTATTGCGAAAAAGCTCAAAAACTTGCTATGCAGTTTGAGAGCACGCACAATTTTAATTGAAACTTATCTAATTAAAACAAAGTTACTCAGGATTTCGAAAGCGTTCTCAATCAAGAGAACGTTTTCGAAAATTCCTGGGAGATTGATTTGGAAGAAGAGAGAACTATTATTAAAACAATCAAAAATATGAAAGCTCCTGGCGATTATGGAATTTTCTACATCCTCATCAAGAAACTTCCAGAAAGTAGCTTATCATTCTTAGTTCATATATTTAAGAAATGTTTTCAGTTGGAATATTTTCCTGACAAATAGAAAAATTCCAAGGTTGTACCAATTTTGAAACCAGACAAAAGTCCTGCAGAAGCTTCTAGCTATCGTCCAATTAGTTTGCTTTCCTCCATCAGTATTTTTTTTTGAAAAGGTCATTGTGATCAGAATGATGCCCACATCAACGAAAATTCAATTTTTGCCAATGAACAGTTCGGATTCCGCCATGGACATTCAACCACTCACCAACTTTTACGTGTAACAAATTTGATTCGTTCCAACAAATCTGAAGGCTATTCTACTGGTCTTGCCCTTCTAAATATAAAAAAAGCATTCAACAGTGTTTGGCACGAAAGCTTGATCGTAAAATTTAAAAAAAAAAACTTTAATTTCTCAACATACATTGTTAGAATAATCCAAAGTTATCTGTCAAATCGTACACTTCATGTTAATTATCAGAGCTCCAAGTCTGAAAGACTTCCTGTAAGAGCTGGTATTCCTCAAGGCAACATTTGGTGGCCAATATTATACGATATTTATACGTCTGACTTACCTGAGTTACCTCAGGGATGTCAAAAATCTTTGTTTGCGGATGACACTGTCCTCACCGCTAAAAGACGAATCCCGCGTGTCATCTGTAGTAGAATACATACAAGTTTGGATATTTTTCTTTCATACTTGATATCTTAATGCTTCCAACAGTCAACTCAAAATATTCCCACATAAACCAAAAGCTCTTAATTTGAATCCTTAAAAATCCAGTAAATTCAAAAAACACTGATCACGATTAGCGACACTCTTTACTTTCTCATATAAATCACTGAAAGGTCGATTTTAAACAGAAGATGTGGAAAGCTTACGCAAAATTATCCCTAGTACATAAATATTGGTTTTGTTCAATAAGGGTTTTATTTTTCTGATACTAGAATTGCAAATGTGTTCTACAAGTTCAAATCGACCTCAAACATTTATATCTGCTTAGTTGTGAACAATAATAATCAAACAATTTGCCTTCAACGATCAAACCCCCGTCTTCCGTGGAGTAAAGCCAAATCCACACGGCCTTGGCTCGCCTCTTTCCATCTCCCGCCCGACAGCGCAGATTCTCTGCAAATAGCATCCTGATGTGCTTCGCTAAAGTTTAATTTTCATTATTCCTCCTCCAAACTAATTTTCAAAGCAACTGTCTCCGGCAGGTTCGTGCCTCCGCATCTCGTTATCTTTGGCCGGTTCCGGCCTATGTCGGTATATAAACTATAGAGTGCCGTCTAAGCCTCCGCCGGCTCATCCTCTCGCCTATCTTCGCCTATCTAACATTCGACGACAACCGTTCAAAATTCCTGGCACCGCTGTACCTTATTCTGTTGGCAATAGAAGCCGACATATTTATACAAGCATAGCAAAACAACAACTATTCGTATCATTTGCGATTGTATTTATCCCGGTTGGTTCAGTCAAAAGGGAAAAGTGATTCAAATTGTTACAATATAAACGTCAAACAAGGAATGCTCATAAAGTTTCTAAAGGATATCTTCAAAATTATAAGTAAATGACAATCGATTTTAGTATTACACCATTTAATTGCACTAGAGTGTGTATCCTTGACAGATACGCGTATTTCGACCTCAACTCTAAGGTCGTCAGTCGAGTGTCGTATACTACACTTACAGTTGGAGTCAAATGACACTTATATGTCAGAAGATATAAAATCTAGTGGAATGGAATGGTATAGTACTAGATTTGGTTTTCAAGCGAAATCAATTGCTACAAGTTTTGTGTTGGTGCTCGAAACGGAATGCTTTACATTTTCATCGTAATAATCTGATAACGTTTCCAGAAAAATATGATTGTAAAATGAATGTGATCGAATTCACTTTCGTTCGATTATTCATACATAGTCAAAAGTTAGTTCAACCGATATTAATTGTTTTTTGTACACTTGTTCGGCTTAGGGACGAATGACCTTCGGGTTAAAGTCCCTCACAACAACAACAACAACAGTACTTGTTCGGACCGAAGGGATGCATTTTGTACCATGTTCTCCGATGCACACCGACAGCATTATCCGTGTCTAACGGCTTAGCGACAAATTCTAAGGGGATGCGATACGTAATTTTTGCATGATGATATGAAATTAATTGATTCTCGGAATTCATAGCACAAAATTGTGATTTTGTTCCACGGAACATATTTTTAAACATACATATATACGCTAAGACATACATGCACCCTACGCTGTACAGGCTAAGAAATCTACTGAACCTCCTTTTCGGTAAATGTAAAGGGTTCCAAAATTAAAATTATTTGAATTATCTGTATTTCTGTATCCTGTAGCATAATATATGTGTTTAAATCTGTATCTCTTAAAACTGAGATAAAAAGAAAAACTGCATAAAAAACAATGAAATGCTAGTCATTTAAATTGTCACATCTAAATTTAAATTTAATTTGAGGCTTTCGTATGTATCTATTTTCATTATTACTCAGAAATTTGTAAACATCTGTATAATTTTGGCATAATTCTATATGCAGATGCTTTGTATCTGTATTTTTCAAAAAAAAAAATCTGTAATCTTTATTCACAGATTCCTAGTCACAAAATATTCAAGAAAATTATTAAAATACAGATCAGTCCTTAAATTTAACAACCCTGAAAACGTTCAATACCAAATTGGAAACATACATGAGACTTTTAATATAACGAGTTCGAGTTCGGGGCAATGTCTATAAGCGATGAAAAGTTCAGGAACTTTATACGCTGGAGACAAGTGATGGCGAACATGTCTGCTGCAGGAGTAGCGAATATTTCTTCTGAACCGGAATGAAAACAAAACAAAATGCTCACGAGCTTCGGAGTGCTGATTTACTCGCATCTGCCGCGCTTGCAAGTAACGAAGCTAATGTGCTTCGTTAACGTGTTCGGAGCTGTTCAGAGTCGATTACGCTTTTGGTAAAAAAGCTATTTCCCCTCTGAAATTACTGGTTTCAAGGGTTGTTTACTGTCCATTTTATGGATATACAATTTTGTGTGTCTGAAAAACAATAACAAATCTCACCTTGTTACTCGCGTTTCGGCTACTCGCGAGTAAACGTTTGCGAACTTTTTGCTCTCTTACACCAAGCCTGTTCACGAGCCCGTCATGTTTGATTTGCGTTGGTTTACACTCGTGCGGTGCATTGTAATGTGAATATTTTACCAATGCTGGAGACTCTCATATTGAATTAATTCGTGTATTGGATCTGCTCATAAAACGAAGGAAATGAATTCGTAAGCTGAGGTTTTGGACAATGCTCCCAAAGGGTTTTGAAAATTCTTCAACATTAAACCAGGGCTTTACCTGAAGGCGTTTGCAGTTATTTTTAAAAGGATAACAAAAGATAACCAATAAGATTTTAGAAGCCGACAAACGGTTACCGAAAGGTTATCAGGTGTATCCAGAATAGTTGGGTGACAAAACGTCGAATGCAAAAATGTCAAAAGGACAAAATTTCTAATTCCAAATTTGAAAATGTTTTCTCCGACAAATAAGTTAATAATTTGATTGAATTGTACCTTTCCAATGAAAGAATGAGTACATTTTTGAAGAATAAAAAATCAACTAATTATCAAGAATCTATTTGTAAATTTGATGAAATTGATGTCACTAGTTTGTTGAAAGAACGAATGTATAAAAATGAATAATACACTATACAACAGGAAGCTTAACCAGTAGCAAATTCAATTCAGCTTTAAACAATTGCTGTATTAACCTTTGAGAATTTGTGTAACTGTAACATAAAAAATGAACCTATTGACATACAAAGATTTTATTTAAATGAAAACAAATTTAACTAACGAAAATGCTTACACTCCAAATATACGAAACAGCTAAAATTATCACATTCTGAGGCATCTTGCTTTGGTGCAAATTAAAATTTTGTTCGCCCATTAGTCGTAGGAAAAACAATATAAAATACACCGGCGCAACACAGTGGCGGCCCTTCATTCAAAGGTCGGACAAAACCTCAAATACGTTCCAAATCGCTTGATGATGGTAATCTATCAACTAATTTGGATACCTGATATCATCCAGTTGGAAATAACTGTCAAATTGAAAATTCGATTTTCTAGTGAAATTTTCCAAAATTAAGTTATTTAAAATGGTTATAATGAAGAAACTTGTGTGTGAACCTAAACTAGAGATACATATTTAAGTTCTGAGTAGTAATTTCAGCAAAGTTTTAAACGAGTTATGACACATTATACAGTTTTGAATGATGAAATAAATAAACTATGAAGAAAAATGAAAATGGAATTTTCACATCTAGGGGCAAAGAAGGGCAAGAAAAACTATTGCACGTTAGAAAGTATGAATGATTTGCTGCTTCATAGTGAGTGTCTCATTTACTCGAAACACTTCACATGGAGCGGACGAAGATTTTAAAATTTATCAAAATTTTGAAGAAAGATTGCAAACAACATTTTTTGCTACAAATAACAACTTAATATGTTGAAATTTTCGTTATTATAGTCAAGTCTAAGGCTTAAGACTACGCTTTCAAATGAAGGCCATTGAACTTAAATCGGTTATGATTTCGTTGAGATACAGCTGTTTAAAATTTGTAAGGTGAACCATAGTTGATGAATTTGAAGCAGTCCAATTTTGCTGACTTTCCCGCACTTACGATGCTGCCAAAAATCGAAAACAAAACAGATCACTCTCAAATTTTGAGAAATCTTCACTGAATGATAAAGAAGTCTATAAAAAATATTAACAAGTGATTTTGAGAGCATGAATTTTTGAGGTTTTATCCGGCCATGCGCCGCTGTGCGCAAGTTGAAATGGGTGGCATAAAATAAAATGGTAAGGTGTCAGTTAGCAAGTGCCACAACAACGATATCGTATTCAAAACTTGGCCTTCCAACTCGCCCCAATGTACGTTACACTACTTTTTTCTCATCATTTGCTGTTATTGGCGTCCAAAGGTGTGTCGAAGTGCTTAACTGCTTCTTGTCTGGATAGAAATTGATGTGATATTGACATTTTAGTGAAAATTTGTTACATGCATACTTTGATGAAAATTGTATTTTTTTCTGTTTCCAATGCCGTTCGCATCGCAACAATTTCTTTCCTTAGCAACGCTAGTTCCAAAATCCTTCGCTAGAAAAATGACTGCTTCCGACATTTTGTCCCTTTCGACGTTTTGGGTTTCGACGTTTTGTGTTTCGACCTTTTGTCTCTAAACCGTCCAGAAGATTAGTAGGGATTCTCAAAATGCTTCCCACAGTATCAACCATGGGGCAGGACACTAGATCCAGTATTAAAATATTAATATTTATTAATGATATTAATATTGAAATTGAGAAGATTATCAAGTATGCATGGAGTTTTGCTGTTTGCCTGTTGCCGAAGTTGCCAAGGCAAATTGATTATTTATATGAAAAAACAAGTTGTGTTTATCGTCAGATCGTCTTAGCAAAATATATGAGAAATCCGTCCGATGCAACATAGACCACACTGTTTGATGCCAACATCCATCTGGTAGTCTGGCTAAAAGAAGACTGGCACCTTGTACGATGCATCACATTCAGTGAAGCTCCATTGTCATCATTGCCCCACATCTTTCTAACATCTCTGGGCCATTCGGCAACTCGATTCCAATGCAATTTATCTCCTATGGTATGTCAGATCGGCAAGACATATAATCAACGATCCCAAGCCTCTTGTTTTAAACCCCCACCATTGACTTAAATTCAAGATACTTCTGTCAGATGTCTTTAGGAAAATCGTAGGTAACTCGATGATATCATAAAAATAATATATATTAATCCGTATTAACGGATATTAATACCAATATTAACGAGTGTCTTACCCCATGGTATCAACAGATGTTCTTATGCGTTTTCGAATAGCTCTAGAAAGGTTCTCCTGGGTTATCAGGGTGGTTTTGGAATTTCATAAGCAATTTTTAAGAAACATCCAAAGTATACCCAAGATACTCTCATCATCATAATCTCCAGATATTCTCTTTGCATGCTCTGGTGGTTTCAATGGACTACTAAATAGTTTGCAGACTCCTAAAAATCAAGCCGAAGAGAACCTTATGATGCAAACTAAAACTGCTGAAAATTATTCAAATGCCACTAAAAAACTCAAGAAACCGGTTAAAAGATCTACACACTGAGTTTTGATTTTTCGAGCTCAGTAGTTCAAATTTTGGGTCTAAAGATTTAAATGAACATAAGCTAATACATTTGAGAGATGCTTGGCAATGAAACACGATTTACTAATTCTTTTTCTCTTGAATCCTTTTTTTTCGCTGGTAATACAATGGTCCGAATCGATAATTTAGCAGAAAAAAGTGTTTTCTCTGTTCTCGTAGCTCGGAATTTAAACGTATGCTGTTTACAGAGAAGTTGTTAGTAGTTGAGTTTTGCATCTTCTTAAATAAAAGTTGCGTAAGGTGACCATTATTAAAGTTTAAATTTTGGACTAAAATTTGTGGCTGCACTTTTCTGCAATTAGAATACGTTTCTGTGTACAATTTTATCATGGGCACTTTTGATCTAACTCTTTATTTAGGCTGAGTAAATTGATTCTGAAAGCTTTGGCATAAACTACTTGTTTGTTTTCAGTCTTACGTGAATGAAGTATTCGTGAGAGCTATAGATGAAGTAATGATACATATTTTTGTCGAACATCGCCTTAAACCGGCAACTGTGCTGAAGGCGTACCGTTAACTTTAAAATCTTACAAGTTACAGGCGAATTTTGAGTTTTTAAATGTATTACCTCAATTAACAGAAATTACGTTTTCAAATGCCGCAAAAAGAAAAAAAATCGAACCAACTCCATGAATTATGGGTATTTAAAGATCTCATAGTTTTTCACTTGATTTTGCTTACAACTTCAAAATAAAAAAAACACAGACTTGCAATGTTCAGCAAAAATGTGTATCATCACTTCCTTTACAACTCTTGTTTAGAATAAAATTTCCTAAAAGTCACAGTCACAAATTTCCTCGAACAAAAAAATTTTGAGTCAAAATTTAATCTTATGCAAGGGCCACCTTATTCAACTCATTTCATTGTCGAAATGGGTATTTTTGGGTGAATGAAGGCCGGTGTCCGGAAAATTCTACTCAACACGGTAGTTCAACACTTTTCTCAAGCATGACGATGGAAAAGATATTTTGTGGCCTCAATTTTTATTACAATTCAATATTACACTTAGATAATTTTGATGACAACTCTTGTCTCTTCATGTCGTCACCATTCCGAATAGTTTACATCCTTCGATTTTACAAAAACCTTTTGAATTTGGTGCAAAAAGTTGCTGTTTTTCAAGATATAACTATTTGAATAACTAAATTTTTAACACATATTTTGGCGATATTCGTATACTAAATTCATTCAAAATATATTTATTCACTCTTCTATTACATTTCGATCAAATACAAACAAAAACTGTGGTTTCCAATTAATTTCATTGCATTTTAAATAAAAACGCGTTTGTTAATAACCATTTAGAATACTATTACGTAATATGTGAAAAGAATTATCTTACCGTGTACCCCCAATAATTTGAATGATACCTCATGCAAACTATGGAAGCATTTCTTCAAATTTTATCATGCGGTCGTCGAGTTCAATATCTTTGTGATGAAAGCTTCTAAAACATAAGCGATGAAGTGAAATTCTTCACGAGCTTTGTCTCCAGCATTCGTCCATATCAAATGATAGAATTGGTTCATATCTAAGTCATTGGAGACTTTAACATATTTTCAAAAAACGTCCCATTTTGGAGAGCCGTGGTTGAACCTTCATATAAGTGTGATAAACGGCTCTGTTGTGCTCAAAACCTATGAGCTAGTATTAATACAAGTTGTCTTTAACCGAAGGAACAAATTTCATCCTCAAAAAACTGTTATAGACCTCCGTATTTATTATTCATTACATTCGTTCTCTAGGAACTCCTCCATCGTATGATACCAAACAAACTAAAATTTTCAACAATAAAGTTCGATTTTCTAAGGTGAAAAGTTTATCTTCAGAGTATACGACAATCAGACGCTGTTTCTAACTTTGAGCGGTCAAAACCTTTAAACTTCTTTGCTTTATTACATTATTTAGGACAGTAAGAAAATTTTGATTTTTGATTTAGGGACCCAGATAGCCGTAGAGATAAACGCTCAGCTATTCAGTATGACCATGCTGAGGGTCGTGGGTTCGAATCCCGCTGGTCGATGATCTTTTCGTAAAGGAAATTTTCTCGATTCCCAGGGTATAGAGTATCTTCGTACCTGCCACATGCAAAAATGGTCAATCGGCAAAGAAAGCTCTCAGTTAATAACTGTGGAAGTGCTCATAAGAACACTAATCTGAGAAGCAGGCTTTGTCCCAGCTGGGACGTAATGCCAGAAAGAAGAAGAAGAAGAAAATTGGGACAAAAATTTTCCTAGATGACAAACTTATGTCAGAATCTACTACAGTAATTAGAAATTACATTCAGTCACGAAAACAATGAATATAACTCTTGCAGATAGTAAATTTACGTTCAAACAATTTTTGCATTTTTTTTTTGGGCCATACTGTAGGTGTTCACTGTCATCCCAAATTGGTTAAACAAAATTAAGCTTTTATCAACATTTGGTTAACAACATATTACATTTCATTTGCCGTAGCAGTTCAGATTTTTACAGATGTGTTGATAATAAGAGAGAAAAAACTGGTTTCAATCTACTTAACCTAAATATTTAACGCATCAATCGTGGCAATAGAAGGTTGCAACAATTTTTGTCTAAAATTATTAACTATTTTATTTGACATTTGTTCCAATGTTTCAACAATACCCAATTGAAATTTGAGTCTTTTTCTTTACAGTTTCTAAAAATAAAATTTGTAAAGAAATGGTATAAAAATATCTGAATAGAAAACTTACAGTGATTTGAATCTATTTTTGTGGTAAAAATGAAGCTACTGGTAATGGGGTTAATTTGGTCCTCAAATTATGGAACACACTATCCAGTCAGTCAGTATAAACTGTACAAAATGGTTTTGAATTTAAGAAACTAGCGTTTTGCAAAATATCGTAATATGAAGATTTCAGCCGGGAAATATCGTTCATTGAATTCAGTTAAATTTCACGGAATTTTGTTTCGTGATGTTATTTGGCAGAATCATCCGAAATATCCCATACCCTTACAAATTCCCTATCCCCGAGCAAAGTAGTGAGATGCACTGCACCACCAGCCCATAAACCTCGCATCGCAAAGCGGCTTATAAAAGCGAAGACTTTTGTCACGAGTTTTATTACCTATTTGAATATGAAAAGCCCGCCGCTCCACCATCCTCAATCGCAGCCTCATGCCCGCACAGAGGTCCAGTTTTCTTAAAAGTTGCGTATAACACAATTTTTAAACGTGTTTTTAGTTTTGAAACAAAGTCAAACTTTCATCTACCTTTTTATATTGTAAAAATTGCTCCCCACTGCTGCCCACGAAAAATATCTTGCTCAAATACTTCTTCAAGTCTCAGGAGGGAATAAGAGAAGAACCTTCTTTCTTTATTTGTTTGTACATTTGTTTTTTTTTTCAAGTTGAGAGCCTGGACAGGAATAAAAACAACAATTTTGTTAAAATTTTGTTCCGTAATAACCAAAAATATGGTGACTTAGTTCAAAATAAGGTCTACAACCCTAAAACATGTTCCACAACACTAGTCATGGTCAAAACTTGTAAAATATTGAGAATCCGTAAATTTTACCATAATTTTGCTCAAATCTGGACCTCCGCGGACCGTAGAGGTCGACAGCAGGGCTTATTTTTTGCGCTGAGCCGACGACGAATCATCGTCGTTTTTGTCGTCGTCATTGAGCGGATAAACAGCCAAGAAACGATTCTTATGCTAAGACGCTTTTCGTCGTCTTTACTGGAGAGAGAAAAAGCGACGACATGTTTGGCATTGCCAAAAAGTGTGTCATGTGCAGAGGATGCCAACAAACTCGGGTCTGCCGGAGGACCAGGAGGAGGATGACAACAGGAGGGCTTCTGGAGGGCCCGCTCTTAATAGGTTTTCTTAGGAGAAGGCTTTGTGTTGTTTGAAAGACGGATGAACTATAAGTGGAAGGTGGAAGCTAGTTTAGTTGGAATAACTGTATTTGATGCTGCGAGCCATAATGTCGCATTGTTTAAAATTTTGACGTTAAAGAGAATAGCTACCGACTAGGAAGCTGATTTCATATAGACAACTCTTTAGCTGCAAAAATGTTTTTATTTTTCTGTTTCGTTCCTACTTTTCACCAAAATGTTGACGCCTTGCAAAAGATACCAAATAAAATTTTGAAAATGATTTTGAAGCTCCCTCTGTGGTATAGTACTAATAAAAACTTTGTTTAATTTTATCAAACAAGGATGCCTTATTAACCCGTATAAGCCTGAGTGAAAGCAAACATTCTTAAACCCTCACCGCTCAGCGAATTCTTAATGGATTCAAATGATTTCTTGTCAGTATACTGGCACACATATCTAGTTTCTAGAAGTGGACAGAGGAACACGGAAATATTCATGTGGCCGGAGTTATTTCGATGGATCCCTGGGTCAGGTCGGGTGAGAAGGGTACTGTGCGTTTGTGCCTCTGAAGGTAGGCAAATTTCATTCCACAGATAATTTCCGGAGTTAGCTAAAATGTGGCCACTACATGATGGAATTTTGAGAAAATTGCATCAGTGTAAACCTTTTGAAAAACGATTGAATTGGATAACTATGAGTTTTGCATTTGATTACTCCTACAAATGACCATTTTCGGGTCCCGGGACGCCTCAAACTTACGATAAAGTGGCCAATTTGTATCTGAGCATCTGTGCGAAGCTTATTGGAAGGCATTTTAGTGCACAATTATGTTTGATTTCTACTTTTCGAGAATTGGAACGGTTCAGTATCAAACAAATCTACAGCCGGTTCTTCCGGGCATTCCGGGCCAATGACCACATCCAGTATATTTTAAACGCTACAAAACTCTTCATTTATAATGTTGAATACCAGATCTTAATGATTTATGCAAATTAAAATGATTGTCAATGCAAATAAATAAAGGTAACTTGGTATGTCCTTTTTTACCAGACTTGACCCAGCGACCCACTTGAATAACTCCAGCCACAGGAATATTTCCGAGTTCCTCTGGCCACTTCTAGAAACTAGATATGTAGGCCAGTATACAGACAAAAAATCATTTGAATCCGTTAAGAATTCGCTAAGCGGTGAGGGCTTCAGTATTTTTGCTTTCACTCAGGCCTATACAAGTTAACAAAACATAATAAAAAATCAAAAAGGATAACTAATAAATTAAGGCAAAATTCATTGCAATCTTTTAACAATAATGTACATACAATTAGGTTGAGTATGGTTAAATTTATGAGAAACAAATATTTTGAACTTATAGACAAGTCGAAACAAGTGTTTAAACTAAATGTCAACATACATACCACATTTAAGAACATACATCCCCCCGAATCACTCGACATGTACGAGAAAACCCACTGTCTTCTAACATTCTGACGTACACGGAAAAAGTGCCCAAAAGGCCGTAAAAATCCGGACAGAATGCATTCATCATTCCGGTCGGTTCGGTTTGGTTCGGCTGGTACAGTTCTATGGTGTATCTCTCCAGCAGCACTGCCCAATCCACAGTGCCCATAGAGTACCGCGCTCGCTCAACGTGTCACGGTCAGTTGCCTGCGGCATTGTGAACGACGACACCGTCGGTTGGCTGCTCGCTGCAATTGAGCAAGAGATCCCCCAAACTCTACACACCCTGGACGGGACGGGACGAGACGGTTAGGAAGGAAGTAAAACCGAGGGCACAGGGGGGGAGTTGGTTTAAATGAACTCTAGAACCGATCTGTCCACATGGGTGTAGCCAGGGGGGGGGGGGGCGTTACCCCCCCAGACAACCAGAATGTTAGTAAAATTACTTGCAGGAATCCTTCGATGAACTCTTTGCAGTATGCCTGCAAACATTCTGGATGGAAAGCTGTGAGAATTTCTTCTGGAGATCCTTTAAGGTTGATTTAATCTAAAACAGTTAACTGAACCCGTTATGATGTTAAGAAGTTGTATTGAATCTTATTGAAGATTCCAATTGGCAAGCTGTAATAAAATGCGAAGGGGTTTGCGTATTTCACAGTGTAACAAAAGTTTAGTATAATTACATGGATAGTAATCCTGGCGACGCCCATGTCTATCCCCTCATTCAACCGGAAGGTGCTGCAGGTGGCGGTCGTGAGCAAACGTGCGACAACCGACCGAGCGCAGGTCATCCAGAGGGAGCTATAATTTTTGAGTTTTGACTTGGGGCCAAAAAGCTGGTCCGTAACTGCTGACGGTCATTGTGTGGCCATTGTCGCGCGGTGTGCTAACGGTTGTCGTTTGTGGACGGTGTGCCAAACCATGGGTTGGACACAAATTACACCAGAAAAATGGTTATGAATTATTGGCACAGTAGAGATCCCCACGTTTGCCCCCACGCCTCTCTGGTGCCTTCTGGTGGCAGCCAGAATGAAGACATTAGCAGGGAATCTACCTACCGCTAAATGGCCAGGGAACATGGGACCTCCTGCTGCTGCTGCTTGTGTGTGGTGTAATGTGGTCTGTGGTACACCTAACCCTCGATTTACGTAATCGGTCGGGGGACGTAAATGGAATTTTACGTGAATGGAATCATTGATAAGTAGAATGTCTGCCTTCGAAACTTAGTTTGTCTGAAAATTCGTAAAACAATGTAGAAAACAGTACAAATGATACCTACTTTGTTAACAAAGCTGATATGCTGATTTGACTTGGTGTTCTAGGCCAGCCATGTAATTTGTTTGAACCAGGCCTTTAGATCTACAGGAGTAATTGCTGATCTCTCGAAGGTTTATGAACAACATTCATACCCATATTGGCCCATGGAAGTTAATATCGTCAATTTTTGAGTTCGACGACCTTCAAGATTATAAGAGAACTTCTTAAAGTGCAGGCCTTCAGATCTACAAGCGAAACGAGTGGTACTTCGGAAAATTATTAACAAGGTTGACTCCTAAACGAGTTTATACAATAATTCTCTACCAAGATTTGAGTCCAACGACTGTTTAAGAAAACTAATTGGAGTACAGGAGATCAGATCTACTAAAGTAGCGAGTGACCTTTGGAACCTTGCAAACTAGGATTGCATCCAGACAGGCTCATATAGTTGGATTCTACCAAGTTCTGTGTTTAACGACTATTGAAGGTTATCCAAAACCCATCTAGGTTCATGGAAATATATTCCGTCAAGTTTTGAGTTCAATGGCCGTTTAAGGTTATAAAGGTTAAAAGACCTTTATGCAATTTATGCAAAGCAGTTTAACCGGAAAATGTTCAACTTGGTTTACCATAGTTGAACAAGCTCACATAAGTGTAGAGCTTGTTGTTTTATTTTCAGGAGATTACTGGTCACGTTCGTTGATCTGAAGTCCTGTACCTAACGGAGTTCTTGGATAACCCTAGAAAGCCGTTGGACTTCAAACCTGATAGAATATGTATGTTTGAGTTTGAGATCTATGGTTACGCCTGCAGATAAGCAGGCCTTCACTAAAAGAAGTTTTTGGAGAACCTCAAACAATCGTTGATTCCGAAACTTGCTTGGACATATTTCGTAGAGTCTGTTTGAACATAAACCTTATTCATTATCGTCGGAAAGGTCACTGATAATGTGTTTAAATCTGAAGTTCTAAATACAATGAAGTACTTGAATAACCTAAGATTGGCGTTGAACTGAGAACCGGAATTTATGTAAATGGAGCTTTCGGTGTAGTCTGCATAGCTTCGGGGCTCATTGCACACACGGTATCGGATCGAATCTCCACCAGCGCTAACACATCCAACAGAAGGTGAAAGCGTTCAATATATGTTTTCACGCGCCTGCCAGTTTGCTCCGAGACCAGATTAGCGTGACTTTTTTTTACTTTGGGTCTCATCTTTCTGCTCGGGGAGGACTGCGAGATGAATAGTGTCGCAGCGTCATGATGATCCCATGGAGAAGTTGAGGGGGGTGGAAGCATGGGGCAACATAAGTTGTGGCATGTCGCGTGTGGCTGGATTACTTCCTACGAAAATTACTTAATCAATGTTTTTGTTCGACGGAGGTCCATGTGGGTATTTTGAGGTGAAAGAGAAACTCGTGAGGGCTACTCAGTGGCTTAAAGATATCTCAAAATGTTTTCAGGGAATCTCAATGGAACACTTGTAAACCAACGTTGAAACGGAAATCTCTGAAAAATTCGTTGGATTTGTTGTAGAAGAATCTCAGCAAACTTCTTGAAAATTTCTGAAAACTTCTTGGAAATTCCTAGAAAATGCAGAATTTCTTTTAGAATTTCTCCTTTAAAAAGGAAGATAAGAAGACAGGAAGATAGGAAGTTAGGAAGGTAGAAAGATAGGAAGATAGGAAGATAGGAAGATAGGAAGCTAGGAAGATAGTAGGATAGAAAGATAAGAAAATAGTAAGATAGAAATATATGAAGATAGGACGGAAGGAAGATGAGAAGAAAGAAAGATTGGATAATAGGAAAATAAGAAAACAGGAAGATAGGAAAATAGAAAGATATGAAGATAGAAAGATAAGAAGATAGAAAGATTAGAAGATTGGAAGATAGGAAGATAAAAAGATAAGAAGTTAGAAAGATTGGAAGATAGGAAGATAGGAAGATAGGAAGATAGAAAGATAGGAAGGTAGGAAGGTAGGAAGGTAGGAAGATAGGAAGATAGGAAGATTGGAAGATTGGAAGATAGGAAGGAACTTAAAAATCCCTGTGATTTACTGAATTTCTTTTAAGGGGGCAGTATCCGTCATTGATTTCGGAATTTTCAATAGCAGTTTTTTCTAGCTAAGCTAAGTTTAGCTTAGACTGACTACACATATCAGTGGTTGCTATTCCGTGAATCTTCTTCAGTGTGCTTAATTCAGTGCCTTTATTTATACAGGGTCAATAACGGCATCGGCCACGTCCTTGCAATCAGGTGGAATTGGGTGAAGGAATATTAGTATGTAGCCTTTGCTATTTGAAGACCGTGTTTTTCTCTGCATCTCCACAAAGGTTACTGGGAGTATTTAATTGATATGAAAAAAAATCCATGTAGAAAAAAATAATGTCGACACATGAAGTGACGAAAGTTTGTTGAGCAAATAACTAAACGCTACATTCCTATAGCTGCCAGGACGAAAGCATATGTTCACATATTTTACTCATAAGAAAAGAAAAAAAACCTCCTTTGTAACGATTGAGTGTGCATTCATACATATTTTACAGATTTGAAATAAAAGCATGAAACGAGCTCACCAATTGCTCCATTTTCAGCTTCACTTAACGTGTACAAACTAATTGAGAAAGAAATCACTGTAGAGACTAGAGAAAAGTAGCAATTCTGCTCTTCATGCAAAAGATCGCTCTGATGACAAAACAAGAACACTAACACTTGGGCTTCACGCCCAGCAAAATGAACGCAAGTCGAAAGAACGAAAAAAAAAACAACAACAACAACGAGACACGAAACCGACTCGTTGGCTCGGGCCATATCAAAACACTCAAAAACAAAAAGAAAACATAGAAAAACTGGGACTTTCTCAACGCACTGCCCGGCAAACGAATGCGCAACCCCAAAGGGAAAAAAATGACACTTGCTCGGGCTTTCTCAACGCACTGGCCGGCAAAAGAACGCGCAACTCGAAAGGGAAAAAAATGACGCTTGCTCGGGCTTTCTCGACGCACTGCCCGGCGAATGAACGCGCATCCCCCGAGAGGAAAAAAAATGGACAAAACATTTGCAACTTTTTCGATTTTCCATGCAAAATGATCAACTTTGGTAAGCTAGATCTTTGTTATTTAGGGACCGATTAGAATTAAATTTTTACAGTGCAATACCGTCTTAAGTGAATTTTTAGACGAATTTTTATAATTGACATAGAGTAAGGTGGGGCAAAAGTTCGACCTTAGTGATATAATCAAAGTTTCCAGGAAAACAATGGCAGTTAAAACAAAACAAATACCATACAGTGAACCTTCAACATATTGGCTATAATGTTGCTGAACAAACTTTTGTCAAAATATTTACCCATTTTAAGTTATAAAAGTTTCAAAATTGATTGTCTTAAACGAACTTTTGCCCCACCGGTGGGGCAAGAGTTAGAATCTAGTGTGGGGCAAAAGTTCGCTGGCTAAAACACAAAATATCGATCCTTTTATGATAGGCATACTTTACACCAGCTGTAAACCTAAGTTTGCCGAGAAATACACACCAAATTTTCATAAAAAAAATTGCTCAAAACCGGGTTAATTGTAATACACTCAAAAATAGCAGTTTTTCGCAAAACTAGGTGAAAATGTAAAATTTTGGTGACAGTTTTCAGACGATCAGACATATTTAAATTTAAAGATAATATGTCGATTTTAGGCAATTTGCAAATTTTTCCGTGATTTTATACATGGGTCGAACTTTTGCCCCGCTGATTCGAACTTTTGCCCCACTATGGGCCAAAAATTGTTTAAAAGCATTTATGCAAAAACTAATACACCTTAAAGCAACCTTATGATAGGCCTAGAAACGCCCTTACATAAAATATTGAAAAAGATTTTATCTTCAATTGATTCCATGCAACAAAAGTTTGACCAAAAATTACAATATTCACGTCGAAAAACAACAAATAGCCATAACTTTTCCAAATCTCAATCGATTTTCATGATATTTGGAGTGAAAGTCTCTTACTTGAATAGCATTCGAACCACCATGACATTTAAAAGATTTGTTTCGAATTGAGCTAGAAATCTTAAAAAGAAACTCTTACCCCATTCAAACGTTTGCCCCACTTTACTCTAACTAAACCAATTGAAGGAATAGCTTCATGGCGTTTCCATCAAAGTAGGAGATATTTGAAGTTGAACCAGTTTGCTGAACACAATTTTTTGTATGGCTATTAAATTTTAAGACAACAATTTTTGAATAATTCGTTCGTTTTTACTTTTAAACTCGTTATTGAAAATAACACTCAAAAATATGTGTTAAGATTCAAATTATTCCTGATATTCTGTAAAAAATTTAATTCAAATCGGTCCATAAATAGCTAAGATCTAGCTTACCAAAGCTGATCATTTTGTGTGAAAAATTTTAAACGTTGCAAATGTTTTGTCCAGTACTGTATGAAGATAGGAAGATATGAAGGTAGGAATATTAGAAGATAGGAAGATCGAAAGATGGAAAATAGGAAGACTGGAAGAAAAACTTCTTGCAATATAGGCAGATAGGAAGATAAGAAGATAGGAAGATAGAAAAATAAGTAATATAGGAATATAGGATGATAGGAAGATAGGAAGATAGGAAGATAGGAAGATAGAAAGATAGGAATATAGGATGATAAAAAGTTAGAATGATAGAAAGAGAGGTAGATAGGAAGATAGGAAGATAGGAAGATAGGAAGATAGGAAGATAGAACGGTAGGAAGATAGGAAGATAAGAATATAGGATGATAAAAAATTAGAATGATAGAAAGAGAGGTAGATAGGAAGATATGGAGACATGAAAATATGAAGGAAGGTAGATAAGAAGATAGGGAAATAGGAAGATAGGCAGATAAGGAGATATGAAAGGAATATTTCTTGGCTCCTTAAACCTGCAGGAAAGGAATTAAGTTAATGTTTGAAAAAAAGATAACTGAAGAAAGGAGTCGTAGATTCCCAAAAAGAACCTATGCCAATTAAAGTGAAGATGCATCGAAGCCAAACCTCGAATTTTCAAGAGCACAAATATAGAGAACCTGACAACCGTTCGTGCTGAAAATCTAATCGATTGATCACCACCAGCGTGTTGACTAGTGGGTAGCATTTTCAGCAAAAACGGTTGTCTGGTTCTGTAGATTTGTGCTCTTGAAAATTCGAGTTTTGCTTTGATACATCTTCACGTTAATTTAACTTAGCATTTTCTGTTGATTTAAGCATTGAATTCCTAGTAATATATATTCAGTGTATTGTATTCATAAAATATAATGTTCAATTTTTGATAAACTAATGATTTTTTGTATTTTTTTAATTTCAGGTATGTTGCTACCAAACTCTCAACGTCGTTATGCCATTTGTAAGTGAATCAAGAACTGCTCCATTCATTCAGCTGCATCCTTGTTAGATCTTCCATCGTTGATTAATGAAGACATTCCATTCCACGAAAACCCGACAACGCTATGATGAATCACTTTCTTCTCCGGCAACCGTGACTACTCGCGTTATTCGCAAACATTTAACACGTGCTCGAAGCTCGAGTCGAAAGGTTGTGCAGAAAACAAAAAATAATCTCGCCAGATTGGTCTTGCTTCTGACGCCACACAGCCTCGAAAATAATTGATTTACATGCGTAACGCTGTCTCTAAATGGATAGCGCGCGAGCTGGGGAGAGAAAGATCCCCAAAAAATCCATTAATGGGCCATGGCAGCCGCACGAATTCACGATTTTTGCTGTTGTTTTCGATGCAAGCCCTACATGCTGCTCCATATGAAGCCCCACCGGTTCATACGCAGGAAGGTGTTGACCCACGTTGTTCGGTTCGGTTGTAGGAGGTGATGATGAGCTTCTATACCTTTCACTTTTTTTACAACCATCATCATCGACGACCAGTTCCGATTCCATTAAATGGCCCGGAATTCCTCTGCCGTGAACACGACCAGACACTCACGACCGAGCAATGCAAGTTCGAGTCGAGGGAGAGTGCTTTTACTTTTGGGGCTAACCCATTTTTGGTGGGTTCAATTTTTTTTTCTAGAACAAGGCGGCCGTTTTTGGATAAGGGACGATGGTTCAAAATGCCCTAAGAAATTACGAAATAACATTGAATCCTGCCCTATATGCGAATATGGAGCCAATATAGTGCTTATTAAATGCGTTGTGCATCAAGCTTAGAAGCATTAATGATGTAGAAATATGATTTCTATGCAGTGGAAATGTTGTTATAAGACATGTCAGTATTTGTACTGCTATTATGATGCTTGTTAACATCTATGATGCTGATTTGGGGCTTAATATTAGTGCTTATGGTTACTTGGGTGTTTTCCTTAAAATTCTTGGCTGTATTCATAAACTAAAAGCTAGAAGAATTTCGAGTGAAGTCATTGAATGAATTCTAAATGATGCATTTGAAGGAGCTTATTGACGAAAAGCCAGAAAAATCTTGGAAAGATTTTAGGAAAACGTCACGGAGGAATTACTTGGAACTATTCTGTGAAACTCCTGAAATCATCTAAAAATATTTTAAAGTTTCAGAAGATCTACTGCTAATGAATGAAGTGATTTTAAATTTTTCCTCCATGGTAAGAGCTTTGAACATTTTCATAAAAATGTAAAATCTATCATTTTACCTCATGAGTACATTCGGCCCTACTTTCCCCTACCCCGTCGATGACGGGAGCACGATGGAGGATGCTTTTAGTTTAACGTTTTAGCGATCACGCACGTCGGGTTTGGGATACCTACGTGTGCTATGGCCTCTTGTAGGTTACTTTTCACATTTCACCGGATTCGTACCCCGCGAAAAGACCCTCCATTTACCTACCGATCCCAAAATTGGAAGCGGAATAGGTTGTTACGTTTATGATCGGTCTCGAAGTGCGCGTGTTTGAGCTTATTCGGTGCTGCGGTGGGCTTTACTTTTGCAACACCCAACCGCGTTAGTGGCTGGACCGAAGAAGCTACTCGCATTAGGGTAAAGTGGGGCAAAAGTTCAAGTGGGACAAACGTTCGAGTATGTCAAAAGAATCTTTTTGAGATTAATGACTCAATTCAAAATAAATATTATAGGTTTTAAGGTGGCCCAGATGATATTCAAGTAAGAAATTTTCACTACAAAAATTATAGAAATCGATTGAAATTTAAAAAGCTATGCTTACTTGTTGTTGTTGCGAAATATTAAAGTTTTGATCAAACTTCCATTGTGTTCAACAAAAGCTTGTTTAGCAAAATTGTAGCCAATGTGTTGAAGATTCACTGTTTGATTTTTTCATTCTTGAAAATTTCAACATTTTCTCTGGAAATATTGAATATTACACTAAAGTAGAACTTTTGCCCCGCCATACTCTACGAAAGACCCAACTCAAACGTGGGAATCGATTATGTCTGGCAGATGGCTTCCTCTTTGTCGAGGCGAAGGTAGAAGAGGGCTTTCAACAGAAGGAAGGAGAGTGGAGTTTCCCTCAAAACTTAGTCAGAGCACTGACTAAAGCTCACCAGCGAGTATGTTTATGGATTAATCAGCTAGCAGTCCAATCTGTTCGTTTCTAGGTTAATGATCAATGTACATCGAGTCTATTGTTGTGGCTTTTTGCGCCGGGTGCTAAGTGAATTTTGTATATTAAATTACGTACATTAAAATTGGACTATGAACAGAAACAGACGGCGAACATCTTTCGGATGAGACTTTGGAGTGCTTCTGCTGGGCTGGTTTCACACAATGAGAAAACAAACAGTAACAATAAACATGTCGTGCCACAGTTGTAAACATTCACGACAGCAAGACAACTGTTTTTGTTTGGCGGTGTTTTGTTTTAACATGTACTCCGATGACCTAGCGGACAATACAATCCTCACACCAGAGGACAAATTTGCAATGTCAGTCAATCACACCTACTCTGGCAACTGCAGTGACTCTTCAGAGATTTATCAAGAATCTCTCAAGGGATTACTCAAAAAACCTCTTTAGGGATTCATGTAGGAATCTCTTCAGGGATTCCTCCAGGAATCTCTCCAAAGATTTCTCCAGGAACGTATCCAAAGATTCCTCCAGGAATCTCTCCAGCGATACCTGCAGGAATCTCTCCAGTGATTCCTGGAGGAATGTCCACAGGGATTCCTCCAGAAATTTCTCCAGGGATTCCTCCAGGAATCTCTTCAAGTATTCTTCTAGAATTCTCCTCAAGGATTCCTCCACAAATCTCTCCAGGGATTCCTCCAGGAATCTCTCCAGGGATTCCTCCAGGAATCTCACAAGGGATTCCTCCAGGGATCTGTCCAAGGATTCCTTCAGGAATCTGTCCAGGGATTCCTCCAGGAATCTTTCCAGGGATTCCTCCAGGAAGCTCTCCAGGGATTCCTCCAGAAATCTCTTCAGGGATTTTTCCAGGAGTCTCTTCATGGATTCCTCCAGAAATATATTCAGGGATTCCTTCGGAAATCCCTTCAAGGATTCCACCAGGAATCTCTTCAAGGATTCGTTTTGGAAGGGATTCATTAAGGAATATCTTTAGGGATTTCTTCAGAAATCTCTTTAGGGATTCCTTCAGGAATCTATTCAGGGATTCCTCCAGGAATCTCTGGTGGTAATTTTCCAGGAATCTCTTCAGGGAATCCTCCAGGAATCTCTCCATGGATTCTTCCTGAAATTTCTTCAGGGATTCCTTCAGCAATCTCTTCAGTGAATGCTTCAGGAATTTCTTCAGGGATTCCTTCAGGAATCTCTTCAGCGAATCCTTCAGGATTTTCTTCAAGGATTCCTCCAGAAATCCTTTCAGGGATTCCTCCAGGAATCCTTCCAGGGATTCGCCAGGAATCGCTTCAGGTTTTCATCCAGGAATCTCTTTAGAGATTCTTCCACGAATCTCTTCAAGGGTTCCTCGTGGAAACTCTCCAAAGATTCATCCAGGAATCTCTTCAGGGATTCCTCTAGGAATCTCTTTAGGAATTCCTTCAGGAACCTCTTTAGGAATTTCTTCTGAGATCTCTATAGGAATTTCTTCAGAGATCTCTTCAGGGATTCCTCCAGGAATCTCTCCATGGATTCTTCCAGGAATCTCTTCAGGGATTCCTCCAGAAATCTCTTCAAGTATTCCTCTAGGAATCTCCTCAGAGATTCCTCCATGAATTTCTTCAGGGACTACTCCAAGAATCTCTTCAGGGATTCCTCCATGAATCTCTCCAAGTATTCCTCCAGGAATTTCTTCAGGGATTCCTCCAGGAATCTTTTCAGGGATTTCTCTGGGAATCTCTTCAGGGATTTCTCCAAGAATCTCCTCAGGGATCCCTCCAGAAATCTCTTCAGGGATTCCTCCAAGAATCTCTTCAGGAATTCCTCCAGGAATCTCTTCAGGGAATTTTCCAGAAATCTTTCCAAGGATTCCTCTAGGAATCTCTTCAGAATTTCATCCAGAAATCTCTGCAGGGATTCCTTCAGGAACTTCTGCAGGGATTCTTCCAGAAATCTCTTCAAGGATTCCTCCAGGAATCTTTTTAGGGATTCCTCCTGAAAACTTCAGAGATTCATACTAGAATCTGTTCAGAGAGATTCCTCCTGGAAACTTTTCAGGGATTCCTCAAGGTATCTCTTTAGGGATTCCTCCAGGAATCGCTTCAGGAATTCCTTCAGAAATCTCTTCTGGAATTCCTTTTGGAATCTCTCCAGGGATTCCTTCAGGATCCTCTCCTGGAATACAGGAATCTCTTCAGCGATTCCTTAAAGAATTTCTTCAGCGATTCCTTAAGTAATCTCTTCAGGGATTCCATCATGAATTCCTCCCAGAATCTCCTCAGGGTTCCTTCAGAAATCTCCAGTTATCCAGTAATCTCTTCAGGGATTCGTCCAGGTATTTCTTCAGGATTTTCTCTAAGAATTTCTTCAGAGATTCCTCCAGGAATATCTACAAGGATTCGTTCAGGAATTTTGCCAGGGATTCGACCAGATGTTTTACTGGGTTTTGTCCAAGAATCTTTTCGCGAATTTCCACTTGAAATGCTTTGACATTTCATAATCAATTCAAATTTAGAAAGGAGTTATTTTGTCGATTACTGGTATTGCTAATTCGAGGAAGTTACTTCAGGTTAATAATAATGATAAGAAATTTCTCCTCCGTAAACTTCTAGTTCGCTGTCCTCTTCAAATCGTTATAAATCTGACAACAAGACCCCAGCCATAAACTCAGGAAGCATATTGGAAAACAATGTTGTTTTAGATCTTACATTACACAGAAATCTGATAAGGTTAAAGTGAATGGGAAAATCACTGAAAATTTCATTACTCAATCGAACTGTACAGGCAAAATAGTTTCCCTTTGTCAGCAGCCCAGCATTTCTACGTGACATTTCGAATCACCCTTCGATTCCACCATTCCGGGCCTTACTTTGTATCGGGCGAATGTTCCTCAACAGCACAGTAGTTTGAAACTCTACGCCACATTGATATCTGATGACAAGCTTCCACAAGTTGATTTGTGAAACTGATAGGAAAGAAAGTACCTTGCACACAGATCGAACACGGAACCCAGCTATGCAGCTACCCAATCCCAAAAGGGTAAACGGACCCTCTCTCTCTCAGGCATTTATCCCACACGAAGCTGCCTGAAGAAAATGCAATTATCAGTCTCATTTGCCGGTGGATCGATTGTCTATTTCCCTTCGCTTGGCGTTTTTTTTTCTTGCCTCTCTCATTTTTCTCGGTAATCACGCCAAGATTTGTCTATTCAAAGCGAAAACGTATCACGTGCAGATCCAGCACTCACGGAACGAGTTTCAATTAACTTCTAATACATCGCGTCGCTAGCGATGACGATGACGATGCCCAGTTTGCCTCTGTCCATTGCCAGGGCTGGTTCCAAAAATAGTTGGTTTAGCTAACAGATTGAAGAATTACGGTTCTCAGAAAAGTGACTTAAAGATTTAAGCATTTTCAGTTCAATTTCAGGTCAATTTTGAAATTATTTACTAAATTGCAACCCCAAAATAGTGGCAAGGATTGCATTATATAAACAAAATTACGCATGTCATGAAAAAAAATCATAAAAAATTGTGTTTTTAATTCAAAAATATTGCTTATAATTTTTTGCTAAATTACAGACTGAAGTTTTTTATGTTTTATTAACATTTTAACATTTAACGTGAAAGCTGTATCTCGTTACATTTAACGTGAAGGCTGTACCTCGTAAGTCAGATAATATCCGAAATTTTTGTTTTCGGGATGCTGTTCTACTCCCAAAGTTATCAAGAATCGGAAACTAAAAAATTACGAAAACTATCGGCTATCAGAAATAAAAATGGTTGAAAAAACAGGGTTGAGGATCACTGGGCTAATAGTACCGCTAAGGGTATTTTTTAAATGCGTGGTTAGAGCCCGCGGCTACAAAGCAAAGCCATACTGAAGGTGTTTGGGCTCGATTCCCGGTCGGTCCAAGTCCTTTTCGTAACTGAAATTTCCTTGACTTCTCTGGGCTTCTCGTACCTGCTTCACGATATACGAATGCAAAAAAATGTCAGCTTTGGCAAAGAAAGCTCTCAGTTAAAAACTGTGAAAGTGCTCATTGAACACTAAGCTGTGAAGCAGCCTCAGTCCCAGTGTGGGCGTAATGCCCAGAAGAAGAAGAAGAAGATAAAAGAAAGGAAGGTTAATGTATTCCAGAAGATATTTTTCGACAATGAATTTTTGACCAAAATTGTTGAAATTAGTGGCTTATTGTTGGAAAAGTAACTGGTTGAAAAAAAACGTCACTAAAAGTGCCTCGCAACCAGCCCTGCACCACGGATCGAAAGGAGAAAAACTAATTTCATCATACCGATTGGACGGAGATAGGTAACCTAAAGGGAAAAATAATTTGACTTTCCGATAGAGTCCACTCTCGCGAAAGAGGAAATACTGCAACCATAGCTGAAAAAAGATAGATTCCAAACCCCTCGCCCCCAACCTTAGAAAACCGCACGCTCTTTCTTCCTACAGCGAATAAAGCGCTGAACGGGTGGAGGAGTTGATTGATCACGGCAACGTTTTTCACCCTCTAAACTGCAGCAACATTATGGGGACCAATAGCATGACGAAGACGACGACAACGGCGACGACGACGGGGTGGGTGGGAAACTTTGAAAGGTGATGAAAAAATTAGCGCCAAAAACGAGTAAAATAAATTACATTAAATTAGAGAGATTGATGCTGTATGCGTTGGATCGCTTCGAAACAGGGTGTAGATTGCGATCGAAAGGGGTTTTTATCGAGGATTGACGGAGAAAAAAGGTGAATCACTTTCTTCCCGATCACGACGACGACGACGACGACTTTGGTCTATGTTCAATGATGCCCGCATTTTCGTTTAGATCGGTTCATGTTGGAAAGTGAAACTTTTTTTTCGAGGTTTAAAACCCAGAAATTGCTCTAAGTACTGCCCATCAACCGCGCTGATTGGTTTCCGGAAAAATTACTGCTAATTAAATTCCAGTTGTTGCCTGATAGAGTACGTGTTTAACCAACTTCGAATCTCCGGCAGATGCGCCGATGCTGGATGCTGCCGGTGAGTAATTTAATCTTTTTGGGTGCGTTCATTCGGCGTAGGTACGTGTAAACCAAGTCGGAATTTGGGTCGAAATGGCGATAAAGTCTGTACTTTTTTTACGAGCTATTACCCACATTGCGTGCTCATCTTCCTCACACGAGCATAGAAGGTACCTACTTACGGCGGGGTTGGGTGTCATTGGAGGCTTCGACGTCGACTTATCCCTCCGTTATGGGTCAAGCGAAGCTGGTTAACCCATGAGAAAATATTGCACGCTTATCTTCCGTGGTCGGCTCATGTGAAGATGCAACTTGGGAAGCAAGCTCCTTTCACCGAACGATGAAGAAAGTTATATCGACGATTGAGACGGTCGTTTGACATCGGTAGTTATTTTTACAGCTGGGATTGAAGATTGGTAATGGAAGCCTTGTCGCTTGGATTGAGGATGAGTCAAATATGTAGTTTCTACCTTTTTTGATTTCACACTTTGTATCATGAGAGCAAAATTTCCCACGGCTGCCTATCTCGAAGTGGAATTATGGAAATCGATTTTTCAGTATATCACGACGCTCAAAGAATCTTTCCCAGCAGCATTGTATTCTCGTATCCTATCACCGGCACTAAAGTTTCACCACAAAAAGTGTCACTTGTTATCCAACACTCGTCATCACCGTATCATTTTACCCAAAGTAGAGTACTCAGAAAGCACCACTATCGCAACGTTGCTCCTCTGCCTTGCATCTTACCCGCGTCCTCGCTTTCGCGATATGCAGCCAGTCAGTAGTGACATTCAAGAAGACACCCAAGATAACAATGACAGTGCTGCAGCCGCAAGTCAGTAGCTATCTAGGTATGTAAAAGGAATGTAGCGTCACCGAGCATGAAGAAAAATCCATCGGCATCGACGAGCCAAATTGTGCACCGTGTAGCTGCCTACAGTATTGGACAACTTTTTCGATTCTCCGTGCAAAATGGCCGATTTGGATGAAATGTACACAGTTCTTCAAACATAACTGGCACATTCTTCTCCTTCCTCACTGGGACAGAGCCTGTATCTTAGTTAGGTGGTCAATGAGGACTTCCTCAGTTATTAACTTAAGTTTTTTTTTCCTGTTTTGCCATTTCCGCATTCGTATCATGTGGCAGGAACGAAAATACTCTATTCCCAGGAAAGTTAAGGAGATTTACATTATGGAAAGACCCTGGAACGTCCGGGAATCAAACCCAGACACCTAAAGAATGGACTCGGAAAAAACGCGACACACAAAAATGATCACCAAAAATTATTTCAAATCGGATACTACTCCAGGGTTTAAATAACTATATATTAGCTATGTTTTGGCATAATTTATTCATTGAATTTCCTCCCCCAAGCTTAATGCTCGTACATTTCTCTTAACACTGCTCATGAGATCTTGGGCGAGGCTTTGCCCATCTTTCTTACACAATTTATACCAGTTTTTCTTGAAAGCTTCATCGGTTTTGCGAGATCCGGCCAGAACAGCATGGGACCACGGTGAGAGTGGAGGAAGAGTAAGCGCTTCTGCAAGCATTCCTTTCGATAGATCTACCCGTTTATAGTGCCGGTTGTAACGAACGGCTTGCTGTACCGTCCGCACTCGCAGATCGCCTGCCACAACAGGTACTTCTTCACGAATTTGGCCATCTTTCTCTTCCGGATCCTCCATGCGGGACGTACTGACAAAAAGTGCTCGCCATGATGTATGTCTCGTCATCCATGTCGACACAGTTTGTCTTGACCAGCAAATGACGGTACCGCGCACGCAATTTGTCCACCGTGTTTTGCTTGTTAGTCCGGTTTGGCGCCTTCCAGACCTTAAAAACACGTAGCCCAGCCCGCTTCATGGACTGCTGGATGAACGACTCCGACTCTAGTCAATTTGTCGAATCTGGTTAAAATAGCCTCTTTTTCCTTTATTGTCAACATTTATCCAACTACGTGGTTCTGGCCAACCTAATAACTTGTTTCAAACAATGAAAATCTATTGAACAAAGCTAGTTGATATAACATTCGTATTTATAAACGAAATAAACTTTTATGATGACTATCAACGCGCACAGGAGAATGTGTAACTAGTGGCTTATTATACCCTTGTAGCGTGCACTAGAGCAGCGAGCTCGATTTGCACACGGGGGTCATCTACACCTGATACCTTCAAGGCCGTTGGGGACCACTTAGTGTCCACGTAGGGACTTCAAATTTTTACATGATTTATTTTTTACTAAAACTAGCACTTCACAATGACGAACTTATAACATTTCACATTTTCTAAAAATAAGGGACGGCCTACTTATCATCAACCCATTTTTTTCGTGACAAAAAAAGTTCAAAATATTTTTTTTTTCGGATTATGAGTAAGTAAGGGAAAACTCGTTTGGCTAACCTTCGGGCTGTCGCGCTGTTGTACTTTGTACAACAGTTGTGATTTATATGCTGTCATTTTGCAACAAAGATATCTATCGACACCAAATCAAAATGCATTCCTCAAGAATCTTCTTAAGAACAATACTCGACAGTTTTTATTTACAGTATGGCCCTTTATAATACGATAAAATCAGCAAATGTACATGAAAGTCGCATAATAATGAACGCACTATGTACGTTTCGAGAAAACCACAGTTTGAAATCGTCATATCTTAAAATCCAGATAATATAGAAACTAGGGGTCTTTAGTAAAGTTGTTCTGGAGGTGAAGTGCTATCTGATGGTACCTCATTTAATTCGGAATTTGACCGCTAGGTGGCACTAGTGGGCATGGAAGTGTTACTTTTGTTTTGTAGATATTTCAGAATCCTGACCATTTAGAAAGATGTCGTCTTCGGCAAAGTTGTTTAGTAAGTAAAGGACTATCATTTTTCGAGCTAGTTGATTCAAAATTTTGCCACTAGGCGGCGCTAGTGAGCATGAAACTTTTGTTTGCAGATATCTCAGGAGCCTGACCACTTAGAAAGATAGTGTCTTCGGCAAAGTAGTTCAGTAGCTCAAGAGCTATCATTATTTGAGCCAAGAAATAGGATATTTTGCCACCAGGCGGCGCTAGTGAGCATGATTTTTTTTGGTTTGCGGATACTGCAGGATCTCGACATTTTAGACAGGCACCTTCGGCAAAGTTGTGTAGAAGCTCAGGGACTATCATTATTTTGCAAAATCTCGAACTTTAAGGATTAAACTAAGAAATAATTTGAGCTACTGAACAACTCTGCCGAAGACACCATCTTTCTAAGTGATCAGGTTCCTGAGATATTTGCGAAACAAATGGTTTATGCTCACTAGCGCCGCCTAGTGGCAAAATTTTGAATAAACTAGCTCAAACAATAATAGTCCTTGAGTTACCGAACAACTTTGCCTAAGACGTCATCTTTCTATGTGATCAGGATCATGAGATGTGAGAAACAAAAGTTTCATGCTCACTAGCGCCGCCTAGTGGCAAAATCCCGAATTTCTTGGCTATAATAATAATAGCCCTTAAGCTACTGAACAATTTTGCCGAAGACGTCATCTTTCTAAGTGGTCAGACTTCTGGGATATTCGCAAAACCAAGGGTGTTGTACAAAGTACAACGCGCGACTACTCGCGTTACAAAAATTCGCGCGACGACCGAAAGGTTAACGATGATTTGCTATAACCGATATGAAGTTATCGGATGTATACAATTTTTCTGAAACTTGTGGGAAAACTAACTGGCTATATCTCGATTGTTAAGGGTATATGGGCGCAATAACTGGTTGCAGGGGTGCGGCTTACTTTTCAAAAGTTCTCAAACCCGAAAATTCGTGTGCTCTTTTGAATTTAAATCACATAAAAAGAAAAACTTCAAAATTTGAGCCAAAATATTAACATTTAGAGGCGGCGCAAGCGTCTTGAAAGTGATATTTTAAGTTATAAAAAATGACCTTCAGTGAAATAAACATAACTTTTTTTTATTTTTCAACCAATTGTGAAACTTTTAGCATCATTCTCTTCAAAATTGAATTTATGAAAACTTTGTAGAACACCAAATTTGTTTCAAATCAAAACCAGTTTTTGTTAGAAGTAGTTAACTCCATTTTTTTCTCATTTTACTAAAAAAATTATCTTTGTTTGAGCATAACTTCATGAATACTCAATCGATTCCGAATCTTTTTACATTTTTTGAAGCACATTTATAGTTGTTTTCAAAGTGTTCATACAACACATTTCTTTAAAAAATGGTTTTGACCAAGCTATTCAACAAAAACTGCATAAAAACATGATTTTTAACGAAAATTGTCAGATTTTTTTCTATTTTTGCCAGTAAAACATTATCTTTAAAGCTAAAACTGATTTTTCTCATTCATTAAACCTTTGAAAAGGACTTTGCAATCATTTAAAAAAAAAATTGAAGCAAAAATATTTGTGCACATGTTAAAATTTAATGCTTTTTTCAACTCGTTATTAAATCGAGATGCTTTATAAACTTAAGTTTCATAGCAAAAATGCAATTTCCGACAAAAAAACATGAACATTCCAAACAAAATTGATTTTTTCATTAAAAAAATCATGGTTTTGGGTAGTTCTGAATGAATTACTAAGTCAAAACCATATTTAAGAAAAAAGTGATTTATGAACAATTTGAGAACAACTAAATTTGTTTCAGAAACATGTAAAAAGTTTTGGAATCGATAGAGTATTTTTGAAGTCATGGTCAAACAAAGTTGCACTTTTTAGCAAAATGTGGAAAATATTAGAGCAAACTATTTCTAACTAATATTGGTTTCGATTTTAGACAAATTTGGTGTTCTACAAAGCTTTCATAAATTTGAAACATTTCTGAGAACGGAATCAGATTTAGCAACTCCAAATTAACTAGAGACACAACATTTGATCCTTGAGACTGTCATTTTTGTTATACTTTTTTTTTCCGGCATCTGTACAAGATTTGCTTCGAACACTTCTGATACGTTACTCCACCGATGAAATTTCTCCGGATAGACGCTTCTTAAACTTCTTTGTGACAAAAAATCGTTCAACCTGAGTCGACTATTGGGAAATGGTGGTGACGGGTTGCTAGAAGAAGTCGGTTCTTTTTGGGTTTCACAAGATGATTCCAAGTCAGATTGCTTAAAAGATGGAGCGACCTTCTCATACACCATCGAAAGGTAGTTCTGAAACTAGAAAATTATTCGTTACATACCATACTGTTTTGGCGGTTTGTTAACAACTTACCACAAAGATTTCTATTTGCTGTGGTGGAAATTGAGTTGTATCAGAAAAAAAGTCTTAGATCGAAGTAAAGAGCAGCTTGTATAGCGTAGATGGCTCTCACCTTCTATAGTTTCCAGAAGGATCTCTTTGAATGCATTTGACATCAGTGATTCTACCCGTCCATAAGCTGTCATCCGATGACCGAAGAAATCGCTTAGTGTGTAGTGAAGTCATTGAATTGAAATTCCTGAACAAGCTTCGTGAAAACACATTTTTGTTGAAGAAGTGAAGCGGTCATAGAATAATTTGAGCTCTGGACACATCGAAGAAGTTTTTGTACTTAGCGCTGTAATAAGCAACAACTAATTTGAACAGCTTCTTTAAATCAGGATGATAACTTTAGCAAGTATTCTGATTGTCACTGCTCTGTGGGATATTATTGGCTCCATATCTTGCAGGATTCCCTCAAAGATCTTCTTCAGAGAAGTTACAAACGGCGGTTTAAGATGTTATAGCTACATACTAGGCCATATTGTGGCAGCTGACAGTCAGATTCAGTGCATAGTAATACTGATGGGTTATATCCTGCATTCCTTCTCATTCAACAAATTTGAACGGTTGAGACCGTTCAGAGTTGTCAAGTTTACAAGTCCGCAAACGCACTGGAGATATACGCACAAGTAGCACTGGAGCTTGTATCTCTTTACATTTGGAACATTCGACTTCTTCTAGGGCAAGGAGGATACATTCCTTTGGATGATATATTAGAACATGTCACATGATTCTCCATGTCACAAGTTTGCTCTGTGAGAAGACAGCATAGCGATGCTCTCCTGTCAGTTGAACCTTTTTCACTTTATTTATGATTTGCACCACTACTTCCTTCACCATTATTAGTGTCCGATACCAGTCCCGATGCGGCTTCTTTGAATCAAACTTCACTTTTTACTACACTAATTAGATCATCTTTCTTGAACCGATTCAACCAGAACAGCTTTTTTAACAAATCGTTTTTCACGATTCTGTAGCCAAAGAGCTTGAGAGCCAATGAGCCTTTCAACGTGCCATAAATGCCTCTTCACGAGACGTTGCAAATCATCTAATTCGAAAGCTGTTTGATAGTCTGCACGCTTTTTTTCAAAAGGGTGAGCCTAACAAAAGTGTGCAAACAAAGTTGAGGCCTGGAGTGGAATCAGTTTGTTGCGTAGTTTTTAGAAACACCACGACCGGTCCATACACGGCGCCACAAATCAATTCAACTTTGACTTCTTTTGGCTCAATTCGGCTCTTCCATGGGATAATCCAAATTTGGGTAAACTGACATATAGCTATCGTTAGGTAGTTCTCCTTTGACAACAGCTAAAAAACAACTCAGTGCAAAAAAATCTACCCAGCACGTTAGCTTTCGTAGTCTCCGTAATGGCTTAAAACAATTCAATGTTAGGTAAACAGTGCGCATCGTACCTTCGTGCTGTGCGTACACAAATTCTCTCTGCTCTTGGAAGTTTTCTTAAAAACTACCTAAAGCAATAAAACAGTACTTTTCAGTGCTACAAAACAGTACTTTTCAGTGCTAAAATTAAAAACGGTACTTTTCAGTGCTACTAAAACAGTACTTTTCAGTACTACTTTTTCTACTATTGATCCCTTTACGATCCTTGTTTGGACCCGTGCCTTCGATTTTTCGTTGGACCCGTTGGCGAAAGCTAGCGGTGGTAATCCTTCTTGGACACCGTCTTGGGAAAAAACCTTTCGAAGGTCACGTCTTCTTTCGTTTATTAATTAAACATGGTATCAACAACAAACAAAAGGAAGGGTGAATCTCTGAATTCACTACTTCCTTCCAAAAAAGTGGGTTTTAAAACTGTCACTACACGTGGCAAGAATGGAAGAAAGGACGCTTCCCCGGAATGCGAACTTTCTTCCAAGGGTGAAATGAATAATTGTATCGAAATGAGCAATCAGTTCGATGCTCTAGACAAATATTCCGAACACCAAATCGAAGCAGCCTCTAGCCCAGGCTCTTTGATTCAAGTGAGGAAGCAAAGAGTGCCGCCTATCGTGGTCAGTTGTTCCGAATTTGGGGGATTTAGGCAGGAGATCTTGAACTCCATTAGGGGAATCAAGGTTTCCTTCCAAATCGCAAAGAAAGGAGACTGTCGCGTTTTGCCGGAAACTCTTAAAGATCGTGAGCTTCTTCTCAAACATCTTGAAGAGAAGAAGCACAAAGGTCTCTCAAGTGACTATAAATCACCTGAAGAGATCAAAAATGGAATAAATGATTTACTTGGATTTTCCCCAGTCCAAGTAATCATTATGAAAAAGAGAACCCAATCTGGCATTGTTCCGAAAGGGCTTTCTCAAGAATTTTATTTAGTTCACTTTAACAAAAAAGAACTAAATAATATTAAAGCTTTAGAAAAAGCAAAACTTTTATTTGATGTCCGTGTGACATGGGAACATTTCCAGAAACCTGGAGGAAATTACCAGAACCCCACTCAGTGCCGTCGGTGCCAAAAGTGGGGTCATGGTACAAAAAATTGTCGCATGGATGCTAAATGCATGATTTGCGGAGGTTCTTCTCACGCCAAAGACGTCTGTCCAGTGAAGGAAGATACCACCAAATTCATATGTTGTAATTGCGGGGCTAACCATAAGTCCAATTTTTGGAATTGTCCTTCACGCAAAAAGGTCATTGAGGCTCGTGCCAGGCAGATGAAAGATAATATCCGTTACGATAACGGTCGTTTCCGGAATTTGCCTGGTAGAGTATCGAACAATGCTCATTTTTCAGTTAACGATCGCTTGATCATGAATCATACCCATCAGGAAGATCATAATCATGCTCATTCACAAACTAATTTTAATCCGTCGGGTAGCCGTTCGAATCTTTCTATTTCGAATGTATCTACCCACGGAAAATCCTTTGCCAATATCGTAGCAGGAAATTCGAACTCCTCCCCTGTTCGATCCATGGGTACCCATTCTACTTGTTTCAAATCAAATGGAAAAAACCCTACCGCCACAGGTAACTCCGCTTCTTCGTCTACCGGAAATTCCAATGGGAAATCACATGACATGTCTGCCTCTGATTTTAATTTTCTAACTGAACAATTGAATCTAATGATTGATGCAATGTTCAAAGCCACCACTATGACTGAAGCAGTCCAAGTAGGTGTAAAATTTACAAATCAAATTGTTATTGGATTACGTTTTTCTAATGGATCCAAATAATAATTTAAATATTTTAAATTGGAATGCTCGTTCACTGAATGGTAAAGAGGACGAGCTGTTTACTACACTTTTTTATATTAAACTTTGGGAGGGATTATTAGAGTATGTTTACAAATGACAAATGACTTTAACACTTCACTTTTTGCAAAAAAAAAAAAAAAAATACTAAAATCACTAAGGTGAGCAAATACCTTTAAACTCTAATATGTGTTGCTTATCTTGACAGATAGGCCTATTTCGTCTGCGACTTACAGACTTCTTCAGTGTCGAGTGCTCGACTTGCTGTTTAATTTTCTTACGGTTAATATTGCTGTTTGCATTTGAGCTGCAAAGCTTGACTAAACATCCTCCAAATGCGGTAACAAAAAACAATCAAAGGACACCTAGCAACGATATTCTTAATCATCGCCGACCTAGCAAGAAAAATGTATCTTTGACATCGCATTTCTTGTGGAAAATCTTACCGCGTTTGGTTTTCCCGCATTTGATATTTGCATTTTTTTTTTTTTTTGGAAGGAAGTAGTGAATTCAGAGATTCACCCTTCCTTTTGTTTGTTGTTGATACCATGTTTAATTAATAAACGAAAGAAGACGTGACCTTCGAAAGGTTTTTTCCCAAGACGGTGTCCAAGAAGGATTACCACCGCTAGCTTTCGCCAACGGGTCCAACGAAAAATCGAAGGCACGGGTCCAAACAAGGATCGTAAAGGGATCAATAGTAGAAAAAATAGTACTGAAAAGTACTGTTTTAGTAGCACTGAAAAGTACCGTTTTTAATTTTAGCACTGAAAAGTACTGTTTTTGTAGCACTGAAAAGTACTGTTTTATTGCTTTAGGTAGTTTTTAAGAAAACTTCCAAGAGCAGAGAGAATTCGTGTACGCACAGCACGAAGGTACGATGCGCACTGATGTCAAAAATCTTTATTTGCGGATGACACAGGCCTCTCCGCCAAAGGACGAAGCCTGCGTTTCATCTGTAGTCGATTGCAAAAAAGTTTGGATATTTTTTCTTCATACTTGCAAAAATGGAAGATTTCTCCTAATGCTTCCAAAACTCAACTAATAATATTCCCACATAAACCAAAAGCTCTTTATTTGAAACCTTCAAGTAGACATGTTGTCACGATGAGAGGGGTTCCAATAAATTGGTCAGATGAAGTTAAGTATCTAGGGCTCATGCTAGATAAGAATTTAACTTTCAAAAATCACATTGAGGGCATTCAAGCCAAATGTAATAAATGTGTAAAATGTCTCTATCCCCTTATTAATAGAAAATCAAAACTTTGTCTTAAGAACAAGCTTTTGATATTCAAACAAATTTTCAGGCCAGCCATGTTGTATGCTGTACCAATATGGACTAGCTGTTGTAATACCAGGAAGAAAGCTCTGCAGAGAATTCAAAATAAAATTTTGAAAATGATTCTGAGGCTTCCTCCCTGGTATAGTACCAATGAGTTACATAGAATATCCAATGTTGAAACATTGGAACAAATGTCAAATACAATCATTAATAATTTCAGGCAAAAATCGTTACAATCTTCTATTGCCACGATTAATGCGTTATATGTTTAAGTTAAGTTAGGTTAAGTATATTAAAAACGTTTTTTTTTCTCTTATAAGCAGGTGAAGTCAACTCACCTGTAAAAAAAAACTGAACTGCTACGGCAAATGAAATGTAATATGTTGTTAACAAAATGTTAATTAAATCTTAAATTTGTTTTACCAAATTAGGATGATAGTGTCGTCAAATAACACAGAACACCTAGATATAACAAATGAATGTAATGTTTGGAATAATACTAATAAAGAAATTTAAAAAAAAAAAATGTTAGGTAAACTCGGAAGAACCCAAATTTGGCTTATTCCATTGAACTTTGACGATGGGTCGGTGCGTCTCTCTCTGTTTTTGACAACATTGCTGTTGCTAGA
This sequence comes from Aedes aegypti, assembly GCF_002204515.2. Classification (NCBI taxonomy): domain Eukaryota; kingdom Metazoa; phylum Arthropoda; class Insecta; order Diptera; family Culicidae; genus Aedes; species Aedes aegypti. The sequence continues at coordinate 230,428,868 of NC_035107.1, read as the reverse complement.
GAGACAAAACAACCCAACCGTGGGTAAAAACTAAATGCAGTTTGCCCAAATTTGAGTTTAAAGAACTTATTTTTTGCGTAGTCTGATTTCTCAGTGTACATGGGCCTGTCATGGCTTCCAAATCAGCTGTTTTGAAACAAGGATGTAGGGCGACTGTCAATTGGGAGTAAAATTGAAAAGCCGACAACCTAAGTCCAGAACCAGTTTTGAGGCTTAACGCGGAAAATTAAAAATTATTATTCGCAAAATTACAGGTAATCAATGCGCTTGAAAGATACTGTTTGCAAGCAGTTATTTGCGACGTGCTACCGCAATGCGCTGTTGGCAATTAAATCAGCAAATTCTACTAAATTTTCAAAATAGATGTTTTCGAGAGAATTGATTACGCCTTCACCATTGTTTGGTCGTAATTTGGTATGGTTGTTTACTTTTTAGAATCAGCGACAACGTTGGGGTAGCAGTAAAGAGCCGCCAATACCTGTTTTGTTTTGGAACGTCTTGTAGAAAGGCCTATTCATGGCTTGTCAAAGTGCCGTAGATATCGCTAAGATTGTTCCAAACAATTTAATAGGACTCTTACGGTATTTTTCTAGTATTCTTCTTTACACCCCTCTGTGATACTTCTGAACATATATTTGGGATTCTTGTAGAAATCCCTCTGTGATTTTTGCGTGTATCTCCTTGGGATTTCTTTAAAAATCATGGAAACCAAATTCTTAGATTTTTTTTTCGGAATTAATACGGAAGTTTCTATCGAAAATCCTGATGCAAATCTACCAGAAATTTTTGAAGATTCTTCCTAAGATTTCCTAAAACTCCAATAGAAATTATTCTGGAATTCCCCCGAACTCTGAGATTCTTCCTAAAATGTGTCTAAGATTATTCCGGTGATACTCTTGGGATTCTTACGAGAATGCCTCTAGATTCTAACGGAAATCATCTGATATGCTTTCGGAAATCCTTCTGGGCTTCGTCTAAAAAGCCACTGTAATTTTTTCGTCAATATAAGGATATTTTTGGGACTCTCCCGAAAATCCTGTTGGAATTCTTCCGAATATATTTAAGGGAATCTTTCGGAAAAACTATGGGATTCTTGAGAAAATCTTTCTATGGACCCTCTGAATACTCCCTACTAGATTTTTTTCGAAGATTCTTCCATAAGTCTGGGCATTTTTTATGACATTTGGATGTGGTTATTCTTTCAAGTATCTTCCTTGGATTCTTTCGAAAATTCTTCCGGAATACTCCTGGATTTCTTCCGGAATTCCTGCTGGGAGGCTTCATAATGTATTTCAAAGATTCTTCTGGGTTGTTTCTGCAAATTTCCCTACTATTCCGTTAAACCTTCTAAGATTCATCCGGAAAAACCATATCATCCAGATATCATTCAAGGGATGCTACCGAAAGTTTTCCTGGGATTCTACCGTGAATTGTTCTGGTATTTTTCCGGAAATATCGTTGGAATTCTTCAGTCAATAATTCTAGCACTCTTCCGAATATCTTTCTGGAATTCTTCTGAAAATCCTTCTGGGAGTTTCTTTGGGATTATAAAAGGATTTCCGGAAGAATCCTGGAAACGCAATTTTCGTAATTATTTCAGAGTAACTTCATAAGAGCATTAGAAATATAAGAAGAATCCCAGTGTTATTTTTTAAAAGTCCCAGAGGGCTGTCCTGAAGTTTCTAAATGGATTTCCATTTAAATTCAAGAGGGTTTTTCTGAAGATTGAACCAAGAATTCAAGAAAATTTCAAAGGAAATTAACTGATGAACCAAAATAAAAATCAAGAACATTTCCCGAAGAATCACAGAGATATTGTATCTTAATATCAGAATTCCAAACGGATACTCGAAATTTTCCCATAATATTTCTGGAAAAACTAAAGCAGGATTTCCATTAAAATTTAAGAAGTATTTCTAGCAAGGGCCAAGATGATATGTCATCAATTTCTGAGGAGTATTCGGAAGAATTTCTGAGAAAATTCTTCAAAAATTTCGGATGAATTTCCATGATTTTTTTTTAAATAAATCCCCGAGATGTCCGGGAGAATCTTCGAAGAATCGGAATAATCCTGATAAAATTCAAGAAGGATTTCCAAAACAAAAAACCAGATATATTCACGAAAGAATTAGTGATGGATTTCTGAAAAAAAAAATCATAAGGCTTCATGTAATAATTTTGGATGGACTTCCGGAAGAAATCCTGATGATTTTTTGGAACCCCAGCAGATTTCTGGGAAAATCTTCAAAAGATATTTAGAAGAATCCCAGATCTTTTTGAAGAATTCCATCCCTGTGGAAAGCAATCATAGACACATTTTCGGCATAATTCCAAGGAAATTTTACGAACGAAACCTGAAAGGATTTCCTTAAAAATTCAAGGGGAATTTCCGGGATATCACAAGAGAAAGTTCCGGGAAGATTTTCGGAAGAATCAGATGAGCAGTCAGAGAGATAACTATAATAATTTCAAAAGGATTTCTTTAAGAAACTAAGAGGACTCTCCGAGAGATTTTTGGAAGAATTCCAGAAGGGTTTTTCGGTAGTATCCCAGAGGGATTCTTGAAAGATTTTCTGTATCACAAAAAAATGTAAAAGTAATCCCAAAAGCATTTACAGAACAATGCAAAACAGATTTTTGGACGAAACAGCTCGAGATAGGCTTATGAAAGAACTACAGAGGGATTTCAGAATGATTTCGTATAGAGGATTTCAGGAGGATTACCGAAAGCACTTCAGAGAGATTTTTAGGATAATTCCAGAGAAATTTACGGGAGAATTGAATTGAGGGTTATAGTAAATCGTCACTTAACGATTAATGAATCACATTGCAATCAATGCAATTCATTACTCGTTGAATTTTGAATTCGAAAAGTAGGGATTGAAAATGTGGTGAACAATATTTGGAATTTTCTCAGAACTAACGATCTGAGGATTGGCCCTTTTTAATTGTGAAGATATGAATTTCGTTCAAATCGGTAAAAAAAAACATCTGAAACCAAGCCTACAGTTACCCATTTCGTATGGAAATTCATAAAAGTTGCAAATCTATCGCTTAATACTGTACATACATGTAAGCACCGGCACGACACGATAGTGACGCTCAACACTATGATGACGGCTGGTAATCGGAGAGAACCATCCTTAGAGCCCCTGTACGGGTATGGCACATATTCGTTCCATCCAACAAGAAGAAGACTCTTACAAACGGAAGAAGTGGGCTAGATGAAACAAGTAGAACAGTAATCGGAGCGTGTAAACACAATAATTTATGCATGTGACTTACTAAACGGTCGCACGATCTACCACTATTGCTGCACTGCATTGGTGCTCAAGTAGCAAGAGTCTCATGTGTAGGTAGTTGGGGCTAACAAGCACTTCCACCGTTTAGACTAGCGTTGAATGGCTTTCCACCGGTGACAATTGGGCTTGTTGAATGCGAAGAAGCATCAAAAGACGTCCAATCTTTCCCGAGCACCATCCAAGAAAGGCAGCACCATGAACCACCCGGAATGGAATGACTTGAAATTTCCCTTCTTGCGATGGATGACGACGATGACAACGGCTATGGTCCTCGATTCGATTCACCCACCAGCATCCCCGATTGGCTGAAAGTAACAAGAGTTATAACTTGAAGAATTATTTATTTATGATCTTTTTTATTTCTAACAATAATTGTTATCAATTTGAATACTCAAAATACTTGAAGTTATGCATTGTGACACACAAGAATTTTAAAATTTGTAGTTAAAAATACCTCTTTGAGTAAACATCAATTAAGGTAGAAACTAAATATCTTTACCCATTATTGGGTAAATGTTTTTCAGTGTCCTAGTATATATGTAGTAAACGTATGAAATAAAAAAAATTGTTAAACAAAAAAAAAGACATTACCGGGAGTCGAACAACGACATGTATCAACCTGACACCCCTACCATTGAGTCTATTGATACACTTCTAGTGAGGGGTTATATGAGCTCAACCGTTTCTACGTTTCTCAGCACATCTGAACATGTGCTTGATGATCCTGAAATTGCTCCCCCTTCTAATGGAAAAAAACAGTTGATCGCATAAATCAACAACAAACACGCTTGTTTTTTGGCAAATGTTCTTCATACAATAAAACTTATATATTACATGACCTATAATCAAAACAACTTATGCTATATTTTGTTATAATGATAAGCGATGCTTTCGATTGTACCCCGTTTGGCATAAAGTCGTTTGGCATAAGGTCGTTTGGCATAAAGCCGTTTGGCATAAAGTCGTTTGGCATAATGGTCGTTTGGCATAATGGCCGTTTGGCATAATGGTCATTTGGCATAATGGTCGTTTGGCATAATGAATGACTTAGAATGAATATCGGCATTTTTGAATCTTTTACCGAGATCAACACCACCGAGCCCATAGCAAAAAAATAGTAGGTTTTCAATAAGCATGGTGTTCGTTCAGAGATTTTCCAAGCTATAAATGTCAAAAATTGTTGTGACATTAGAGAGCATAACAAAATAAAACTCGTAACGAGTTTGGTGGAAGATCTTTTCAGGATGATAACTTATTCTACATCTCAGAACATAGAGTATCATTGAGCTTGTTGCGATATACATATTTGAAAATATCAAATTGGCAAAGAAAGTTCGCAGTAGAATATTTCGCACATAAAATATTTCACAGCAGACCAAGCCCTGTCCTAGTTTTGACGTAACACTGGATGAAAATTACTTGATAAAAGAAGGGAAACATTTTAAACGAGAAATTATCTGCTCTCTTAAATATGCTATTTAAGATAGCAGATAGTTTTTCGTTTAAAATGTTTGAGGCTCTAACGCAAAAAAAAAAATGTTCCCACAGCATAACTGAAATGAACAACACATTAAAAAAAATATGTGTGGCAAAACTTTTGAACGATTCAATATCAATTTTAATTTCGAAAGTGTACGTCTAAAACACCGTCTATTATGGAAAGAAAGGAGAAGAGATCATGTATACGAAAAAAAAATATTTTGAATATTGGTAAGCAAGCACGAGAAACATTCACTCGAATATTGCATTTCTCTCGCTCACATCCACAAGCGGTCAAGAGCGAGATTGCCGTTTCTCCGACCAAGCTGAGTGTTTCAATTTCCAATGCGCTTTCTTCTTGTTCGCCGAACGACAAGTTAGACAAAAACGGCAACAGAATGATTCACTACCGACTCCTTGTGCCGAAGGCATCCGATTGCTGTAGCGAATGATTCTTAACATTCCGATTCCGCACGACTGGCAATCGTATTTGAGAGCTGAAGAGCGTTCACTGACTGGTAATACACAAGGCGAAATGTTTCAGTGAACGCAAAATCTGTACATTTCGCAGGAAGCTTTCAGTGATCGAATGGCGAACGCGTTCTTTCGTGTCTCCAATTTAAGAGAGGATAGGTGTTCTCTCCGCTCCGTATATCTTTTCATTTTCGGTTCATCTCAATCGTTTACGATTCGTCGGGATTGCGCTCACCCTAGTAGCGTTCGGCAGTCATTGAACATTCGGTGGCAGCAGATACTTTGCAGATATTTTATCGGTAGCGTTCGGGTGAGTGAGTGAATTTTCCCATGCTTGTTGGTAAGTTCTAAAGTAATCATCATTCAAGAATTGATAATACAGCAAAATATAAAAATGGATGACATTTAGTTTAACTAAATAATAAAAATTTAAAACAGTATATATATAAAGAACAGCCTATTTTTAAAAGAAGGCAAAATTTATGATTAAACTAATAGAAGATTGGACGCCAAAAATAATCTCGGCATAGTACAACGAAAAGATATCAAAAATTGCGATCAGAATCATCGGTTCACCGAATGCCAGTTCCCCGAATGACCGGTTTCCCCGAAAAGTGGTGCAATGTATATAGAAACTATAATAGTCTCCAGTAGCTGGATAGTGAACGAGAAAGAACGATAAGCAATCAAAAGAAGGAGGTAATCTGTCATTATTGGCTATACATATGTTGGCAAAAATGCTGAGGATGGTAAAACTCGGAAGAACCGCCAATTAAATAAAGAAGGGTGCATATTAGATAGATAGTTCGTTCACCACCCTGAAATGTATAAAGTTACGACAATTATGAGTGCCAAACATTTTTAGGGACGTGGGCTGATCGGGGAAACGGGATATTCAGGGAACTGGCATTCGGAGAACTTACGTTCAGCGAAACGACATTCGGGGAAAAGTAACACAACCCATCGAAGTAACTGCCGTAATCTATTTCTCCTTTCGCCAATAACTTAAGCAGATTAATGTTATCGATTGCCGCTCTTCTGTCAGTTGGAAACAAAAATTATCTACAATAAAGCTCCAAAGAACAACCTATGTATAAAAGAAGGTGAAATTTATTTAAATTTTAAATCAACACTCTTTATACCTATAATTATGGCTACATCATGTTAAGAAAAAAAACCATAGAATGTTTGAAAGAAGGGTGAATTTGTGCTAAATATATCAAAATCTTCAGTGCAAAAAAAAAATCCAATAGCAAAACTCAAATGAAGCATTAATATTTGAAAGAAGGGTGATTTCTGGAAAAATAATTATATACTATTCGCAATAACTTTCCTAATATGCTTTAGTTTATTCAAAAGCATATGATTGTTGAATATAGTGTCATTTTGGTTCAATTGACTCCAAAACAAGCCTGATGCCATCAGAAAGATTCAGCAGGAAAGGTAAAAAATGTCATCTTAAAAAAAATTGGTTTCAGACTCATTATGCCAAACGACTGTTATGCCAAACGACCATTATGCCAAACGACCATTATGCCAAACGACTTTATGCCAAATGACCATTATGCCAAACAACTTTATGCCAAACGGCTTTATGCCAAACGACTTTATGCCAAATGACCTACCACCATGCTTTCATTCTGTTCAATTTATAACTAAATAATAACGAGATTTGTCATAACTTTTTGAACCATAACATGTTGTAAAGTTAGTAATAACAAGTTATGATATAAGCCTTGTGATGAAATATTAGAAATAATTGTATCCCAGTATAATACATTTATGATAGAATTTTGATACGATTTGCTAGTTGGGTGACCATCAGCAAAAGTAGCGAAGTTAGCATTAAGTATTGGGGGGGGGGGGGGGGGGGAAATGAGTTTCCCATCAATCGGTTTTAATCGAACTCGGAACAGCAACCCGTTGATGTGTTTATTTTCCATTTTCCCGTTCGGATGCGCACGGCAACGACAACGGAACGAATAAGGTGTAATCCCAAATAGGGTATAATCAGGCTTCGATACCCTGCCGGCGCATTGATGTGGGAATAGCTCCCGATCGGGGTGCTTCTGGTACTAGTACCCGTTGTTCAGTTGCTTTGTCGGTTATCAGATATTGTAGGTAGTCAGTGATGTAGCTTAGATGTCCCTTTGATCAAATGAGCTTCGACATGTTATGTAGTTTTCTTTACAATGACACTCAAGTGTTAAAATTATTACAGTCAACTCTCCGTAACTCTAAATTTAAGGGATCATCGAGTTATAGAACACAAAATCAGAGCAAATACTATCTAAGGATATAAGTGATCCTCCGGAAATCGAGGAGGTTGGTGTCAGGCCCTGAAAGCCAGCCGTAAAAAAATCAAGCAACGA